>NC_050083.1:12297366-13016116 GCF_009764565.3 Dermochelys coriacea | reverse complement strand
GCTGCTCAGTCTCTCCAACAGTGCAACTTCCTCCCACAGCTCCTGATATGCACACCCACCTAACTGCCTGGGAGGTTTTAAACTAGTTTCAGCAAGCCCCTGATTGGCTTCAGGTGTCTCAATCAATCTGGTTGTCTCCACTGCTTTCTGGAAGGATCTTAATTGGCCTCAGGTGTCTTGATTAACCTGGAACAACTGCCATTTGGTTACTGTGATAACAGGGATTTGTTTCACCTGGGGCTAACATACCTGTTTCTCATTACTTTCCTATAGCCATCTGGCCTTGCCCCATCACTGTGTATTATATAATATTTTAACATTAGCTTTAATTTTAAACCTGTTTTTATCTGTTAAGACATCATTCATTATTGGCATAATGTCAGCTAGAAGGGTGAGTGAATTGAATGCCTTGATGGCTGATCCACTGTTTACTACTATTCATAAAGATAAGGTAGTTCTTAGGCCTGAACCCAGATTTTTGCCAAAAGTGGTGTCTGACTTTTAAATCAATCAATTACTTTGCAGGCATTTTTTCCAAAGCCTCATATGAATAAGGGGGAGTCCGTTATATATACTTTGGATGCAAGAAGAGCTCTTGTATATTATTTAAACATAATTTAAAATTTTGAAAATCATCCAGTTTTTGTATTTTATGCTAAGAATTACATGGGTTATGTCCTCTTCCTAGACTGTTCGTTTAATCCATCTAGAAACAACATTGTTGAATATTATACATGACAGTACAATCACATTCCACCAGAGCTGTGGCAGCTTCTTTTGCTTGCCTTAAGCAAGTCCTTGCTGCTGAAATCTGCAGGGCAGTGACCTGGAATTTTGTACACACTTTTACTAAGTATTGCGCTCTTGATTTGGCCTCCAGGGCTGATGGTAGATTTGGTAGAGCAGTACTTCAGTCTCTCATTAGGACTCTGTTCCTGCCTCCAGGTTATTTTCAGCACTGCTTATCAATCTGTCTCATAAATTGGAATATACAGAGCCACTTGGAAAAATGAAGATTACTTGTGTATAACCAGAGTCGTCTCTGTATATTCACACTTCCTACCTGCCTTCCCCTCTTTCTCAGAGTCCTGGTTTATTCTGGCATGTCTGGTTTGCAGTGGAAGAAACTGAGGTGGTAGAAGGCGCTGCGGCCTTGCCTTCAGAACGTTTGGAGACACTGAGGTGAAAGGTAGGAGGGGGCACAAGAACACTAATGGACTCTGCTAGAAGATTCTACCATTAGGCACCACTAGGTGGTGCAATACCCATGAGTAGGAATAGGCAGAACTATCTCAAACTTTTACATAGCATTGCATCCAAGCTGAATATGTCCCCTGCTTATTCCTGCTTACACCAGAGACTAATTTATTTTCCCTTGGCCCTTTTTGTTCAGGACAACTCTTTCTGTGAGCCAACCAAAGTAAACAGCCCATCATGTCGTGTGTGACTTTCATTGGTAGCCATTGTTTGTTCTTTTGATCCTTTGTCATCTACAGGTGGCCTTTACAGTGGGGAGGTCTTGATATGGGACACGAGCAGGATAGAAGACCCCTTGATCTGGAGGACAGGGATGACAGATGACACTCATACAGATCCAGTTTATCAGGTAATAGGGGGCAGTCCACACTTTAGTGGAATGTTCATTGGGTTGGAGGGCAGGAGGAATCACAATCCTGGTATTACATCCCTTTATTTCCTGGGCATCTTCACACCAGATTAGTACTTGCACAGTTGCATTGAAATCTTTAAATTCTCATTGCTAGTTTAATTTAACCTCAACACAGTTGAAGAGGGCAAATCCTCATGAGACTGGTTTGCTGGTAGTGTCACCTAATGTCATTTGTCCTGAGACTTAGTGTTCTTGAATGTGGGGTTACTGAGCTTGGTGGGTTTGGCAAGGCCCCTTTTCAGAGTTTTCTCATGTTGGGAACAGGTTGACTGGTTTCAGGACTCAAAGCACAGTCACCACTTCCAGATTCTGAGCGTATCCACAGATGGAAAGATCCTTGTGTGGCAGACCCAGAGAGATGGTCAGCTGACGTTAGTTAAAGGATTCGCCGTAGTTGCTCAGCAGATCCCTCGGAGTATGAAACTTAAGGTTAGTTCAGTAATTCCAGAGAACATTGACTTGAAACAACCTTTTAATGGGCTTTGTGTGAGTTAGAGAGCAGAAGTAGGAGGCTCTAGCTTCCATGTGATGGGGGATCAGAGAGAGAATGAAGCCCAGTAAACTTTGGCTTTCCCATTACCAACCCACAGGATAGTGTGGAAACTAGCCCCTTAGAAGTTTTGGGTGCAGCAGCCTTGCCCTGAACTAAAGCTAAATGACCAGAGCTGTAAGCAGCTAAGTTCTCCATCCTGAACTTGAATACTTAGAGGACTCAGTTCTGTAAAAAGAAAATGCTAAATGGTTGGGGCAGGCTATGATTAGTACAGCTTTCATGTACATGTAGGTTACATTTCTGAGTCCTTGTGTCTCATTGTTTGTCCCCTTTCCCCTAGCGCACACGTGGGGAGACAGCTGTGGGTGTGACCTCGCTCTCTTTCTCCCACTTTGATCCCAGTGTGTTTATCATTGGTGTGGAAGGTGGATATTCTCTCAAGTGCTCCACTGCAGTAGAGACCACTGCTGTCCCTGGGACAGGTAGCTCTGTTCCCCTCAAGGCACCTGCACAGTTTGCTTTTTCTCCTCATGGTGGACCTGTGTACTGTGTAAGCTGCTCACCTTTCCACAGGCAAGTAAAGGGCAGACTGCATTGGCACCAAATCTTAGTTTGTTACACTACCATCCTTTTCTAATTGTGGTTTTCTTGAGTGACCTGGGGGTAGGAAGGATCCAATCAAGGGCCACATGCCAGAAACCCTGCTGTATTTGTCACACTGGGAAGCTGTTTTAGTGGGAATGCTGTTGTCTTCAAGGGAGTTGCACCAACTTACACCAAAGCTGAATATGCCCCTTGTATAGGTGCAACTTCATTGAAGCCCATAGCATTGTCCCTATTTACACCACAGCTGAACTTATTTCCACTAGGCTCTTTTTCGTCAGGACAACTCTTCCCATAACAACTTCCACATCAAAGTCAACTGCCCATCGTGCTACTTGTCTTTCATTAGTAGCCATCTATGTTTTAAATGTGGAAGTGTTGTACATAGTGTGTGGGTGCACCCTTTAATGACTGACCATTTTAAATTCTGTAAATCTGTTTCCTTGAAACATGCTGCAAGTCCTGGTGCTGCATACAGTTTGTATGGGTGTGGAGACTACAGGGCCAAAGATGCAGTGATTCATGTGATGGCAGTTCATAGTGGCTAACAAAAAAAAAAAAGAAAACTGAGTAAAGACAAATAATTTGAGGAATCTTGATACCATTCAGTCAAAATTGCCAGAAATAAAGCCGCCACACACTTAAGCAGCCTGCAAGTTGATGTACATTAGCTCTGTGTTTTTAATACTGATCCCCTAAGAAGTTTCTCTTTCTCCAGGAATCTCTTTCTGAGTGGTGGCACTGATGGACATGTTCACTTGCACTCCATGCTGCAGGCACAACCCCTTATTTCTCTCCAGTTATCAAATAAGTACCTGTTTAATGTGCACTGGTCTCCAGTACGACCCTTGGTCTTTGCAGCTGCCACTGGAGAAGGTAGGTACCCTCTATTCTTAGAAGGAGAAACCAGGTTTTCTTCTAAGAAAGTTTGTCAGTTGGTATAATGCAGTGGTTTTTAGATAATCAGGTCTGGCGTATCAACTACAGTTGTCATATCTTGCCCATTGCCAAAGTCTGTCTGGCCACAGACTTGTGTGGATATGGGAAATTTGCTATCCCATGCCATGGCTAAAACTGTTTCCAGCACTCATTTTTAGCAGTAGTAGTTTGCCATGTGACAGACTGACTACAGAAAGTGGCCTAGCATTTAAAGATATCAACAGGGCTGCAGTATAACTTCTGCCAGCAGCTGGTTTCAACCTGCCCTGACTCTAGTGAGTAGATCCACACTTCAGTGTAGCAGTGCTTAATCTAGATAATGCCAGCAGGGGTGAACTTTAATCTGTGCTGCAAGGCTGGAGGGGAAGCTTGAACTAACACTATTCCATATCAATCTTTACAGTAAACAAATGTATTATTTATTTTAAGGAGAAGTGCAGCTGTTTGATTTTGGGAAGAGCTCCCAGAAGCCTGCAGTTTCTATAAAGCAAGCTTCAGCTGAGACTCCTGTGTACTGCATAGAGTTTAACATCAAGCAACCTCAGCTTTTGGCAGCAGGGGATGCCACTGGCATGCTGAAAATATGGCAGCTGAGTTCAGACTTTATTCAACAGGGACCAAAAGAAGTGAATCACCTTGAGCAGCTGGCAAATGAAGTCACTGACTGAGACATTAACAGGCCAGTGTTGTTTCACCATTTCTACCCAAAACTGGTCTGTAAAACACATCCATGACATTTTTGTAATGGAGAGCAAGGTAAGTCCTAGTCACTCTGACCATCTTTACCTGAAGCTATGTAATGAGCAGAAGACATTCTACGGGGCTTTGTTTGAATCACACTTGAAATCGGTACTCAAGCATCAAAATGATTAAACAAGTTGACATTTTTGCTGCAGTTTGGACCAGTAACTTTTATTGAAGCACACTGCAATATTTTTTTCCCTTAAGTTTTAAGCTAAGCAGTTTAAGGGTTACATCAGAAAGTAGCATTGATTATTGGAGAACACAAAGATGGAGACACATGCAGGACTACAGTTAGCAAACACGAGTATGTTTTGTATTATTAAAGGTTAGTGCTTTGATATCAATTCACAAACAGTGAACGTGTAAATTCTATATAGTCATAAGCAGAAGGAAGTTCTCTGCCCTTGCTATCCATGTAGGGCTTCATGTGAGAGATGCAGTAATCTGCCTGTTCCCTGGTCAGGTTCTGAAAGACAAAATTGAAGATAGTAGCCTCTCAGGAGCAAAGACTAAGCTGTTTTGATTGGCAAAGTACTTACATCCAATCCTTCCATTACTCAGTGTAACTTATCTGTAAACCTACTTCTCAAAGGCCAAAGACCCTCAGAGCTAGGACTGGAATGCAAGAGTTGTGGCTCCTGCTCAGTTGTGCAGTACTTTTAAGATTTCCCCCCCTGTTCAGATCAGTCAGTTGACTTGTCTTTATCTCCTTCCCACTGTCAGGATCCAGAATGGAAAACTTGTTACTTGGTGACTTTTCTTTCTGGATCTGTCCTCTCCTCCAGCTTTTTTTTTTTTAAAAAAAAACAGTAAATCCTATGGAACCGTATTAGTTTAAATTTACTTTCCAGTTGCATTGAAACTCTAATCTGGCTTCTTATTGACAGGACATGTACCTAGCAGCAATACACCACTGCTTTACGCTCTCATTAAAAGATCAAACAAACTTGCAGACAGCTTTAGTTGCATCAATAAAATAGCAGGGGAAAAGTGTTTGGGAAGTTAATTGTAGATTCATGTCACCAAGTCAGCTAGCTTTGCAAAAATGCAATAGCTCAGAACAGTGGGAGTTGCACAACTGACACTTACTTGGTATAGCTCCTCCTTGGTCACATAAGGCTTGCCCTCTGAACTAAGGGCCCGGAAAGCACTTTCTATTTCCTCACTGGATTTCACGTTCTCAGTTTCCCTGCTGATCATAAATGCCATGTATTCCTGCAGTGAGACATGTCCATCCCTGCCAACAAAACACACAGAGCATGTAAACATACCTGCTTCAGAATACTACTACTTGATGCTCGCAGGTCTAGCAGCAGGGTTATTCTTACTTCCCAAACCTGCATTAACTAAGATGGTAAGGAATATTGTAACCGTCTCATGAAAAGCCCTGGACATGGGGTCTAGATCATGAGAATTTCTTCACATACAGATATGTGTTAGTCAGACACTAGTTACTAGGTGAAATTTAATAGTCTTTTTTGCTCTAACTATAAAAGAGTAATAATTTAGAGAATATGGAGAGGCTGCAATAATGGACAAAAGCAGCCTGCGACAGACTTTGAAAGTGAAAACAGAACATTTAGCAGTAGAACAATTTATATAGGTTTTCTGCTGTCTGTATACCTGTTGGGATCTACGGTGTCAAGAATCGCTTCAAACTCTGGATCTGGTTCTCCTTCCTCAACCATAGGCAGGTCATAGCCTAGAGAACGTAAGCAGGACTTAAACTCCTGGTGATTGAGACGACCAGATTTATCTTTGTCAAAGTGTCTAGAATAGAAAATATGAATCTTGAAACTTCATTAAGATAACTGGGAAAACTGGAGCAACACTTTAGCCTGATCTGAACATACACACTCACGCAGTGCATAAGTACCTTCCTATTTAATATAGCCAGCACACAGATGCTCTGGAGTGCTTCAGAAAGATCATTAACTGGCCACATACCGCCAGGTATCAGAGTAGCAACCGTGTTAGTCTGTATTCGCAAAAAGAAAAGGAGTACTTGTGGCACCTTAGAGACTAACAAATTTGTTAGTCTCTAAGGTGCCACAAGTACTCCTTTTCTTTTGGCCACATACCTTAAGTGAGTGAGTATTCCAGTTATTGCCACCTGGCTCAGAATTGGCTAGAGAATCAGGGAGTTGTGAACAGTGGAAACTAGGTGCAGCTGAGAATCTGGACCATCAGTTTTTGTGTAGCAATCATCTACATGTCAAGGATCTAAAGAATTCCTTTATGACCACTTTTCCAGGTTGCTGAGAACATGCACACTTACTTGAACATCATGCTGAACTCCTTCAGAGCCTCCTCAGTGACTCCAGTTGTGTTTCTAAAAAGGAAGACGCAAAGCTAGTGAACTGATCATGAAATTGCAGTAGTAGGTCACAGGCTAATCAAACACCAGGTTCATTTCAGGCTGTTTGGTTTTCTGTCTGCCATCCCCTTTAGTGGAGACAGCATGCACCTGGTTCAATTGCCACAGCTAGCTGTAACCAGAACTATTTCTCAAATTGCAGTCTACCTTAAAAAATGAACATACTATATACACTACTCAGAACACAAAACAGTAAGTGGAAGAGGTTTATCCTACCTGAACTGTGCTTGATTTGTACTGGCTTTTAGACAGTCTCTCTCTAACCCACTTAACCCCTGAAATGGTGAACATGGTTTATCTTCCCAAATGAACGAACACTATACCTAGCTTGTATTTGCTGTTCCAGGTTGTGCTGCATCCTCATCCCTAGTTGGTCAAGCTGGTCCCACTGCTGTGCCAGCCCTACAGTGCTGTGCTCTGTATATTTGTTGTCCAAAATAAGTGCTTCTTCCATAGCTGCTCCAAGGTCCTCAATCTTCTTTAGTTGACTCCTCATTGCCCGAATCTCCTGGTGCTTACGCTGTTTGGAAAGAACACAAAATGGAGCAAACATATCAGCGTACCAACATTTTACTGACTGAGTTAGAACACAGGCTCATAACACCAAAGAGGTGGGGGGAGGAAGCTATGGTGCAGCTGTTGTCTAGTTTTACAAAATATATATCACTATATATAAGGGAGCTTCATCGCCTATGACAGATGGATTTGTAAGATTGGCCAATGTTCCAAGAAAGTTGTTTTTGCCAGTAAATATCACTAGAAACCTCACAGCATCTATAGCCTTAATCTCAAAACAGAGTGTAGGGCATAGCAAGGAAAGGTTTCCGATACAGTCTCCTCTGCCCAGACAGACTTACTTAAAAATACTGTACAAGGGGAACTAATTGAGGATTTTCCTTTGGCTTATGCAATGAAGGTTAGATTAGATAATCACAATAGTGTCTACTGGCCTCAAAATGTATGAATCAATTAAAGATTGACTACGTATCAGTCATTAAAGGCATTCTCCCTCATTCCTGAGTATCAATAGGAAACAGAAGTTTTAACAACAGGTGTGGTATGCTTACTTTAGTAGCTTCCAGCTGTGATTCCAGGGTTCCCGATTCCTCCACCATACAGGACCTAAACAGAAATACAGTGAGGGAGAGGCACTCTCCACATATGACAAAGGGGGGGTGGGGTAGGGCTTGAAATTAACACCATCCTTTTAGGGTAAAATTTTTCCATAAACTTTATAACAGAACTTTTTCCTGTCATAAGCTTTTAAATTCAGACTGACCCTATATAAAACAAGAGGCTTTTAGAACCTGCTGCATGTAATTTCTTTATACAGTTAAGTTCAAGCCCAATTTCACAAGCTGTGATAAAGTAGCTACTGGAAACACTTCATGCTAAATCCAAAGCACTCACCTTCTTACTGTACCTAGTGAAATTAGAAACCCAGTGCAAATACCCTTCCCATCCCAAAAACTGTGCTCAACACACACACAAACTACAAGTGATTCACTAGAGCCAGGCTTTGTTTGCTAATGAGACAGAAGTGCTAGAGAGGCTTTACACAGAAAGCAAGTGTGAAAAACTTTTTAAGAACTACTGGTTAATGTAAAGCCAACCTTGATATAAGACAATCACCCTTGCAAAACAGAAAAACTCCATTACTTTATTACGGCTGGGTGAATGTTGCTTTCTGTATTCTCAGACTGTGACCCGTCACAGATGAGCACTTCTACAGTCCTAATGTTCAAAGCCATTATGACACAGCCATTGATAGTCATCACAATTGTAAGTCAATTTTTAAAATGTTCACACAGAGGCATTCTTGGCATGTCAACAAGGGGCCCCAAACATCAGTCCAAACACTGGTTTATAAAGGCCACCTTTTGCAGTTATGATCTCCATGATTTTTTTCCACAGGTACTAGCTGTATAAAGTTCCTGAAGTTATTTTTGTTTCTTCAATTCTAAGCAATGTTAAGGCAGCAATTTATAGAGCCTCCGTCCTGTAACATTTAGAGTGAAAGTTTACAGCAGATGACTTGTGTACAAACAGCAAGTTGGATATTGTGCAGATGTGCTGTAATGTGTTTGTGCCCCTGGTGGAATTTAAATTCCTGGTGCTAAGATAGTCTTCCCTCGCCCCTACCAGATCCTTTCCTCCCAAAGGTCTTTTAAACTTCTTGGGAAGGGTTTTCAAGTGCTGTATCACTGTGTAGCAATGAAAATATGCCAAACATCTGGGTATCTCTCACCACAGAGGGTTAAAGCTCAGAATCAAAATATGTTTAAAGAGAATGAAGCACAGGCCCAGAACCTTGGGCAGGAAGCTGTGAATCAACAGGGAAACAAACCCCCAAGCATCTCACAGCAGTGAAAGTTAGTTGGAAAGAATGCGAGCCTTTGGAATTAAGAGTGCATTTTAAAATCACAGTGAGGTAAGAAAGTAAGAGGAAAAACCTTCCAGACAGATCATCCCCAACTTCATACTGATAGACACGAATGACACGACGATATGCTATGCTATTCAAAGAAAAGAAACCAAATGAATTCCGAAAAGAAACTGGGCAAGACAGAGGAAAGAACAGACCACAACAAGACCACAGCAAGAGATCAAAACTCTAAGCCAGCACCACCTCACAGAGAAATGTCAAACAAGCAAATTACTTAATGAAGTACCAGACTCAATGGCAGATGCTGGTTGCGTACCCAAAAGAAATCTAATTATTTTAATATCTATTAAAAAGAGTTGCTGAGATGAACAGAACAGAATCTCTGAGTTAATTTGAGCTACAAACTTCATTTAAAAACAGTATCAACATGCAAATATGGCTGCTGTATGCTGATACATAAGAGTAGGACAACTATGTTGACCTTGAAAGTTCTACATACAGTACATTCTGCTTAATAGCAACTCCGATATTAACAGCAACCTTTTTTGGGGAACCAATCCCATCCCATTGAGTTCAATGTTAATGGGATTCAGATTTTGCCACTGGCATACTGCTTAACAACATTTTTTGGAAGAAAGGCCCCACCTACAGACAGGACTGTGAGGCTGCAGCCAGAGAAGGGAGTAGTGGGACATGCTGAGCGCTAGCTATGGGCAGGTTTGCAGGGCTACAGCCTAGGAAGTAAGTGCTATGACATTCCTTCCTTGACTGCATCCCCACAAACCTGCCTAGAGCTATTCCTCAGCACATCCTTCAGGGACTCTGGCCCCACAATCTGCTTGTGCACAGGGACCGCTCAGGAGGCAAGTGGTTGCAGGCTGGGAGAGGAGGCTGTGGGCAGTGCTGTAACAGGAAAGAAAGCTACAGCCTGGATACTGGAACTGCATGGTAGTTTCTCCCTGTGCTCCTTGAGCTGTGCTGTGCAAGGGGGCTGCACTCTGGAAAGGAAGCACTGGGGACTGAGCCCCAACCCCAGAATGCAGGAAGAGATACAGTGCAGCTTTGTGGACCCCGAGCATCCCTGCAGAATCTGAAAGCCCTGGCATTTGGGCTGCAGTCCCTACTCTTCTTTCCCTGGCTAAAACCTTGAAAACATGCCTCTGCTTATTAGCAACTCCTGGATAATGGCAGGTTTTTGCTGGCAACTGAAGGTTTGCTAATAAGCAGAATCTACTATACATGGTTATATGCCCTCTAGTGGAGAATGAACGAACACAGACAATGCCCATTCTAATTAACTGCAGTTTTAATCCTCTCAGAGTTTTGCTAAAGATTAACTTCTCTCTGCACTTCTAATAATCAGTTAGACAATAGAGTTGGAGCATGGCAATTGTGAGCACTAACCCACTTTATTTAGTGAACGTCTCCGCTTTCTATTAGTATTTTCTGGGACACCAGAACTCATCTACAACACTACTTTTTAAAAACAGCAAAGAATCCAGCACTCGTACCAGCAAAATCTATTGGGTTCCACTAAGCTACAACTGCAAAAGCTAAGGTGTTCTCTCCCTTATCTGAGGAGAGATACTGTGAGACCAGAGATTCTTGTCACTACAGAGCAAATAAAAAGTTAGCAGAGATAAACCCACAAAACATGAACAAAATCCCTCTATTCTAAGTATTCTATATAGGCCGGGGCAACCTCTCAAGCTGTGACCCCCTCTCCTTTGTATAGGATTCCTTAATTATTTTAATATTAAATACATTTTACACTGCACCCAAATTTTAAAGTGTTCATTGTACTGTAGATTTTTTAAAAAATACTAAAAGTGTGTAACTGCATGGAAAAGCTGGAGGTTTTGGCAGCTGAGACAGGGACAACAAGCTGTTTTGGCATCCAGGAAGTCACTGGAGTCAATTTGGGGTTTGCAACCAGAAGACAGTTAAGATTTTTGATGGTGGGGAGGGGATATATCTCCTTCCTTCCCTCTTTTGGGCAAATGCAAAAGTAACTAAATATGGAGTTGAATTCCCTATTTCATACCTCAGCAACTAGCTATCCCACGAACTGCCACTGTGCCCAGTAATGAGAGATTTGTCAACCTCATTTTAGTAGAAAAGGCACAAGCAACGAAATAGTTATATTGACATTAAGCTTCAATTAAAATGCCACTGAGATGAATGAGTATTTTACACTTCAGGTTTTCAGGAGATTCAAGCAGAGGTCAGTGCATTGGTTTAGGTTTTCTTTGCAATCCTAAAGCCTACAGACTTTTTATTTAAAAAAAAAAGTTAAAGCTTAACTTCTGGAGCACAGTTATGCAACAGAATCAAAAAGGACAACTAGATAGCCACAACTGAATTACACATGGATCTGTGATTAAGGAATATGATTTTTTAAAAAAACGGTAGTGATGCTAATTAGTGACAACCTTTAATAAGAGTCTACGAACAGGACATTCTGCTGAATACCCATGAAGTGCAAGCCTGGGCTATTCCATTCCTTTATTTTACTCTTTTTACAAGATTGATTATAGCAATACCCAGTCAAAGCCCTTCAGTTTTAAATGTTCTGAGAGCATTATCGGAATATGTTCTTATTTTACCAAGCGTGCTTCTGACTGTTGGGAAATTGAGAGTGCTGGCTAGTGAGGACAAAAGGCTACAGATTAATCAGATGAGATGTGGAAACACACCCAATAAAGAGCATCACACCTTGCACATCCTTACAAGCTGACCAGTGATAACTTTCTTAATATAACTGGTCACACAGTGTCCATTAACTCTTTATTTTCTATTCTGAACCAGGAAAAATGGTATTCCTTCCTATATGTTTATATTTATCCATATCAATGTCCTGTTACCTGTTTCTCACTGTGTGAGGCATTCTTGCAGGGGGAGGGAAAAGGTGGAAATAGGTAAGTATCTCATGCACATCCCAGGCATGGCTTGCATTGCCCAAATAGAATGACCTTTAATACAACTTTCACAAGCAAAGCAATGACAGGAGAAAGCAAACAAGACAGGAGAGGACCACACCAAGTTTTTGGGAAATAAAATTCAATACTAACCCATCTAGCAGATACGTTCTGTAGAGTAGGAGGGTCCAAGTATCAGGCAGCAGGACGGGGGGGGGGGAGGGGGAGAACATATGTTAACAAATTAAAACCATATTTATACTTCAGACTTTTTGCAAAACCATCTAGGTAATGATTTTCTATAAATGCAGAAAGATTTACTATCAAAGGATTACATGAAAAACACCCTCAGCTTAATTCACCTCTTCTGTACCAGAGCCCACACTTACTAGAATTGACTATATTTGATGGTGGTGTATGAGAGTATGCATAAGTCAGACACAGTTGTGCTGTAAAAATATCGTATTGATCTCCTTGCAATTCTGAAACATGGAAATTATTTTTCATTTCTAGAGAGGCTGTTGACCCTTGCTGCTTCTCCCTAATCATGGGTATTACTAGTACATTGGATAGTAGTTTGCAAAGTGATCTTAAAGACTGTGGAGTAGTCTTTTTAGAGAAGTAGTGGATACCCCCTCCCTGGAACATTTAAACCTGGACTATACAAAACACTAGAAAATATACCTTAGGGAATAATCTTATGGTTAGACTCAGGATAACAGAATTTTCCCCTTTCTAATTTCTATCATAATACAGAGTAGGTAACAAGACAGTATTGGCATTTTCTTCAGTTCTGTTCTCAGTATTTAGTATTCTCCTTGCACTACGAGTCCAGCTCTGGAGCTACCAGATAACCATTAGGGCTTGTCTGTATATAGAATTACCCTGGGAAAGTGAATTCAGGAGCAGACACATTTTTTAAAATAGTCTGGAATCAGAGACCCCATTAGCTGACAGCTCCAGCCCCAACTCCCGAACTCAGAAGGTGATCTTGCACTCAGCAATTCTGCCTCTCAGCAGCAGACACCTGAAACCCAAATGATCACAAAAGGAAGTATGGATAAGATGCATAATGTGAAGAATAATTAAACAATCCCTTCTCAATGGGACACAAATGATTCTCTTTGGGAAATTCCCCAAGGACAGCTCCTCTGTTAAGACAGACTGTACCTGGTCTCCTGAATCCACTGGTGGAAAGCATTAGCATGCTGAGCAAACTCCTGGCGCAATTTGTCATTTTCCTCCTGTCTTCGCTGCTCCTTCTGCAGCTCTAACTCACGTTCCTGAGAAACAGGGAAGTCATATTACACCGAGAAAGAACATGGCACCTTTATCATGCACTGAAATACAGAAACCAAGCCAGTGCAGCAGTGAGAACTGGAGCTCAGCCCAAGACTGAGGGCCTGTAGGTCTCTTGCCTGACTGCTCCACTAGTTTATAACTATGATCATCAATATTCCTACAGAAATCTTGAGAATCAGCACTGAAGTGAGCCTTGCAATCATAATACTGTAACATGACAGGTCATAAGAAACAGAGTATCATAGCTACAAGTGGGAGATCATTATTTGTTTTTGGGGTCTTTCAGGAAGAATGGAATGGGAGGGGGAGGGTCATGAAGTAGCAACCCAAATATATGGAGAATGGAGGATTTTGGGAGGCGCTAGTCCCACAAAATTCCTTTCAGAAACATTTCTGTGCTACCAGATGAAGGTGTTTCAATTTGTAATGTTTTATTGCTAAATAAGAGCACTGATTATCTGGATAGACAGTGTTCAAGGAAGAATTCAGAGGCAGAGTGGCAATGGGAAGAGACTTGTTCCGATTTACCTTGATGATCTTCTGCAGGTTCCTCCAGGTCTCTTCAAGAGCCTCCATAGTGAACCAAGTATACGGGTTGGAGGCTACACGGAAACTCTTGATCTGGCGATCCAGCTCAGCTAGCTGGTTGAAGTCAGCCTGGGCGGAACTTAGTGAGGAGCGGAAAGCATCATGAGCCTCTCGCAGTGCCTTGATCTCCTCCAGTGAGTTACACCGCACAGGGTCAGTCAAGTCCTCCTCTGCATTCTCAAACCAACTGTTAAAGGCAGATGCCTTCTTTGCAAAAGTCAGGAACAGATCCTCAACCTCAGAGAGAGAAGACAATCTAGGTGTTCACTTAGGCAATAACGCTAATAGAACGTATTCAAGCAGGAGGATCTGGTAGTAAGAACATGCTATAAACAATACTAATTTGCACCTGTCGCTCCTTTCTTGCAAGGCAGAGAACTAACCATAAGCACTATCTGTAAAATGGGGATAGTACTATTCGTCCCCATGACATCTCCCCTAAGACACAGCCTAAGGGGCGCATCTCATCCTTACCCACAGCTCTTAGGGGCAAGGCCAGACCTTTCCAGGAAGCTGTTTCTGGCCTCCAAGGAGGCAGCTGTAATGGCAGCTGGGGAAAAAGCAATACATTTCGAGGCTTGGGAGCCATCTTAGAGAACTTCCTTTAAAAAACCCCAAACACAATTGCAAGTCAGCAGGTCCCTGCTCACTTCTGTCTAGAGAAAAGGGCTATTTTTTAGTGGTGGAAATGTTGAAGGGAGGGGCACTTTGGGGACAGCAACGGTAGAGCATGTTGGCTAGACAAGCTGTAAAAGGACAGTTGGGAGAGGTCGGGGGAACTAGGAAACAAAATTTTAATCAAAGTTTTGCATTTGGGAATTGTGTTTGTGTGTGTAGTCTGTCTTGTATATTTGGACTGTAAGGTCTTCAGGGCAGGGACTGTGTCATACTTTGTGTTTGTACAGTACCTAATACTAGGCCCTGATCCTGATCAGAGCCGTTAATAATTTACTTTACAGTAGCACCTATTAACAACATAAAGGAGGAAGTAATTTGTTCAAGAACACATAGCCAGTAGCGGAGTTTGGACTGGAACCCAGAACTCTAGACTCCCAGGCCCCTTGCAGTGACCACTTAACAATACTGCATCCCTATTTAAGTGTTTTCTCAAAAATAAAACATAGCAGAAAATCTGTCCTCAACAAATTGTATTTTAGTTAAATAACTACAATTATGATATACAAGTTGCACACGACGTAGAAGACTAGTTCTTTAAAACTCCACTGTCAATACCTTTTCCATGAAGGCTACTCACGAGAAAGTGTTTGGTGTATGATGACTAATTGTGTTTTTACACAGCTTGCATATCAAGATTTTAAATCAATGCTTTGCACGACTGTCAAGATTTATAGCATTCCAAGGTCTGTGTTCTCACCTTTCTGAAGTGCTCCTGGGCCTCCAGCAGTTTCTTCTTCCTAGCAGCAGAATTAGCCAGCAGCTGATTCCAGCGTTTCATCAAAGCAGCATGCCGGACCTCAATGGCCTTTGACTGGATGTGTTTAGCTGCCAGCAACTGATCTTTCAGTGCAGTGATGTTTGCAATTCCTTCCTGCTGGAAAGCCTGGAGACCAGCATCAAAAGTTTCCTGCAGCATTAAAAAGGAAGAGACTAATGTGGATTAACTATATTTATTGATAATGTAGATGTCGTTTTAGGTAAATGCAAAAATAAATGGCAGGCACTCCAATATTCATCTGCCTGATAAGCATTAAAGCTCCATTGCTTCTCTGGCTCAAAGCACCTTGTACTGACCTGTTTGGTGAGGAGTGTTTGCACAGAGGAGAGATCCCGTCCATAGTCATCCGTCTTCAGACTGTTTTCCTTCTCACCTGGATAACGAAGTAGAGACTAAATATAAACACCCACATTCCTTCTTCCTAAATTTGGGGAAGGGATATCACTGCTCAGCAAATCAATGGCTCAGACTACCACTCACATCCGCTTAGTAAAACAAGGTTAATCAGAAACCATTCTCCATTCAAGAAGGGCTATAGTGTTTTCAGTCACCTGCTTTGTCAGTGCACATATATTTCAATGCAGCACATACCTATCCAAGACTCTACTACGTCGGCTTTCCAGTTGAACTGGAGGAAGGCGGAGTTCTCATCTAGTTTGGCCTTCCTTTGAGCTGCCGCCTTCTCCAGATCTGACACTTTGCCCCTCAGGCCTTTTATCTTTGCAGTTATGTTCTCCTCATGATGATTGTTCTGTGGAATAGGAGAAAACAGTTTAGTTCCCATGTGATTTAATCATCTACACACCACTGGAGGAAATCTAGTCCTGTTCACCAAATTAGGAAGAAATACACTTAAAACATGTAGGCATCTGAAGGACTCTTTGGGATACTTATGAGAATTCTTAAAATGGATACCAAAGCTGAGGACAACAGAAGCAATTAAGACTAGTGTTCTCAAAGGAACTGAAGGTAGTTAGCTGCTCAAATCCCATTCTGAGTTTGGTGCCTACCTTCCCTTAGGTTGCTTTGACAATCTATATATATCATTTGAGATATATATCAAATAAGAAACATTAGCTCATGACTAATACAATTAATCCTGCACATTAACTCACAAGGTAGCCCACTAGCTCTAACAACATGGGAACAAACCACCTCGATTCACATTTAGGGATTCTCTATTTGGTGAAGAAGATGGCCTCATTCTACCTTAATATGTGCCCCAAATGTGAGAGAAATCAGGAATGCAAACAATTTACTCCTCTGTTTTTTTTTTTTCTTTATTGCTAGACTATTAAGGCTTTTGGGAAGTGAATATACAGATAGAAAACAAAAGCATGGGATGGATAACAGCTGTTTTAGGTCTTTGGGAGAAAATTCCAGTTCAATTTGTGTTTCACAAATGTTACTTGTTACTGACAAGATGAGAAGTGTTAAAGATAATGGGATAAGGTATCATGGTACACAAATGGGTGCATCAGAGGCTCTAAGCATAAAAGACAGGAATTCTTGGTCTGGTCTACCACAGACCCATACATAAGAATCAATTGGGATGGCTGTCTCTGGGAAAGAGAAGTTAAGTGACTTGCCCAAGACATCCAACAAATCAGCAACAGAGCCAAAATTAAAACTAAGGAGCTTCTGTTAACAGTCCACCATGCTGCTGTCTCTAAAGTATTTAAAATCAATTATATGCCAAATACCCTGTTGTTGTGGCTATAGAGAGCATGATGTGTAGATGGTGTTTAGTTTTCATTTTTTAAACATGCAGCTCAGTGTTAAGAGAACAGTGAATCCATTCTGACTTGCTGACACTTTAAAGAAGGTTCAAGGCATTTTTCTTACCAGTTTACACTCACCTTCTTAATGAGGTCCTCTCCATTAGCACAAACATCATTCACCCTGTCCTTGTGGACAGTGAAGTCAGTTTCAAATGCTTCATGCTTTTTCAGCAAGCCCTGCAGGGAAAGCATGTTCACAAGTCACTTTCCTACACAATTTTACTTCTCAAGATGACTGCTTATAAAACAAGGATGAAAATAAAGCAGAACAAAACATGGATTGCAGTATACCTGCAACACATCAATCAGTTCAATACTCACCATTACAATTATTAGTTAGTTTTAGCTAATACACATTCTGGCTATTTTTTGGGGTGTGTGAGGGAGGAATAATGGTTGGGTATAGTCCTGGATATAGTCCTTAAATATAATGTTAAGTTAGTTTTCTTTCACCTTTATCCAAGGAGAGATAAGGTCTTCTCTATGAAGTCCACTAGAGACCTCACCACACAGATCTAATTTACCTGGAAAGCATTTAGATCCTGATCCTGCAAACACACACATGCTTAATTGTAAGCACATGGACTGTATTTAAGTTACGCATGTGTGCATGTAAGTGTTTGCAGGACCAGAGCCTTAACACCGTGATGGAAGGGGGGGGGGCATTACCAAAAAAAGATGGATTAGAAAGATTCTGTTGCTTCTTGCTGCTTTTGAGACTCTTCTTCTTTGCAACTCAGAAGTGGGATTAAAAACATATTTAAACCATTTTTACACAATTCTGGGGTTGCTTTGCATCAGTCCAGTCCTCCAGCACAAATAAAAGCAGTCTGCTTTAATTAGAGCTGCCTCCCAAAGGCCCAAACCCACAAGACCCTTCTAAATACCAGAGAAAAATCTTTTGAATCATTTTTATATAAGGATCATCAATATTTTATAATATACTTCTTTAAAATGATCAAAATGTCTGACTTGAAAAATAACAAAAGGATATTTTAAATTCTAACCATTACATGTTATAAATAGCTGGTAAGGAGAGAACCAGAACAGTACAGCTTTTGCTTACTTGGATAGCAGCAAGTGTGTCTCCATAATCCTCACTGGCTACCAGTGTCATTTTCTCATTGATCCAGGCTTCCTCCTCTTCCACATTTGCTACAAACTGCTGATACTCCAGAGACTCCTCTAGACGTTGGCCACTGTAAGAGGAATGAGAGGAAGTGGTGGAAGGAAATCACAGGTTGCATTCTGTACATTCAATTATGATGTGGAAGCAGAATAACTACTAAATGTAAAAAGAAAAGGAGTACTTGTGGCACCTTAGAGACTAACAAATTTATCTGAGCATAAGTTTTCGTGAGCTACAGCTCACTTCATCGGATGCATTTGGTGGAATATTTTCCACCAAATGCATCCGATGAAGTGAGCTGTAGCTCACGAAAGCTTATGCTCAACTAAATTTGTTAGTCTCTAAGGTGCCACAAGTACTCCTTTTCTTTTTGCGAATACAGACTAACACGGCTGCTACTCTGAAACCTGTCTTTATGCTAAATGTAGGTGTAGTGGAGGTCAAGACAGGTGAAAGGACGACCTGCTCACTACCATCAACCCTAAAATGTGATAATTTTACACTAAGCTCTTTCCTCCAGAAGCTGAAAATGACCTCTCTGTGACACTGCCAGCTCTAGATCTACCCTAAATCTACTATGTAATTCACCAGGCCATTTCACAGTCCTTACATTTCCAGAAATTATGTATTCCCCCTGGCATGGTCTCTATTCAGGAGAGCACAGCATGGTGGGAACAATAATGTCAAGCCTCTAGCCTCCAGATGAACAAGGAATAAATGCCCCCAAAGTTTAGATTGTGTTCTACTAAAGGAAAACACAAAACTGAAGTTAGTACTCATCAGCATTTAGAAATGAACCCCTTTTCACCTGTCCCGAGGCATGGCCTCAGCAGAATTCACTCTTAACATATATTGCATTGATATTGCTAATGACCTGAATCAAAGATTGCAAGATTTGGCTGCTACTCGTCCCTATATGTTTCATTCATAGTTCCTGGTGTAGAAAAATCATTCTCACTCACCGAGCTGCTGCCAACTGCTTTAACTCCTTCCAGTGGTCTACAAACTGAGCTAGTCTCTGCTGTATCTCCTCCTTTCCAATCGTGTTATCATCTGACAGTTTTTTACCAGTGTCTAACACACCCTGTGAAGCAGACAAAGTACATATCTGTATTCTCAGTGTTTTCAATTTTCAGCAGCAATGCTGCTTTCTCCTCACCATTTATCTGCACTCCTTACAACTCCTCAGTTTTGGGTCATTTTCTTTCATAAACATACCCTTTTTCTTCTTTCCTCCAGTTCATGTGTTTTTTGTGGATTTAGAATCAAGGTGAGAAGTGTTATTGTTTGAAGAGGAAGGAACTTCCTGCCACTTTAATTTAAAAAATTCCATATCTTTGCTTAGTCACACCCTTCTTCAGGAGCCTATGGAAGTCTGATTTCCTTTTGATGTTTGTAATTGATTTGTGATCCAGATTATATAAATGTTAAAAATCTGTAACTTGACTATACAGAGTACTACACTTTCGATCATGACTGATTATTTTCCTCATCCAAATGTTTCCCTGTAACCGACACGGTTTGCATTGGAAACAACACAGCAGTACCTGTCATGGAACAGCTCTTCATCTGACTTTTTTTTTTTTTTTTTTTTTTAACCTGGATGGCAGGTTCATGAGCAGCCAATTCTGCTTCCAGACGTTTGTGTTTCTTTCTTAGGTTCTGCACTCCAGTTAGGTCTCTGCCATAGTCCTCTGAGCTAACCAGCAGCTTCTTCTCCCTGAGTCCCAGAGAGGAAGAGGAGGAGGAGGGGGATGAGTAAAGTTTGTTCCTTTAAAAGGTCAAACCAGATAGATATAACAGCTGCCACTGAAAACTTGACACTTAACAGCTCTAACAGGAATGAACATTACCTCCTTTTGTATGTTTCGCATTCCAGGACTGGAGTTTACAGCAAATTATTACATATATTTAAAGCGGTAAATAAAAGGATTTTAATGGGGTCCTCTGCTTTTAGCATTTGATGGCCTTTCAGCTACTTTATAATACAGAGAATCCAAGGCAAAGAAATCAATATAAATAATAAGGATGTTCCCTACAACCCAGCACTATGAGCACCTTTGAAGCAGTAAGCCATGCACCTGACTTATAAATGTTAGTCAAAAGGATTCAGCTCTCATCACTTTGACCAGAACAGTTTCAAAGAGGGACAAGGCGCTCCCTCTATACATGTATACTACAGAAATATCCACTCTTTCCCTCCCTTTGAAGCTTGAAAATAAGTATAATTCTCCAATTCTGATCATTTCTATTTGGCTAATCTACACATATTGATGGAGTGGAAACCAGTACAGTTCTTATTTCCTTGATTATACACCAGTCATATCAATAATATCAGGATCAATACGGACATCTCTGGAAAGCATTTTTCCTTAACTGCTATCACAGGCCAAAATAGTAAAACTAAAAACTGCTTTCAGCAGGCTCATAAGTGCCTTTTTGAAAGAAATTTCAAATTGACAGAGGCAGAGTTTAAAAGATACACAGGATTCATAGGATTTTTAACACAAGATTATAGTCAAACCTCAATTTTTTCCTAGCACTGAACATGCTTCCTGAAGCCTGACCATAGATGTCTGTAGATATTAAGACCATGCTCTCACTAGAGTTGAAGCCACTTCTGCATGCTTCCCCGAGCACTGTGGGCAAGGATGCGTGTGTGTGTTTGTAGCTGCATTATATAAAACTATACTATAGATTAGACAAGACGGCATATACCTGACGAGCGGGTAGGTAGTCTATGGCATAGTTAGATTAACATGGTTCTTGGGGAAATCATCTTTTTCCTCTCTGATATGGTAAATTGTGCTATGAATATTGTTAAACAACTGCATTGAAATATGGTTGTTGATAGCATGGCTATAATATGGACATGGCCTCAGACAATGCTACATCTAGAACTTCTGAAGTACATACTTGATCCAGGACTCCTCATCGTCCATATCCCGGAAGAACTGATGCAAGCGGTGGGACTCATTCAGATTCGCACGGCGGGCAGCTGCCATGCTCTTGATCCGCTGGAAGCGCCCATTAATAGTGTCTCGCTTGTCCTTTACCTGGGAGGTGTCAAAAGCGCTGCTGGTCATCAAGCTGTCAGCCTGACCATTCAGGTCCTTCAGGCGATCCTGGAATCATAAGCAAGGAGCGTATGAAGAAAATCTCAATTTTTGAGCGTGTAGCCTCAGCACAGGATCTTCTCTTCATATTCGTGATGTGCACACAGAAAAAAATGGTATTTCTACAGGTTTAAACTTTACAGCATGTTGCTATGGAATTCTCTGATTACTATAATTTCTCTTCTTCTGTTAGCAGAGGAGGTGCTTACCTCATGGGCAGATATGTCAGCTTCCAGGAGTTGGTGTTTCTTCAGCAGGTTATTTACAGATGCCAGGTCTTTTCCATAGTCTTCAGATGCAAGCAGAGCCTCCACCTGGAAAAGGAAGAATACAATTACATATTGCAGTTTAACTAAGAACTGCGAGTGTAATGCTCTTAGTTGTGCAGGCGACTGGTTGTCTCCTCCAACTGTCCCCAATGCAAGTTAAGTTTGTGAACTTTGTCTCCCTGCTTGTCTCAGATACGGGAGATTTTATGCAAGCATGTTTCCTGCCAACATCAGTGTAGGCAATGACACAAGCATAGAAACTTCCAAACACTTGTTTTTTATTCTCTTAAGAATTTTGTACTAAAGAATCATTTTTGCAGCGGGAGTTTTAACTTTTTCATGTCAGCAACTGCGATTTTTTGGAGCATATCACATATCAGCAAAGGGAGCCAGTATCCAAGAAACTGCAGTCCCTTCAGAGTGAATAATCCCAAATCCAGGGTGGTCAGGTACCTCTGACAGCCAAAAGTCAAAATCCTTGATTCCAGTATTGAAATTCTGCTGTTTGTTGGCTTCCTTCAGCTTCTGACTCTTCTCTGCTGATTTCTGCACCAGGAACTGCCACTGGTCAGCCAGAGCAGCTAAACGTGCCTGTTACAAAAAGGAGAAGATTAATGCTCAGAGCAAAACAAAATCCCTAACAAATGTAGCAAATGAACACACTGTACACATTTGGTTGCTGCTTCTACAACTATAGATTATGCAGTTATTCATGCAATCTAGGAAAATTCTTCATCGTATGCCTCTCCATTTCACTTTCACATTCTGACAGAAGAATCAGAAAATATTACTCATTCCCAAGCAAAAATGGGACAAAACAATTCTCATGCTCCATACTGCATAGTTAAACAAGGAATTAAAAAAAAAAAAAGCTTCTACAAAAGAAAGCGTTTTTCTTCATTCTAACAAAATGAAACTATAGAATCAGTTGAAGGCTATGTGTCATTAACTATCCTAAATGTGCTGCACCTACCTTCACTGCATCCTCACTGCCGGCACACGCTCCCCGATCAATGAGAGAATTCCCCATGTCAATGACTCCACGGATCCGGTCTGCATTGGCATGAAGTTCAGCTTCAAAGGCTTGGTGTTTCTGGTGTTTGCTCTGAATGCAGCAAAAACAAGGCTGTTAAGGACTGGACATGGGGCTCCTAAATTATTCTCATGGGTTGAGAAGAGACTGCAAGAATGTTCTGCATAGACAGGGTTAGAAAGAAGGGAGTTTGTGTGAAGTATTTCCCCAGATTAGACTAAATGCCTTATGTAAAATCATGAAAATCCAAATCTCTCTCTAGGCATTTACATCACATTCACCACTTGTTCTCTCAGTCTTACTAAGTGAGCATTAGGCTGTTTTTGAACCAGCATGTCTACCTGTGATTGAACATTTACACTAATATTCCTATATCAGCATATATCTCCTGCATTTTAAAGGGGGCTGCAACACATTTCTAATGTTAAGTTTTGCTATTCTCCAAATATGGATTTCTGGTTTACATGGCACCACTAAAAAACACTGATTGTGTATGTATGTACCCTGAACATGGTGGCTGCTCCACACTAATCAGGTCTAGAGGATTATGACTTTTCCCATCCAAATCCATGGGTCAGGAGGAAAAAGTCCCCACCCCAACCTGCACCTTTTCTGCACACCTTTCATATTAGAAGATATGGAGTCACCATATGACTAAATTATGTGGTAAAACAATGAGTTAAACATAGTTAGCAACTCAAAATATAAGAAACAACGCTTAGCTGTTCGTTGAAATTTGTCTTCACTGAAAATTGAAGGCACCATGAGAACAACAGGAGCCACAGGAAGGGAGTGAATAAGAAGTTTTCTTTCATATACATGCATACACCCACCATAAGCATAAACAATGGGACGAGAACGACAAAACAGTATTTACAAGTATCAACTCCACATGCTAGTAACACTGGACACATGGGAAAAATACATTGTCCTGAGGGAGAATGGAAGGGAGGGTGACTGTTAAAGTAAAAATAAAACAAGAAAAATGCTACAGTACTGTTATGAAAAATTCTGCATGGCCTGCTTATTCTGGAAACTGCTATTGCTGAAGGCTGTGATTATACTGTACACCAGCTAAAATCCACCCATTTCTTGGCATATAAATTCATTATGCTGGAGAATGAAAAAAGCTTCTCATAGGACAAAATGTCAATCTATTACCACCAAAACAAATTCACACTCTAGGGAAATGGCAGACGACATTTTTGTTTGAGTAGCCAATACATAGATAGCGCAGCCTCCAGGGCCAGAAAGACACCAACTGCTTCCTTCACTTGTGCCCCTCCTTCCTTACCCTAGTCACTCCTCCACTCTTCGCTTTGCTCTGTCCTCTTTCTGATTCTTCTCCTCCTTGGATTCTTACCACTCCTATCAGCCTTCTACATGTACTCTCAGTTCTGCAATCTTTCCTCTACTTCTTCCACACTGCTATCGCTGCAAACTGTGGGTCTCCACTTTCAGTGATACCCTTCCTTCAGAAATTTTGACTCCAGACATAAGTTAGTGGAATTGACATCTCATGGCCACGGGTTAATCACCACAGCTCTAGGTTCACCAGGAATGAGGACAAGACATGTCCAGTAGCCAAATATTTGAAAAAGGAGAATGACAATCCATATTTCTGTTTCCTTATGAACCAACCATCCCTTAAAGTACTAATACCACACCACAAATTAAACTGATCATGCAGAACACAGCTGCAAAACAAATACATAAATAAATGGTGTTTAAGAGGCATTAACTAAACAAAAAAGCAACACCCAAAAACACTGAGGCTTATGGTAACATCTGTTTGAGGTCAATGAATATTAGAAAATGGAAAAGAAACTGGATGAATTTAATGGATGGAGCAACAGACTGAACACAATCAGACTTTGTGCTCACGTATAATCTATACCGAGAAACAAACACCTACCATGGCAAGTCCAACCAAACTACAAAACTTACCAGCAATTTGGAAAGCTACAAAACAGATCAAGAAAAGAAGAGTTCAGTGCAGTCATACTGATCCACAAACCAGTATTAAAACAGAGGAAATCACTTACAAAGTTTTTCTTTAATAATGAAAAATATATAAAGATCTGCATCTTAGGACAGTAAGTCGGGGTGGGACACAAGAGACATTTATAAAAGGTAAATTCTTATTTTATCATTTAGTCGTTAGGGAGAAGAGAGGATAAGATGTCTTACCAAATTTACACTGGAGCATAACTGCCTAGGGATTTATGTGAATTCTGGCAACATATTTATGTGGTTATTACATATTTTATTATATTTATTAAAAAATAATTACTGCCTTCTATTTTGGTCCTTTCTCTATGCATATTGCATGTCTCCATAATGAAAAGATTGCTTTATTTACATTTTCTCTCCTTTAGAAGATTAATTTCAAACAATTTATTATCCCTTTAACACGGAATTGGAATTTTTCCTGTGCACATCCTGTCATCAGCAACAGGATATGCCACATGGAATTAAACTTTCACTCCATTTGACTTTCTTGGTCAAATAATTATTCACCTGGATGTTTGTGGGATCCTTATAGGATTCATCACTTGCAGTTTGGAGTTTTTCACTGATCCAAGCCTCTATTTCATCAACATCACGGCTGAACTGCTGGAGGGTCTGAGATTCTCCCAGTTTAGACCTCTTTTCAATCATCTGAGCTTTCAAACGACGCCACCTGTACATAATCAGAAATATGGTTCATACTCACCAGTACCTATAAGAACGGGCATGAAGTAGGAGACCATGTACCATCATAACAGCGATAAATTGTCTCTAAACAATTTCCTTCTTTTCAGGAAGGTATCCACAGCTGATCTAACAATGAAATTAGTACACCAACCTGTCCAGAACTTCATTGCGTCTGTTAGAAACGACCCCTTTAGCATAGTGGTCAGCAGAAATCAGCTGGTCAGCAAACGATTGCAAGGCAGCAATTTTTTCTTCCTGTTCAAAACAAAAGGACACAAGTTGGGTGAATTCAGGTACCACAAAGAAACAAAAAGCCACTGTGAAGAGTTGTGTCAGAACTAGAGTAGGGCATCCTTTTGAAAAAAGGCTGGTATCTTGTTAATAGGAGTCTAAGGAAATCAGCCCTATGTCAGGATGAGCAGAACTCAATTTAAGAGCAAGTGGGAGATCCTGCAGATCAGACATTGAGAAGAAAATTCTTTTGGCCTCTGTGCCAGAACTACAGAGACACTTCTCTCAGGATCAGAAAGGGCTCCTCCAGGATTTAGAGGAAGTGGAGAAACACTGATTTTTTCAGTGTAAGGACTTTCAATACAAACCATTAAATCACTTAGTCTTTTCACAAGAAATATGCTGTACTGGTGATTCATGCTACCCTAGTTAGGTAAATACCTATTTTATTGCATCATGTTCATAACCAATCAATAACAAACCCCTTATCTGCAGTGATAGTAGCTATTTCTCATCTTTGTAACAAGTTTCTAACCTGCTAAATATTTAGAACAAATCTTTACAGGGTTCTAAACTTTAGAGTCACATCACCAATATCAGATCTATCATATCCTGCTGACCTTAAAAGAAGCTTTCAAGAGCGGAATTTAAAATAAAATAGAACAGCTGTCCCCCACTTTGGATACATCCCTCACCTGGACATTGATTGCTTTATCAAAGTCTTCATGTTTCTTGATGAGAGCCTCCACACTGTCTAAGGAGTCTCCTTTATCTTCTGTGTTCAGGAAAGCCTCCCGGGCAGCCATCCAGTTTTCTGCTTGTTCACAGTCCCGATGAAACAGCTAAGGAGAAGGAACACAGTTAGGAGAAGACTGGCCAGTGAGTACTGTCCACTGGTGGAAGTGAAAGAAAAATTTCCTTAAGAAAGCATACTATTAAAAAAAAAAAAAAAAAAAAAAGCAGCAAAGTACCTGTAGTTCTAGACACTGGTCCAGCATCATTCTACGTTGGACCCAGGCTTTCTCCAAGTCCGCCCGTTCTTGATCTAGAACATCCAGTTTCTCCTTGATCTCTGGGCTGGCATAGTGTCCACGAGCCAAGAGTTGTTGCCCAAACTGCTCAAATGCCTGGAAAGTGCCAGCCCTGGCATCTATTTCAGTGCGATGTTCCTGTAAGGAAGGGGGAGGGGGAGGGAGAAGGGGAGAAAAGAGGTTTAATAACGAGAAACAGAATGCTAAACTGCGAGGAAAGATGTTATCAGTCTAGTCTTGGAAATATACATGAGGAGTCTCAAAAAACCACTGCTGAACTGGTTTACTAACAGAGTACATAAAACTGATTTTAACAGCGAATGTTCACACCTACAGAAAAATGCTGAGGGCTCTTGCACATACCTGGTGTCTCTCCAATAAAGCCTCAGCTCCAGTCACATCCTTTGCCAGTTCATCTGAGGATACCAGTCCCCGGATTCCATTGATCCAAGACATGAGGTCCCTGTAACCATAAAAGCAACCAAAAAATGGGTTGTTTTTTTTTTTTTTTTCCTTGCAGCAAGTCTGATTAGGGAAATGAGTTATCTTTCACCACTCCAACAAATATTCAGTCCAAACCATATACTATATGTACTTAAATTGATAACTAAACTAACAATGGGGACCAGGGATTTGATAGGTTTAGTTTTTACCTGAAGTCACTGAGGAAACGTTGCAGATCATGAGAATCCCCAAGCTTCTCTTTACGCTGGTCGGCACGTTTCCCCAGGCTATTCCAGGCCTGGTTCAGTTCAGTACATTTTTCTTGGAGGTCTTCAGCAGACTCTGGGTGTGACTGAATCAGGCGCTCAGCAGTCTCACCTAAAGAGTTCACCTAGCAATAAAGAAGAAGTAGTAAGAAGAAAGGCAGGAACCTCTTTTGCAATACCATTATTACGGCTACAGAAAGCAAGTAACCCATGTGTTCTGGTCTCTTGGTCTGACCTTGTCTCCAAGAGCTGCCAAATCTCTCTCAAAGCCTTCATGCTTGCGCTGCAGGGCCTGCACACTGGCCAGGTCATGTCCGTAGTTGTCTGTATTTAATGCCTGATTCTTTTCTTCAATCCATTCCTTTGTTTCATCAGCATCTCTGGTTGGGAAAAAAAGGAAAAACACTTAAATGAACGACATGCTAGAGTCTCATCAAACTCCAGGTAGCCTGTTTCCATAAGGTCTTAAGTATCTAATACTTCAATTTTTTTTTTAATTGTCTGTTTTAAAGTGGAAGTTAAACTCAGAGGTAAGAAAGAATATTTGTGTCATTTAAAAATCAGAATTTTTGCTGCCCTTCAATAATAAGCTTTCTTCTGAGAATTTCAACACTTAAAAAATCAAGCTTCAGATTACACCTGTGAGGTAGTGTGAATTCTCCAGATCACAAAGGCAATCTCTGGCAGAGCTAGGAAACTAATCTAGACCTCCTAATTCTCACACTCCTGTGCTGTAACCATTAGAGAAACTCTCCTCTCTCTAGTGAATGCAGACACGGAATACATAGAGTTCTTGTTGGACCTGGATTAAGATATTCATTCCTTTTCAGGAATGAATGTAGCAGGAGAAATTAATGACAGATGTGGAGGAGGTTGGGGAAAAACGTTAGCATCTGTTGGGCTGACAGCGTCTTAGCCACAGAAGAAAGAATAGTGCTGGTTCAGACAAAGCAGAAGCAGTGAGATACAGATGTGGTGGGGAGTGAAATTAAAATGTTTAGAAGGCTGCTATCAGCTGTGCCAAATAACTGAATGAAGAAACTGCACCTGTGTGTGGTAGCCATCTGGCAAAGGGAGGAGAAGAGAAAGCTCATGATAGCAGTTCTAGAGAGAGAAAGGGCACAGCATGGTGGGAGCATTGCAACCGCTTTAAAGAATATCACTGATCTGAAGATAAAGGTTTAAGGCAGAATCCTATGCTGGGCTTCCATACTGATAGTGACAAGCTGGCACCACAAAATGCCTCTGTCAGCAATAAAACTAAGGCGGCCAATTTTTTAATTAAAATTTTAATGCAAACCACAGATTAGAGAACTGCTCCTTACCATAGACCTGGTCCAATTTCCACTGAAGCAGATGGAAAGCGTCAATGGGTATTTGACAAAGCCCTATATGAGCTGGTGTTTTTTCTCTTAAAATTAAATGTTTTCATGTTAAACTGAGAACAAAAATTGAATGTAAAGATTACCACTAAAACATTATGTGATGTACCTGAGGCAGTGTGCTCCTTACCTGTGAAATCTCTGGACTTCATGGGCACTGCCCAGCAGCTGGCTTCGCTCCTCTGCCATCTGCTGCAGAGATCTCCAGCGCTCATTTAGTTCCTGAAAGGGAAAAATGGAAATGAAACCTCAGCACTGCACCTGCTGATGACAGGTTAAAACAATGTTATGTATTTATTTCTTGTTTAAAAAAGAGAAAGCTTCGTTACTGCAGGTCATACTAAAAAGACAAAAAAAAAAGACTGTTACCTTTTACGTAATTGGTGTTCTTCGAGATGTGTTGCTCATGTCCATTCCATATTAGGTGTGTGTGCTCGCCACATGCACTGGTGCTAGAAATTTTTCCCTCAGCAGTATCCGTAGGGGACTGGCTCTGGTGCCCCCTGGAGTGGCGCCCGCATGGCACGGTATAAGGGGCACCGCAAGCTCCCCCCACCCTCAGTTCCTTCTTGCCGGAAACTCTGACAGTGGGGAAGGAGGGCAGGTCATGGAATGGACATGAGCAATACATCTTGAAGAACACCAGTTACGGAAAAGGTAACTGTCTTTTCTTATTTGAGAGCTTGCTCATATCCATTCTATATTAGGCGACTCCAAAGCAGTATCCCTGGAGGTGAATAGGAGTTCACGGATGTGTAGATTGCAACACAGCTCTGCCAAACCCAGGCGTTGTCCCTGGCCTGTTGAGTGATGGCAGGATGAGTGGTAAACGTGTGGACAGAGGACCATGTTATGGCTCTACAGATGTCCTGGATAGGGATGTGCACCAGGAAGGCTATTGAAGACACCCGAGCTCTCATTGAGGAGCTTTGACAACAGGCGTCAGTGGAACCCCTGCCAGGTCGTAACAGGTCCTTATGCACGAGGTGATCCAATTGAAAATCTTCTGCGATGACACCGGATGACACTTCACCCTATCAGCTGTAGCAATGAAGAATTGAGTTGATTTATGGAAAGACTTGGTTCTAAAAAAAGCATTCTAAAAAGCCAAGGCCCTCCGGACGTCCAGGGAGTGGCTGCTGACAGGCTCATGAGTGTGCCAAACCAATGCTGACAAGGCCATGCCGGGGCGATCGTGATAACCTGCGCCTGGTCTCTCTTGATTTTTGCCATGGCCCTGCTGATGAGTGGAATCGGAGGGAACGCGTACATTAGGCTCCCTGACCACGACAGGAGGAAGGCATTGGAGAGGGAGTCCTTGCTCAGACCCTGTTGAGAACAAAACCAGTGGCATTTCCTGTTCTGTTTGGTAATGAACAGGTCCACTTGGGGAGTTCCCCACCTTTGGAAGATCATACAGGCTACCTCTGGATGGAGTGACCACTCGTGGTGAGAGAAGTCGTCCCTGCTGAGCTGGTTTGCCAGCATATTCCTGATGCCAGGAAAGTGACAAGCTTCCAGGTGGATTTCGTGGCTGATGCAGAAGTCCCACAGATGGAGCACCTCCTTCCTGACAGAGAGCCGACAAGCACGCTCCCCCTTTGCCTGTTAATGTAGAACATGGAGGCTGTGTTGTCCGTCAGGACTTGTACCACATTGCCTGACAGGTGGAGCAAGAAGACTCTGCATGCCAGCCGGACTGCTCAGAGCTCTCTGACGTTTATGTGTAACTGCGCATCCCCCGGGGACCACATTCCCTGTGTCTGGAGGTTGCAGAGATGTGCCCCCCAGCCAAGGTCTGAAGTGTCCGATGCCAACTCAATGGAGTGAGAAGGGTTGTTGAACAGAACTCCTTCCAGGACTGTCTGGCAGTCAATCCACCATCTCAGCGAGGTATCGCCTGGGGAATGGTAACTATCTTTTCCAGGGGGTCCCAGGACTGGGAATAGACCGTTCCCAGACGTTGTAGGGGACATATCCGGAGCCTGGCATGGCGGACCATGTAAGTGCATGCTGCCATGTGGTCCAGCAGGCGCAGACAGACCCTAGCTGTAGTCAGAGGGAACTTTGAGACTTCCGCAATGCGGTTCGCCGTCATGTGGAACACCTTTCTAGTGGCAGGAATGTTCTGGAGCAGGCAGAGTCAAGGACTGCTCTGATGAACCCTATCCTCTGCACCGGCACTAATGTTGATTTTTTGTCATTCACCAGTAGGCCCAGAGAACAGCATATGGCTTGAAGCACTGCAACATTTCTTCGGACTTGAGACCTGGAGCCGCCCTTGACGAGCCAGTTGTCGAGGTACGGGTAGATCTGGATACCCTGGCGCCTGAGGTAAGCCCCTACCACCGACACGCACCCTTGGTAAACACCCTTGGTGCTGTCATCAAACCGAATGGGAGAACCGAAGACTGGTCACCGTAAACCAGCAGAAGTGTCTGTGTCCTTGAAAGATCGTTATATGGAAGTACGAGGATGGCATACCAGTCTCCTGGATACAGGGAGGAGATAACAGAAGCCAAAAGACCATGCAGAACTTTAGCTTCTGTAGGTACTTGTTGAGGTCTAGCAGGTCCAGGATGGGCCATAGACCACCCTTGGCCTTTGGGATTAAAAAGTACCGGGAATAGAAGGCCTTGTTACTGTACTTGAGATTAACGTCTTCCACTGCACTCAGCTGTAGTAACCCCCTTACCGCCTGTGAGACGAGACTCTTGTGAGAGGGGTCCCTGAAGAGGGATAGGGAAGGTGGGCGGGAAGGGATTAGAAAGGAACTGGAGGGTATAACCCCGTTCCATTATGTTGAGGACCCAGTGGTCCAAAAAGTTATAGCGGTCCACACTGGGAGGAAAGGCGGTCAGAGAACACTGGGAAAGATGGATCCAGGGAAGAGTCTGGTAGGTTGCCCTCGGGCGCACCCTCAAAATGACTGTTTGGCCCCTTGCTTATTATGGGCAGAGGGTGGAGGCGGGTGGCTCAGCTGGTGCTTGTAACCTTGGCTCATGTATGGGGCTGATCCTGCCAAGGATGGCTTCCGTGGCCCTGAGGCTGCTGTGATTTGAACCACTTATGTGCCAAGGCTGGGACATAGAGACCCAGGGGTTTCAGAGTGGTGCGGGAGTCCTTGAGGCCTTACAACTTCTCGTCTGTTTGCTCTGCAAATAGAGCCTTGCTGAAGGGCAATTACCCTGGTGGGCAACGCAGAGAGGGGCAGCCAAGAGACTCGCCCCATGGAGACAGCGGAAGCTATGGTGCAGGGGAGCAGCAGCATCTGACTATGCCTGGAGGGCTGCCCTGGCCGAGGACATGCCCTCACTGAGGATCGCTCGGAACTCCTTCTTGGAAGTCTCAAGGAGCGATCCTTAGAACTTGGCCATGGCGTGCCACGTATTAAACTCATATTGGCCAAGGAAGGCTTGGTGGTTGGCCATTCTCAGCTGAAGACTGGAAGATGAATAAACCTTACATCCAAAGAGATCCAGCCTCCTCGAGTCTTTATTTTTGGGGGTGGCCCCGGGCTGTCCTTGCCTCTCCTTGTGATTAACCATCTCAACCACAAGGGAATTAGGAGCTGGGTGGGAGTATAAGCAGTCATGCCCTTTGGTTGGCACGAAGTACTTGTGTTCAGCCCTTTTAGAGATGGGGCCAGGGAAGAGGGGTCTGCCACAGGGCATTAGTGATTTTGGAAACCCTTTCATGAAGGGGTAGAGCCACTCTGGCAGGAGCCAAGGAGGTCAAACCAAGAGTCCAAGGGCTCTTCCTATTCCTTTGCCTGAAGCCCCAGGTTAGAAGCGACCCTCTTCAAAAGCTCCTGGTGTGTTTTGGCGTCATCCTTAGGAACTGGGTGAGGGGGCCTCGTGATCGGCATCGTCCTCGTTGTTGCCGGATGAGGCTGTGCCACAGGAACCTCCACGTCCATTGGTGGTCCAGCATCTTGCTCCCTTGGGTCCTCCTGGACCTGTGGTGTCTTATACTCTGAAGCCTCAAGCACCGTAGGGGGACTTCTCTGAGGCTCCCAACACCAATTGGGCACCTTGGGAAGGTTAGGTGAACCCCCAAGGGTTCCATGCGTACCATTGCTCTTAAATTAGATTGATCTTTAAATATTCAGGGTAAATAGGCCTAATCCCCTGAGATGGGGTATTAGATGGATGGGATCTGAGCTACCCAGGAAAGAATTTTCTGTAGTATCTGGCTGGTGAATCTTGCCCATATGCTCAGGGTTTAGCTGAGCGCCATATTTGGGGTCGGGAAGGAATTTTCCTCCAGGGCAGATTGGAGGCGCCCTGGAGGTTTTTCGCCTTCCTCTGTAGCATGAGGCACGGGTCACTTGAGGGAGGATTCTCTGCTCCTTGAAGTCTTTAAACCACGATTTGAGGATTTCAATAGCTCAGACATAGGTGAGGTTTTTCGTAGGAGTGGGTGGGTGAGATTCCGTGGCCTGCGTTGTACAGGAGGTCGGACTAGATGATCAGAATGGTCCCTTCTGACCTTAGTATCTATGAATCTATGAATTGCGCTGGTCACACCGCTTGGGGCTATGGGACAGGTTTCGGGGCCGATAATGTAGTCGGCACCCCCAATACCTGGGCTTGTCCCGCAGTCAGGGAACCTTGCTCCAAGCCAGAGCTACCAGCAGAGCAGTCAGTACCGGGCGACCAGGCTCTTATCCAACCGCTGCTGATCGATGCGTCCCAAAGCCGACCTGTCCGAGTCAGACTGTCTTGGTCAGGAATTCAAGGACCAATGGCTCTGTGTCAGATACCCAGTGATCCATGCCTCACGCTACTTGACCGCTACCAGGATGTCAAGCGGGACTGGGAGCTACTATGGGCCAGTTTCTGGGAAGATCATCCTGAGTAGGGTGACCTTCTTGGTGACAGGCAATGATGGCCCAGTGATCTCTGGTGTCCGATTGGTCCCAGGCCCATAGAGACGGACGGGGCTGGTCCCAGAGTTCTTGCCGGGTGGCACATGCCTCAGAGGGTCTGTGCCAATCTACTGGCGAGATATGCCTCAAGTCCCTTGATGGGTGCCCCCAGTGCGAGGACCAAAGAGGGCTCTGCTGAGCCTGCCTCTCCAGTCCTGAGGCATGATGGCTTTGAGCGTGCAAACGTTGGCATGACGTCCCTCTTGATGGGGATTGGTACTGCTGAGGCAGGGACACTTGCATAGGTCCCAAGGTGAGTCTTCCCTGAGACCGGGGTACCTTGGGAGCCGGTGTGGGCGGCACCGGGAGCATCCAGATCTCTTGAGCCACTCAGAGCTTCAGGAGTTGACGGCACCTGAAGCTGGCTAGGGCCTGCATAGCTATCTGGGGTTGCCGGTGAAGCATGGAATGGGCTGCACCGCTCGACTTGACCTGAGGCCCGACTTCCTGAAGGGGGTATTGAGCTGCCCAGGGGAACTGGTGCCGGCTTGTGGATGGTGCCAGCAGAGCACTGCACACAGAGGCCGTGGTGCTCGGTGCAGAGTCAGAATGCTGCTCTGGTGCTGTAGCAAGTGCCGACTCCATTAGGAGCACTTTCAGATGGATATCTTGCTCCTCCTTCATCCTAGGTTTAAAAGACTTGCAGATACAGAACTTGTCATTTATGTGCCCTTCACCTAAGCACCTTAGGCAGCTGGTATGTGGATTGCTGATGGGCATAGGCCGTTTGCAGCTATCACAGGTCTTAAAGCCTGGGGACCGGGGCATGCCCTGTCCCCCACCTGAGTTCCGTTTGGGACTAACGAAAAGTTGAGAACTACTACTAAGGTTAACTAAGAAACTACTAACTATATTACAGGTTTTCAAAGGTCACTAGAACAGAAAATGAAACAATGCTAGCCAAAGCAGCAGACGTTCCAGCACCATCACTGGCGGCAAGAAGGAAGGGGGAGCCGGCAGCACCCCTTGTACTGCGCCATGTGGGCACCACCCGAGGGGGTGCCAGAGACGGTCCCCTATGGATACTGCTGGGGGAAAAAACTTCCATCACTGGTGCATGTGGAGAGCACACACCTAATATGGAATGGACATGAGCGTGCACTCGAAGATCTTCCATGACGTGAAATGTAAATCCAATACAGATTTATTTTAAAATATTTTGCTCACTGTGCTTTTATAGTTACATTTCTTAAGGTATAAAGGTGCTTCAAATTCTCTTTAAAGAAAAGGAAAGGAAAAAGCCCTATGAAGACTTATTTTCAGGTGAGGATCACATTTAAAGCATGGTTCCCCAGCTTTTTCGTTCCACAGATTTCTTTGTAGAAGCTAAATCCTCTTGCGATTCCCAACACCGCTGCCTCTCCATTTTGACTCCCGAAAGATTTCATTCTATAGATCTGCTGAAAAGGCCCATTGGAACACTGGTAGTCCACAGACAATAGTCAGAATACTACCACTTAAAAAAAAGATTATGGTAGAAATGGTAGTCTTCCTAAAAATGTTACTCTTTGTGCTTTAAGAGCAAACTACTTAGAGAACAGTGGGTGATGGGAAATGAGCTAGGAGGAAGGCCAAAGTTATCTTTGAGCATAACTGAAAGTTTCTAACTGCAAGTTGTCCACAAACATCATTGGATTTCTATTTGCTGCTTTGATCACAGAAGAATGCACTGGTTCAAAGAACTACACTGCAAGTTATAAGTGTTTCTCCTGCAATGTGAAAGCAGGCAACTTTATGCTATGTACGTGCATAAAGCCCCTGATGCATTCTGAGAAGCAGATGCTGTAAATTAGCATTTATCTTAACATGTTTATTTAAAAGGGTATGAAGGGCAATAGAACATGGAGGCAGAACGGTGAACACACAAGAAGGTGATGAGAGAAAGCTGTTACTTTTCAGTGAGTAGAAGCACCACAACTGGACTCTTACCTTGATGGAATTAAAGGTGGCCACTGTATGCACCATCATACGTGCAGACTATATGAGGAAAAAGCAGAAATAGCAAAAAATCAAAATCAAGAAGTTAAATTTCTATCCTAGCAATCAAGAGTCATACCATACTAACAAAAACCTCAGACACCCCAACACAACTTCGTTTTGGCCAAAAACAGGTTTTGTAAGACAGGTTTTACAACATGTAGGAAGAATAGAAATGTTCATGATTTTATAAGTTTCAATTACAAATTTTTAGTGTACATTTTCTTCTACAGCATTATGAACCCATCGTTGTCTCAGACAAGTGATTGCTTTTTGTAGTAGTGTTGCAGTAATTGAGTTGGTCCCAAGATATTAGAGAGACAAGGTGAGTGAGGTAATATCTTTTATTGAACCAACTTCTAATTTTTTTTTTACAGTAGAACCTCAGAATTATGAAAACTCTGGGAATAGAGGTTGTTTGTAACTCTGAAATGTTCATAACTCTGAACAAAACATCATGGTTGTTCTTTCAAAACTTTACAACTGAACAATGACTTAATACACACACCTTTGAAACTTTACTGTGCAGAAGAAAAATGCTGCTTTCCCCTTTTAGCAGTTTACATTTAAAACAGTAATGGATTGTATTTGAGGTTGGTTTTTTTTTGGTACGTCTGCTGCTGCCTGATTGTGTACTTCCGGTTCCAAATGAGGTATGTGGTTGACTGGTCAGTTTGTAACTCTGAGGTTCTACTGTATTAGATTTTGTATTTTTATTAGCATTTAAGTAAATGGTGAAAGACAGATTTTTAAAATTTAATTAGTTTTAACAGCTTAAGGTTTTACAGACCACAGTAATTTAAAAATGTTTATAAATATTATCTTGATAGTGTTCCTTTAAAAAAGAGCCACCGCCTTAATGAGGGTTGAAAAGGCAAAGAACCTGAAAAGACAACTATTACAAATGGAAACTTTTTAAAAATAAAATATGTACTGAGAAGGACAAGTGTTCAACAGATTTAAGTTTAACTGAATTTTTGACAAAAATCATCCCAGCAATTAAAATATTCCTGAAAGGCTAAAACAATTGAGGCTAGTGGAAACAAACTGGAAAAATAATTGACTGAATCCTCTCCTCTCCTTCAGAATGTAAACATCTCTTTTCTTCTACCATTGATGGATTGCTCACAGAATTCATTCTTTCGTGCACACTGTACAGCGGAAGGGGAGCTTAAATTGTTCACAGTGAGACTGTCATCTTCCCACCGAGAGCCATATTGTCAGCTAAAAGATCTGAACTGCAAATCACCTTTGTACAGAAGTGGAAATCAGTCCTCTGTTAAAGACTGTCAAATGGAAAATGTCATTTTGCTATACAGAAAGGAAACTGATTACTTTGGTTTTATATATAAAGTGCAGTTTGAGATTTCTACAGTGAGTGTTATCTTGCTGAGGACATGCTACCTTGTTCATCGTTGTGTGCTTACTTGTAATGAAGACTAGACATCAGGAAAGTTGAGGGTGTTTGTTTTTTTGTTAATATTACCTCTGAGACAGCAGCACCTGTATAGTAGCTTTAAAGTTTAATACAGTGTGTGGGATAATTACATCAGTTAATTTCGATTGATTATTCCACAGGATTTTTCATAATGTGCATTTTAAAAATCTATCCACTGTGAACTGACATGATTATTGGAAGAAGGGACCAGGACAGCACTCTACTACTACTCGTAAGGAAAGGAATGTGTGTGTTAGAAGGATGCAAGTCCCTAAGAGATGATGCAATTTGCAAGAATGTTATTACTTTTCCTATCTGTTAGATGTGCCACCAAATAGTCAGACCTACCTTCCAAGGAGACGCGGTCTTGGAATCAGTTTCATCCTGTTTAAAGAATTAAGCGAAAACTTTAGACAGATCCAGAAAACAGAAAATGGAAGTTAACACCATGTTAAATTTTCAAGGATCAAGACACCCGATTAAATCTCTAAGATATTTATGTGCACACAATCCTTTCAGAATTATTTTAAAAATTTAAAAAATGCATGGTGGTAAATATATGCCAGGGCCACATGAGCTACCCTGCATTGAGCTGGCTACTGGCTTGAGATGTATCAGAGAATGAATGCATCAAAAAGATAATTTGGCTGAAGAAGGTAAGAGAATTTTTGTGTTTTCCTTCAAAGCCATTATCAAGAAAGAGGGTTCTGAGACAGAGATGAACTATGACCCAAAAGAGATCTCAGTCACAAAATCTTCTCTTCTATATGTCCAAATCCTCTTTCTGTTAAAGCTTCTGCGAGACAGCATGCAAATATCATAACAATGCTCACCCTGGGCATGCCATAGACTTCCTGTAAGGGAAAAGGAAATAGATATGATATTTTGTAAAAGGAAATCTAGAAAGACTTGATTCTTTTTGAGGAAAGGGACAGAAATGGGATGAATAATGTAATCTATAAAGAGGAAGCAAAAGTATTCTGCTACCGTCGACCCTCTGTGTGCTACCAGCTGAAGAACATGTTCAAATCAAAAAATACCCTCAGCACAAGTGGTAGAGTTTTGATACTCACAGTGAGTTATGGTAAAGCACACACATTATCTCAGGATTTATGAGGGAGCAGGTTTTTTCAGTGCTCTTGCTATAATTGTCAATATTGTGTAGAATTATTTACACAAGCAAAAGCTAATAATACTTGGGCATTTATATTACATTTTAAATTTTCAATGAACTGCATGAACAGTGGAATGAATTTATCCCATTAACCAACTAATCCTCCTCTATAAGGTCTAACAGTATTATCAAAAATTTAATCTCTCTGCCCTTATTTCTACATGACTTACCCAAAGCATCACTACTAGTCATGGAAAATCCTCATACTATTCATTTAGAACTTCCAAGTATTAAAAAAATTAAATATTATCTAGATGTATGTTATAGCACTATTTACAATGAAATGATCTAAAGGCCATCCTGCTGATCAAAGCCACTTTAGGATGCCACTTTTAGACAACCAGCAATCTAGAAAAAGGAATAAGTAGTGAAATAGAAGCAATAAAAATCTTCAGCGGCAAAGTGGAGGACAGATGGAAAAACAGGAGAAGAAAGGACAAAACCAATTCCATCTGTCTCTTATTATAAAATGGCAGCGGACCAAGTCACAAACAAACACCGACCTGTTGCTGTACTGCTTGTACTTCCTCTGCCATCAGCCCTTCCGATTCCAGGTCATTCGCAACCTTGTTTATGTCCTTTAGACGAGATTCATTGGCTTTCAAATCCTGCACAGAACAGTAAATATCACAGCATGAACACTTATACAAGCAAAACACAAAGCGATAAGGTTGTCAATCAGAGGCATCAAAAGGATCCAATTTATGAACAGCAGATTTAGCTCTTTTGACCTTTCCAGTCATCAGTGGATCTACAATGCATAGAGTCTTATGCCAAGAAATCCCAACTGCCAGGGTCAATGGATTAAAGAACTGGACTACTGGAGTTTTCCCACACTAAAATAAAGTTAATTTCTAGACAGCAATGATATATCCTTTAAAACCATTAACTAAAACGTTAATTTAAACTGCATTACTGAGAAGATTAAAAAAACGATCAGCTATTGTGCTGAATAAATACACTAGAAGAGATGACTCAAGATGTGATTTTATGATACAGGCCACTATTTCAGGCCCCAAAACAACTCATTAAATAGATTACTAAAAGTAGAAAAAAGGAAGTTATATATTTCAGAATAAACCTACTTCCTTATACTAGAGAGCTGGCACTGAAGTCTTGAAGATGATATATTTTAAGTTCAGTCAGTCAATTAGTTTATTAGAGACATCAAGTTGTTTGGCACCCATCTCTGACCTGTAAAGTTAGGCCAGCTCAGACGGCTTGTTACTTAACATTCAAGCTGTAAATACAATACAGCCCATATTGAATCACCGGTTATTCCAAATCATTAGTCCAGAGCCCCTGGCACTTCTATGCACAGTGTCTCACAGAGCAAGAGGGAAAACATTTTAAAGCTCTTTTACATCTCATGCAAGGCAAAATTCAGCCAATGTCATACACTTACCAATGGTGGGGTGGAGAAAAAACAAAACAAAAAAAACCCAACCACCTCCTCTTCAAAGCAGAGGCCGTTACTATTTCATGTCTTGTAGAAAGAATACTGTGCAGTTCAGAGTGCCTGATCACTCTGCCTTTAAACAAAGGGAGGGGGAAGCTTCCTTGTCTGGATGGCATACTCAACATAGAGGAAGTTGTAAAAGTGGCACCTACAGTCAGTGCAGGAGGTTCCATGTTCAGAAATGCTAAATAAAAAGAGGATTTCCTCTGGTGCTACATAGGTGGAGATAACATGTAGCAGAATATCAGCTTGGGCTGTGTGGATATGGGGTCTCCAGCAGCAGATCCAGCAGAAATAAACTGAATGCTTTGCTTGCTTCACAGAGTTGTGTCTTAGTAGAACTATACCAAACTATGAAGGGATTGTCATGGAAACCTCATCAGGAATCTGAGCTGAAGGATGACAAGAAGATGTAGATGTAGCTACATAAAAGGTTACATAATAACCTACCTTCTGAAAGTCATCAAATTTCTTCTGCAGTACCTCAACCTGCTCCAAATCAGCCCCCACCTCTTCATTGGTGAGTGCAGACTCTTTCTCATTGATCCATTGCTGCAGCTCATTAGCCTCACGGAAAAGCATGAACTTTTTGCAACTTTTTTCCAGCATATCCTTGCGCTTCTCCCCCAGCTCAAGAAGAGAGTGATATCTGGAACATACAAAGAGAGAGGGCGCTGGACCATCAGATCTCACCTGAACAGAGTTATAGTACATGAAGGTGATAAAAATGGACTAGTAGCACCAGCGATGAAGGAAATCCCTACAAGGAGCTGCCAAATAAATCATTCTGCACAACAACAGACAATGATCATGTAGCTATAAACCCTGTACGTTTCTATACTACACAGATAATGACACTGAACCACGACCTCCCACATACAAGGCTTTTTTGATGGGAGAAGCAAAGCAAAATTGCAGCTTAGGATAAGGAATGCAGGTCAGCAACGCAGGGATAACTGCATACAACATAGGCTCTTTTACTTATTTATCCTACCTTATATTTTGTTCATGCAACTATATCAAACATATGCATGAAATATGCTAAACACCACATTAAAGGGTTTTCTTCTAGCATATCAATTTCCCACAGATCATTTAAATTTGTTTGGCTCACAGCTGTCTGACACAAGATTCTTGCCTGCCTGTTATTCAATGCAAAATCTGATGAATACCTGGTGATCTTGTCTTTTTTTCTCCCTCCTTTCACAATGCAAAGATTTTCAACTGTGCAATAGAAATGTGCCTAATTCTGATTTCACTTGCACCATTTTTACATCTGTGTGAATCCTAGTGACTTCAGTGGAATTACTCCTGATTTACATTAGGATAAATGTAACAAGGATTAGTTCCTAAAGACATACCGACAGCTTAAAAAAAGGTACATAGTTTTCCTATGCCTTAAAAGACCAAAGCAAATTAATATTTTTGCCTAAGGAGTTAGGATCTCTCAGAACAAGTATTATATACAGAAATACTGTGCAATTATTTGAAAAGCACAGGTAGGTAGATGGGTAAATGTCTTCTACTTATTTCTCGCAATCAAGTCCAAATATTTCCAACATACAACAACAAGGAGGAAGCAATGGATACAGATAGTCTTTGGAGCCCTTTTACAAGCTATGGCTGGTGACAGATAGCAGAGAAGTCTTGGGGGACTGTGAATGCTTCTTTTTGGGAGGGCAAACTTGATGACCATTTTAAGGAATCTGTGGTTAGATCCTTACTGGAAAAACCACCTCTAAAAAGTTTCTCTAATTGCCATAGTGTTTCAAATCTTCTGGTGATGGGGCAGCTCCAGCAGCCTTGGGATTCCTCGGATTTCTTCAATCAGATTTCAAGCTTGATTATAGTAGAGACTATTAATATCCATGACTGATTTCCATCTTCAAGCCACGGGTAGAAGGAAAGTGTCCATTCTGATTTGATTAAATTAGCAGCCTTTAATACTATGAGATATCATTGGGTCATCTGCAGCACCACACAAAGGTGAACAGGACACCCTTGCAATGGTTTCATTCCTAAGACCAAGAGCACGCTGGGCGAATAATGAGTAATTACTTCCCAATAGGATGGATTACACAGGGTATCACTCTGTCACTTCTCCTATTCAATGTCTATGTAAGGCTGCTGGAGAAAAGCTAGACACTTTGGGCTCCAGTGTCAATACACAATGTCCAAACTTACATGTGTCCTTTTCATGAAACCTAAATTCAATGAGACCATTGTCATCCTGGTATCAGATTAAGACTGGAAGTCAGAAGGAAGTGAACTGGCTGAGACTGAGTCCACCTGAGACTCATGCAGAATACTGCTGCTCATCTTCTGAACAGGATAGGCTGCCATAAGCACATAGCACTTGACTGTCATATCCTGCACTGACCATAAAAGTTTGCTTCAGGGTGCAATTTCAGGAGCTAAGAAGCAGAATTATATAGCCCATAAATGACCTGGGATCCAATTCCCTTAGAATCTGATTTTCCTTCAACTACTTTCAGAGTAGCAGTCGTGTTAGTCTGCATTCGCAAAAAGAAAAAGAGGACTTGTGGCACCTTAGAGACTAACAAATTTATTTGAGCATAAGCTTTCGTGAGCTACAGCTCACTTCATAGCTCACGAAAGCTTATGCTCAAATAAATTTGTTAGTCTCTAAGGTGCCACAAGTCCTCCTTTTCTTTTTGCTTCAACTACTTTGTGACAATTAAGAGTGATTAGGATGTTTCTGTTGTGGGTGCCTGAGACAAACTCTGTAGGAAAGATGGCAGAGCATTCTCAAGCGAGAGCAGTCACCTGTGGAACTTGCTTCCTTTGGCGGTTTGTCAGAGCTCAAGGCAAAGTACATTTGTTCCAGCATGTTTTAATAGAATATTTTAACTTAGTCTTATGACAGTGAGGAATCTTCCTGTATGCCTCTAATGTAACTTTTATGGAGCAAAACAACAGGGAGTGATCACCTTTTGTGAATGGTATGATTATTTTAATTGTATCTGTGAATAATTCTAAGCCATTCATATGTAATATGTTGTATTCCAATACACACACATGCATTCATGTATGTATATAAATAGATCACATTTTTACATACACCTAAGAAACTGCAGGATTTTTTTTAACTTGGTAGAAAATAACAGCGCCTCCAGTTTAGCAAAGACAGAAGTGGCCAACAAGATAAGATGCTATCTAACTGTAAGAGATCATGTCCCAAATTAAGACTATTCTATATTGCACAAATTGCTTCCCTGTGTCCCTCTGGAGCAGCACTCCCAAAGGAGGAAAGAAAAAAGGGAGAATGAACAGGTAACTAGTATGGAGACAGCGTGGTTTAAAAAGGGGTGAATCCTACTCACAGTTCTTCGACCTGTTTCATACGTAGAGATACACTGCCGACTTCCTTAGTTATGAGAGTCCTGCACAGACAGAGGGAGCACAGCAAAAGCATGCAAAAATTAGTTAGATTAACAAAAATAATGAAAGCAGCAGCTCCATCCAGGTGGGAAATGAAGGTTAAGAATTCACATTTAAATGGAGAAAGTTAGGTGCCATTCAAAAGCAATATTTGAAGCAAATCAGTCAGTGCAAATCACGTAAAGAAATCATCAGCAGCACAGTTGAACTCTCACTACAGGGCCATCTCACTTCCCGATCATGCCATTCAGTTCAGAACAGATTCCAAAATAAGGCACCCTAGTTTCTAGGTCTCAGAAGCAGCATACAAGCATATATTAGAGTTACATAAACTGTTCAGGAACTTATTACTATCTAAGAATCTTGCATTCTTTCCTCCCTCTAGTATGTAATATAGTATAATATAATTTTAAAAAACACAGGTTTTCATTCTCAGTTTACAAAGCCAATAATTTAAACACACATTTAATAGTTGGTGTCTCAAAACAACTGAGTGGGTGGGAATTCTTGTAAAAGTTACAGCATAACTGAGAACACTTGGGAGAGAGCATACAATTTACAGATTTTCCTTTCCAAGTAGTCTGATAAAATAAGCCTGTAGCCCACACCTATGCTCTACTGCTCTGCCTCAAGCTAATCTACAGCTACTATGTGCTGTAGGAGAGGCATTTACCAAGCACTCAGGCAGCTTTCTTCATCTGCATTGCAAATTAAAATTTTATGCAGGTAGATTTTAGCTCACATAGTGCAGAGTGACAGCACTTTGTCTCTGAAAAACTGAACAAGCCAGAGCCAAACAGCCATGACCCCTAAACAATTAACTGCCCAAGGACAGTCCTGTATATCGAGGGTACTGTACTTCAGATAATCAGATTTAAGAAGGTGTCTCAAACATAATTGCGTGTTAAGACATTATAATTACAAAGATGAATGCTGCTTAGGACAGAAATTCACCAACAAGTTTAAGTTGTTAGGTACAACAACAACAAAAACACGGAAAATAAAGTTAGACAGTAAGTGTAGCTCAATTTTCATGATTTGTACTGTTAACCCGGAGAAGCAGCAGAAGAATCTAGAATTAAGAATGACAAGGATAAATTAAAAAAAAAAAAGCATTTTACTGCTGTAAAAGTGCAACGCTGTGAGCTCTAATGCAACTAGCCACTGATGTTAACGGGACGTCTACCTAACCTGGTAAAAGCGAGGCACTGGCCAACCCAGCAAGTGCTACAACTGGTTTTAGGTCCTGTTAATTAGATCTTACTGGTTGTCAATTTGCTCCTGCCGCAAGGCTATGCTGCCCTGCTCCTCGAGTAGGTTCTCTCGGGATGCAGACTGGGCAGGGTCTAGTTTTTTCACATAGGCAGCTGGTACAAAACCCTGACGGTCATTCACTTCTACCTTCCACCAGTCCTGAAAGAAAGGAAAATACAACCTTGATTACATGTTCATCTTGATAGGTGACATGGATACACAACCACAAACTGAAAACAAGCAACTTCTGTAACTGCTTGGAGGCTACTGCTACACCTGAACAGCACAAGAGAACTACCACTACCCACATATTTTCAGTGCACCTCACCAGCACGAAGACAATCCTGTGAAGTGTTTCTGCCCACAGGATTTTTGGTACTTGGATTCGTGCATTAACACCATTAGACTTAAAACACAAATGTTTTGTTTTTATTTCAATTAAAAAACCAAACAAACAAAAATGCCATCAAGAATCCGTCTAGTGACCTAATGGTTAACAAACAGAAACGGAAGAGGCCTACCATAAAATCTACCCCCTGCAAGAGTAGCACACAGCTTTTCAGAGGCTCCCTCAGATACTAAACTGAACCTGCTCTTAGTAACAATCCTCTGCAGTACCATGGTGAATCTCCAATTTGATTTCCAAGCTCTCTGCCCCCTCACCAGAAGGGACTAGGAGTGCAGTAGAGCAGGAAAAGAATAGCTTCATCTCTCAACCATGAGCCCTTACGGTCAATGAATGCTGAATGGTGATGGGATATAAAGAGAGTGAAGTCTCTCACTTAGGAAGTTGGTGGATACAACAGAGTGATAAGGGTTGTAAAACAGAGAAAGAGAGGTGGAGCCTCTGGAGTTTGAAGAGGGGTGCCAAAGAACCGAGGGAGGAATGGAAGCACAGAATGACTATGTAAATGATTTAACTATGCTATGACAGTGCTGTTTAACAACAACAAAAAAATCTCACTAGTGCTTATAAGACCAAGTGTACCAGGCAGTACAGAATCCTGGCAGGAAAGAGTTTACCTTGTTGGTGCTGTTGAGCAGTGTGAGGATGTCTCCCTTTTTCATTGTCACCTCCCGGGGACTCTTCTCTTGATAATCATAGAGAGCAAGGACCAGCTCTTTCCCAGTTTCATCATCTGTGGGAGCAACTTGTTGCTACCATGAAGAGGAGGAAAGAGAAAAATGCATTACACAATAAAAACTGCTGAATGTCAAAATGTAACTAATAAAGTTGTTCTACAAAGTTGCAGCCTTAATTATACCTACTACTATGCCACAGTGTATTAAAGGATTCCTATTTAGCAACTGATGAGAGTGCTGAAGTAGGTTTATTTGGGTGCCATTTCTACATTCAAACACGCAAACAAGGCCAACAGCTATAACAGTTTCATTTAAAAACCCAACAAAAAACTGTTTTCTATCCGTGCTACATACATGCCTGTTTTCAGTTACAATAGGCAGCAGTAGAGCACATAAAGATGAAGATCACTAACTTAGATTTGAGAACAAAACACATTCTGCTGTAAGCACTCAGCAATAATGCTTGATGATAATAAGCTTTGTTTCTATTGACACAAGAGTTTTAGAAACAGATGATTAGCCATCTTTCCTTACCCTGCATGACTGTGCCTGCTCCCTTAATGCCTGCATGCTACTGCCATAAGCGGTAAGATCTGACATCAAAGCTTCATGTTTCTTCAAAAGAGCCTGAAACCAAATAAACATTGCAACATGCACATCAGAAAACCACTTCACAGATTCTACACTTTTATATATTCATACACACACACACACACACACTAAAATGAATATATATTGAATGCAGTTCTCATGAGAAATGCAGGACTAGCAGCTTTGGAGAGTGAAGACCTCTATTTAGCCACAGAACAGATATGCACGTTTTTTGACACTGCTCCACTAAAGTGCTTCAACCCTGAATAGGGGATGCCATCCTCTGGAAGTGAGAGCAGTTTAGACTTCATGTTCTTGAAGTCGCTAGCTTCTACTGCTTTGGAATTACCACCATGGGTGCCAGTTTGTGTAATTTGTGATATAGCTACGATCCACTAGGAATTGGTTCAATACCACTAAAATATCAGTTTGAAAACCATCTCACAGCTATGTATCATTAATGAACTACTGAAGGGCAGATTCATACTGAAGACATAGGTGTGAAAGACTGTATCCGATTACCAATCCTCGGAGATATTACGCCCTGTGCCTCCTCCACACAATATGAAAATCCTATAACAAAGTGAATAGCAATTCTTTTTAGATAAAAAGAAAAGGAGGACTTGTGGCACCTTAGAGACTAATGAATTTATTTGAGCATAAGCTTTCGTGAGCTACAGCTCACTTCATCGGATGCTAGTAGCTCACAAAAGCTTATGCTCAAATAAATTTGTTAATCTCCAAGGTGCCACAAGTACTCCTTTTCTTTTTGTGAATACAGACTAACATGGCTGCTACTCTGAAACCTGTCTTTTTAGATAGTCTAACATCTTCCCCAGGGAACTTTATTAATGGAGGTGGAGAACAAGAATACATACTCTTGTTTCTATACTCAACTACAATTTGCTAGACAAGAAGCTTATTGTATATGCTGTCCCTTTCACTTTCACATAAACACTAAAACCTGCAGAACAACTCATTATCTTTATCAATCCTACATCAGATTTCCACTGTTACTTTTTGCACATGCAACAAACCACCACCAATACCACACCTCAGCAGAGTCTTCATCCTTTCCATAGTCTGTACTGCCCACAATAGGCTCCTTCTCCCTCATCCAGGATTCAGCCTCGTTAGCATCAGCGAAGTACTGCTGGGCTTGCAGGGAGTCCTCTAGATCTTGTCGACGCTGAGAGGCCTTGGCTTTCAGTGATTCCCACTTCTGATTTAGCTCATTCAATCTAGCTTTCACATCCTCAGCAGCAAAGTGTCCTAAATAATTAAAGAGCAGGAAAAGTGGATTTGGAGACATTATTTATAGACATACAAATGACAGAAGGGACTGAAAGATGACTTGCATTTTTTTTTAATCACACAAGTCCGGTTTATGAAAAGCTATCCATCTTACTTTGAATGGTTTTCATTAGCACACAAAGATTAGTCCAAGTTTGGCTTTCGGCAGGCAATGTCCTTTTGACACTGAATGGAAGTTACTGTTTTCTCCTGTCAGATCAGGCCAGGAACATTTGAGTCATTGAAGACAAAGCACACCCTGCCCTAATCATTTCCTTTCTATTTGTTTAGAGTGATGCAGGAAAAGGCCAGCTCTTTCAATGGTTTAGTTTCTACATCAGAAAAAGACTCTGATTTGAAAAGGCATTCTGAATTTTAAAAGAGGGGGTACATTAGTTAGATTGCTGAATAAGAAATACTAATGTAAATGTAATATCACTAATAGCAGGAGCTACAGAGCTTCCATCACCGTTGATTATTATTTAAAGGTAGTACCTTAAAATGAGACTAAAAGGAAAAAGTACAAAGATAAGACAATACTAGGAGCCATGTATTAGGATAAAATTACAGCTCATTGGTTTAATGTGACAATTACTTTGTACCAATATGCAGGTGACTAGCAGCAGCAGATGGAAATCTGTTAAATAGAAGATACGGATTTCCCCAGGAACATGCATGTATTTCCATGATAAGTCAAAATCGGTTATTTAATCCCACTGGCAGATATTATTATGCACATGCAAACTATCATAAAAGAGGCATTTGTATAGGGCCAGAGGATGTAAAGTGAAAAAAGAACACTGAATTTCCGAACTAGGAAGGATTAAAATATTTAGACGCACCCTCTTCCACCATGGCATTTCCTTTCTGGGTGACTGCTTTAATACGTGGCTCATGGCCTGCTATTTCTGCTTGCAAGGCTTGGTGCTTCTTTAGCAGGTTCTGGACCCCAATCAAATCCTTGCCTGAAAGAGATCATAATATATATCTTAATCTATGAGATCATTCAAAGTCACTGAAGTCAATAGGTTAAATAAAAGATTTTAGCATGAAACACATTGACTGAAACCTGCATGATTAGTCAGAGAGTAGGTCTGATTACAGTCTAGATCTATTACTGTGTAAAATTAATTGCCCTATAAAAAGTTAGAAACTTCACAAAGTAATCAATAATAAAGGAATCGTGGGCAGCAACTCCTGTAAGAATAGATTTGTAATTCAAACCAATGGCATCAATAACCCTGCCATAAACATTTTAGAAATTCCCAAATTATATTCTGTAAAGATACATAGGCAACAAACAACAGAATTATCCAGTTAAAATAACTGGAAGCACAAAGATGAGGCTGTACCAACCTCTGTTTGTTGAAGCTGCAATAGGTTCCTTCTCTCTAATCCAGGTCTCTTCATCCTCGATGTCACGGAACAGTTGCTGCAGGCGAAGAGAGTCAGCAAGTTTCTGCTTGCGAGCTACCATAGGATCCTTCAGAGCTTCATAGCGAGCCACCAAAGCTTCTTGTTTCTTCTTGATATTATCAGCATCAAAGTGTCCAGCATCCTGGAACTGGCGAGCCTGGATGGTGATGCCATCAATGCGATCCTAAAAAGTAATTCAGCAATGGTATTAGATCAGTATTCTCCAGGATGTTTTAGGCTTTGATTATTCTTGTTAGTTGCAGGGCCAGACTGTTATGTAACATTTCTAGGTCTTTAGCTTATCCCTCGTACTGCGATAACGGATGAGAAAAATCAAAGTGAAATTGGACTAGAAATCAACTAGTTATTTTCACTGGCTAAAAGCAGAAAGAAATACAAAAAGTAAACAGCTGAGTGAAAAGTTTAAGTTTTAATAGAGAGGAAGGATTATCTTACGGGAATCAACAGATCTAAGATCCTAAGACTCAGAATTCACAGATCTCAGTTCAATTCCTGGCTCTGCCAAGTCTTCCCGTTTGATCCTAGCAAGTTCATTTAGTTTCTTTGTGCCTCAGTTCCCCATCTGTAAAATGGGGATAATTCTCCCTTTACCTGTCTTGCCTTATTTAGATTTAGAAGTCTGTGGGGCAGTATCTGTCTCTTACTATACATCTTTGTACAGCATAAATGTAGATACATTGGAACCACCCCCCACATCTCAGTCAGAACCTGTAGGTGCAGCAATAACAACAACAATCTCAGTGAGGGGTTATTCGTAGCATAGGTAAACAAGTCTGATTTTTCAGAGATGTATGATTTTTAGACTCAATATACTACTGAAAAGGAAAACACCAAATTCCAATAAGCTTACAAATGTATTGACTGTTCCCAAAAATCAGATCAACGGGGTATTCAGCAAATTTAAACAACAATTTAAAATTAAGCAAGTTTTAATGAAGTTACTGGAATCTGCATGTTACTGAGTTTCCTATGCAGAGCCATCTCAAACAACTCCAGTTACAAGTAAGCAACTTTCATTTCTTCTTTGAGTGCCTCTGCATATTCCCACTTAAGGGACAGATTGATAAGCAATGCTAAAACTAACCTGGAGGAGGGAACAATATCCTAGTTGAACAGAGACTGAAGCACCACTTTGCCAAATTCTGCATCCCCCTAGAAGCCGAGTCCAGAGCACAGTGCATCGTGAAAATGTGCATAGAAGTCCAGTTAGCAGCTTTACAAAATTTCAGCAACTGGTACCTGCCTAAGACAGGTAAAGGAAGTATCACAGCTCTAGTGGAATGCAGTCAAATTGCAGCAGGCACAGGGACTTTTGCCAGCATGTAGCAATGAGCAATACTTTGTTTAATCCACCGAGAAACAGACTGGACAAAAACTATATACACCAAGTTCTTGGCATAAGACACAATCTAGATGATTTATGAAAACTCTTATTTTTTTCCAGGTAACAGGCTACAGCTCTTCTAACATCCAAAGTATGAAGAACTGTAACCCCTCTCCCGCAATTAGAGTGCTGCCTGGGTGGGAGGGGAGAATCTGGCAAATTAATGGTCTGATTGATGTTAAAATCAGACATCACTAAGGTAAAAATCTGGGATCAGATCTGAGAACTAGCTTGTCCTTATGCCAAGAAGTGAAAGGTGGGGTTGGCCATAAGTGCATACAATTCACTCACTCTCCCGGCTGATGTGATGGCAATAAGGAAAGCTCTTTCGATAGATAAACGGTAGAAGGAACACTCAGCCAGGGGATCAAAGGTTGATTTTAGCAGCATGGCCAACACCAAGTTGACATCCCAAGAAGGGACAGGATCTCTAACAGAGGGATACACATTTGATAACCCTCTCATAAATCTTTTAACTGAACTATGAACAAATAAAGATCTACCATCAACTAGAATACGATATGTGGAAATGGCTGACAAACTTTTAACGTTAGATAATGTACTTAAAGAATCAGGGGTTAAGTATTCCATATCACAAGGGATGGAAGCAGATGCAGGAGAATCAGATCGTCCCTTCATCCAAGTCTGAAATCTAGCCCACTTTAGAAGGTAACTGTTTCTAGTAGATTATTTTTGAGAGTTGATTAGTATGTCATGCACGGAGGAAGAATATGACTGCTCAAGAGCAGACACAGTCAGAGTCTAATTGTCCATGCCATCAGTTGAAGAAACTGTTGGTTTGGATGAGAAATCCTTCTCTCCTTCTGTGATAGAGGAAGACACATAAAGACACCGTCAGACAGTTGAAGGAGGAGATCAGTAAACCACCACTGACACGGCCAAAATGGGGCAATGAATATCATCCTTGCTCTATCCTGATGCATCTTCCTTACTATCTTCTGAATCAAGAGAAATGGAGGAAAAGCATACAACAAGCTCTTCCCACAGTGCAGAAGGATGGCATCTGACAGGGATCAACAGTCCCTGCCCACTCTGGAACCTCAAAGACAACACTTTCTGTTGACCCGTGTTGTGAACAGCCCACCTCTAGTTGACCCCAGCTGGAAAATACAGTGTGAACCAACTGATCTTTTGTTTGTTCATCTGAGAGCTGGGTCATGCTGAGATGGTCCACAACTACATTGTTTTCCCTCTCTAGATGCTGAGTTACAGGATGAATGTTGTGACAAATACACTAATACCTGTGACAAAAGTTCCTCTTCTATCTTGGCGAGTCTTGCGCTTATTGGCAGATTTGCTCGCCTCGGAGCTTCACGGCAGCCCTCAGTTTGGCCGTTTTCATTAACCCACAGTCCAGGTCAACTCCTCCTGTGTCTGACCAGGAGTTGGGAGGTTTCGGGGGAACCCGGGCCCGCCCTCTACTTCAGGTTCCAACCCAGGGCCCTGTGGAATGCAGCTGTCTAGAATGCCTCCTGGAACAGCTGTGCGACAGCTACAACTCCCTGGGCTACTTCCCCATGGCCTCCCTCCTCCCAACACCTTCTTTATTCTCACCATAGGACCTTCCCTCCTGGTGTCTGCTAATACTTATTCTCCTCAGTCCTCCAACAGTACGTGTTCTCACTCAGCTCCTAGTGCCTCTTGCTCCACGCTTCTCACACTTACCACAAATTGAAGTGAGCTCCTTTTTAAACCCAGGTGCCCTGATTAGCCTGCCTTAATTGATTCTAGCAGCTTCTTGATTGGCTGCAGGTGTTCTAATCACCCTGTCTGTCTGTCTTGTTTCCAGAAGGTTCCTGATTGTTCTGGAACCTTCCCTGTTACCTTACTCAGGGAAACGTGACCTACTTAACCTGGGGCTAATGTATCTGCCTTCTATCACTCTCCTGTAGCCATCTGGCCCGACCCTGTCACATACCATAGTCCTATAGTTTCTGTGCACAGGGGAGCAGAGTGGGCCCCCCACTTCACTTGTTGACATAATACGTTGCTGATGTAATGTCAGTTTCCACCTGCACAAACCTCCATTACAGATGAGGGAGGAATGACCTGACCGCTCTTAATATTGATATGCAGGGATCTCTCCTGAAGAGGACCAGTTCCCATGAACTCTCAAATGATTCAGATGCGCTCCCAAACCCTTGGTTGACATGTCTGAAGTCATTGTCCAGGATGGACCCTCCCCTTCAAAAGCAAGATCCCCTAGCTTAGTTCTAGCAGCCATAGCTAGGGAGAAGAAATGGAGTCAAGCTTCTTTCCTGATCATCACAGCAGATGCCAATATTCTGGCAGCAAGAGTCTGAAGTGTCTAAAGAGGCCCTGAGCAGGTTTGGCTGCATTCTGGTTTTCTATTAAGATGGCATTCACCAACCTTTTGTCATTTGGCAAGTCTTGGAAAAATAAAGTCATCTTTTCCCATACATGGCATTGGTAAAGGGCAATAACCACTTAATTCCCTGTCCTAATATTGAGAGACAATGAGAACACCTTACTCCTCAACAAGTCAATCCTTTTGCCCTCGTCATCAGCTAGAGTGGAATGCGCTAATCTAGACCTAGCCCTGTTACTGGCAACAGCCACCATGAGTGGTTAGGGACAGGGTGGGTGTGCAAGTAGGAAAACCCTTCAGAGGGTATCTGATACAACTGGTCTGCTTTCTTAGAAACAGGTGTGGTTCACACAGATTTAGCTGGCTGTAGCAAACCATTCAAATGGGTAGGTATATTCTACTCCTCCCAGTAGCAAGTATATCGAATACCATCAGAGCAGTCTCTTTCGCAGACAGGGCAGGGAAGAATTAAAGCGGACACCATTTGATATACCAAGGTACGGAACTGTTTAATGTCTCCTGAGGAGCAGAGGCTGAAGCTACCCCATATGCGATAAATCAGGCTCACAGTCCATTTCCAAATGCTCCTGATCAGAAAGGAACTACCTCCTTGTCTTCCCCTCTGACAGCATTTCAGGCATCAGTGCTGGTAATGTCAACAGATATGAAGGATTTGGCAGTCCAGTGATTCTCAGAGGAAACATTATTTCTCCATCCACTTGGAAGGTAATTACAAAATTGCGGAGATGGCCCCCAATAAAGCCATGGGGTCCTGGACTGCCAATCTCCCCAGCAACGAGGGATCAGGAATATGCCTGTGGGACATAGACCAGGGTGGTACAAAGCAAGACACAGATCTCTCTATTCATCCTCCATCTTCCTCTTGGTTCCAAGTCCGGATCCAATATAGAATATAATGATGATAAAAGCAGATCCAAAAAGAGAAGAATGGAGATCCAGCTCTTTGTGGAGAGCGTTCAGGGGTCCTCGGCAGAGGAAGTATACGATGATCTGGGAACAGACCCCAGCAACTTCTGACCACCTCTTCTTAACAGGGAACAAGGAAGACTACGTCAAGCACTGGGAAAAATAAGCCTTCTTTTGGAATCCCTATGTTTCCCACTGAGAACAGACAAACTGAAGCTGGCATGTGAACATGGCTGCAACGTTGACTGAGCTCTCTGGAACAGAGGATGTAGCCAGATCCTACCCAGAAACCAACAGAAGATCCAAAGATAACAACACTGGATCAGTTGTTAGACACAAGTCCATATCCCTTGCTACCAAAGGAGAAATGGATCTCTGCTTCTGACCCATAGCAGTCTTGCCAGAATTGGATGTATGCTACAGTTCTGATGCATGGGAACCGACACTGCTAATGAGGAGTATATAGAAACAAAATAGCTAGGGAGCGCAGAAGCAAAGGTGTGCAGAATCCCAGATTCTGACACACTGAGCAATTCCATCTTCCTGGATCTGGAAGCTGAAGTCAGAACTGACCCTAATCCTGCAGCCACAGGGTTTCCATCAGGGCTCAATAGCTGGGAGGAATGAGGTATGGCACCAGTGAAGGTGGCTGAAATATTTTTTTATCTCTTTTCCAGAACTGGGGTAGTTGGCTCTGACCATAGTTCAGATATCTGTAGCCCCGGGGGCTCAACTGAGGGAACTGCAGGAACCGCATCTGACCTTGACAGGGGAAGTGGCTTCTTAGAACACTTCAGTTCCTTGGAGATGCTAGTAACGACAAGGACAGAGACTGGCCTCTTAGATGTAGGATCCTGATCGGGTCCAGAGGGTCTAGCCTCGAGGGCTTCCTTTAGGAGGAGGAGCTGCAAGCGAGTTTCCCTATCCTTATAGGGTCTGGGAGTAAATGTTTGGCAAATCAAACACCCAGAGGGCGAGTGCCCTTCTCCCAGGCACTTGAGGCATCACACATGGCCGTTGGATGCCAGGTAGACTGCCAAGCAGGAAGCACACTTCTTGAACTCCAGCTTCTTCTGTTTCTTCAGTTCATCCATAACTCTGAACTGGGAGAAATCCTAATTCCCTAACTATTCTGAAATGAGCTAACACTAACTATTTCTAAGCAGAAAGAGATGCCAACTCCGAAGAGACCGGAGCAGTTTACATCCATCCAGGCACACTGCTGGAAGGAACTGAGGTGGTGAGAGCACTCTGCTCCCTTAATGGCTTCACCCTCGGTGCACCCTCAAGCTGAGGGGAAGATGTGCTCTAGCTGACACTGCTAGAAGAGGTTTTTACCTTAAGGCACCACAAGGCTGTGCAGTACCCATAAATAGGAATATGCAGAGTCACTCAAAGAAACATTGTTCCCAGACAAGTCTTTCTACCAACCTGTGTTCAGAGCAAATTCCAAGAACAAAACTGTAAACTCCTGAAAGTACACCGTTATCATGGAAACACTAACAAATCCTTTACTCCATAGACACTAGCAGTTAGTGCTATGTCTAGCTAAATAACCATGTGAATAAGGGAGGGAGGAAAGGAAACTGTGTTACCTGGTGAGCAGCAACATCTGCTTCCAACAGAGCATGTTTCTTCTGAAGATTCTGAACATTAGTAAGATCTTTTCCATAATCATCAGAAGCCAAGTGTCCCTCCACCTCATACAACCATAGCTCAATGTCTTCTACATTGCGGTTAAATTGCTGCTGTTGGTTGGCTTCACGCAGCTTTATTCCTGCATGTATGTAAAAGATAGAGAGGAGAAAGGTTATTTAAATTTCTATTTCATTAACTCACTACTCACTTGTTCTCAGGGCTAACTTCTCCAGAAAACATCTCTATAACTGGAAATGTTGTTCTATAGCTCTCTTATGATCAGTTAGAGCAAAGAGTACATCTTACCTTTGAGCTCAGTGGCCTCCAGCAGTTTTTTCCACAAGCTGATGACCTCATTCATGCGTGCTGCCACTTCATCAGATGCATAGTGATTGACATCAATCAGCTTCTGGCCAGCTTTCTCCAGGGCATCAATGCGACTTTGATTTGCAGAGAGCTCTGCCTCAAAAGCCTGATGTTTTTGAACTTTACCCTGCAAGTTTGATGGGTCCTACAGGTAGGAAAGGGAGAACACACTTCAGTCTGAAATTGGCATATATTAAAAAACCTCATTCTACCAATCTCCTGCTAATAAGTAAGAGCAAAAGTGGAGAACTTACATCAGTTCTTCATATTTACATTTCCTATGTGACTATGAACACTTCTACACATTATATGGCCTATCCTCCATAACTGCAGTACATATCACAAAGAATACATCAGTTAATTGTGGATCATGTAAGGCTGAGGGCTGTCACAAATGCTGATATGTCAAAAGAATTGCAACCATAAGTACCAAGTTAGATAGAAAACCATTTTATCTACAGAGTGAGCATTTGTTTGTCTAGTGCTGGAATATTCTCCTTGGAATCATGCAAATGACAAGAGGAGGAACTATTCATAAGGCTCCCAGAAACCAATACTACCTTAATATTATCAGGATATTTATTCTTGTTTTTACCTTGTAAGCCTCATCCGTTGCAGTTTTCATCTTTTCATTGACCCAACTCTTTAGTTCATCAGAGTCTCGGAAAAACTGCTGCAGGTGGAATGAATCTGCCAGTTGAGCACGCCGATACATAGCTCTTTCGTGCAGAGCATTACGTCGGCTCAGCAGCTGAAATAAGCAAATATCAGTAGTGAATTCTCAGACTAATGAGAAACCCAATCATGTTTTCTTTAATTATAGTTGAGCTTGCTGCAACTCTACTTATTCATCCTGCATCTGTGCCATCACTTATCCTTTTCATTCATATAACATACAAACCAAGCAGCAGCATGGGTTACTTAAAAAACTTACAGCATCTCTTCGTGTAGCAACATCCTCCTTGGCATAGTGGTTATTTTGAATCAGTTTAGTAGCAAACTCATCCAGGGCCTAAAAAGAAAGTAGTCTTCATTCATCTGAAATACTAAGAATATCTGTGTAAGCTTATTTAGCAAATTAGGCTTTAGAAGAGATGTGTCAATTGAACTAATCAAAAGTCAAGACATCTATTTTTAAACCCCTCCCCTATCCGCACCATTCTCCACATTTCCTTAAGAACATTATCCTAAATCCAGATGATGGTAGATTTATAGCTCCTGTGAGAAATGATTACTGTATATGTTTAAACAATTCAAGCACCGTCAAAAAATGTGCTAGCATGGTGTGCAAGAGAGTACTGGATTACTCTGATGCCCTGATTCAGAGGTTAAATCCTATTCTCTGCCTTGATCCTAAATGTGCGTTTTATTCTTTGAGCGAATTTCCATTTCACATACAATTTGTAATTATATTCAAAACCCCAGAACCATCTTTTTCTGAAGTTCCTGGACAATGATCTGGGTTCAACCCTTCTGTTTTATTCCTTGCTCATTAATACAAAGAGACTTAATGAATACAACTAATGTAAGCATCTTACTGTGATTTTCTCCTCCTGGGCACTGAGGGATTTCTCAAAGTCTTCATGTTTCTTTAGCAGAGCCTCAACACTATCCAGAGAGTCACCTAGGTCTTCATTTAGCAGGAATGCCTACAGAAAAGAAAAACACTTTAGTGAGCCTTACACTACCACCACTCCGAGTTATCCTAAAGCCAGCTCAGGCAGTCAGCATTGGGCTCATCACTGTAGGATTTTATTGGGAAAGTTTGTGGTATGGAATTGATGCATCTTCTTCTGCTTATGACAACTGAGGAGTACATATCTAATTTGTATCAGAAATGAAAAGGAATAATCCCTTGTGGGCATTAACTCGCATAAAAGAAACATTACACCAATTGAGCATGACTGGCAGGTTATGTAAAGCAGCAGCATTAGATTGGAGAATCTGGCATTCTAGATGAAAAAGACCACTAACAGAACCAATTGAAGAGAGACATGTACAGTACCTCCCTGCACTATGGTTAAGGCTGTGTGTGTCTCTGTCATGGATTCCATGAGTTCTGCAGTGGCCAGCGCAGAGAGAGAGAGAGAGAGAGAGTGTGAGTGAGTGTGAGTGTGTGTCACCTCTCCCCAGCACCTGCCGCACCCTGACCCTAGTTTTAGTAAGGGGTATATAGTACAAGTCATGGACAGGTCACAGGTCATGAATTTTTGTTTACTGCCCATGACCTGTGTATGACTTTTACTAAAAATACCCGTGACTAAAAGACTAAAACGTAGACTTAACTATGGCAAGCCTGGCTTTGGCCAGAACTATTTATTACATTCACAAAAATAGGAGGGAGGAGGGAACATTCAGAAATTAAATCTTATCCTCTCTTTCTGAAGGAGCCGAATGCATGCTTAGTATGCTATCTAACCAAGTGCTGCCTGCTTTGCAATTGAAACACTCACCTCTTGTTTGCTCATCCAGTTGTCAACTTGTTCAGTGTCTCTGTAGAAAAGCTGCAGGTCCATACACTGTTCATATTGCTGTCTGCGAAGTTCCCATAGCTCTAGAAGGGCAGTTCTTTCATCTGAAAGGATGGTCAGCTGAGGGGCGGGGAAGAAACACATGTTCAAATACAGGGAGAGTGGTTCTTTTCCATCTCAATGACAGTAAAATCAAGCATGGGCTCTATAAAGCAGTGATTGTGTCTCACTTTTTCAGTCTCCAGAACACTTCACAAGAGTTCAAACACCTCACTCAACTTCTGAAATTCCTCACCTCCCCCCCTCAACCAGGGCATCTAAAGTGTTTTTTCAGCCAGCACACTACAACAAAGGACTCTCTTAGTTTAAGAGCCAGTGCTATTAAATTCACAGTATGTTCCATTACAGCAAACTTGAAAGCATGGATAAAAGAGACACTTGTTCTATTAGATAATTCATTTTTCAATGGGAAAATAAAGAAATGTCACTAGCTTCAAAAATGGAGGTTATGCCAAATTGAAGGATGAGAGGAGCATGTTGCTTAAATTAAGTGGAAAAGGGCGCATAATCTTGTCAGATAAATACTTTTGCATCCAGGCTCTTAAACAAAAACTGCATCCCTCACTAAAAACTAAGAGAGGAATGAAAACATATTAGAACTTTTCCAACTCCTCCTCCAACTTACCTTTTCTCTAACTTCATCAGAGGCATAGTGCCCAGCAGCCACCAAGGCCTGACCAGATTCATCAGCAGATTTAAAGCTGTCTTCATGGGCATCAATTTCTCCCTGTGGCAAACAACAAATATACACGCACATGGTTTCTAAAATTCTAAAGGAAAACAAACCCAACTATTTTAAGATATTATTAAAATATGAACTTGAAAACGAAGCCAGATACTGAAAACGAAGCCAAAGATGGCATTCAGATATCCAGAGTATTAATGGACATACAATTATCTATATATGAAAACAGAGTTCAATCTCTTGTATTAGTAATGTAGATATAATTCAAATGTATCTAGTAAATAGAAGCCACAAGTCAGATTGCAAGCTACCTCTGTGTATTCATGGAAACTCTATAAGGCTAGAGAATTTAGACAGCCATCAAAGAAATTTAGTCATACCTTTAGTGACGCTCAGGTGGAAAGAGTAACTAGTAAACATGACTTGAATATACCGAAAGAAAAGATGCATGAGTGATAGTAATGTTCTACCTGAAATTATTTTTAGGACATTGTTATGTGGAAACTACATAATGGGACTCTAGGATATAAAAACATGAGCCTGCTCAACTATAATTCTGCAGTGTATACATGTGATAATATAGAGGGTGTGATACATACACAGAAGCTAGGAAATTCAAAGTCTACAGCGATCATATTAGCTTGACACTATCTTAATTCATTTGTTTTAGGAGCTGAGGAGAAGAGAGGAAGGAAAGCACGATTGGAGTTAAAATGCTAATCTAGATTCCTAGAATTAATCTCCTTGTTTGTGTTGGTTTCAGTTCAACTCAACATTTTTTTTTTAAACAAGCCTTTATTGTTTCCAATTTTTCTTTAGTAAGAAATTTTCTGAAACATAGTTCAGTATTTACTCATTTGTGTATCAACCTATTAAACAAGCAGCAAAAATCCAAACTCTTAAATCAGAATAGGCCGCTACCTAGTACATCCAACTGAAATGATATATTCAAAGCATGCTAATGCTACAACATAGTGTGATTCAAAAGACTGCATTAAACTTGTACACATAAACCAGCCTCTAAGTGAGGCCAAGCAGATTAAGCTATATGACTGTGATTACCTTATGCTCCTGATGCCTATCAAGCAGGGCTTCAGCTCCAGCTACGTCATTGGCAAGTTCATCAGCATTAATTAGAGCCTTCATTTCAGTCACCCAGCTGGTAAGGTCACGAAAGTCTGCAAGGAAGCGCTGCAATCTTTGGAAAACAAATGGCAGAAGTCATTTATGTACACAGTATCTCCATCCTTACCCTTTTTTGCAACACGATATGTTTACGTTAAGATTCTGAGAAAAATTCATAAAACTAACTAATAACGTAATGATCATAGTAACCAGCCAAATTACAATCTCAACTCCTGAGATAAACCTGACATTTTTCTATACATTAACGGATTAAAGGTCAAGGGAGATGTTTTCTGATATTTTTAAGTTTCCACCCAATTTTCTTCAGGGAAACATGTGGTATACCACCTGAGCTGAAAGAAAAAGGAATACTTCTAACTGCAAAGTTTGCATGCTAGAAGCCAAGAGGAAACAAGGGCAGTATTAAATGTGGTGATTCTCAAATTGGTGTAAAGAAGACTTCTATGCGACCCACAGACCTGCTTCGGTTATAACAGTGAAGTATGCACAACTGGGAGAAGAAAAAAAAAGAGGCAGTTCAGCCATTTTAGAAAGCTTCAACTGCACATGTCTCAGTCTTCAATAAGAATTCCCTTGTTTTCCTATCAGCTTTTCTTCATATTCCCCTGCCTTTAGGGTTACTTGAAAAGGAAATGAAGTCTTAATGAGTCTGTCAGGTATCTCTTTGATAAACACTTTAACACCCATCAAATTTGCTGTCAAGACTAATTTTAAAAGGGAAGCAGATACACAGAGGAACAGAAAAAAACTACAAAAGTGACTTGGAGAGATCATAGCAGTGTGGGCTACAGGAATCAAGGGGAGAATCATTAGTAATAAACACAATCCTGCACCCTGGGAGAGGACAAATAGCATAACACAAAATAAATATAAACAGCCACATTCAACTGAGTTTATTTTCCTTTTGTTTCCTTAAAAATGCTCCAATATTATTTTATGTAACCAAGAATATTTATGGCTACAGAGAAGCCAAGTAACTAGGAGATTGGAGGCAAAAGAACAAGAGGATCCCATGGGATACAAGAACTGTCATAGTAGATCAGATCAATGATCAACCTAGTCTGATATATTTTCCCAGACAGTGGCCAATACCAGAGATCCACAACAGAAAAAGGTTTGAAAGCTATTGCTATATATTATCTTGGAAATGTAAATCCATTTTTTCCCATTAGAAATCCCTGAACACATTCACTTTAGAGGCAAGATCACGTATCTTGTGTACAATAGCTGCCTCTTGAAACATTAACTCATTCAAAATCTTGGAAATGGCCTCCCTTTATCCTCCCTGCAACCCTGTATTTAATTTATCTTGGATAGTTCACGGCTAGAGTGATCTGGGTGTTCATTGTCTCGTACCAAGTGTCCGCCTATATAAAAATAGCAAGGTCCCCCAGGCAAAGAGGATGAGCATAATCCAACGCCAGGAACCAGTCCATGGCCGCATTTTCAGATGCTCAGTTCACTGCAAAACTGTTTTAGCTCACAAAATAAACATTGTAAATCCTTAGTCTCCACAAAGATGGACAACTTCTGTTCCTCTGTTTCACCACATTATGCTTAAGACAAATTATAATTTAGGCGGAGATGCAAAAGGTCCTTCCAGTAATACAGCATTCCTACCTATAGGAGTCATTCAGGCGAGCATGCCTCTCTGCTGCCAGAGTGCGGATCTGCTCCCAGTTTGCAATCAGCTCCTCCCGTTTCACTTGGATCTGAGAGGCATTTTGTGGGTGGGACTGCTGCAGACGATCTGCTTCTGCACACAAAGCCTTTACCTAGTCACACACAAATTGCCATAAGATTATTATAAGACAATTATATTATTTAAATTACAGACAAAATGCCTACGCTACGTACCTTGTCCTCCAGAGCTGCAAGATCTCTCTCTAGGCCCTCATGCTTGCGCAGCAGAGCCTGCACACTGGCTAAGTCTCTGCCAAAATCATCTGAGGCCATCAACTGCTCTTTCTCTTTAATCCAGCTTATAGTCTCATCCACATCCCTTCAGAAAGTAACACACAAATTAACATGCATTCATCTCTCTTACAAGAAAAGGAAGAAGGTAAAGAGCTTCTACCTGTCACAAACATAATGATGTAGGCCTTCATGACAATAAAGCCCTGGTGATATCACCCAACTGCCATTACACGGAAACTTGTTAATCAATCTTTAGGAAACTAGACAACCCTAGAAGATTTTACAAGCGTTTTTTAAGGCTTGGGAGCACAAATGGCCAGCTGGTGTAGGGGCAGATCAGGATTCGTGGCTTCGGTTCCTTCCAGAAACCGTCACTCTTTAAGCCTCACTGATTCTACAGGGCCCATCTCCCATGATTACTAAAACAGACCTCCTCCCTCATCCCAAGAAACCACCAAGAGCAATCAGACAGCACAGACAAGGGTGGAGAGGAAAGGAAAATCTATCAGAGGCCAGAGTGGCTCCATGCTGACTAGTTAGCCAACAGCATGAGAGGGGGACACCTCTTCTGGTGTTTACCTAGGCTGGATTTAGAGGAGGGGGCCTTCAGACAGAGGGGAGGGAGACAGAACTGCCATCTGGCACGGAGAAGGAAAGAGATGAGGGTTCTAAGGGTTAAGGATAAAAATCAGGTAATTATTCTGGATGTCATTCTAGATGTTGTAGGTCCTTCTTTCAGGAAGGAACAATGAATAAGCTGCAAAACAAAAACATGACAGAGGATGTCAAGTGTTCACACAACCTTAAATGCAGTAGACATTTATGTGTAGTCAGAGTCATAGGCACCAAACAAATCCGGCCAAGCCCATACCTGTTAAAGCGCTGAACTTCAGCTGCCCCAAAGAGTTTTCCCTGCCTCTGAAGGGCCAGCCCCTTCAGACGCTGCCAGCCTGCATTTACTTCATCCTGCTTAGACTTGATCAGTTCTTCCTCAGGGTGCTGCTCCTGATGAGCAAAAGAAAGATGGCTTACAGTCTATGAATTTATTTCCACAGACACCAAGACAGTTCCTGTGTTTCTACAAGATCAGTTTATAAACACCTTCCCTTTCATCCCAATCTTTCAACTTTATAGTTTTACTGCAGCAGCCAAGCATCCAATACTTTCATAAGACACTGCATAAAAACCTACACTTCTTTTGTAAGCTGTAGGCATTTGGAAAAGCAATCCCTGCATTTGTCATGGGATCCCATGCCTTCTCATGCCCAGCTGATAACCAGGTGTAGAAAATGACACATTAATCTTGGATGGCAGTGGAGAAACAGTTTTAAACTTCAGGTCTTCATGAGAGCTTGTCAGTTTCTCCTGTAAAACCACGCCTCACAGGGTTTTCCTTTGAGGAATGTTCTTGTCTAACAGAGCTTTACTCGATCTACCCAGCAGAAGAATCCGTTGAGAATATTCAGCATCTATAGATCTACCCCAAATGCAAGTACAGTTGCCTCTGTTTCCCTCCAAGGTGACAGCTGGCATAGCACAGCAAATTTTTGCTCACTGAGTTACAATTGTTGTTTCCACAATTATCACAATAGATTTCAGATACTTACCTATATTTGTACGCTATCAATTTCTGTACATTTTTGGGAAACAACTATTGTTTCAATTTACTACTCAACACTCCTTAAAGAATCTAAACAGCATCACTGAGGGGGCCTTTTCACAACACACCGATATTTACCTGGATAAGTTTGCCAGCAAACTGGTTTACTTCATTTACTCTTTCTTCATGGGCTGCCAGATCTGTCTGAAACTCTTCAAACTTCTTTTGTAAAACCTCAACATGCTCCAGATCCTGGCCAAGTTCTTCTGAGGTCACTATCGCTTCCTAGTATGTTAGGAAACAAGAAAATCAGTTCTATCACAAGCCAACACACAGAAAACCTATTAGAAACTGGGAAACCAGCTGTTCTAGCTGCAAAATGTTGCCACTTCAAAGACAGTTACAGTGGGTACAGCAAAACAAAGTTCATTATGCTTTAAAGTCAGTTTTAAAATGCATCCTTAAAGGAACACTGTGTCAACATAAAATCCACTTCATCCAAAAAATTTTCATTTACTAGAGTTACAAGTAACATTTAAAGAAAAGGAGTACTTGTGGCACCTTAGAGACTAACAAATTTATTAGAGCATAAGCTTTCGTGAGCTACAGCTCACTTCATTGGATGCATTTACGATTGCTATAATAAAGAGATTAGAGAAAAATATTTCTCTCCTTCTTCCAGTTTATTTACTTTGCTATCAGTCAGTTTCTCTACAGCAGTGGTTCTCAATTTTTTTTTTTTTTTTGCAGACCACTTGAAATTTGCTGAGGGTCTCAGCGGACTACTTAATGATCTTTCCAAATGTTGTTTGAACCATTAGCCAACTATTGTAAAGCGCTTTGGATAAAAGTGTTATATATAAAAAAAACCTTAATAATAATTAATGTGTTTTTGTTCTACAAATAAAGGCACATAACTCATATTTTAACATCAGTAGTCTTACCTTTCTAATGTGATGGATGTGCCTTCTCTCCCCCTCACCACAGCAGCCCCCAAGCTGGGGCTGGGAAGGAGGAGGGTCTCTCCCCAGTAGCCACAGCCCTGGAGCTGGGGAAAGTTGCCTCTTTCTCTGGCCGCCGCAGTCCTGCACATCCCAAATTCCTCCACCCGCTCTTCTCACCCTATTGCCCCGTCCCACCTACCCCCTATTCCCCCCAAGGCCATCACCTCACCGTACATGTGCATCTTCTCCAGAGTTCAGGCACCTAATTAGTGGAGCCATGCCTGAGCAATTCCACTAATTATATGGGTGGCCCTTCATTCTCTCATGTGCAGCCACCCAGGTGAGCACCTTAGAGGGAACTATTCGCAGACTACCTGAATGGGGCTCACGGACCACAGTTTGAGAACCTCTGCTCTACAGTCATTTGTCTGGTTTGCATGGGTCCTGTCCATAGCAACTATTGTTTTTTTCTTTTGTTTTTTAAATCAGGAAGCTGTGGTTGTAAAAACTCAAAAATTAGCAAGCATACATAGGGGCAGGTACAGTAACTGAAGCTACTTGTAACTCCTTTATTTGATATGGACTAGATATCAAGCTGACAGTGTCAGGTTGACTGGTTTTAACGATGGACAGGTTTATGAAAAATATTTTGTAATACTTAATGACAGTTAAGGAGGATTTACAATTTGAAACTCCTAGTGCCACAAAACAGCGAGTCGTCATTAACAAAACCTAGCTAATCGTTTTGTGGCTTTTAAACTTTAGTATTGTGGTTTGTGGTTCTGCTTCCTCAATGTTCAGAGAGGTCAAAAGCAAATTGTTCTCTTGCAATGGATCTCTAAAGATATTCCAGTCACAGCTAAGTAGTTATAAACTTTTCAATGGGTAGCACTCCCTTTCCATACTGGTTCATTTTAGCATACATGTCACAAAACCTTACTTTTATGTGCAGCAACTTTCACAATGTAGGTAAGGTACACTCAGCCACTATGAGAAATACTAATGTCGTCTTAAGCAAAGAAAAGAGTATCATGTTTCATGGTATCCTCAACATACAGAGAATTTCTCCGTTATCCATTACTTCTATCAATTTCCTACAATTGTTTTTGCAATTGCTGAAATAGGCTAGAATGCTCTGTATACCTACCATTTATATCATACAAAGAACTACAACAATTCGTAAAACCGTATTTAAATCCCATATGGGGCCTTAAAACAATAAGACAGTGAATGTTTTGATAAAACAGCTCCATATAAATCCTTTCATGGAATTGGGATGTTGTAAAGGCTATATGATGCAAGTGGATATACTTTTAACCATAAATATACCTTGTCATTGATCCAGTCCAAGACATCTTCACATTCTCGTAAGTACTGCACCAGCTTCTGGGCTTGCAGCAGCTTGATTCCCTTTTCACGCATCTTCTCTAGCAACAGCTCCCAGAGTCGATGAAGCTCCTGCAGTCGAGTCTGAAAGACATAAATAAGATGCAGACATTATAAATTCTATTTCAGAAAATATGAAACTTTGCAATGCAATTATTTTCTCAACTCCTAAAATGATAGAAATTTTCATTTGAATCCTATTTTCATAAATGTTACACTAGGTAAAGCATGAATGAACTTCTGTCAACTAACAAGACCACCATTAGACATTTATGTGCAGTCAGAGTCATAGGATCTATAGAAGAGCTCCATGTAGTTCAAAAGCTCATCTCTTTCACCAGCAGACAATGGTCCAATAGAAGACATTACCTCACCCAACTTCTCTCTCTATAAACTTTAATGGAAATTAAAACAAACACACACACACACACATTGCAAAACAGGAAAACAGCTATTTCACCCATCTTTTATAACACTATGCATATTGAGATTTGTAACATGAAAGGCAAATTAGAGGAGCTTTCAGAGATCTAACATGGATACATACTTAAAGGTATTTAATAGGCTCAGTTATGGAGGTTTACAGGAGAGAAGGAGCTCATGCTATGTGAATCTCTAACATTGTCCAACAGCACACTGCAAACTATCAATCAAAGAGGAAGAAAGAGGCATTCAAAGAGACAGTGACAGCAGCATTGCACAGTCTAAGATTCACCTACTCGTATATGGAGCCCAACTTGAGTAGCAGTTACTATTGGGCGCTGTGCAGTCCTGTATGGCGTGAAAGACTAAACCATTGACAGACAGGTTACTATTCCAAACAGAATACAAATTAAAGTTTACATTGATCACCATGTCCCAGGATTTTCAGTATTTTTAAAAGAATTAGACCACTTATTTGAAAAGTAATTTCTTACTTTTGTTAAGGATAAATTACAAGACCAAAATATCCTTATGCAATGAGATGGCTAGGGCTAATATGCATAATTTATAAAAAGTGCTCTAAAATTATGACAAAGTGGTCATTGCGCATCTGTAAGACTCCACCCTTAACTCAGCTGTATATTAGAAATGTAATAAATAAAATTAATCAGTAAATTTGATAACTGAAAAGAAGGTCCCTTGTCACTGATTTCTCTTCTTTTTGAAGAGCTTTACCTTTTAGAGCCTTTTTAAAAAGTAACAAAAGAAGAGCTTTAAAATATTTGTAAAACATATTTGTTCTGTTAAAGAGTTGTGCATCATTGATGTCTGCAAATTAGTTATCAATTTGCCTAATTGATATGCAAACTTAATCAAGACCTGGAAAGAGTGGATTTACACCCCTGCGCCACCCCACCCCCCAAAAAATAAGCCTTAAAAAATGGATGAGTGCAAAGTAAGAGCAGTAGTTTAGTAAAAAACAGTAAAGCATAATCAGGAGTAAGCTAGAATAAGAAACCTAGCCAGAAGAATGAGAATATGAAAGAGAATGAGTAAAAGAAAAGCACTGATAGAGGGTTCAAAGAAAGCTATTTTAATAAGAATCCAGAATTTGTCAAAACATGTAGCTAATATAGCATAGCAGCAAATGTTTTAAAAATAGACATGGTGCTGCGATTCAGAGTTTGGGAGATTTGGAATGAAGAGAAGTGTTTAGAAAAAGGAGATAAAAGTGTCTATCTACACTGAAGAAAAAACTTGTAGAAAACAGATTTCTAGCACTCACTCTTATAGTTTCAGATGCAAAATGCCCTTCGTTAATCATCTGGTTTCCAGTCTCATCCAGTTTAATGATAGCCCCTGAATTGGCCTGCACCTCAGCTTCAAAGGCTTGGTGTTTCTGCAGTTTCCCCTGCAAGTAAAATGTTAAAGATGATGACTAAAATCTGAGGAGCTGTCTTCTTCCACATCCCCCCAAACACCAGTACGTTTATTACACTTTTTGCACTTGTAACAGCGTTCACATACAGTAAAACAGCACATTTGAAATAATAGCTGTACCATATGTTTCCTGGCTGGATTCAAACATCTCAATTTTAGTTATTTTATTTTTGTTAGCTCGTGTGCTGCAGAATGTTCAAACACTTTGGAGGTAATCCCTCCCGCACAGCATATTTTTCTGCAAATGTAATTTTTATGGAAATAATACAAATTTATCCAAATCTACTCACGTAATTGAAGTGTCCAATAGATTCTGGAAATAAAAAGGCTGTATTGACATTCCATTCCCTTAAGGGCCAACAAGGTTTCAGTGACTAATCCATTATTACAATACTCCATTTACAGTGGATCAATTTAGAAACCATTTTACTGAAGAAAGCTTTGTAGATGTTTGCATCCAGCTCCTTTTATCACACTATATTATTTCAGCTACACTTTCACGTTTGTTGTATTTATTCCACAGACTAAACCTGGTATGCTTGGAGGCTAACAGTGCCGGGGTAGAAAGGTGGGAGACAGAAATAGGACGTACCTGTAAATTGGTTGGGTCTTTGTAATTCTCATCAGATGCAATCTGGAGTTTCTCCTGGATCCATTTTTCCAGTTCATCTGCATCACGCTGGAAAAACTGGAATCGATAGGAATCTTCAAGCTTTTGGCGTCTCAGAGTAGACAGTTCCTTGAACCTGTGGTATCGGTCCAAAACTTGCTGGCGCCTCTCTTGGATATCCTCTGCTGTTTCCAGCACTTTCACACCACTTGGATCCATTTTCTGAAAGTCAAAAAACTTCAATTAATAACTTTGCTTCTGACATGAAACAAAGGCAAATACGCAAAGATCCGAGTAAGTAAAGTTGTTTTTAGTCTCACACATGGTTTACTTACAGACCCAGTGTTTCCTGTATAAAGAAACCCTTCTATCAAGTTTCACAGTAGCAGCCGTGTTAGTCTGTATTCGCAAAAAGAAAAGGAGTACTTGTGGCACCTTAGAGACTAACAAATTTATTTGAGCATAAGCTTTCGTGAGCTACAGCTCACTTCATGCTCAAATAAATCTGTTAGTCTCTAAGGTGCCACAAGTACTCCTTCTATCAAGAAAGCATTAGAAGGGAAATGCCCATGAAAAGACTCAACAACCACTTGTTTCTTAAAAGTCTTGACGGGAGATCAAATAAATAATCTACCCAGTAACATAAATGACATTTATCTACCACAAAAGTACCATGCTAGTATCTGGTAGAAATATACTACCAGAGCTAAGTACATGGGAAAAAATAAAAAAACTGCCCCCACTATTTCTACTATAAAAATGTTTAAAATCTTAGGGTTGTTTATTTTAAAAAATGCTTATAATAACAGAAAGACAAAAAATATTACTGCTTGTTATAGAATAGCTAAAAGTCCCTATTTACGTTCTCCTCATTCTCTTACACAAAGAAACTTGTACAACAAAACTTTCTATTTTACATAAAACTTTAAAACCCAGTGAGCTCGCATTGTACTTCACAGATGTCAACTTTTGGGGAAAGAAAGAGAAATAGTAGGATTTAATAATTAATTATCCCCTTCTGTTGTATATCTTGATTGCAGTCCTTTTGCAAAAAAAAAAAACGTATTTTGAAAATCATTTTTATTACAGGCAGTGAAAAGAATAAATATTGCACTCCTGCAGCCAATTTCCATTAAAGGTTTCACCCCCTTCTAGTTTCTTTGTAGCTTCATCAAAATTTAAACGTAAATAGGGAGCTTGATCCTCCAATACCAAAAGTTCTGATGGCACAGAAGTATTAAGGACAAATGGGACCTAAAATAAAATTCTGCTCATTACAGTCAGTGACATTAAGATCTAATACACTTAAACATTTAACCAATCAGTGACCATCCCAGAGATCTTGCAATGAACATTTTGTGCTTATAAAATAAAATAATTTTTCAGGTTTCACAGTTTACAGGCAAATTCTTACCTCAAAGAGCAGTTATTTACATGTACATCTGTATTGCTTATCATGTAAATCCTACACAGATCAAAATGGAAACACAGTCCAGAGAATGTATCACTCTTATGAAAAAAGTAATGAAAAATCAAATATAGGGAAAGACAGGCGATCTCTATGAGATGCTGTTGAATGAGGAATTATTATTTAGTCTCTACTCAGCTTTATGTCTAAATCAGAAATGTATCTGGGTATGATTTCATGCAAAATTCCACAGGTGGGAAAAATATATGTTACAGATATATTTCCTCTTCAGATTACAGGCACTTGGAAAGGGACCTCCAATAAAAAGGAACACATGGATGCGAATTTACACATTCCAAAGCTTTCTTCCAGCACAGTCACACCCTGCTGTAAAACAGCCATTTCAGCAGCAGTTGTTACACTTGTGAACTCTGAGGCCCCGCTGCATTGCGGCAGTTAAAGTGAGGGGATGGAAATTCTGCTATGCTTTAATTTTTTAAGTAATAAAAATGGGTGTTTTCACCCATTGCTTTCCAAGAAAGCTAGCACATGAAAAAATCTGCATGCACTATATTGTGCAAATATACTCAAACTTCAATCTGATAAAAATGGTAACGCCTCCATCAGATTAGCAAATCTGAATCTCACATAGCCATAAACTCCAAATGTAATCTCAGCTCAACTACACGTTATTTTACTGACAAAGTAGTTGCTCTTTCCTCTGTGTTTAAACTTAGCCTTCAAGCAGGGATGTCATGCTGAGAACGTAAACCATTCACTACTAAAAATGTATTTCTCCTGTCCTGTTTTCTAGTTATTATTAAATCCATTTTTAAAAAACTGCTCAAGAAAGGTGGGGTTGGAGAGTGTTTTAATCCTGATTTGCACCTGCTCAACTATATCTTATCTCATTGCTGCCTATTCTGATTATTTATACTACTAGGAAAAATTGAAGTCATGCTTTTTCATTAGACTCCAGTTTTATACTCTTTGGTTATAACGCTACACTTAGCTACTAAAAAATGTCTTCAACAGTTTACATTTAAAATAGTTAATATCTTATTTAAAACGGGAAATATATTTTGTAATTCAACTAGTTAACTCAGTTATCTTTTTGCTGAAACTTGCAAAATAAAAGACTCTTTGTAACTACAGTAAGTAGACCAAGTCAATTGTAAAAGAAGTGCTTTGGTCTAGCAATAATGGACTGTTCTTTCCTGCAGCAAATCAGCTGACGTCAGCATGCCTCTGGTCTGCCAAAATGTTATCAGCAGTCACTGGGGAGCTCTGAGCATAAAAGTCATCGATGCTGCAGAATGATGCAGTCTGCATTCAGTATTTTCATCTCAAAATTGAAGTAACACTTTTTGGAGCCAAAGAACAATTCATTGATCTGTTTCTAAATCTTCTGTGATTTAACTGTAGAACTAAAATGTTTCTCCCTTTCTATATAAAGGGCTGCAACAGTATAAACAAGGAAAGCTATAAAAGCAGCTTGAGGTTGTTTACATCTAAATTACAACAATGTTTATGGGGAATTTTTTTTTTTACTCAAATGACTAGAAAAACAACGAGGAGTCCGGTGGCATCTTAAAGACTAACAGATTTATTTGGGCATAAGCTTTCGTGGGTAAAAAATCCACTTCTTCACATGCATCTGGGTTTTTTACCCACAAAAACTTATGCCCAAATAAATCTGTTAGCCTTTAAGGTGCCACTGGACTTCTCGGACTCCTCGTTGTTTTTGTGGACACAGACTAACACAGCTACCCCTCCGATACTTGACATCAAATTACTGCTAGCTTGACACCAGATAACACTTCATTCTTGGTCTCTGTACTTACAGACATCACATTCCACACATTATTGTGCTAGATGTCTGAGACTGGTATAGTGCAAAGACCAGCCCCTCCCATTGCAATCTGCACTGGGCTGATAAGGTCAGACATTAGACAGAAAGTTCCAGGCTGTTCAGGGAGGCTGTCTGAATTAAATAGGTTATTTCCTTTTGAAAACCTGTCTTCTAGATAGCTAAAACCAGCAGAAAAATAGCTCCAAAGTGGCACACATCTTCCTTAAAAAATGTTTTTTGATCTTTCTACATTTCCCATTATTCTTAAATACTGTGAAACTATTTTTTTTTTAAAAAACCTATCAATCGTCTCTATGAAAAGCTTGCAAGTTAATAGTTTTAAGACTACTTTGTCTCAGATTTACTCTTCAATTTATAATCATAGTTTGTGTTTTAAAAAAAAGACTGCAATGCCCAGTGAGTGAAATGAATTTTGAAACAAATACGTCCATTACTCCCAGACCTCTTCAAATGCACTGTATATGCCAAGGATTAGTCTTCTACAATAATTTTTTTAAAAAAGAGGTATGCTAAGCATTTGAACGGGAATGTTCAGCTGTGGATATTTATAGATACAACAATGCAACAGTAATGTCAGCAACATCATTCAACCACAGAAAGCAGTTGTATCTAGGTGGGTTAACAGAAATTATAGTTGGACAATATAATGGCTGTCAGCATTTTCATTTCTAAATCATGTTTTCAGGGCTTAAAACTTGACTGCAAAATTTGTAAAGTGCTCAAATTCTGTATACAAGATCTCAGCACAAGGCCCTTTTTTTTTTTCCCCCAAAGTACCACACAGGTATTATGGTGATCAGTACTTTTGGAATGTAATAAAATAGTGACCATCTCTTAAAATAAGCACTTATTGTTTAATATAGTGTCCTCCTATTCTGACAAAAAAAGACTTAGCAGTTTCAGATGCTTTTTTTGTATTCATATGAATTAAGTATTTTAATGATTTTTCATAGTTATCACATTAGAGGCTTTTCATTTTCTTTTCTTTGGGAGAAGAGAAGGGGTGATTCTTATTAAACAAAATCAAATATTATACATAAGTAGTAAACAGTTTATACCCCTCATGTCAATTTTAATATGGAGAGAGGCAAGGTGGGTGAGGTAATATGATTTATTGGATCAAATTCTGTTGAGAGAGAGAGAGAGAGAGAGAGAGACGCTTTCAAGCCACAAAGAGCTCTTCTTAATAGGTAGACATCTTATTTTCACTTGTTCCATTCAGGGCTTTCCTGAAGTTTTTAGGCAACTAGTAATCCAGATCTGAAACATTCATAAAGTTTTAACAGCTAAATACAATTTATAATGCCAATTTTGGTTTTAACTTAGTTAATGTAAGTTATCCAAGGTGAAAAAGGGAGAAGAATTTCTGAAAAGGAAGTATGGTGGGGCTCTTTAGGTCTTTGAAAAAAATTCCGTGTGCTGATATAATGTTGGGAAGGCAGTGAAGACGACATTGCAGTATATCATATTAAAATCCATTATGGGTTTTGTTAATTTACCCTACTATAAGAAGGGAAATTAATACCCACTCATTTAATTTACTGTTGCTGGAAAGGATCTTTTTAAGTTCACAAAATCACTAGTAAGAAAGACCATCCAAATGTTTAGAAACCCCTGCAATACACAAGCAAAAATGGGTACGTGAAGGAAAGTGTTGCAGTAATAAATTCAAATGTCTTGGTTTCTGTCTGTTTAAAGTCAGATCATTTAAAGCTGCTGCATATTAGTATGGACTAATAGCAGAATAGGCAAAATTCAAACAGATGAATCTAATAGCGCATTAAGTGGACACAAGAAAATGAAGTACAAAGAAAGTGTAGGAGTAAAATATTGGACACAGCAGTTTTCTTTAAAATATGATCTCATGGTTTGCGCACTGACAACTGTACATTTTTAAGAATGCAAGATAGTCTTAAACGTTTTCTTTTTAATTTTTCCACTCTAATTTGAAGATATATATAAAATAGCTGAATTTCATCACCAATTACGGTTCATTAGATACAACTCTTTAACTATGACCGCAGACCTTTAACGTAACTATGCAGAGGTCAGCAGGGATTGCACTCTGCATTGAAGCTCATGAGAAGGCAAATTACACCTTGACTGCATTGCATCAAAATCCAGAAATGCAGAGCTGAGAAACAGTATGATCCAGTGTAAATAACCTTTTAACTTACAACTTCTTAATAATATTATCTTGCAATCATCACCTCTTACTGTAATTAAGATATATATAGAGATATATAAAAAAAAAAAAAACTTATTTTACCCCATAATAAGAGACTTTATATTGCTCAATTACCCAGCTCAAGTTCTGTTCATTAATCTTATTTATTTGACCACCATTTTACAAAAACCCGCACATCAGTGGCTATCCTGCAATTATACGATTGCACAGTCTGTATAATTGATAGAATAGGAAACAAAGCCAATTTTTCAGTTTACAGTAATTTACATTACACAGTAGATTTTCAGATGCTGTAATCAAAAATATTTTCTTGGCCAACAGCCCTTTAAAGCAAAATAGAACTTTATAAAAGTTAATCCACAACAACAGTAGATCAGACAAAACTATGATCAGAACAGAACAACGATCACACACACCATGCGTCACAGGAGAAGAAAATGAGAAATCTTTAATAGAAAAAATTCACAATCTCCACCCCATGGAGTACAAAAAAACCAACTGTTATATTTGTCATGCTTGTATTTGTATTTACGCTCTAGAATCTATACACATACACAGCCCTCAAAACAGGCTGTTTTTTGGCACAAATAAGTCATCACTGCAACAAAGGCAAGCAAATGAAGAAAGTGACTCCACTACATGCATTTCATAAGATACCTGGACTTTGAGTTTACGAAACGATAACATGATGGAGGAATGTAGAGTCTAAAAGGGAGGTGGAAATCAAGATAACATACCACGATCTACAAATGTAGTAACATAGGTCAAACAAATGCAACTTCTGACAAAATATACATTCTGTTAAAGTAACACCTTTCTACTTCCCCTCCTCACCACATGTAATTTGGAATGATTGTTTTGTAAGTGGCTGCATGCAACACAGTTCCCCTGCCCCATGCAACAATGTTAAGAATATCAATAATCAAATGTAATTAAAACAATTGAAAATTGACTTAAGATGCACAATTTTCCATTTAAAAAACATTAAAGGAAAAAAAAATTACAAGTAAAGAAAGTGATCTCACTCGATAAACTACTCTTCCATATATAAATTCATCAGACAGGATGACTTAAAATACAGTCTCAGAAATTAACATGCTTAACAAGCAAACTTTAAATATAAATCTCCTCCAAAATACTTAAATTCACTTCCCATGTAAAATATATGCAGTAAATAAAATCTGTGACTGAAAGTATTTTTTGGGGATTGCTGTTCAGGGATTATTAAGTATGGCTGATGCACTGAATTTTAACATCTTCAGTTCCCTGCATCCCCTAGTCTGCATTTTCCAGGAGTATACTGCAATCCATGATCCTGTACAGGGATAACTGCAGTTACGTGCCTTTGGGTTTTCTGAAGCAAGTGCATAACTAGCATGGCATTATCACAGCTTAGGGTAGATCAATTACAGCAGTAAGAAGGCAGATTGCCACTTTATTTGATACATGGCCAGCAACGGGCACATGGTGTTGGACTGAATTTAGCAGTCTACTTCAACATCATCTGCAATCTGCTCCACCCCATTATTCTGGTGCCTGCTCCAGAGACAAATTGTCGGGGGGAGGAGGAGGGGAAGGAATACTACTATATCAGGGTAAGAAAAGGCTCAGCTTAAAATTACTTGCCCCAGACTGGTGGGCAAGCAAGCAATTCACACCCCAAGAATAAGTCTGATTTTATCCAAAATACATATAAATAGAAGAATAGCATACAAAGTTATTACACAGGTAAAATTAAGGCAATGCAGAATTTAAAAATTATTTTCAGGAAGTGATGAGTGGGATAGTTTTAAAATTGACAGCTTGCAATCGGAGGTGCCAACCTGTCTGAAAAGACTGAGACTGCTCTTACCTTGCTTGTGCATAGGGAAAGATGGTAAACAAGACTTAGTCTGGGATGGGGTTAATACCACACTTTAAAATAAAATGTGTTTGTTAATCTCACCAACTATGGAGCTCACAGAAGCACACCATCTATTACTTTTTTATTGTTGAACCTTGGTTTGACCTTTCCAAATACAAGACTTCTGTTACAACCGAAATGGAAATAAATTACCCCATGCGAGCACTATAACCTCTTATCTTAATTCAATGATTTTACACAGTCCAGTGGTTCCATTACTACACTTATGAACCCTTCACAATGCTGCAGAAGTCCTCCTAGTTTTCAATCCTTTTGTTCGTTCTTTTCGGAACACATTTTATAAACACACTGCTATTCAATGCAAAATTCACAGCAAGGCTGATTTGTTAATTGCATTAAAATGCATAAGACTATCCAGTGATTTTTTGTTTTAAACAACATTTTATTTTGAACCAGTATGAAATTCTGATCAAGGCCTCTCACAAAAAGAAATCAATAGAATCTTCTACCACTTTGGTGTGGACAGAAAACCTTAAAAGGAGCATTCTTGGTTCAGGACACATTTTTAATCAGAGAAAGAGAACCATTCCCAGGAGCTTTTTTCTGCATCCCATTCTTCACATCAACACCCGTCTTCCTGAGCCTATTTAAATCTGAGTGGCAAATTGCTCAGTAGCCATGTATATTTTAAGATCAAATGACTGGAAAGTACAATCATTCACTGAAAAATGGTATTAAAGAACCTGACTAGAGAATAAAGCTATTATAATATTACTGCTGCATCCACATGGACACTTGGAATACCAAACAAAAATAACTGTTTCAAATATTAACATAAATGATCACACTATTTATAAACTGCCATAAGTATATTTTTTTCTTTTACTATACATGGATAAGCTCTATTCAAACAGAACAAACATGGCTGACATTCCCTTGATTTATCAGAAATATGTTATGATGTGTTCCGTAATTGCAGGAACAAGGTGAGAAAGCCAGGCCAAAATCCTGATTTATCTTGTAAAGTGAGCCATGATCCTCCTCTTTCCCCCCTTATGTCAAGCATCTGGAGTATTGCAAAGTCACACATTTGGAAGGAAACACTATCATTCATTTTAGGGGATTAATTTAAGGCTATTTAAAAGCCTTTTCCAGTTAGGATGAAGGATTTTGCTGTGTGTTTCAACCAAGCATTTAAAAATTCTCTCCCGTAACAGTTAAAGTCCAGGGTTATTTAAAAAAAATATATCTTTATATTGGGGAAGAAGTTCTCCAGCCACCGCCTAGAAATCCAGAATCACTCCCTCACTTTTCTGCATCTCCTGACCTTGGACAGGAGATGGGCTTGTGAAAGCTCAGGGAGGGAAGCCATTGCTGCGAAATGGTTATTCCCCACAGTCAGCCTCTCTGTGATCAATTTTTCCTTCTCCAGATTTTCCCCCAAAGCTGGCGGGAGTAATTAGGCTGCAGAGCTTGCTTCGCGGGGGGATGCAAATCTCCCCTGCTCTTTTTGTGGGGAAGGAGATTTGCTGGCACTGTTATTTATCAGGGTGTTTATTCGCTCCTCAGAGCGGTGAATGAAATTCCTGCTATTACTGCTAGGAGCTACACAGGGCGGATCCGCCTCGCTCTTTCACATCCACACAAATCGTCTGTTCCTCCATCCCCAAAACCTCCCTCCCGTCCCGACCCCATCAGGAAAGAGTAACAGAAATGCAGCCACTCATTACACTACTGTCGTATCCGCCCTGAGCTCGCCTATACTCAAGCGAGCCCAGAGAGACCGGGGAGGGGGGGGGGCGGGGAGGGAGAGCGTCTCTCTGCAGAGACTATGTTAATAGCGATGACAAGAAGCGAGCCTGGGAGGAGAACGTCAAACCTCTAAATCCAGATTTTGGGAAATCGAACATTAGCAAGGATCCCTCGGCTGCCGCGAGCGAGCTTAGGCGAGCCCCAGGGAAACGAGAACGTACGCGGGGCGGTGTCGCGAAGCAGGAGAGCTTTCCCGGGTGAGCTTCCACCGCTACCCCACCCATCCTCCGGGAGCCCTGAGGCGAGCCTCGGGGAAGATAGGGATAACTTTACACCTGTCCCCGCAGCGCCTCTATGGCCAATGGGGACTGGGAGGGGCGCACCGCACCGCACCGGTCTCTCGCCACAGGCTAAGGGCCCCCGCGAGAGCCCAGCTGAGCTCGCCTTCAACTGGCCCACCCTGCCGCCCGCCGAAGACACCACCACCCCCCGCCCCTTCCTTCCTCACCAAGTCTGTGCGAAGGGTCCGGCGAGGCGAGCGCAACCCCGTAGCCTCCGCCCCTCAGACAGACTCCCCGCGCGCCGGCCCCGGCTCCCGCCTTTATAGAGGCTGGCCCGGATATGACGTCAACACCGCAGAACGGTCGCTAGCCCCGGAACTAGGCGAATGGCTCCGGCCGGAAGCGAAGGGAGAGGGCCCCACCCCGCGGAGGAGGTGCCCTGTGCACGGAAAAAACCGAGTGAAGCCGAAGGCGCCTGCCGCAGTACGGAGAAAGCCGAAGGGTTCCGGAAAGAGTCGAAAGAGGCCAGCGGAGGCTGGGCTGCGGGGAGCCCGCTGGAGGCGGCAGGGGCTTGGCCGTAGCTTCCCACAAGCTCCGTTTTTCTGCCCCCAGAAGCAGGGCCCGGGTTGGCTCTCAGCCGAGGATTAGTTTAGACCCTTTCATTTGTTGGGGGAGCCAGAGGGGTTGTAAGGAAAGATTAAAAACTGAAAATAAAGGTAAAAAAAATGCATCCACTTTTTCCATCATGGAAGCAGTTTATTTTTGGTCTCTTTGTGCTAGTCACTTTCAGGCTGCTGCCCCGAGAGCATTCCCTCGATACCGGTGCAAAAAAAAAAAAAATTTACATAAAAACCGTAATATTTAGCAAAGTTTAGATTTTTGTACTACTACTAAAAGCAGGCACTTTAAGTTTACATGAATATTAAAGATAATGTAGAGGGTTCCTTTCTCAAACCCATATGTAAGGTAAAAATGACAAAAGATCACAGTTTCAAAAGATTTGAATGCCTGCACAAGTAAGAGGTTTTTGTTTTTAGATAACAGAGCTGGTGCATAGACTAACAACTAAAAATGAATCTTTCTTTAAATAGGAACACTAGGATGGTGTAATTATACCCCTGAAACTATGTTGTATGGAGCCATCCTATATATTTAAAGCCCCAGTGAGATAGCAAATATATAAAATTTCCCATCTAGGAACAGAGTTTTGGTGGTTTTGTTCTTTATTTAAAAAAAAACCCCACAAACATACGTTCTCTTTCAGCTCCAGTGCAAGTTGTTAAAGCAATTAAATAGAATAAAAATAGTCTTCCACAGACATTGCATCAGAACCTGGAGGACTGCAACAGAACCATTATCTCTAAGGAAGTGCATGAGTCACAGCAATTTAAATTGGATCAGGTCATTAATGTACAACAATATTTCATGTCAGATGTTCCCATTTACACTGTATTTGAAATGAATGTGACGCATACATACTTGAAACAAATCCTTTAAGTGCATTTGGGATTATATAAATGCATTCTATTATACTCTGCATTGAGAAGTTCTCCAAATACCCTGGTAAGGTAAGATGGCCAACACTCAAATCGACAGAAATGGAAAAAAACAGTTGTAACAAAAAATGAGACTTCAGTTACATTAGACACCACTAGACACAATTATGAACTACCCCTGGAAAGGTGGTATGTATTACATTTTGATTATGCAAATACATTAAGTGGAAGTGTTTTAAAAAATAAATTTATTGCTATATTTAAATATAGTTTCAAAAGATCATGGCAATCCATTGCAGTAGTCTTTCATAAGTTAGGCAGAAAAACTCAACATCCTTATGGTATTTATAAAAACATACACCTTCATTAATATCCCCAAAATAACTAAAATATACAAAGCTTCCTGCCTTGCATATTGTCATCAAAACATGATCCCCACACATTTTAGAACGTAAACAAAATCTATAATATTTAACCAAAATATCCAATATGACAACAGTAAGTATTAGATATTCAAGATGTAATTAAATACTTCAGTTTGTTCATTATAGCAAGGGTTGCTACCTTAAACATAGGCACAGTGAGAGAAATTTTACAAGGCACTAACAGGACTTGAGTATCTAACTGTCCTTTGCGCTTTTGACAATCTCCCCTTGTATCCTTTCAGTAGCATTCTAGAACAGCTATCAGTATTACCAACTCTAAGCAATCAGACTTAAAAAAAAAAAAATTCTTTTTATTTTCCTTCTTGTATCAGGGACAGTGTTTTTACATGTGCTTCCTGGGAAAGTTCAACATACAAAACTTCAGCTATAGAGATACACATTATTAAAAACACTGTAGCATAAGCTTTATCAGTAGATTACTTCATCACAAATACTCAAAATCTTGTTATAATATTGCTTAAATAGTGTTTGTGGCAGTGTTTTGTGAAACTTTGCCTCAATGGTCATTTCTCAAATACATACAATCATGTTCTTGTCTGAGTTTTTACTTATTTTCATTTAATTTCCTCTCTCTCAAAACTTGCTCTTCACTAAGAATTAAAAACATTTTTGAAGGTCTCAGTGACAAAAAATGCCAATAAAACATAAAAATGAAAAATGCTATTAATTTTGTTTGAACAATCTTTACCTGAACTATTTCTGAATTAAAAGGGTCTTCATCAAATATACAAAGAGAGAGGGAGAAAAAAAAAGAGGAAAGGTCTAGTTGATTCTAGGATACTACTTCAAACAGAGCCCAGATCAACAGCAAGCAAGTGGCTACCATCTGATGGCTGTTAAGTGGACTACAAAAAATGAATGTCCAGCCCAGTTCCTAGTAATTAGGTATCCAACTCACTTTAGCTGTCCCCTCTCACTAAAAGGCTGTCAGACCTCAGCAAAGAGGTCAAAGATTGAACAAGTATGCAAACTGAATTACCCCCTCAATACTAGATGTGGCCCCTCCAGGCTGAAGTAAAGCACATAAGCAGGGCAGTGAGGGAAGGTGGAGGAAGATTCTGGATTAAAAACTAAAATTCCATACTATGTGCAATGATAATAGAAGCATCTCCACAATGCCCCCTTCCCTTCCCCCAACCCACCTCCCTATCTGACCTCCCATAACATATTGGTAAGACACCCATTAAGGATTCCCAGAAACTTACTTGGCACCATTGCAGGCACCCAGAGAGAAGTGAACTGCATCAGCTTTAAGTTAAAAAGAGTCTTAAAATTTAACATTTTTTTCAAAGAAGATTCTAGAATGAACCATTCTTAGAATAATTCACCATTACACTATCTTAGTACAAAATTATTACAGTACTTATACACAAATTGCTGTAAAACTCATACAATCCATGTCTGCCCAAGTTATAAAGGCTTTTTTCTACACAGGTCAATACCACAGTTCAGTTCATCTTTAGACAAGCCAAGGGAACTCTAACTTCTAATTTCTTCATGAGATAGCACATCATCAGAACTGAAGAAGACACAAAGCTGTTAAGTGCCCTTCCACCTGCTGTTTTTTTGTTTGTTTTTTTTTTTATTGGTCATACCGATTCTAAACTAGATTTCATATGGTGGATCATGAATGCACAGTTCCTTCTAGTTTCATAAACCTCACAGTAAAGATATTACATACATACAAAGCCTTTTAAAAAAAATCCAAAAAACAAAAAGCAGTGAGCTGTTCTTTAGCAGCCATCATGTTGCCTACGTAGCTGTAAAAATCAAATCTAACCCAGGTAAATAAGGAATACTGTGTCATTAGGAAAAATCAGTATTTCTAAGTTAAAATGAAAGAGCTGTTGATTTTAAGACCTTCCCTGGGGAAAGATGAAAAGATCAATGCTGTCTCTGAGAACCAACTGACATTTGACCAACATCAAATCAGCCTCGTTAACAAAACCACCACTTTTGCTGCTTTGCACTTTTAGGCAGCCAGATACAAAATGAATTTTCCTATGGGCTCCAATGCGGTTAACAATGAAACAATAACTTTAAAATGCTAGACATATAAAATGCAAAAATAAAGTTTTACAGGATTTTATATTTAGACCTTAATATGACTAAAGTACTGAGGTATTTCTATTTGCAGTTTCATGTAAAACTATCACAGATTGATCAACTCAGAACAAAAATTCCCACCTGAAAGTCATTGCTTACTGTAAGTAAACTCTGAAGTGTAATGGAGCATTTAGACCAGTTTATGTATTTGACACATTCACTGTACTTGTTCAAGATGTGAAGGGGCCTCTTATATTCCATAATACACTGCACAATAGAGTCCATAAAGCTAATCAAATGCAAACAGAATGGCTTAAATTATTTGCAAAATAAGTTAGATGAGAAAAGTTACTGAAGCTCCAAATTCGGTTCAGCATAAAATAGGATCAAAGATGGGTAAAATGTTTGAATTGAAAATGTCCACAGCATCCATGTAAATACAAATGTAAGATTTACATTTCTATGTATTCTTGTCCCTGAATGTAACAAGAAGCCAGGTGAGGAAATTCTTTGAACTACTGTGAAGATGAAAATGGGAAGGAACTGGACTTATGACCTCCAGAAGGAAGAAGGCAGATAACCCTTTGGTAAAGGAATTTCCTTCCGCTGCAAACATTTCTAGGGGAAAAAAAAAAACAAAAAACACCCCAGTCATTTTAGAACCAATGCAAGCAATACCAAACAACCAAAAGAGATTGGCTACATTATGGAAACATCTGCACTCAACAGGACTCAAGTTATACAAGAAACTCTTCCACTGAAAAAGACTGCTATAAAAGCAAGAAAACGGTCCATCTAGCCCAGTATCTTGTCTTCTGACAGTGGCCAATGCCAGGTGCCCCAGAGGTGAACAAACCGGTAATCATCAAGTGATCCATTCCCTGTCCCTCATCCCCAGCTTCTGGCAAACAGAGGCTAGGGACACCATCCCTGCCCATCCTGGCTAATAGCCATTGATGGACCTATCCTCTGTGAATTTGTCTAGTTCTTTTTTGAACCCTGTTATAGTCTTGGCCTTCATAACATCCTCTGGCAAAGAGTTCCGCAGGTTGACCGTGCACTGTGTGAAGAAATACTTCCTTTTGTTTGTTCTAAGCCTGCTGCCTATTAATTTCATTTGGTGATCCCGAGTCCTTGTGTTATGAGAAGGAGTAAATAACACTCCCCTATTTACTTTCTCCACACCTGTCATGATTTTATAGACCTCTATCATATCCCCCCTTAGTCATCTCTTTTCCAAACTGAAAAGTCCCAGTCTTAATCTCTGCTCGTACAGAAGCCATTCCAGACCCCTAATAATTTTTGTTGCCCTTTTCTGAACCTTTTCCAATTCCAATACATCTTTTTTGAGATAGGGCGACCACATCTGCATGCACTATTCAAGATGTGGGCATACCATGGATTTATACAGAGGCAATCTGATACTTTCTGCCTTATCTATCCTTTCTTAATGATTCCCAGTGTTCAGTTTGCTTTTTGACTGCCGCCGCACATTGAGTGGATGTTTTCAGAGAACTATCCACAATGACTCCAAGATCTTTCTTGAGTGGTAACCATTAATTTAGACCCCATCATTTTATATGTATAGTTGGGATTGTTTTCCAACGTGCCTTACTTTGCATTTCTCAACACTGAATTTCATCTGCCATTTTGTTGCCCAGTCACCCAGTTTTGAGAGATCCTTTTGTAGCTCTTCCCAGTTTGCCTGGGTCTTAACTATCTTGAGTAGTTTTGTATCATCTGCAAATTTTGCCACCTCACTGTTTACCCCTTTTCCCAGATAATTTATGAATACTTTGAATAGGACTGATCCCAGTACAGACCCCTGGGGGACACCACTATTTACCTCTCTCCATTCTGAAAACTGACCACTTATTCCTACCCTTTGTTTCCTATCTTTTAACCAGTTACCAATCCATGAGAGGATCTTTCCTATTATCCCATGACAACTTACTTTGCTTAAGAGCCTTTGGCGAGGGACCTTGTCAAAAGCTTTCTGAATATCTAAGTACACTATATCCACTGGATCTCCCTTGTCTACATGCTTGCTGACCACCTCAAAGAATCCTAGTAGATTGGTGAGGCATGATTTCCCTTTACTAAAATCACGTTGACTCTTCTTCAACAAATTATGTTCATCTATATGGCTGACAATATTGTTCTTTATTATAGTTTCAACCAGTTTGCCCAGTACTGAAGTCAGGCTTACAGGCCTGTAATTGCCAGGGTCACTTCTGGAGCCTTTTTTAAAAATTGGCATCACATTAGCTATCCTCCAATCATCTGGTACAGAAGCTGATTTAAATGACAGGTTACAGACTACAGTTAATAATTCTGCAAATTTCACATTTGAGTTCCTTCAGAATTCTTGGGTGAATACCATCTGGTCCTGGTGACTTTATTACTGTTTAGTTTATCAATTTGTTCCAAAACCTCCTCTAATGACACCTGGGACAGTTCCTCAGATTGATCACCTAAAAAGAACGGCTCAGTTTGGGAATCTCCCTCACATCCTCAGCTGTGAAGACGGATGCAAAGAATTCATTTTGTTTCTCTGCAAGGGCCTTTTCGTCCTTGGGTGCTCCTTTGTTTTTAAGTAAGAAAATCACAAACTCCTGTGTCTCCTAGCTTCATATTTATTAAAACTAATCAATATTTGCAAGGCACTTTCAAAATAAAGTGTATTTTACACCTTTGCAAAATATTTCTTCAAAAGGATGCCTATGATGGATACAAAGCTAGATGCAGTTGTGTGAACAGTACATCAAAAGTCTACTCTGAAGGCGATTACCAGTTATTAAACTTATTAGCTCATATGACATCTAGGCTGTACAGAAGACACTATGTGAACAGGCACGTGCCTGAAGAAAGATAGTTGCTATGAAATGCAATGAATTAGTGTAGCCATAGATCTTGAACCTGGAGGTCTCCTCTCACTGCAATATCAGTAATCCATTTAGAACTGAAAGAATTTCCACTGAGAATCACATCCATTACAACTTTTTTTTTTGGGGGGGGGGGGGGACAGAGGAGCAGTTGAGAAGGGAGATGTTTTGGAGTCATAATCATCAAGAAGACTGAACAGACTCAGTAACAAAGAAGCCATGTAAGAACGGAGAATGCATCAAAAAGTCATAATCATGGACCTTTTGCGAATCAGAAGGTAGCATGGGATTTGCTGACTGAACGATACATCTTTAAGAAAAGGGAAAAAATAGAGACTTTCAAGAATTTAAAGAGAATGCTTTACCTCCAAAAATTGCTTAAGCCGCATTAAAGAGCCCATCTGCCCAGAGATGGTGATTGCTTCAATCCTGCAGGGAAATCAACAAGAGTGAGCTCCAGAACACAAACAGAAAAACAGCCTTGTGTTATTTACATGAGGGAGAGCTCATGACAAATCGGGGGGAGGGAGAATTCTCAGGAACACTAATGAACATAAATCTAAGAGGAAATGCTCCTAATTCTGAAAAAAAACTGACAGAAGTTTCTTTGTATAAGGTTTATATATATAGGTGTCATACCTGTGAAAATAGTCTTCTCTGATAAGTAGCAGCATCTTCCAGAACTGGACCTGGTAGTGTTTCATGAGCGCATTGCCACACACCTGGTACACAAAACCATAAGGGTAACAGAGATCAGATTTCAGAACTGGGCCTTGTAATTGAGAGAGAACTCTTACAAATTTGTACAATACAAATGCCTCAAGAACTCAGGCAGTATAGTTTGAACTCTGCTGGCCATCTGCATCTTGAATCACACTCCAGAAATTCATCTGGATTGCCACAGAACAAGAGAAGACTCCAAATCCATTAGAACAGAGAAAAGAAACATCTTGATTTATACAATGTCATGGAATGAAGCGCCCATCACTAGTGACAATTTCTACAACCATTTACCCCAATTTGCAGGTTTTCTATTATATTTATTCATATTCCTGTATTTTAATGCCATATATTCCAAGTTAAGGAAGCTCAGCACGTTCTCTTTCCCACCCCCAACATCATTATCAACACCACCTTGTTTCCTCATCATTCACCCATGCACAGTCCATGGCGCCATCTTTGAGATCTCCTTCTTGTTCAACAATATCTTCTCCTTACCCATTTTGCCAGTCCATTCTCTGGTCATGTCCCACTTTGACTATTATAGCAGTTTCTTTTCAACTCTCCCCATGGAGCTCATTTAAAATGGATCTATCAAGACCACCCTTTTTTTGCCACTCTGACTATACCTCCCTGCTGTCACTGTCTTGCATCTCTCTGGTAGCTTCCACCTTCTTCTGCATGAAGTTCTCTGCTCCACTTTCAAGGCTCTACAGACTTCTGCCATTTCCTATACCTGTCATTTTCTACAGAACTCCTCCTCTTGCTATCTATGCTCCACCATGCTTCTTTACTAGCCTCAACTTGGTCTTCACCCATTACCAGCTTGGTGCCTTATTTACGTACCTTTGTATCTTAGAATCAGTCTCCCAATTAATGTACACGAAGCTCTCTCCCTTTCTTGCTGTAAAAGCCCACCTATTCTGTGAAGCAATCTAATTAGGATGGCCATATGGCATAAAACGTTCTGCACTGTATTGTACCAGCCAGTGTCAGGACTAATTAGTTTGGGCTTGCCAAGCATATGAAGAATAAAAATAAGGAATTAAAAATATTGATGAGCTTAATGTGAACTGCCTCAGCTGCTGAGGGACCAAGTGTAATAAAAAGCCAAACACTGCACTGTGGGAGTCCCAGCTTTTTAAACAGATAAAATTGAAATCATATCACTGAGGGAATTAAAGGACTGCATCTAGCAAGGGTCTCTGATAATACACATAAGCCTCCTTTCAAGAGTGTGGGGAGGGGTAGAGGAGGGGTGACACTCGGGCCATTTATAAAAAACTGTCATGGCTACAGCCAACAGCATCTGAACCTGCTAATATTATATAGTAATGTCACCACTGCGTCTTATGGCACCTTACTGATGAGAGGACCTAGGACCAGACTTTTAGACTAGTTGCTCATCCAACTTATTTATTTTGCTAGTGAGGCTCATGCCAGGTCACATCACTTACCTCTAAGAAATCAAAGAGAAGTGTAGCTGTCACATCAGAGAGAGGCTCCATGTTCAACATTTGAGCCATCCAGCGCCATCCATGGCCCAGCCCATGAGGGTGAGTCTAAAGGAACAAGAAAGCAACTCACTGCATGTTTGATAATCTTGCAAAATATTGCCACCAAAAACATTACCAGATTTTTCTCCAGTTCCACTTGCTCTCCAAGGGACAGTTATTTTGGGACAATACTTTGTGCATTTTCAGAATATTTTCTGAGACTCTTATAAACATGCAGACAAACCCTTTCTTTGTATTTTTAAAGGAATTTTTAAGAACAATTTCAAAACATACTATTTAAAACATAATTCGTCTAAAGCTGGAACTGTTTTAAATTAGTCAATTAAAAAAATTCAAGTTCACAGTCCTTTTAATCACAGTTTGTCTCTATGCACAATGACTAGTTTAAACTCAAGTCTGGATCAGTTTTAAACCACATTTTAAACCAGTTCAGTCAATGCTGTTCCTATCCCAAGAACTAGTGCTGTAATATAACATTTTTAAAGCACCATTTACATACCACTTGTTTGTTTCCATAAGGCCACCGTAGTTGAATGATAGCCGCATAAAGACGGATCATTCCAGACATCCGTTTAAGGAAATTATCCTGCTGCTCTACCTTAGAATCCTTAACTTGATAACCAAGTATCCTATGTATTAGAAGAAAAATACTCTAATATTAATACACCAAACCAGGTTCACTGGTTTCCCAAAGTGACCCCAATTCTCAGCCTTCTTTAACAACTCTCAAATTTAACATCAGAATATGCTAGAGCTGTGCAAGAATTCACATGAAGGCTACTTATTAAACACTGAGCTGAGGAGTCCAGTGTCTTAAACATACTGGATATTATGGACAACACTTTTTATAAGGCCACGATTAGGGCAAACCGATAAACATATATCCCTTCACCAGCAAAATAAATAAAAAGCTGGATAAGCAACTACGCTAAAAGCCTGGCCCTAGGTCCGCTCATCAGTAAGGTGCAACAAGATACAGTGGTGACACCTGAAAGTCAGAACAGCATGAAGGGGCAAACGAATGTTTAGCATATCTGGCAAATAAATACCTTGCAAGGCCGGTTACAACAGTGCCATGTGAATGCTTATCATCACTTTCAGAGACACTAAGTGAGAAGCAGTCAGCATTATCTCCCGTAAATGTAAACCAATTTGTTGGTCTTAGCAATTGGCTGAACAAGTAGGACTGAGTGGACTTGTACACACTGAAGTTTTACATTGTTTTGTTTTTGAGTGCAGTTATGTAACAAAGAAAATCTATATTTGTAAATTGCACTTTCACAACAAAGAAATTGCTCTACAGTACTTGTATGAGGTAAATTGAAAAATACTATTTCTTTTGTTTTATGTTTACAGTGCAAATATTTAAAATAAAAAATAAACAAACACTTGATTTCACTTACAACACAGAATATATATGAAAATGTAGAAAAACATTCACAATATTTAATAAATTTCAATTGGTATTCTATTGTTTAACAGTATGTTTAACAGTAAAACTGTGATTAATTGTGATTAATTTTTTGAGTTAAACACATGAGTTAACTGCAATTAATCAAAAGCCCTAATACTATTTCTTTTCTTTCTTTTTTTTACTGTGCAAATACTTGTAATAAAAAATATAAAGTGATCACTATATGCTTTATATTCTGTGTTGAAATTGAAATCAATGTTTAAAAATGTAGAAAACACCCAAAAATATTTAAATAAATGGTATTCTATTAACAGTGCGATTAAGATTGTGATTAATAGTGATTTTTTTAATCACGTGATTAATCATGATTAATTTTTTTTAATTGTTTGACAGCCCTAGTTGAAACACTATTTTGGGGGGATGGAGGCATTTTCGTGGCCATAGCATCCACTTAACAGCAGACAAACCAGTGACACTGCTTCTAGACATGCTTGGACTGATCTCAGATTTCCAAGTAATGGCAAACATCAATGTAAAGCAATAAGGTTCTATTCTGTACTGGATACTTCAAAACTAGATCAGTAAATTATCCTTTGAGGAAGGGGGAGGGCCAAATGAGGGTTAATGTAAGAAAACATGTATTTCTTCAATTTCCCTACCAGCTGCTTCTCTCAGCCCTTACAGAGCTCCAAAGAAGAAGTTATATGGAGAAGTTACCTCTGATACTCTTCTATGGGAGTCCCCTCCTTGAATGCAGGATAAAATGGTACAGAGTAGGGGCATTTTTTGTGCAGGTGAGCTAAAATGAGATCTCCCACCCTGGGGTGTAATTCCCAGATTCCTGAAGCCACCACAGCAATTGGGAAAGCTGCCTCGTGGTGAGAAGCCACTTCCTCCTCTCCTTGTTTCTGAAAACATTAAAGATACGCCCCCCCTTTCAAGTTAATGCTCAGCAAAGACAACATTTTAATTTATTTTTTAGTTTACATATATGCTTTACTGAAGGCTCCTAATGCTTCTATATGTTCCATGAACACGCAGCTACCCAATATGGGAGGACAATACAATCTACATGTCCTTGCCAGAGAGAGACAGAGGCCCATAAACCCTTCTTCTCAGGATAAAGAAAGCTAGTAAGTGATTAGAGGCAGTATTTACAAAAGCCTGTAGTTAAGGTTACACAAGTATTTTCATTCTAAAGGACCATTTTCATATGCTTATAATTTAACCAAGTTTTACCTTTTGAGCTAGAATTCTGCACATTTGTGGTCAGCACAAAAGCAAGGGTTACTGATTGATTTAAATAGTCAGCAAATGCAGCTAAAGCCATTTGAGAATGGAGAGTAGAAAAACACTCCCTATGAAAAAAAAAAAGCTTAATTTGAATAGCTATAGCCCCTCAAAGGGAAGTGTTGGAAACTTGGCAGGGGCAAAGTCCCTAGATTGCAGATGTGTGTTTCAGCGGCCCAGTGAATTCTTGTTTCAAACTTTGCCAAGTTACAAAGGTTTTCAAATAGTGTATTTTGAGCACGTGCATAGGTTTGTGCTACATGATATACTAAATATCACCCTACATTCCACTGATACTATACATGCCTCTGGTTTGGTTTTGTTTTTAAAAATGTGTAGGGAGTAAGTTGAGGAGTCAACAGGGCCTTGCCTCCTTCCATAAGGTATGAGCAAGTGCATAAAGAAGAAAGCAAAACTCCTGTTTTCCCTGGGCCAAAAAATATATCCCCCTTTTTTCTAATAGCGTGAGCATAGCCTGGCAGGTGATAAGTTCCGAAGAGTTTTGTTTTCGATAGTTAAAGAGACAGGTCAGCATCCCAGAGAACCTCCAGAAGCTTTGGCTACCCTCACCACCCCAATAAGACAAGGTGTCCTCACCACAAATTTCTCCGCCAGTTTGTAATAAACAAAATCCAGACCCTGTGGATGTTGAGTCACCGACACAGTTCGCCCTCCAGACTGAACAGACTTTCCAGAGAGAAGATTATTGATTTTGTCAAATATCTCTCTTAGCTGAGAGCCTGTGAATATATCATCAATAGTGCACGGAGAGACAGAATATTAGGAAGTTGCCAACAAGCAAGCCTCAACCAAACCACATTAGCCTCAGTAAAGCTAGCACCAGATTCTGAAGGGAGGGGGTAAGAGTCCTATTAAATATTTCTAAGGGCTTGGCTACACCTGCAAGTTAGAGCACATTAAAGCAGCCCTGGGCGCCCTAGCTCACTACCTGTCCACACTGGCAAGACACGTAGAGCACTCTGACTCCACAGCTAGAGCGCTCCTGGTACTCCACCTCAGCAAGATTAACGCTTGCTGCGTCGTGGCTGAAACGCCTGGGCGTCAGTGTGAACGAGGTGTTGCATTACTGCACTCTGATCAGCCTCCGGAAACGTCCCATAATCCCCTTAAGTTGAGTGGCCACTCTTGTCTTTGTTTTTGAATCGCTGCAGGAATGCGGATATGCCCTTTGAAAACTCTGTCTCTGACAGCTGGCTGCTCATCTGCTCCGAGACAAAGTAACCATTAGTGTGGAATGCTGTGTGAGATGTAAGTTCAGACAGCAGCAGACAAGACAGCATGCTGACATGCTCTCAGCCCCCAAAAGCCCATTCTCTCTCCCCCCACATACACACAACACACTCCCTGTCACACTCTCCCCTCCATCCCCCATTTGAAAAGCCCATTGCAGTCACTTGCATGCTGGGATAGCTGCCCATAATGCACCGCTCCCAATGCCGCTGCAAGTGCTGCAAACGTGGCCACACCAGTGTGCTTGAAGCTGTCAGTGTGGACAGACTGCAGCGCTTTCCCTATTGCGCTCTCCGAAGGCTGGTTTAACTCAAAACGCTCTACATCTGTAAGTGTAGCCATGCCCTAAATCTGCTCATTAGAACTGAATTGTGCTAAAAATCAATAAGATCCCTCCCAACTGGGGAAAATACCCTCCCAACTGCAAGTAAAGAGTTCAGATAGCAAAGATCGGGACTCCATCCACATTAGCTCTCCAATGTAATAGCAATGCAGAGATACAGCGCAGGCTTGGTGTTCCCCTCAGATATTTAAAGGTTAACAGCATCTCAGCTGGGATTGTTCTCAGCATTTTCCTGACCTGCTATGGACGAAATCTGGCTCACAGGGATGCTGGCTGCTTTCTGGAGATCCATTCTGATATTCTTCACCTGTTGAAGATTGTAAAAAGCTGTTAAAATCACTTCAGACAAGAGACATGATCAAGCCCAAAGAGGCATATCACCACAGGGAAGACGCTTCTCATGAGTGGCCCAATCCTACAAGGATGCAGTCAGCACTAACTCCCACTGATTTTAATAGGAGTTAAGAGCACTCTCACACAAAGGAGGCATTCAGGTCCTTGCAGGATTGGGCTGAAAACGCTGATCAAGTTCGAGCCCAGGAACATACAACAATTCCATGAATTGTACATGGAACAGCTTCAGACTAATAAATGAAGAACTTATTTTGAGACAGCAACGTGCCAGCCTCCTTGAAGATAAAAGGAAGATATGTAATTGGGACTTGATCACACTTCATTCTGCCAGTCAATGCTGTGCATCTTGAAAAGCCAGAGCATGAAATATTTGATTTTCCAAGATAGAAAACAAGTGTATGTGATGCACTGGAAGGACAGGAACAAGTTTATAGTATCTAGGTTTTGCTCTGCTACAGCATTTTTTAATTGGAAATTGAGCAGGTGCTCAGCCCTTAAGGCAGCCAGAAACTTTTCCTGCAGTATTTAAACAAAAAACACACGGTACTAACTGAGAAGTATTAATAAAAAATAAATTCCTGTGAAAGCACAGTAGCTGCTACTTAACATTTTACTGTCTCCAGATTTCAACTTCATTGAAACCTAAGAGCTTCATTGAATCAATGATTTGTCAGTACTCCTCCCACACCTGACATTACTATAATCCGTTTGAGAATATTGCTTGCTGTGGAAATTTACAATTTACATATGTGATGCAAGAGGCACAAGTTGAATTTAAAAAAAAAAGGACCATCCATTTTCTCACCAGGAATGAGAGAAGAGATGCAGAAACAGGGTTGTTTAAAGGAATGTTTTTCAAAATCTTGTGTGGCATTAGCTACTGTTTAAGGACTTCCTGGCAGCCCCAACTCCAAGTTATTCGCTTTTTGGGGTTTAAGCCAGATCACAATATACACAGGCCAAAAATCTGCTCTACGGCAGACTTTCAAAATTTTTTACGCGCCCTCTTAAAGAAAGGGATTTTTTTTGACAGGTGAGTAAAGCATTTATTCATCATAATCTTGGTAAAAGGTGGATGAGTAGGTTTTGCAGGTGGGCTGGTAAGTTTTCAGGGCCATTATGAAGGCCGCTTTACATCCCACTCAAGATAAGAATTAGACAATAAACAAATAGAAAGACGGGGAGGGAGGGAGAGAGTTTTCCTAACAATATTTATAATTTGAATTCATAGAGCAGCCATACCTGATTGTCTTTGCAGTCAGTCAATCCACTAAAGGAAGCAACACACTGGTCAGAGGCATCCTGCAATTGCTGGTACCACTGCATTGTGCTCTCCTCTGCCTTAACCTGAAGTCCTAATACTAGACAAGAAAAGCAGTCACAAGAAAATAAACTATTACCACAACAAAGACATCAGAAATCCTAATGTCCTACAAAAATTGTCAAGACTCAGAAGTTCTGAGCAACTGTTGTTCTTCACAATCAAATTTAGAAAATCAATTATACCTGACAAAGGCTTTGCAAATTGTACAAAAGTCCACCCTTTGAAGACTGATCGCTCCGGTGCCTGGATTTTTTGAACTTCAGTTACAGACAAACAGTAAGCCATTCTAGAGGCCTTTCTGGATAAATGTGGTAGCAGGGGTGAGGAATTAGAAATGGCTCCCTTTAATAATCCACGCACGTAACCTAGCACACATCATCCCACCAGGTTCTCCCCTACTCTATTAACGGTCTGTGTCCCTCCTGTCCCAGCATGATGTGTATTGTCCAAGAATGACTGTTCTTGCTTCAATTAACATAACCAGTTTATGAAACATCAATTTCAGTGTCAATGAAGCTTTCTGCCAGCAATCCCATACTCACATTAGTTCTGTTTGACCTGAAGCCTACCCATGGTAATGCTCCCACAGCCTTTGAGTTTCTGAACCAGTGTTTAGTGTGGCAGTCCAATGGAGCTCAGTAAAGGTAGGTAGGTCGGTCTCACTGGAGCTGAACCTACCTTCCTTCTGCTCTTTCCCCCGTGGATGTTGTGCAGGGACTGGTGTCTGGGCCTTCAGCTGCTCTTGTTTCTGTAACTCCTTCTTTCTCTCTCTTTCTTCTTCTTCATCCCGCTTTCTTTTCTCTTCCAAAGCTGTGGCAATTTCTTGTTGCATGCTAGATATTAACCCTCGCATTTCCTGCAGTGCTCGCTCAGTGTTGGCTACATCTACCTGAGTAGGGAAACCTCTCTGCCAGGAAACAAGGAAAAGGCAAATTAAAGTTCCCCCTACCAAAAGGCCAATTGAGGGCAGGCTGCCTCTAGAACAGCACCTAGATACTTTGTGTAGAAGCTATGAACCTAACGCACATGCTGTCTACTATCCTCAATGTGCAATGGCAGCATCATTCTACTGGAAAGCCCAGACTGCCTCCTCAAGAACCAGTAATTACTTCACACCACCAGTCAAGAGAGGCAAGTTCGTGGCCTTTAGTCACTTCCTGGTACACGACAAGGCAGAATTTTTGCCTCCTACACCTATGTACACTAATTACTGAAGACTTCTACAGTCAAGCTCTAGAAACAGAAAGGGATCCACTGCAATGCAGCAAAATAAAATAAAAAAAAAAACCATCTTACTTATTATAACTAAGGAAAAATAACCACCTTTGCAAATCCAACACAGACACAGAATCTAGCGATGGGGCCAGACAAGACTCTCAATACATTAGTTCCATTAACAGGGTTGGATAACACAACAAAAAGGGATCATGCTAGAGAAGCAAGTCCATGTAGCCTGAATAGCCATTTCCCTTTAACTCCACTGGGAAGAGGGCTATTTCAAATGCCAGCTAAAGCTGAAGTTACAAGACATTTATGATAGACTGGAACTGAGAACTAACCCAGCCCGTGCCAAATTTTAGAAGTGTGTCATTGGTTCACTCTGTCTCCCACCTTTCATATAGAGAAGAGTAGTTTTGTGAGAAAACCTAGATGCTATAGGAAAGCTTGTGAATGCTGGAACCTACTAAACACTGTGCATCATTTAATCTCAAACAATTGTTTGACCACCCACTCCAGTTCTAGCATGGTCTCAGAAAAGAGATATCTAACGTTAACATTTTACAGTATATTTAACATCAAGTATCTCTTCTCCAGTAGAAATCCCCATGAAGTTTATATAAGCCTTTTTCAAGGAAGCATTTAAAGTGCATTGAGAAAAAGATTCTCTTTCTTTCAAGATTAACCAGTGCACAAGAACTGCATCTAAAAGCTCTTCTGTGGCAACATAAGATCTCAAAGCACCTCTCAACTAGCTGACGTAGCGTCTCCCTTCAAGGAATGAGAAGCTAACTTAAAAGGAAATCTAGAACCTCATTACCTCACTAGTGGTGCGAATGAGCCCAGACACTAGCCCGCAGATCTGGTTGCCACGGTTACTGAACCCTGAGAGATCTATCCGTGGCAAGTCTTTATGTCTGTAGTTGGGGTCAATCTGCTGGTTAAGCTGCAGCACCTCTTCCTGGATAGAATAGAGGCGGCGTAACCTTTCCTGGCCTTCTTCCTTGCGCAGACGCTCCAACTCCTCCTGACGCTGCCTCTCCTGTTCTGCTTCACGAAGTTTCAGGTTTAAAATCTGGAGAGGAGGAGGGAGTGACAGTGTAAAAATAAGCTACATAAATAAAGCTTTTCTCACAACACTACCTACACAGTTCCTGCATGTTACCCACAAGCAAGGATGCTCAGGAAAATCTGGTTAAAAACTATGTTCCAGTCACTACTCTTGCTGGCCCTGGTTTAAATCCCCACTGCAGAAATTCTACAAAGCCTTTAACAGCATGAGCTGCACTACAGCATACGGGTGCTGTTACCATAGGACTCAACATTTCTGGAGGCAGCAACAGTCTCAGGGCGAGTTTGAAGAATTCAGTCCAAATATACTCCCCATCTAGAGAGAAAGATTTTAGCAACATCCAAAGGAAGGACAAATCCTGCCTGCTCATAATATACATTGACTGTGCCGAGCAATGCAGGTTGGGACACGACAGTTCCAGCTGGTATCTCAGACTGTTTGGCCAACAAAGGGACCAGCAGCATACACAAAAAGCAAAAGCATATTCAAGTTCCTGATCGTCACCCTGGAATTTCACAAATCAAACTGCAGGTAAAGTTATCAGTACTGCAGCTGGGTAGGAAATGGCTTTTCTGTCCTGAAGGAAGGGGGGAAAAAAAAGATTAAAAAGTTTTTCCCTTTCCACATCAGGATGAAACAGAGACCTTCCAATTTTTTTTTTGTAGAAAATCGGAGAGATCCACCCCAGAATAGCCAATAGCTCATTGGCACATCCCAAGTGAGTTCCCTAACTACCAGGCTCTTTGCTATTGTTGAGTGGGTCTCTCTCAACCTCTACTGTTGGAGCTGTTCCACTTCGTATAAAATAATCATTGGAGAGAGAGAGAGAGACTGACTGAGACTGACTCTATAACCTGATGGTTAGCGCGCTCACCTGCAATGTGGGGAAGACAGGGACTTGAATCTGTGAACCCCTAACCACCGGGCTAACAAGTCAGTCAGACAGGCTTTCCCTATGCCTCTCTCCAATCTCGACCTCAAAAGTCTTCCCAATGAAAGTTTCACTGAACTTTCCTGAGAAGTTTCAGTTCTGACAAATCAGCATTTTCCAACAAAAAATGTTTTACTGAAAAATTCCCCTCCAGTTCTGTGGCTGTTTTGGAGCATTGGTCTGAAATCAAGAAGATGAATCTGAGAAAAGACAAGTGCAAAGAATTTCACTTAGGAAGGAAAAATCAAATGCACAACTACAAAATGGGTAATAATTGTCTAGGCAGTAGTACTGGCGAAGAGGATCTGGAAGTTACAGTGGATCACAAATTGAATACGAATTGTGAAAAAGGCTAATATAATTCTGGGGTGTATTAACAGAAGCCTCATATGTAAGACACAAGAGGTAACTGTCCTGCTGTACACTGGTGAGGTATCAGCTGGAGTGCTGTGTCCAGTTCTGAGCACCGCACTTTAAGAAATACAAGGACAAACTGAAGAGAGTCCAAAGGAGAGCAACAAAAATGCAAAAAGGTTTACAAAATCTGACCTGTGAGAAAAGGTTAAAGAAACCTGGTCATATTTAGTCCTGAGAATAGAAGGTAGAGAGGAGACCTGATAAGTCTTTATAACAGTCCTTAACATATTTGAAGAGGATGGCGATCAATAGTTCTTTATCTCCACTGAAGGTAGGACAAGTAGTAATGGGCTTAATCTCTAGCAAGGAAGATGTAGATTATATATTAAGAAATTGTTTCCAAGTATAAGGATAGTTTAAATACTGGAATAGGCTTCCAAGGGAGGTTGTGGAATCCTCATCATTGGAGGTTTTTAAGAACAGGTTGGATAAGCACCTGTCAGGGAATTGTCTTAGGTATACTTGGTCTTTCTTCATTGCAAGATGACTTATCAAGGTCCCTTCTAGCCCTACATTTCTATGATTTTACAACAACACACATAATGCTTAATATTATTTATTTTACTTTAAATGGTTTTAATGGATTATAGTAAATTTAAGCCATAAAATAGGAGTAATTTCAATTTTAAATCTATTGATTTTTAAAACGAGAAATGTATTTAATTTAAATATAATCCATTGTTTAAAAAATCTGATCAGGACACACAAGAATAGTACACTTCTCTGTTTATAGATTGAACTAAAAGGTTTACTACCACAGAACAAAAGTGAAGGGTGGACAACATCCTGACAAGTTGGGTTACAATGCCTCAATGGCTATGGACATTGTCTTGAATAGTTATATATTAAGGGCTAAAGCCCTGGTCCATCTGAGGTCAGTAGCAAACTACCTTTCATTTTAACTATGATTCAGCCATGAGTGAAATGTAACTGCTTCTATTCCTGCAATGTAGCAGAATGTCCTAAATGATGAACATTTCACTGGAATATCTGCATTCCCATGGGGATGTATCAAGTAGGTGGGTCAGCACTGCAATGTAGTTTTCACTCTACATGTTACGCTAAGCATCACTAAAGCATTTAAATCTGTGCAAGTCCTAGCTTCCAAACACAGGCCAACCACCCTTTCTTGTAATAGCACTACCCTTCCTAAGTTCAGACCTTTGCTCTGTGTCGATGTTCCTCTTTCAACTTCTCCTGCTGACCCTGGGCCTCCCTGGAGCTGAAATACAAGCAGAAGAAAATGAGGGATTGTTCTGTTCTTCAAAGGATTCCCCACCCCCTTCCCTCAAGACATGCTCCGGATAAAGTACAGTCTATGGACACACCAGAGAAGTTATTTTTAAATTGGTTTAAAGGAGGAGAACTCCATCAGATGCAATCTCTCTTCATCCACTTACTGAAAGCTGGAATCACCTGAAAACCACCCTGAAAGATAAATATCAGTAGGACAGTAAATGCAAAGATGCTGCATATGAGATTTTCAAGCATAAATCACAGAAGTGTTAACCCCAGAGTCCTGACAAAATTCCAAAAGATGAATTACACTCTCCATTCTTGAAGTATCAATTAGATAGAACAGTCTTCACTTCCTGTCCTGAACTACTGCTGTGTACTGTTAAATAGATGTCTTTTAACACCTCAAAGTTCCTATTTAGTTTACATAGAGTCCTGTGGAAAAAAATAGTATGTGAATCTGTAATTAAAGACTATCACAACACATTTCCACAAGGGGCCCAAATTAAGGATTTTCTAACTTTTGAGTGCTTTACTTTGCAACCTTAATCGTGTGTGTGTGTGTGAGACAGAGAGAGAGAGAGAGAGAGACATTTCCTAGGTTTTAAAAAACAGCAAACTGAAAAAACAAATATCATCACATGTGGATCATCAGCAGGGCTGGAACCTTCAGATCCACTGCAGTGACCTCTTCCACTTGGTCTTACAGAGTAACTGATAGCGAATAACCATCTACTATTGCTATGTGAACCAGCCCTGGAGTGGGATGAGACATTTTGCCAGCATATTTCACAGATATTTGCTGATGGCAGAGAAACAGTGAGATTCAGGAATCTTGGGTTCCATTCAGGATAGACTGAAATCTTCAGCACAAGGCAGACGCCTGGTATGGAAAACTTCAGGCTAAACAGCTAAAGCTTTGCAAAGTTAAAGCAACTGAAAACAGGATCTTGGAATGGAAAGTGTTGGGCAGCCTTAATAATAGGTAGTGCTACCAGCTCAGCCTCCAACAGAGAATACTTGTATCAACAGATAGTGAGTCAACTTTATACTTTAATACCCATGTGTAAGGCAGCAAGTGACTTCCATGCACTTAAATTCTAAACCATAACGTTACATTAAATTTTCTTTACTTGTAAAAGCCATGTGCACGTTTGTTTGAGCATATGATCACGAAGGATGGTTTCTTGATGTAGGATATTCAACAAGACATACAAAAAGATCTATTGGCTACCAATTAATTCACAAATCTAAACAGAAAGTAGCTTTTTTTTTTTTTTAAAATAGGTTTACAGATCCAAGAATCAAAACTCTCAATTTAGTCAGTCTCCAACAACACAAGTTAGTTGCTGCATTTCTAAGAGGTCACATAAGAGAACTACCCTTACCTCTTCTCCATCACTTCCTGCAGGTCCTGGTATTCCTGATGCTGTTTTAATTCCTTCAGCTCATCAAAGCGCTTCAGCTGCTCACTCGCCATATCAGAAACCACTCTCATCATCTGCTCTTGCTGCTCCTGCCTCTGCCTGAGCCCTTCCTGCAGATTTTGAGGAGAAAGGAAGAGACTTTAACATACACTATGCATTTTGAACACAGTCCTGTGACTTCTAATGAAGGAAGTAGGCTCTGGAGGGCCAGATTTCACATAAACATCCCCACCAGAGACTTTGACAGAGATATGAACTGCGCTACAGTAATCACTGGGATCTGCATACAAGGTAATGCAAGCAAAGCAGCACAAACTAGGCCAAGATAACCCCTAAATTAAAATATGGTTATGGTTATCTGCTTGTCCCACTAGTTTTGGTGGATCATCATCACATTTGGCTACATAGTACCCCAGTGATTCAACATGCCTTGTTACCTTTCCTTTCAACCTATGGACCTCCTTGTACATCCATATGCAGCCTTCCACTTCTGTAACTTTAGAAGGTAAAACAAGAAGATGGACTTTGTGGTCTGTCTCCAGCAGCCTAAGATCTTCATTGCCCTGTATGGACAGCAGGACAAACCAAGTCAGTGACAGATTAGATCAGTAAGTTATGCAGGAAACTAGATAAACTGACAATCTTTCTCTAGAAAATAGCATGCACCATAAGAGACAAAGGACTCAAAGCAGACTACTGCCTATCTAGCGAAGGTTCTTATACATTCCCATCTCCACAGTATTCGAGTGCCTGACTATCTTTAATGTATTTATCCTCACAACACCCTGTGAGGTAGGGAAATATTATCCCCATTTTGCAGGTGGGGAACTGAGGCACAGAGAAACTAAGTGACTTGCTTAAGGTTACATAGGAAGTCTGTGGCGGAACAGGGAATTGTATCCAGGTCATTAAGTCCCCTGTCTCTCTTATATTTTACCTTTAGATAAAGGAAAAGTGACTGATGGATCTCCAAACTATTCATTATTCGATAACTTTCATCAAGGAAACTAAATAGCACAAGTTTAATCTTGCCTCAGTCAGCATTCTTTTTGAGGGAAGGAGACCAAAACTGAATGCAATATTCAAGGAAAAGACATACTGGTTTTAAAATGCCAACTATCACGCTTTTAGCAATTAATGACTGCTATCCATTAAGTATAAAACAGTGAACTGTCCATAATAAGACCTGCCCTGTGTCTTCCCCCCCACCCCTAATTCTCTAAATTAGCTAGCATCTTGCAAAATGCATGCAAAACTCAAATTCATTCCCTGGATGTGAATTACTTTGCAGATATCTGGGTTAAGTGGCAGCTTATATTTTAGATACCTGAATACCAAGCCTGAAATGCTCTAAAAAGATGTAGATCATGTTGCTATCTATCACATTTTCTTGAGTTATAAATATTTAGCTATTAAACAGGACTCCACTCCAGGCCCCAGGGAACCCCACTTATAGCCTTCTTGTACCTAGAGAAATAGTCACTTACACTCATGCTGCTTTCTAACACAAAATAATTTTTAAATCATGGTAGAACTTCATCAGATGCTCAGATCCAAGTGGCATTACTCAATATGGCTTCCTTAGCAAGTTTTCATAATTCTACAGGAGGCCAAGCTGCTGCAAAAAAATCTCCTAATTCAATTTAACTGTAAAGTACTTTATGCACGTTCTCTTTCTCCACCCCATTCTACATCCGGTCTTCAAAACTTAGCTGCTAATTGTCCTATTTCCTCTCCATTCTACCTTGTAACAGGGGCCTAACAGCTGTAAGTAACTTGGAAGGACTTTGGAGAGCAAGCAGGAGAAAGCACAAGATGCACCCATTCATTTTCATTAAAAGCCTAGATTTACACCCCATAGTCATCCTTCCTCCATATTATTAGGTCTCACAGTGACAGCCTGGAGAGCTAACGTTTTTATACTGCCAAATGGAGTTTGGATCTGGTCCAGTAGGAGACATTATTGAAGAAAGATGTCACTCACCCTTCCAACTCACTATTTCCACTTACCCTATCCAAGAAGCTGAGTACGTTCACTGTTAGAACAAATTAACACATTAGTACTAGTAGACCATTGGATCATCCTTGATCAGGCAGATTAAGGCTAAAGATCACCATGCTCTTTCCCTAGCTGCTTATATATGGGTAATTAGTTAACAAGCTACCTTTGATTCACTGGGTGCTGCAGATGAAAGTGGTGAGGAGCCCAGCTCGCTGGCAGGAGAAGTGATCTTTGCAAGGGAGGGCGGCTGGTCATCTGTATGGGGAATGGACTCATTGGGTGTTGAACTTCGGGAGAGAGGTGTTTCCTGTAGAGATCTGGAGATCACTCGATCCAGCACCCAGCCAGAGTAGGATGACAACTTGGGAGGGGACCGGCATCCTTCCAAAATATCCTGGAGAGAGAGAGAGAGAGAGAGAGAGAGAGAGAGAGAGAGAGAGAATGAATTTCTTCTATGAGCATGTAAACACTCTACCAGAAACCTACTGACTGCTATACTTACCTCCGGCTTTCATCCAGACCACATCACACGATCCATTGTCTACAGCCAAGCTCTAAGATACAACTGCATTTGCTCCAATCCCTCAGACAGAGAAAAACACCTACAGGATCTCTATCAGGTGTTCTTAAAACTACAATACCCACCTGGTGATGTGAAGAAACAGATGACAGAGCCAGAAGGATACCCAGAAGTCACCTACAGTAAGACTGGCCCAACAAAGAAAGTAACGCCACTAGCCGTCACCTACAGCCCCCAACTAACCTCTCCAGCGCATCAAGGATCTACAATCTATCCTGAAGGACAATCCCTCACTCTCACAGACCTTGGGAGACAGGCCAGTCCTCATTTACAGACAGCCCCCCAACCTGAAGCAAATACTCACCAGCAACTATACACCACACAACAAAAACACTAACCCAGGAATCAAACCCTGCAACAAACCCCGGTGCCAAGTCTGTCCACGTATCTATTCAAGGGACACCATCATAGGACCTAACCACATCAGCCACACCATCAGGGACTCATTCACCTGCACATCTACCGATGTGATATATGCCAGCATGTGCCAGCAATGCCCCTCTGCCATGTACATTGGCCAAACTGGACAGTTTCTATGCAACAGAATAAATGGACACAAATCTGACATCAGGTATTATAACATTCAAAAACCAGTAGGAGAATACTTCAATCTCCCTGATCACTCAAAAACAGACTTAAAAGTGGAATTCTTCAACCAAAAAAAAAAATTCAAAAACAGACTCCAACAAGAAATTGCAGAACTGGAATTAATTTGCAAACTGGACACAATCAAATTAGGCCTGAATAAAGACCAGGAGTGGATGGGTCATTACAAAAACTACTTTCCCCATACGGTTACTCACATCATCTTGTCAACTGTTTGAAAAGGGCAACCCTCAATACCACTACAAAAGTGAGTTTTCTTCCCTTGGTATTTTACAGTTGAGAATAGCCTACTTCCACTTTAATTAAATTCTCTCTTTAGCACTGACCCCCTTCTCCCCCCCAAACTTAGTAAGGCAACTCCCATCTTTTCATGTACTGTATGGATATACCTGCTACTGTATTTTCCACTCCATGCACCTGATGAAGTGGCTTTTAGCCCATGAAAGCTTATGCCCAAATAATTTGTTAGTCTCTAAAATGCCACAAGGACTCCTTGTTGTTTTTGCTGATACAGACTAACACGGCTACCGCTCTAAAACATCAAAGTAATCTACAAAACACAACAGTTTAACTTTAAGAAAAAAAGCAGATCTTGAAAAAGCTCTGATCAGGTCTCATTCACAAGGCTTCATTGTGCAGATACCAATATTACATGATAATATTGTGTCAGCCTCAATACACCATTTGTCTTCTCCTCCTACAAACTTCTCCGTGCTCATTTCCTTGCTGCCTCTTATGCATGGAACACCCTTCTTGAGCTGGTCCACACAGCCACTTAATCTCTCCTCACTTAAATCACTCCACAGGGTCCACTTCTTCGATATTATGCCTACAAGAAGCCAGATAAGTGTATGTCTACACTAGAAACACTGCAGCTGCACCACGATAGTGTAGAGAGACTACAGTGACAGAAGGCATTATCCTGTCACTGTAGTTAATCCACCTCTCCGAGAGGGCAGTAGCTAGGTCGATGGAAGAGTTTGTCCATTGATCTAGCAATGTCTACACTGGGGCTTAGTTCAGTTAACTACGTTTGTCGGGGGTGTGAATTTTTCATACCCTTGGTCGACATAGCTAGGATGACCTAAGTTTTAGGTATAGACTGGGCCTTAGTCATCTACTTATTTATTTAACTTATCCCAGGAGTAAGTACTCATGTACTAAAGGCAAGGGATCAAATGGTAGGCAGGAGAGATATAAGGTGGAACTGAAACTGGGTATTGTGGTTGGGGATCAAAACGAAGATGAATCAGAGGGGAGAATGCAACATGTTTAATTTGTCATCAGTCAACATTGCTCTGATTGTCTTGCTTGTCTGTTGTATTCTGTTTACCATCCTCATCTTTGTCTTTTTTATATTGCAACATCTTATAGGGCAGACACTGTTTTTTTCTCAGTTTGGAAAGCACCTAGCATAGTCAACGTGTCATTACAATTTAATTAATCTACAGATAGATTTGGGAACAGTTATGGAAAGCGCCAAAGAAAGGTCTTGAGGAAATGTAGTTCAAAAGGAAGTTTTATACACAAGGAGTAGTAACGTTCTAAGGGGCCAATGTACTGGCCACATATACTCAACCAAATCAAAAGCCCCACAAACTAGGATCATCAGCCAGTAGGTCCATTCTTGCATACCAACAAGGGATCTACTCACCAGGCAGAAAATTAAAAATAGATCTGTCTGTAGCTGCCACATATGCAGCAACACCACTTAAGAAAGAAGGGAACTCTGCCGTCAACCCAAGTCTGAGAAGTTTTATTGAATATTGAACAGGGTGAAAAATCTCTCAAGAAGCCCATCTCACTGGAAACAAACTTTGCACTACAAAGAGCACCACCAATGATCTGAGGTTAACTAATACACTGGGTGGGAGGGAGGCAGAAGTCAGCTATTTCATTCATTGCTTTAAAAATGAAGCCAAGTGTAAAGCTGTAATACTTAGGGGGTTTTGGGCAACAATAAGAACTAAGTAGTAATCTGAAGGGCCAGAAGTTTTCAGAGTGAGATCTTTATATAAGCCACCAACTATAAATTACTGCAAACAGGATTTCAGACAGCACCAGTCAGGACACAGGGCACAAAGTAGTGGCTCATGTAACCGCTGTTTACAGCGGCGGGTCTTAGTCTGCAAGTTGACAAACACTTTTGATGAGTGACCTAACAAGAATGGGTAAGAAGTCAAACTATTAAAATCCAGGTGAACAAGTCAGTCAACTGATCACCAGAGCAGGGCTGGCAGGAAGCGGGTCCAGCACCCCCGCCTCATGCATGTGGCGGGGGGGGGGTCCCCGAGCAGGGCCGGGTCCAGCCCAGCCCAGACCTGCCCCTTGTGTGGGGGGGGGGGTCCCCGAGCAGGACAGGGCAGGGTCCCGCCCCGCCCCGCCCCTTGTGTGTGGGGGGGTCCCCGAGCAGGGCAGGGTCCCGCCCCGCCCCTTGTGTGTGGGGGGGTCCCGAGCAGGGCCGGGTCCCGCCCCCCCCCCGTATGTGGGGTAGGGTCCCCGCAGCGCTCCCCCGCTCGGCACTCACCTCACCCCGCAGCAGCCAGTCCTGGGAGTAGCTCAGCTGCCCCTTGCTGGAGCCCTTGAGCGCCTCCAGGGTCTCCCAGCGATACCGCTCCGACGGCATCTCGACCCAGCCTAGGGATCGCCGCCAGCCTGCCCCAGCCCCGCCAACCGTCACGCATGACGGGGCCACCGTGACCTTTGACCCCCTCACACTCCTTCCGTTTCCGGGCACGCTGGGCTCTCCTCCTGCAGTGGGTGAGGAAACGGCAGAGGGGCCCCGCAGCGCCCCCTAACGGCGCGCACGGAACTCCGCAGTCCGCATTGGGCCTCCTGCTGCAGCTCCGCCTGTTAACCCCCCTCCGCGGCCCGAAGCGTGCTCCCGCTGCTAGGGGCTGCCCCACGGGGAAACAACTGCTGTCCGCGCCTGCTAGTTCAAACGCCAGCCACCCACAAAGGTTCAGACCGTAGGACCCAGGCACCAAGGGTGAAATCCTGGCTCCAGGCAAAACTCCAACCAGTCGCAATGGCGCTCGGCTTTCTGCCTGGAGTGACCAGCAGAAGCGACCCCCAGTCCAGTCCAGTCCGGTCCCCCTGCCCGGAGCAGAGCATGAAGAGAGGAGCCCCTGCCCAGGCACAGAAAGCCTCCCATCCATTATATCCCACCTTTTCATTACAAACACCCCGGTTGTTTTATTGCATTGATTACCTGGTCAAACGTGGGAGGCAACTCCTCCAGGGTGGCTCCATACAGACACCGTCCTGGAGGAGGAGAACAACAGTTACAGCACATTTGTCATGACTGGCTTGTGGTTCACATTATTCCCATGTACAAGTCTCCATTTTCCCCAAAGTCAATTTAGTGACTATTGCCCCCAGTCTGTTTGCTGAAGGTTTCTCACGCTGTACAAAAATACTTCACTCTTTAGGACTAGAGCTGCCCCAGCACAGAGGTCGCTCATGTGGATCCAGTTGCCAGCCCCTAGTTTATAACTCTTAAAAGCTAGGAAATTACACATAGCAGTCTTGGCCTAGAAGTGCCTGAGCTGAGTTTTTTTCTGTTAATTTTATGACAGGTTAGAATCTACATATCCTTTCTTACATTTATTTCTCTCTATGCGTAAGGTAAGAGAAGGGTATCTCTACTTAAGGGATAACTCCGTCAGAGAGTGATGCCACTATTGCTCCAGGAAAAAAAGATCCCTGAGGCAAAAGATGACCCATTTGGTATCAAGTATTTAGCCGCCTCCTCCTGGGATTGCACTGCATAATTTCACCTTTGGTAAATTAGAAACAAAGGTCATTCTGTGACAGGTTGACTCAAAGTTTGCCATGGCATCCATTCAAAAAGGTGATAAATGTGCAGCAACAACCAGCCTACCAAAACCGCACACTCAGTAACTGTTTTCAATAGAACTCAAACCTGATGTCTGTTGAAAATCTGTCCTTAAAATATCAAAATGGGAGCTGCTGGGTGCTAACCTCTTGAAAAATTGCCCTCTAGCTAGACATTGCAGATCAACTGTCACTAAAGGAACCTTACAGAGTATGGTGAAAGATGTAGATTAGGAGTGAGGACATCCGAGTTCTCTCGCTGGCTCTGGCACAAGTTTCACAAATGACCTTGGACTAATAATTTAATTGCTCTGTGCCTTAGTTTCTTTATCTGTAAAATGAAGATAATACCAACTGGAGGAAGAAGGCTAATGCTATGCTGAATGTTTACATTGCTTCAAAACTCTGCTGCACACTTCCAAGTGCCTTCCTCTCCCCTGCATTGCATAATGACCCAGGTTTACTTTTGTCTGGAGCATTTGGTATACTTCTATGAGAAGGATATTAAGATAGATAGAGCAGAGGAATTGTCATGTTTCATATTAGCGTACTATCCCTTGTCCCATTCCTGCAGCAGCTTTGTGCCTTGAACTGCACTGAGACCATAGGAGTTCCATGCATAAAATGGATGGAGCATTAGGCTCCTTACCAAGGAGTACACACAAAAGCAAGAAAGAGAGGGATGCCTACATGATGAAATCTAAGGAGACAACCTGGATCCAATGAACTTGGAACAGAAAACTGAACTAACTGTGACAGCAGTGTATGAAAAGTAAAACAAATTCCAACTACAGAACAATAGGATCTCAGATTAACTGCTGAATGATAATGCGATACAGCAGAGGCAGATGCAGTACTTAGAAATCCCACCCCAACTGCTAGGTGTTCCTGTGGGAGAGAACACTGATAGATTAGGGATTCATTCAAAAATAATACTGGGAAGTTTACAGTCATGGAAGACTTCAGCTGCATCAGAACAAGAGTTCTGCATGCTTATAGAAGTGAGCCAACTCAGCCAAGAGGGCTGCCTCTGTATGTCTCTTCAGAGACAGAATGATACAAACACCAAGGAAGCTGCAACACATAGAACGTAAGAAGGAGCCAACATTTTCATTTTCCACAACACAAGAGAACAGAGAAAAACACTGGACCCTATTAAGCTCACAAGACACAGAGCTTTTTTCCTTGCTGCCTTTGGCAAACGTAAAATTCAAAGTCTAGGATACATGGGCAATTGAGACCTTGACACTTCTTGATTCAGAATGACAGGACTATGATATTTTGTGCTGGAGCTAAAAACGGAAAGTTTAAGAACTGATAAAATCAAGAAAATCATACACTTGACTATCAGTGAAGGCTAGTGCAGACTGCTTTCTCCTCCCTTTATTGTAAGGATTCATTTCCCCTCAAGCAACTGCAGCATTATCCCTAGTCTCATGAACAAATGTATGTATTTTAAAGCACCAGTGCTGATGGTTCAAAGGTGTATTAGTTTTGATCTTTAAAATAAGATTAAATTTTTAAAAATCCATGAATTTCCTTTGAGACATTAGCTCCTACAAAACACCAGAAGCATGGAGGGGAACAACAGTGGAAAGACAATGAGGCAATTTACAAGATGAAGTGTCAACCTCAGAAACAACACACATTTTAAAACTTTTGAAGTTTAATAATTTTATCATAGCACCTTTTGGATTTTCAAGTTACACATTAAAACAGAACTCAAATACTGATTAAAAGAAACGTAGAAATCCCTTATCAAACAAACATTCCACTGATTACTGCATTTCATATAAACAGAATTTAAAAAACAAACAAACAAAAAACCACCAAAAAGCCCCCCCAGCCAAACAGCTGTGGTTGAAATGAAACGAATATTTACTATATTTCAGAACAGCTGCTTACTGGAGGACACAGTAGAGCCCACAGACCTTGACATTTCTTCACATGCCAGAGATGACTTCACATCACAGGAGTATGTGAGGCTGACTCTGAGAGCAAAGCCAAGCATCAGCTCTGTCTTTTTATTTTATTTTTCCCTACAGCTGACTCAAAGCTCCCACTATATTTGGACTGGGGTCCTGATTCCAGACCCACTGAAATTAATGTGAATCTTTTCATGACTTCAAATGGCTTTGACTCAGACCCTGGGATGTGCAAGGAATGCAGGATCAGGCTGTTGGGAGGAAAAGGTCATCCAGAAAACATGCAGATTAGAAGCATTAACACACACCAACCACACACTCAAGAATGATAAAGGATCAGACAGTATTCACGAATCAGGTGAGAAACCTTCAGAAGATACAATTTCATTGTTTCCCAGTACAAAATTGTTTATAAGAAGGGTGGATGATCAGGAGGTAACCCATTTTCAGCATGGATTCCAGTCACTTAGTTATCTTTGTTGGGGTCATACTTGTACTGGTGGCACTATCTCCTAATATCCCCATTGGTCAGCTGTATCAACACAGTATGTGAGAGTTAAAAACAAACATGATCTTTGCAGTGTGAGAAAAGAACATAAGGTAGGAAGAGCAAAAAGGAAGAGATGTAACTCTTACAAAAATAAAAAATATCTAATATGATTAATTAAAAAGACCACCAGGTTAGTTACAAGAGAAGCAACCACTGGGGGATTAGGAGATGAAAAGGAAAGCATTCCCCACACACTCCAACCCAGATGTTTTTGGGCATGGCTGATGATGCAGTGCCAATCTCCAGATAGAAAACTATCCCATTTTCCTGTTGTACACCACTGCAGTTCCACCTCACTCAGACAACAAGAATGCGGGGAAGACTTCTCTTTATATGGACTCTGAAATCCCAACCAGTTTTCTGCACAAGATATGGCTTTGAAATAGGGCACCCTTTTTGTACCTCTCAATAGCAGAGGGACAGGGAGGGAACTATTATCATGGAGGAGATCGGGAACGGATAGGTGAGCTCATTAAGGCACTTTCTCCAAAGACATTGGCGTAAGAGGACTTGAGGAACTGGACATAGTTTTGCATGCTGCGGTTGGTGCTTTCAGACTGCTCCAGGCGATCCTTTAAATCCTGTAGACGGCTTTGGTATCGGTGCTCTGACTGCATGAAGAAGACACAAAAACACAGGGCTGAAGGCTAGAGATTTTTCATTCTAATCACGCTAGCCTTAACTCGTCATTCTCTGGGATTTTTAGGAACAATGTGGCACTGCAACACACACCACATAACACTAAAAGTCTATCACTCATTTCACTCAGTCCCAACCCCACACATCAACTTGTATATAAATGCTCAAAATAACACAGCCAATCAGAATAGGAACTTAACATTCTGATTAACTAATGGTTTGAAAACAAAACAAAAGGAACCACTCTCTAGGAAGAAACTCAGGAGGTTATCACCTGCTGTAGGTCAGCCCTCTTCCAATCCCAGGGCTAAAGTAAACAGGGAAAGAAAATGGGAGACCAAATGTAAAAACAAAAATCTTTCCCCTAGCAGGGAAACACTCCTCGGCCCCTCTCTTGTACAGCCAAAGGTGATGAAAGGAAGGAAAATAACTCCCCCACTAAATGTAGCAATACCTGCACTGTCTGGATTCCTTCCGTTCTCCAGGTTTTTGATGTAGTGTTTGTCTAAAAAGTATGGTGGGTCTGATTCTCCCCTCACCAGTGTAAATTAGGAGTAGCTCCATTCAAACTGTTAGTATAAGTGATGAGAATCAGGCCCCATGTATGCGACTTAGATTGTAAGCCTTTTGGGGCAAAAACTACATCTTCCTCCACACTTTATACTTCACCAAGCACACTAGTGTGTTTCACCATCACAGCAGACACAGATACACTGCAACAAAGTTACTGTACAATTTCTTCAGCACACTGATGGGACATGGGATTACAGACTCTTACTGCTGCATTGAGGCTGCTAGTTTATCAACAACATCCCCTCCAAAACACTCACATCTTCTTTGCTCCGACGCAGCTGGTTAAGTTCCGTTTTCGTCCGGCTCAGCTGGGTCTCCAATTCCAACATCTTGGACTGGGCTGCCCTCTCTCTAGATGCTGCTCGGTCCCTCGTTTGTTCCACCTAAAAGTAGGAACAAGGCAATGAAGTTTTTGCTTTGGCAAGAGTGTTGTCCATACAAAATGCTTTGCTTCTGCTATGGTAATAACTTCCTCCCCCTTCACCCTAGAGGAGGGCTGGACATATTTTTGTTTGATTCTGGCAAAGACAAGGAGCATCTGAGTCTAGCATTTTTCCTTCCATTTTTGTGTGCCTACTGGAGACAAAGTACCAACTTCGTTTTTTTGCTTCTGCTTCCTACAGATAATACAGCAAGAGGAAGCAAAATTAGAAGGTTGGTGATGGAATGTAGAGGTATCCCCTTCCACGAGCTGGTAACCTGCTCTCCTGTAGTTTGAGAGTTCCACTGTATTTGATCATTTTCTTACTCTGACAAGGAGTTACTAACCTGTCTTTTGGCATCTTCAATGGCCATCTCCAGCTGCCGAGCCAAGGAGCTACACTCACGGGTTTTCTCCTCCAATCGCAGCTGGGATTGATGGATAGACTCCTCCCTTTTAGCTATGACCTGAAGGAACTCTATGTTCTGTGCACCAGTCGTCTCTAGTTTCCTGGGTTGAGACAGCAAGACAAAGAATTTTATTAATCATTAAATACAATTTGGTTCAATATGCCTCTCCCTCAGGTCACTGGTTGGTCAGGGGACAGATCAATCTTCACCTTCCCCTCCAAAGGTCAGGACCTCTGAGCCAAGCAGAGTTTCACACTCCACTTCTAACACCAAATAATTTCAAGATGGGGGGGCATACTGAGAATACTCATTGACCTGTCCTCACCAATGAAGGAGTGTAGAAACACAGAGATACAGGAAATTAAGGACTGCAATACCTGATCAGACCAGTAGCCTATCTAATGCAATATCCTGTCTCTGACAGTGGTCAGCACCAGATGCTTCAGAGGAAGGTGTAAGAAACTCCACAGTGGACAGTTATGGATTGCCCTTTCTCATTGATTTCAGTTGAGCTCCTCCAAGAGCCAATGGTGTGGGACCAGGCCCTTTGTTCTTGTTGATTTTTCTAGTGTGCCTGCAGAGGACTTCAGAGTGGCCCACACAGAAGAAAATTTCATGAACATTTTTCTTCTTAAGATTACTTAGCACAAAATACCAGACTGAAGACTCAGGGTGGGCTCAGACTCAGAATAAGAGCCAACCTGAACCTTCTTTGATTACATACAAGTAAATCTAATTTTTCCTATGCTCATGTCTCTGGCACTTCCATATTTCAGCAGGGACCAGGAATAACATAGAAAAGGACAGTCACAGAGTATTTCCAACCTGGTCAGAACAAGGAAGTACTTGAAAGCTCATGAGGAAAAAAAGGAATGGGGGAAGGAGTACTCCTTCTGAGGTGTTTTCCTGACTAAAAACGTTAACATTCTCTCTACAGAAGCATTCCAAACTTATACAGGCCAGACCACCTAACTTTCTGATTTAATTCTACAAAGGCTCTTAAATGCATAAAGGCTCAGGGAGATGGAAAGGTACACAAGTAAGCCAGCAGCTGCCTTAGTGCCTTGAAAAAGGAACAAGGAGGGTCAGGAGCACAGGAGGAAAAAAAAAAAAAAAAAAAAAAAAAAAAAAGTCAGGCAAGGAGAGCAGGCCAGTTATATATTCTAACCTCTCCAGCTCCTCTAGCTTCAAGATCAGCTGCTTGTTTTCCCCCTGGGCAGATTGATACTTCTCTCTTGTCATTTCCATTTTGTCTCCCTGGAGCTCAATCTAAAATGACAGAAAACAGACCTTACGTAGGAGGTCAATACAAACCCAAGACCAGCCACCTCAAATGGGTGCTGTTCTTGGGGAGGAGGAAACCCACAGCTATAAAACCTTAATTCACAATTCTGGAAAGCACTGGAAAGGGAAATGGAGGCAACAGTACATGAAACAGCAAAAAGCCACATGTCAAATTTGTGTAGTTCCTCCAGGTAATGTTTAGACCCATCATTAAATAGAACTTTTCCACACCACATACGAGTGGTCAGCGCCATAAGAGCTTGACAGTAGAGCAGCCACCTGCAAGCATAGTGAAGCATACAGATTAGACGAAGCTTGTGCATGGTAACAGGGCCGGGAAGAATTCAGAGCCTGAAATATTGAAAAAGCTAATGACTTGCATGAGATTATCAAAGCAAAGCGCATAGGCCACAGAATCGTTCAAGGCCCCTGTTGGCATGGCATCAGGAAGGAAGAGGAAGAAAATAAAAGCAGAGCAACATTTGTGAGTGGATGGTCATGAGAGAGAGGCAGCCAATAAGTTGATCAGGGTGACAGAAATGAACGAGACCCCATGCATTTTGGGTTCTGCAGTTCTTCAAGACCCAGTAAGACTCTGCAACTAAGCAGTTTGAAAGAAAGCCTTGAAATAGCAAGGAAAGCCACCAGTTAAGTTACTATTCTCCCTAAACAAAGACATGCCACACATCTTTATTTTGCAGTGCAGATGTTTTAATCATTTCAAAAAGAGACGAGTACAGAGGCAAAGACTGAACTTCCTGCGACTAGAAACTCATCTTGGTCCCCGGCTTGCAGACAGTGCAGCTGTGGGTCCTTTCTGCCAATCCCTTACCCGCTGACGAAGATCTGTAATCATGGCAGAAAGGTCCATGTTCTTTTTTTCATAACTCTGCAGCTGATCCTGACATTCTGCCAGCTTTGTTTCCGTGATCTTCAGGATCTCAGGCAGCTTTTCTAGTTCAGCAAGCTGTCTCTGAAACTGCTTCCGAGCCTGTGGTGGTGAGAGGAATGGAAGGACAGAGTGGTCAGTTAAAAACAACTAAACATGTGACCTTATTTCAGACATTTCTGAAGAGTCTGGGCTAATAAATTTTTGAGTTGGTTGGTGCTATCTGTCCACCAGAGCATCTCCGTTTCCCAGTAATAAGGGCATCTCAGATGCCTGGCCAGTGATGGAACTGCTCATTGTAATGCAGATTCCTTCCTCTATTCCAAGACACATTCACTTAGATTCTCAGATTCCCACAGGGTGCGAATGTCTACAAATCCGGGCTTGACTTTTATTAATGTATACGGTATTCTTGAGAACCACTGTTCCATGACAACCACTGAAAGACAGGATGCACAATTTAGAGTTAATGACTCTGAACAACCCTCTCCCCAGCGAAGGGCACCACCTCAAATGGACACTATGTATTTGACAAGGCCCCTCATGGGACATTCTGAAAATTCAATGCACTTGGCAAAATAAATACTAGTTTGCATTTCCATTCTCCCATGAGCTGAGATGGGGGAAAAGGCAAACCTGTCCGGAGGACATCTTTTATCTCCCTCAGAGTCCAAGCATATTTGTTTTCGACTATACCAAGAAAGGAGTGCAGCCCTGAGTGGCTGCCATGTACCAATTTAATGGTCCAGGTTTTCTTAAAGGAATAATTACCAACTCAATCTCCTTGTTCATTTCATCTTTTAGTGTCTTATTCTCTTTGTCACAAAGCTCCAGTTTCACAGTCACCTCATCGGCTTCCATTCGGGTTCTCAATACCTGGGCACAGAAAGAATTGGCACACGACTATGTTAGGGTTTTCAATAATAGATTGCTACACACTGGCACAATTACAATTGTTGTGATCCAGTAGCAAGATTCTTGTGAACCTCTGGACACCCCCACCCCAAGTTGTGGAGCTTTTCCACCTTCGTACTTTTTATAGCCTTCTCACCCTTCTTTGTGCTGTCCTCTGAAGATTTCCCCCTTTGCGCCTTTCCTCCCTACCACCACCACAAAACCCAGATCTCAGCGGGGGCAGCAAAGAAATAGCACTAGCCATGTGGGAGGGCCGCAGAGGGTATGACTAGGATTAGACATTTTACTTCTGGATTTGCTTCTTAAAAGGGGCTGGGAAAGTGACAATTACCAAGATCAGTTCTAGACAATTTATACACTGAGCAAGATCTTTACATGTGGACTCAGCTTCTGCTAACAGAAGGGGTGATCAGAGTGTGCAGAGTGAGGCAAGTTTTCTACAGTCTGGAACAAAGCAGGTGGCTGCCTACAGGCTGCCATTTGAACAGAATAACCTATAAAAGCTTTTGCATAAATAGATTTTGTTTATTAGAGCCATGAACACCAGAAAAGCAAGACGACAGATAGAACAGAGCATCATCTAATAGCTAGCAAACAGAATTAAGGCATGAGAGAATAAACCACAACAGCAAAGGAAGAAAAACAAATTTGTGTGAGGAGGGAAGGAAAAAGGAGGGTTGAATAAAATACCTGAGACTTGTAGGTTTCAATCAGCCCTTCATAGTTCCTGAGAGATGCCTTGAGTTGCTGCACCTCCATCTGAGCTTGGTTCAGCTTCTCCTCCACTGGGACCATGGTAGCCTGAATGGAGAAGACATCTATTCAAGAGGCAGTGCTTGGAGCAGGCTAAGTTGTCCCCATATACATTAAGCTAAGTTAAGAGCAGGGACTGTGAGCTTCACCAACATATGCCAGCAGAGAACATGGCCTTACACCTGCATGAGAGATGTTCCATCATGTTCCAAACACTTTTAAATGAGCTGTGTCCACTAGATCAGGGTCATGCTTGGTTTATTTGGACTGAAGCTTTGTTTAAAGGGATAATCAGGTAGATTACCTACCATACCATAGATGGTTATGTAGGTGTCTGGAGAGAATGTCAGGCATCTTTCTATTTTGGAGGCTGTGGTTCTCCCTAAAGATATGGGTTTTGTTCCCTGTCCAGCTGTATAACTGGATGACACAATATATCATCCAGGATACCAGGCAGGTAAGCATGTCTCCAATCCCACATACTGAATCAGAGGGTAGAAAAAGCCTATTCTTCCCCTCCCCCAACAAACCTTATATGTTCCTCTCTTCACGAATTTCAGCCTACCTCAACCAAGTCAAACAATGGAACACAGGACTGAAAATACAGTCAATCCAGCTACACTTAAGGTTTCCAACGCAACTTGATCTGACATCAAATGGGATCAAAGGAGATAATTTCTCTTTGGACTTACGGGGTAGCAGCTGCTCACTACAACTTCTCCCTTATGCTAACATTTCAGCTACAAAACACCTAGATATTCAACTGACCTTCAGCCTTTCATTCTCCATTTTGAAAGACGTGCTCTCTGTGGCCTGTCGGTGCAGTTTATCCATCAGAGCATCTCTGTCTTCCCGCATTTTGTCCTCCATGGAGGTCTGCTGCTCCAACAAGTCTGTAATACGGCTGCCATGCAGGAGGTGAAATTAACCATTACATGACAAAAAAGAAAAAAAAGTCTCTTGGTCTTTGAAATTCAGCTTCAGGAACAAGACATCCTTTCTTTACTCCCCCTTTTCCCTCCACATCTCATGCATGCGCACACTACTGGTTGGCTATACAAACTTCACTCTGGTTTCCTCTGCTGCTCCATTCCCTTTGGGAAAACAGGCACACAGATGTTACTGGGCTGCTGGCATTTCGTTGCAGTGGCACTGATACATTATATCTGAGTTGTATAGGTAATGCAGTGGTACCCATCCTTATTACACAGCAGGGCCACATAAACCTAAGTACCTCAAGTCTTGTGTGGGCCAAACAGATTCTACGTATTTTAGTAAGATTTCAAGTCACCTGTATTGATTTATAAATTTTAAGTTCAGCTTGTCTCATATGCATTTAGATAGAAACAACCTATGTACAGCATTGTCTATTTACAGACTTGTATACATTAAAATGATGTAAACATGACAACAAAATTGGCCATTAGTATATTGTTTTGAAGCAGACTGCAGGACTTATGAAATGCTCTGGTGGTCCATGTACAGCCCACAGGTTTGGCACCCCTGCTAATATGGTACTTCCCCCTCTTGCTCCTATGCTCAGTTTTCTCTGTGGTAACTGCACTGTGATGATACTGACAATTTTTGCCCCCAGCCCCACAAAAACAGATCAGCCTTAATGAAACTACTTTGCATTTAAATAGACTCTTTCATTGTGAGCCATTCTGAGATCCTTCAAAGAAAAGTAAGTATATATATTTTACAGAATGGGCAGCAGGCACAGAGATAAGTGACTTAATCAACAAATCATTGTGGCAGTCAGGAGTGGAAGCCAGACCTCCTGACTCTCAGACCCTTTCACCACTAGACCACGCTGGCTCTAGCTTTCAACTGAGTACTTATGCTCCAACCTGGAGACTTGAGGAGTCCCTTCTTGAACTAGTATCCCAGCTCCATTCACGCTGGCTCCCCATGCCAGAGCTCTTACCTGTTCAGCATAACAATCTCAAGCTCCAGGTCAGTCTTGTCCTTCACTACTTTGTTGTAGCGGCTCCTCCAGGACTCCAGAGTGGACAGTGCCTCAGTAACATAACTGTCCTGTCCAACATGAGAAAGATGTTGAATGAGAGAGGCAAGACTGACAAAAAAAATCACAGGACAACAGTGATGTGAAAAGGGGAACACACCACGGTACAACGAATATCAAACACTCTGGAGATAATACTTCCACTCAACAGTAGTCCGGTTTGAAAAACAACATTAATTCCTTTTACCACTCCACGTCCTTGCCAAATAACATTTTCCAATGATGCTGTCAGCTCACAGCCATACTGGCAGAGAGAGGAGGGGCTCCTCTTTGAAGATAACAAATGCAGTAGTTAGGAATGCAAAGCATAGCTAAGAACCTGCATTGGCCTTAGACAAAGGAGATAACCCCAAAAGAACACAAATTACTGAAGAGCAGGAAGGGGACAAGTGGTCTAAAATGTATGAGCTTTTCTGGTTTGTCCTAGTCCCACCCTTCCTGCTTTTGCTATATCCTCCAATCCCCTTTCCCCAAAGGCAAATCTAGGTGTCTTATTTATTTATAGTATCTGCTCCAATTGCTTTCCCCAATGATTTCCTCTGCCAAAATAAATTCCCATTTTTTACTCCTACTTTCTTTCCCCTTTGCCACTATGAACATTTTCTTTGTCAACTACCAATTCCATGCATAACTGAAAGCAGCTCAATATTGAACCAGCATACAAGTACAAAGGTAAAGCGAGGCCCTGCAACCTTTTGTCCATTTCCCTCAGCAGGCTCTAAAGGTAGGAAGGAAGTCTGAAGAAGATCAAATCTGCTAGTTTATCACATGCTCTTGTTCAAAGGAAGGAGCAGTGAACAGTGACAGCTGAGAAAAAAGAAAAGGAGTACTTGTGGCACCTTAGAGACTAACAAATTTATTTGAGCATAAACTTTCGTGAGCTACAGCTCACTTCATCAGATGCAACTGAGAAAAAATAGCTTTGTTTTAAAGGCGGTGCAAATGGGCTGAGGCCCCAGTACAAAAATAAATCTGATTAGATAAAACAGCTCTCCCGCCCCGGGGTTGGTATCAGAAATCAAGGATATGCCCACACACAGACAGAGACTCTAAAGGATTCTCTTTCCCTCCTCCCCAAGACCAACTACCTTTTCTGCTAGCTGTACATTCAGCTGCTCTGCATATTCCTCACTGCGCTCAGCCCGCTCTTTCTGTGCGCGTATGGCTTTCTTCAGGGCCTCCTTATCACGCTCCCCCTTCTGCCTCAGCTCTTTTAGCTGTTCCATGATATGTTCCACCTCCGCCTTATGCTGAGCCCCACTGCGCTCCAGATTCTGGAAAGGAAAAGAAAAAAAAAAAAACACAAAAAACACACATTCTATGTGAAATGCTTTATCTTCAATCAAGAGGGTCAACTTATCTCCCAGCAGCCAACGAGAGAGGTAGACATAAGCCATCTATCAATGTGGTCCATCATGGAGCTAGCATAATCTCAGTTCAGTCTGCCATTCCTACTGTAGCTCGGGCCACTTAATTCATGGAATGAGATACAAAATGGTCTTGAAAACCATTCTTGCAGTGGAAAAGGTGGGCTGAGATGCCAAACTTCCAGTCTTAAAAGTAGCATGTAGTGTTGCTACGTGCGGACAAACACAGCTGCCAAATTTCACTCCCGAGGCTGCAACTGGTTCCTCTTAGTGCAACTTATAACCTATGATAGATCCTTTAATCTTTTCATTCACAGTGTTAGCATATGCTAAGAGAGGTGTCTCATTCTCTTGTCCTAAAACCAATTAATAAGGGTCATACCTCTTGGGAAGCAGCTCAGGAATTATGTCTCAAGAGGACTCAGATAGCAGTCATTTCCAATATTTCTAGTCTTAGTATAGCACGTAAAGGTTAATATTACATCAGAACCAAACAAGGTAAGCTCTGAACTCTATTATATTGAAACACACCGAGTCAAATGCAAACCTAGTTTAAGCAAGTGCCATTCTACTGACCACAAAGCTGCACATCCTTACACTAGGCCCAATATTTATTGCTATATGTAAGGACAGACTTTAGCAAGATTATTTTCTTTCCACTGTGTGTGGCATACTTCTGCTCAGCAATGAAGTCATCTTTCCTGAGGCTTTCCTACGTAGCTATAGACCTAGCAACCTTTTGTTTTACATAGGAGTATCTCCTTTCAATTGAAGTGCATCTGCCTTGATAATTCATTGTATAGAAGACATACCTGTATATAGCCTTTTTCTTAAAATTACAGAGATAATTAACACACAGCTTTCATCATGATAACCCAAGGCAACTTTCTTCATCTCAGTACCCAAGAACTGTCATACTGATTCAGACTATGGTCCATCTTGATCAGTATCTTGTCTCTGACAGTGGCCAGTACCAGAGCTTCAGGGTGAGCATACAGGGCAGAGCGGTTGAGGTTCTCCACCCACCTTCCGCTCCCAGCTTCTGGCAGTCAAGAGGTTTAGGGTCACTGCAACCATGAGATTGCATCCCTGACCATCTTGGCTAATAACCTATCCTCTGTGAACTTAACTAATTATTTTTTTTAAACCCAGTTATAGTTTTGGCACAACAACCCATGGCAATGAGTTCCACAGGTAAACTGTGCATTTATATAAAAAAGTACTTCCTCTTGTTTGTATTGAACTGGCTGACTATTACTTTAATCAGATGACCCCTGATTTTTGTATTGTGTGAAAGGATAACACTTCTCTATTCACTTTTCCCACACTATTTGTGATTTTATAGGCCTCTGTCATATTCCCCCTTCGTTGTCTCTTTTCTAAGATAAACAGCCCTAATTTTTGTAGTCTCTCCTCATATGGAAGCTGTTCCAGACCCTTGATCATAGGTATCACCAGTGATACAGTGAAACAAACACGTGTCTTTGCAATCAGCTAAAGAGACCCATGGCAGGAGTTTCTTTTTCCCAGATAGCAAGTTAAATAGTTTCCCATATGTGGTTCAGCAGAAACCATCTCTTTAACATAACTAATTTGAGGGGAAATCTGAAGTAACAAGTAATTAATTGGAGACAATTAACCCTTAAAGTTTATGATTTCACTTCACACGAATGAAAAAAGTATTTTAGTTCTCAATCAAAATTACAGAAGAAAATGTACAGCAATGGCATAAGTGATGCCAGTTTCCGCATTTCGTTATTGGATGGGCATGGCGTGGAATAGTCAGTGACTGCCACTCTCTTCTTCAGTGCAATCAGATGATCAGTTTGAATGGCCTGGTGAATACCAAAAACATACCCGGATCTGAATAGCCAGACGGTTATTTTCAGCTTCTTTATTTCGCAGCTGAGCCTGTAAATGACCCCTCACAGCTTCCATGGATTTGGAGAGTTCGCATGCTGTCTTCGCTTGATCCTAAATATGAAAAAACAAACAAACAAACAGGACTAAGTGTCGTTTTCCCAGGCATCGAAGCAGATGGGACATTTCACACCACTCAACAGTTCAGGCCTCTGCTTCAACAAACACCACCAGCTATCACAGGATCTGCCAGAAAGAGCACACTCAGAGACTCATTTTCTTAGCCATGGGAGCAGGGAGGCAAGCCATGTCAGTCAAATTTGCCCAGTTTAACTAGTGTATGTAAGCTCTGAGGGGAGAGCCATGGCTTGCTGGAATCCAGCAGTTTTGTCCAGAGAGTTATGAGAACAAAATGTTTACAGAAAACTACAGTAATTCTAAGCACCCCAAGAACCAGTATTCTGCATTACGGTGCTGATGAATGGTATATTCCTTATTCCACTACCACAAGCCCTGTCCTTCTCCCCCACTTCCTGAAGCACCCTCACAGATCCCTCTTTCCATTCAAGTGTACCAGGATGGGATCCCCCTCTTTCTAAACTGGCATAGAGTCTAGACCCCACAGTCACCCTGGTTGACCAGCCTGCAAAGATTTGCTCTGAGCCAAAATACAGTCCACCCTGGCCACTGTTGCCATGTGTCCATCTGCTTCATAGGAACCTGGAACCAGGGGGAGGCAGGGCACATTAGAACCTGAGGCCATGGGCAGCTGATGGTTCCCAGCAAAAGGAGATCACCCATCAGGACTTGCTGCAGCAAGACACCTAACTGAGCTCTGCCTCCAAGCCCTATGAGACCCTCCCGAGCAAAGCGTGCAATAGCAGCTTTGGAAAAACCCTAGGAATAGCCAGTCCTGAGGTGACATCTATCATTTCACATTTGTTGCCTGAAGTATTTGTGATGGATGTTATCAATAAATCAGCAATTCCATGTGGGGATTAGATAGGCATCTGCCAGTTCACACAAGAAAGCAGGACCTGCAATGCCTTAATTCAGAATAGCTGCCTCAAATTCTAGACCCTTGTTACAGTTTTGAAGGTTCATGTGTGATCAAAGAGAGTTTGTAATAGAAAAGGGAAACTACCTTTTCTGTCTGTATTTGATTGATGAGCTCTTCCACCTCCTTATCTTTCTCCTGTAGCCTCATCTTCAGATTCTGGAAGACAAACAACACCCAGATCCTAAGTGAAAAAAAGAGACTTTGTTGCTAGCAGTGGGAAAAAGGGGCTGTTAAAAAAAAAAAAAAAAAAAGGCCAATGTAGCTTTCTCCATCAGGCTAAATGGCACTTCTACAATATATATCACAATTAGTCACCCATGTTTTAAAGAATAAAAACTGTAAATCTCATTTTTTCCCCCCCATGTACTGAAAGCATAATTTTGCTCTTGCATTACCGCTTTCTCTGCATCCGAGTCAGACAGTCTTTTCAGCAGCAACCCCTGCTGCTCCATCAATTTCTGTGCATCTTTCTACAAGAGAATGAAGAAACAAGAGCTCATTAAGCTTTTTCCAAAGCCACCCTCAATGTCCTAATCCCAAGAAAATGTGCCTTCCAACTTAAGATGGACCTGAGAAAAATATCTATCTACGACAGCACTCAAGCAGCAGCTCTCAGATAACATTAAAAGGTGTCAACCCTGCCAACAATTTCATTTTCAACCCTCTTCCCCTCGGAATTCCCATCCCAGCAACCCTTCCTCACTCCCATCTCCTTTAACCCAGTCAAAGGGGATACTAAAATACACGATGGCAACTAAGATCTTGCAAATGTATCCCACTTCAGGCAAACACAAACCTTTGATGGTTCCTTTTACTGGAATCATGGGTGGCTGAGGAAGCAGCACGTGTTCAACAAGCTGCAGTAGCAATAGTAATTAGACTGAAGTATTATCACTGTGGCAATTTGCCTAGTACTCAGAGCTGTTAACATCTTCACACTAGGATTCAAACTTTATCTGAGCCTCAAAAGGGAGGGGTAAGGTCTATATTACAGTTAGGAGAACCAAGGCAGAGGGAGGTGAAGCATTTGTCCATGATCACATAGCATGTCAGTTGCAGAAATGGGATTAGAGCTCAGGAGTTCTGACTCCAGGTTCTGGTCTCAGTCCACTAGACCATGCTGTCTCCTGTAAATCAGGGAAAGTTAAACATGCAGCACTGCTCACCTCCCGGTTGTGCTGTTCTTTAAGTAGATCCCGGAGCGTCCTATTGGTTTCTTCAAAAGTGCTTAATTTCTGTAGCAGCAACTCTTTTTGCCTTGTCAGCGTATTAATGTCGGAGCTGGTCATGTGTTTCTCCTAAAAAAAGAAAGACATGGTCATATTTGTCTGCAGTTTAATATCTAGAGTCTGGTATGAGCGATATGTACAATATAAATACAGAGCATAACAAAACAACTTGATCATCAATGTCACATCCACAAAGGGCAGTGGGATGTTAAGATGCTGTCTGATAAACTCCCATTTGTAAATTCAAAATGACTTCAGATTTAACTTAATCTGGATTTCAGTACCTTCTGTGGCCAAAGGCCTATCAAGCACTGAAAGAGCTAGAAAGCTCTCCATTTTTCCTTGACTACCTCTGAACCAGTGATTCTGTGACAGCTCTTGGAACAGAAATGTGGCAGTACAGCAAATGCTATGGTGGAAAATGCCATCACTTACATTTTTGAGTCTCCCAATCGTATCCTTCAGCGCATGAATCTGTTTGGCTGCTGCAGTTCCATCCATCTCCGCCTCAACTAACTTGGACATCAAACACTCCTTCTCATGCTGCAAGTGCCTCTTTTGCATTCTGCAAGAAAAACACAGCTTTCAGGAGAATGGATAGCCAAATGCAATAACCAGGCTGCACTGGTGATGTCATCCTTAAAGGAAGCATTGTAATTAGGATTTCTGATTAGAGGTTAACAGATAAAACCTCCCAAACAAAAAGATAAACCACAAATACTAGAAATGTACCACTTTTCAGTCTTGGAAATGGATTGTGGTGGGGATCAGCAGACCCTACCAATCCTCCTGTACTTGCTGGAAGCTCATCTATCAAGTGGGGAATATCAGAGGAGGCCAATTTTGGGGTTCTCTCAGAGCAACCTCCTCCACCAAACACTAACACACCACAACACCTTTTATCCTGGATATCAATAGTCCTAAGGATCTATATCACCCCAGAAATAAGCCTCCAAAATGGTATCAGCTGAACATGAAGCTGGACATTCTAAAAAACTGGAGAGAACGCAGACAACTAGAACTCAAAGAAACCCTTCATAAAGGGCTCAAAGCCCTTCCCAAGCCTTAAAAAATATTCATAAAGCTCTTCTGAAAGGTTCCGAGATTTATTCTCCATATAAACTTTAGTGTGATGGGAGATGACGACTCTCAATCAAACATGAATGTTTTACTATTTCCCCACTTAGTGAAAATGACTAACAGAATGAGCTAAAACATTACTTGTTTCCAAATAATTTCCTCAGGAAGGCTGAGACAGATTTTTCTACCACCACAATGAGATCCCTAGGCAAAAATAATGTCACACTGAAGAAAGAGGATCTCACTGCAGCATTAGGCAGGAAGCAGATACAAGGAAGGAGAACACCAATTCTGCAGTGCCACTCAGCCCTATACTCCTGGGAGCTAACCAGAATTAAATTTGTTAATGTTTTTACAAAGGAGACAAGTGCTCTTTAAACATCACTATAGTACATGTACACACAGGAGCTAAACGGTAAGTTCTTTACAAAGTAAGATCTTTCTCCTCCTTTATGCGCTCAATGTTACGTCGGAGCAAAGTATTCTCATGTTCTGTCTCCACCAGCTCCTGTGTGACTTCATCTAGCTCATCCTTCTGCTCCTCAAGGAGACGCTTTGCGATCTGCTGTTGTTCTTCCCGCTTCTGTGTCTTGGCCTAAGGAGGACACATCTTATTTTTATGTATATAGAGCTTTACACAAGCAAAGGTGCTTTTACGACATTACAGATAGTTCAAATCCCCCACCACTGAAATGCAGCAGCTGGTCAACAGCACACAGCAATGCTCCTCAACAGTTTAGTAGATGAGGGAGGGACGAGAAGGAGTTGATCAACGTAGCCGGCAGACCCCCTGGGATACCCTTATGGACCCTCAGACCCGTTTGAGAAACGATGCTACAGATAAATTGCTGAAGATATTTAGGAATGTAGACCGAGACCTTACACTGGAATTTAACCAAGGCACCAGACATACTGCCTTTACTCAATATAGAAGAAGGACCTAGTGTTCCCCTGTCTAATTAAAGTTAAAACTGGTGACATGGATGATACTTTCATGTTATATCTACAACATTAGCCTGGTTAGATCCCATTTACATTTAAACCATGTTGTAATTGGTTTGGAGGACAACTGTTTTGTAATCATAGCACGATAGGACTGGAAGAGACCTCAAGAGATCATCTAGTCCAGTCCCCTGTACCATGGCAGGACCAAGCACTATCTAGACCATCCCTGACAGGGGTTTGTCTAACCTGCCCTTAAAAATATCCAGTGATGGAGATTCCACAACCTCCCTGGGCAATTTATTCCAGTGCTTAACTACCCTGACAGTTAGGAAATGTTTCCAAATGTCCAACCTAAACCTCCCTTGCTGCAGTTTAAGCCCATTGTGTCATTAACACAGTTTGCGATACACCGCCGGTCTAGCCGTTCAGGGCAGAGCCCTCACTTTTGTGTTCTTCCCACTGTATGTCTCCAAAGCCAAGGGACCGGCTCAGCCCTGTTGTCCTCAGCTGTGATTATTTGAGTTTAGACATTTGAGTTAACCTATCATGTAAACTGACTTTTGTTTTCAGAGCATAGACAGGCTTAAACTATTTATGATGATAACAGTCTACGTAACTCAGAAGTCCCGTTTTTGATTATAGGTTTTTAGATTTTTAATTAAAACCACACAAAGTTACATAGTAATATAATTGGGATATATTGCCTGCTCTGGGGGAAGCTGAAAGAAAGGAAAATGCCTGTGATCTGCCCGCACCACACTGGGCCTGTTAGAGGGTTTGGACATCACATTAAATCTACACTTTAAAATTCTGTATGCGGACTCTCAAGGGACAGCTGTTAAAATATTGACAAGTACTTGAAGGCCATTTAGATTACATGGGATAACATTGCGTCACTGAAGCGCAAGTTCCAGTAGTGAGCCACGAGGAATATACTGTTCAACAAGACAACCCTGAGAGCCTATGGGTCCGTGTGGTAAGACAATACTTTCACCTTTAGGGAGGAACATCTTTTAGGTTTAGGACCTTGGCGGGAACAAGACTTTACACATAGAAACTGAGGCAAAGCATCATCTTGTATGACAAAGTTGTCCATGTTCCATGATTCATTTTAATATAAGTAAAAAAGCCTCTCAATCTGTAGTTGAGATACAGCTAAACTGAATGAAAGCTGAAATCCAACTTGCTAGCAGACAACGCAAGTGTAAACAACGCATCAGAGTAGCTAAGCCCCTTTCAACTCATTCATACTGGCCTCTAAGAAATGTTACAAATGAGCTGAGCATCCATTTGCCCTTCATCACTGTATCCCAGTCTTTAGCATCCTCTTGCCAAGTTTCCTCTTTCAGTATCACTTTGCAAGCCCCACACTATTACCCCCTGTGAGCCTTTAGTATGGTCTTCTCACCTCATTCTTCAGTGTCCCCACTACATTCATCAGGCTATCTATCTTCTTCTCATATTTGTTCATTTTGCTGTGGATAGCATCCTCCTCATCTGTAGAGAGGTCACTCAGACGCAGCACCGAAAGCAGTTTTTCTGAATCTGGAGGAGTAATTTCCAAGCGATGGGTTGGTCCCTGGTGGGGATGTAATAGGCATGGCTTTTTTTTAAAAGGTACACGCAATGTTGTAACCTTAGCATCTCCAAAACCAATCTAGGACCGAATCACATCTCTGAAAAAATTCTAATGATTTGAATTAGATAGGGCAAGATAAAATATCCAGGCTATAATCCTCTCTACTTCAACCTGTTTCAGTCAGTTATAAAAGGCTCTTGATGGGGAAAAATAAATACTCCCAAATCCACCAAAACAGCACATGTAGGGATTAGCTTGATTCTCTGATTGTCATGAAGGAAAATCAAAGTTCAAATTCCAAGCCAGTAGGAGCCGAGAGTGGGCAGCTCATTCAGCCCTGGTGGGAAAGGGAGCATAATACACTCCTTTCTAGAAATCTTATGACAGACAATAGTGGCCTGTAAAGTGAACTGTTCCCCAAGGTAAGGTCTTTTAGAGAGGGAAATAGAAAAGGGAAATAGAAATAAATGAAGGGGGATTTCTCCAGCCTTGCAGTATCAGGGGGGGAGTGGGAAAGAGGAAAGTGACAGATAGCTGTAGACGAAACAGGCACATGATGAATCCTCCATTCAGAAACTATTTGTACTAATAAGTTTCCAAAAGCCAGAGATAAATATTGGATGTTTAAAATGACTGCCAGGTGATAGTGGTCACCTTAATTACAGTCTAGTACCCTCCTCCAACCTGCTCCCTCCAATCCCACAGTAAGATAAAAATCTAGTTTTCTCTTAGTCCAACCCATCCAATTAAAAAGCAAATCAGCCATACCTCCCACTTGTAGGCAGACTCCCGGATGGATGTTTTGCCTGGGGGCATCCAGGGGACCTTGGTTTTCACCCGAACGCTTCGGCGCACGTTCACGGTATCCCCTTTCATTTTCTGTTTGTGTTTCGGCTGAAGGAGAGAGAAAAACAAAATAAACCTCATAAGACTTTTAAAAAAATCATTTAAACCTTTAATGCTGTTAAATTTAAATGGCAGGATGTCATTCTTACAATAGTACCACAGACTGCTTCACATGGTACATCAGAGAGGAGAGTCAGCAGCTGGAGGAACAAGGCAAAGCCAAGCACAAGAAAAACTTATTGAATAAATAGGAGAGCATATAGCCAAAATGAAAGCATTCTTGCTATTTGTCAGACAGGGCCTTTATGACATCACTTGTAGCTCTGCCTCTTGTGATGCAATGAGGGCCTTGGTTACCCTGTGAAAATAGATCTAGCTGGTGTTAAAGCAAGTCTGTCCTTTTTTACATTTTGAGGAGTTTGCTTGCTTGCAAAATTTTACATCAGGATTTGAGTGACAACCTACTTTCATTTCATTTCTTTGGTTTATTTAATGTCTTAGTTTATAAAGCACCAATATTAAAAACAGTACCTGGAATGCTGGACATAACAAACATGAAATAAATCAAACTGGGCCCAGTGACAACATTTAAATCAAGAGGACTGGGACAAGAAGCATTCCAAGGATTAAGAGCATAAGAAAATAAGGCCAAGACCTTAAACCAATCCTTAAAGACAGCCACAGAAGGACATCAGATATCACAGGAATTCAGGGGGAACAGAGGTCCCTCAAACAAGAATCTCCTGTTCTTAAGCCCAATTCCAATTAAACCTCAGGCGAGAGAGCCTTGGGTGGCCTAAGGGGAAGTATGCTAGCGGCCGAGTACCCCACCCAGATGATTATAATTTTACATATAGTCCAACTCAGAAAAAGCCCAACTCAAAGAGAATGACGGAAGGGAGAGAAGGGAGGTCAAGGTTAGAGAGAAAAAGGTAGTATTTCTGGGTAAGAGAGGACACACACAAAAGCACTGCCACAACATCTATTTCTGTGCAGGAAGAGCAAAGTAGGAGGATCCTCCATATCCCCCAGACCTGATTCATAAACAGGAGCCAGGATGTATTAATGAGGGATTGGGGTGTGGGGGGGATTGATCTATGAAGATCCTAGAATCACTTTGCCTGCTTTGTGACTAACAGGTATTCTCACTCCTATATGGGTTGATCTTAAGCTTCCTTATCTAAATGAAAATGCAGATGCTTTTGCACAATTCTGAGGCTTGATCAGAAAGTCAGGTGGTCCAAAAGCAAACAAAGCATATAGCTGAGTATCATCAGGCATACCCCATTAAAATATTCACTAGTGGCATCATACACACAGTTAACAACTCAGAGAGGGAAAAAATATAACTGTTGCAGACTCTTAAAGAACAATAAACTAGCACTCACCACCTTTTGGGTCTTCCATTTCAAGAATGATCTTGACCTCGGAAGAGGATTTCACCCACTCCAAATAGGAATTGAAACCTAGCCACCATTATCAGCTAATCAATTATATCAAAGGCTACTTGCTAGATCCTCTCGGCCAATGCTCAAGAGAAGATAGTCCAGACTGATAAAAGCTGTCTGTGCACCAGCAGACGACTTCAATCGAGTCTTTTTAAATCTAATCTTGCATTTAACCTGATCCAGGTGGAATTAGAGATGTCCAGCTACCATCTTCCTAACAACCCTTCCTCGAGACAAAGGGATGATCAGAGAATGGGCAGTAGCTTGACAAGATGTTAACCCAGAAAAAATATGTTAAGTTGGGACAGGACTTCTATAGACTTTATGGACACAAGCAGGATACTGCCCCAAGTTAAAATGTCTTAGGTGTCTAAAAAGCAACTGTATAATACAGTATGGTTTTCCTCAGCAAAAAAAAGGGTGTCAGGAAAATCTAGCTGCTAGAGAAAAGCAATGTGTTTTACTCCTGGTTCCGTCATGACTGATTGTATGATTCTGGACAACCCACTTATCTGTGTCTCAGTTTGCCCATCTGTAAAATGGCTGGTGTACTTCCACATCTCATGGCAGAGGGAGGGGTAGCTTGTAACTTAACTGTTTGTAAAATGCTTTAAAGACCATTGGATAAAGGCCCTAAAGAAGTACAAATGGTAACCCAACTATACATGTAAATATAAAACTAAATCACGTATATTACCCATATTAGATACAGTTTCAATTTCTAAGATTACTTAAAAATATTGCTGAAAATTCACATTGAAATGAATGCAGTTAAGAAGTCAATCAGTCTTATTTCTCTAACCTTCTATCTATTTATTCAGACCTCAAGTGGTAGAAACAGACCTTGAACATTCAGTGGCACTTCTAGGACCCTTCACTTTTCTGGTTTGTAGCCCTTACAAACACCCAACTACACACTCCTACCTGGCTTTTTGCAGGTGTTGTTTTCTGACCCTTTTTTATATGGACATGGACAGGGGTGTTTTCATCCACATGAACGTGCAAAGGGGGAGATGAGGAACGGTTCTTCATGGTTCTTCTCCAACAAACGGGAAAGGGCAATACAATGAAAGGAAACCTGTGAATAAGGAAACTGGAAATAATAAAATTTCCCTATGCTCCAGTCAAATTGGACAACTGCCTCTAGCCACCTGTCCCCAGACAGCTACAATTGCTGAGATGAGTCAAGGTATTTAGGCCACGGTTTGAGCTTCCTTTCAGTAGCACCTGCCGTTTTGGATCACATGCAGCTTTGGTGTAAGATCTGGAATAACTCCATAAGCTTCTATTTACACCATGGCTGAATCTGGCCCTTCATTTTTGTTTGGACAAGGGATGGTACAGACAATATAAAGATAGCGTGGTATTGGTAGAGGGTGTCTGTAAGAGTCACCAGAGTTCAAGGTCTTAGAGCATGCCAAGGGCTCTGATTAGCAACACCATCTGATTTTGAGCAGAAATTTTAAAACAGGGCCATTACTTTGACTAGCAAACTAAAAGGAATCCATCAGAGGTGCCATATGAACCTGATCCTGCAAACATTCTTGTGCTTAATTTTAAGCATTCTGAATAGTCCCCTTGATTTCCATGGAACTACTCACAGTTCTTAAAGTAAAGTAAACATATGCAAGTGCTTGCAGGACTGGGGCCTATATTTGTCTCTGCAGGTTATTTCTCATAAATGATGCATGTATTTTATTTCCACATGAATTATATGCCTAACACGCAATAGTAAGGTATGAAAACAAATTCAAAAGTAATCAATGCACAGTTTAAGTGTAAAAGTTTCCTTCTTATAAAAGTAGCACCACTAACCTGAGTACAGCAAAAAGGAGGGTTACATCATTCCAACCCCAGTTACTTACAATTAGCGTAAGATTATCAGCTTCTTGTGACACTTTTCTATGTGCTGAGATTGCAGTTCTCTCGTTTTTGATGGAGGGGGGACACCTGATGGCAGAAATATGAAATAGATTACTAACAGGAGAGGATGCTAGTTTCCTTAAGGTTCCCATTCCTTGAGTAGAAAGGTAACATCCTGACTCAAACTTGTTAAATACCTAAAAACCACTCTATAATAGAGTGTGCCTTAGTGTTCTTTGCACAAGAAATGTTAAAACAAAAAGATTAAAATAAGTACTTTGATTTTCAGGTATGATACACACATTATGCTAGATAATGAATTTTAAGATGCATCACGTGTAAGACACCTGATTCTGCAGGGTTGATTGACCGTAGAAGAGAAAGAGTTTTTATTCTTTCTGACCAGTGGTTTGGGACCAGTGCTTACCAGATGTTCCTGATCCTGAAAACAATATGCACTTTCTTTTTCCAAAATGTTACTAGCCCTCGCATGTCACAAACTATTAGATCTTCAAGTCAAATCATTCTGATCATCATCTTGCAACTCCTGCCCTTGGAGTCTGACAATTTTAGCTACTGCTGTCTCAGGAACTGCTACAAACCAATACTTCCTACTGTCTAAATGCTCATAACAACAGCTTTTCAAATGGTATAAAACAGTTTCATATAAGCAAAATAACCATTGCAAATAGCAAAAGACAAAATGCATCGCACTATTGACCCCCTATGCTCATTATTGCAATTTGGTGGGAAAGAGCAGCAAAAAGCGAGGATTACATGGATAAATGGCAGGAAAGAGAATAATAAATTAACAAAGGTTCTTATAGGTCTGTAGAAATAGGATAGATAGTTTTTCTTAATAGATGACATTTATTATGGGTTAAGATAACTTGGAAGCAACACAAATGAAATCAGAAAAAGACACTCATATTACAAAATAAGAGTGTCTACACAGGGAGTCACAACAATATTAATGTCGTGGTATAGTTATAATTATACCGTTATAGTTCTGCCAATAAATTTTCCCATGCAGATGAACCCTACAAATAGTTTTAGCAACAGTTCAGTATAATTGACATTATAGAATATTGCAGCATAAATGTGGTAATATCCAAAGCTATTAGCCAAACAACAAGCAGAGTCCAAATGCCCAGTGATCATCAAAGGTAAATTAACCTTGATAAGATTTCCATCATCATTCTGAAGACACTGAGATTTTTCAGGCTCATTAAAATGATTAAGTTTGCAGAGTGAAAGTGTCTGTTGAAGAAGAGTAAAGAAAACAACATACCAGAACAGGTTTCAGAGTAGCAGCCGTGTTAGTCTGTATTCGCAAAAAGAAAAGGAGTACTTGTGGCACCTTAGAGACTAACAAATTTATTAGAGCCTAAGCTTTCGTGAGCTAAAGCTCACTTCATCGGATACCAGAACAGTTTTAGCAAAAATATTTTAGAGAGACAGGAGAAAAAAAAAAATCCTTCCAGCCTGGGAAGATATGTATTTAGAAACTGAGACAGACTTTGCCGAAGTGAGAGAATTTCTCCAGCTTCTTGTTAGATAAGTGACTGTAAATACAGTTGGTTGGTTTGGTTATCTCAGTCTTGATAAGTAACTAAACCCTATTAATGGGCAGAAAACCTACATCAACTACAGTGTAAAAGAATGAGGGAATTCAAAGCTGAACCTTGAAAGACTAAGAGCAATATTAATATTCTCATTAGAGCCAGCACATTTTGTTTTCGCCAGCAAGAACAGATATTTTAGAAGAATAAAGGAGTTTTCCTTGTCCAACACCAATCACTATTACTAACTCTTGTTACTTTACCTCACAGAATTTCTTTCCTAAAGCCCCAGCTTCTGGAGTCATGTTATTCCACAAGAATCTCTTTTTAAGAAGTAAGTTTATCTAGCCTTGCAGAGAAGGCGATCTGGTTTATCTGGTTGCAGAGAAAAGTTTGAAATTAACGAACCCTAAAGGCTCAAAGAAACAAGACAGCAACGCTGAAGCCTGGATACAATATTGTAAAGGCTCCCTGACTGGTAAAGCCAATCTCCTGATTTCCGAGCGGGGCGAGGACTGACTCGTTTCTGGACTGCCTGGGGAACTTCACAAAGCCAGTCCTTAGGGGGCGGATGGACGAAGTCACAAGGCACAGGGCACGTCCCAGACACCACAGAAACCCACCCCTGAGAGGCAGCCCTGAAAGAGCAGCAACAGCCCGCGGGGTGTGACCCGCTGCGGCGCATGGGCTGCGGGGACCCCCCGTGCCCCTGGCCAGTCCACACTACCCTGGGGGGCTCGGGGACCCCGAGATCCCACTTCAGCCAGCGTCATCGTCGTCCCCCCGGCTCCCCAGCCCCCCTCACCATGCAGGGCCGAGCCGGGTTCGGAGCCGCCGCCTCAGGATCTCCTCGAAATTGGCGGCGAGGCGGCGGTAGCTGCTGCTGTTGCTGCCATGGAGACCCCTGGCCCGGGGCAGGGGGCAGCAGCAAGGGCAGGACAAGCAGCAGCAGCAGCGGCGGCGGGACCCACCGCCGAACTTCCGGGTCCGCTTCTGGGACGCTGCCCGCAGCTCCCCCATTGGGCGATTCAAACCCCCCCCCGAGCCCGGCTCGCCGCCGCGATTAGCTCCCCAGGAGCGTCGGGGCGTCACAAGAGCCCGCCCTCTTTGGGGCAGGTCACTATGGGAACGCCGGGCCACGCGGGAGGGCGGGGGCCGGGCCACGGCTGCGCTAAACTGGGGGCGGGGCGGAGATGGGGGCCGGAGGAGGGAAGGGCAGGGGGGAGAAGGCCTAAACCCCACGGGCAGGGGCGGAGGGGCGCTGAATCGCCTATTCCACAGCCCCCTGTTCCAGGTCAGCCCTGGCAGACGTTCAGCTCATCAGCCCCCCCTTACACAGGCAGCAGCATCCCCGGGGGAAAGCCGGTCCCATGAAGCCCCCCTCTAGGCAATTGCACAGCGTGGGTAGGGGATTGGGCCCCTGGGAGAGCAGCTGAGGTAACCTGCTCCGCCTGGTGACAAATCCTTCTTCGCTAGGCCCCCGGGTAGTTCCGAAGCAGCGATGGCTCATTTATGTCCCATCCCTGCCTTCGGGCCCTCAGAGTGCGCCTGGAGGATGGACAATTGTTAAATATTTTTCTCCTGACAGATTTTTTTTTTTTTTTTTTGGACAGGTTTCCGAGTAGCAGCCGCGTTAGTCTGTATTCGCAAAAAGAAAAGGAGGCCTTGTGCCACCTTAGAGACTAACAAATGTATTTGAGCATAAGCTTTCGTGAGCTGTAGCATCCCATGAAGTGAGCTGTAGCTCACGCTCAAATAAATGTGTTAGTCTCCGAGGTGCCACAAAAAGAAAAGGAGGACTTGTGGCACCTTAGAGACTAACAAATTTATTAGAGCATAAGCTTTCATGAGCTACAGCTCGCTTCATCGGATGCATTTACAAGGTGTCACAAGTCCTCCTTTTAGATTTTTTTTTTTTGGTTAACTTTATCAGAGATTTAAAAAAAAAAAAAACCCAACCTTTTAACTGATCTAATCCATCTCCCCCTTCATACCCACAGGTGCTCAAACATTATATGAAAAATAATCTGTAATTTTTAAACACTAAAAACATTGTACTGTTGAACTATGGTGTAGCTGTACTTAAAGATAGCTAAGTGCATAAATAAATGTAGCCAGCCAGCGTAGCAACAGTTTGTTTTTATTGCAAATACTCTCTTCCTCTCCCACTACTACTCATCTAGTCCATACTAGAATTTGCACTTCATTTTCCTTCTAAAGTATCCATAGATACAGTAGGTTCTGGACAATAAAACACACCTGTATCACACACTGATACTTATGACTGATAACAAAAAGCAGTCTTCAGCTAACACAAAGTACAAGTTTCTGCCTTGATGACAGATGTCATCTCCACCATTAATTTCCCAGATAACCAGTTTCCTTGAAAAGTGCCCATGATGCCATGGAAAGGATTGTTAGAAATAGATAAGAGGGAAATTAAAACCTAGGACCATTCAGAAGATCTCTCATCCTCCAACCTACAGCCAGAAGTGGAAGGATTCCCTGCATCTTAGCTCACCAAGACAGGTACCAACTGGCATTTCCACACTGCACTAGTATTAGCCAGAACTCAGTAAGGAAATACTAGTTCCAATAAGTTCACACTGTACAACGTAGCCTACAGCAATGGCTCCCACGCCACACAGCAAAGCTGTTGCTCTTGCATTACAGAAGCATCTAGAGAGCCAGAGGACTGCAGAATTCATTAGCACTCACTCAATAACTACTGATCATATTGACAGGTTTCAGAGTAGCAGCCGTGTTAGTCTGTATTCACAAAAAGAAAAGGAGTACTTGTGGCACCTTAGAGACTAACAAATTTATTTGAGCATAAGCTTTTGAGAGCTACAGCTCACTTCATCGGATGCATTCAGTGGAAAATACAGTGGGGAGATTTACACACACACACACACACCCCATGAAACAATGGGTTTTATCATACACACTGTAAGGAGAGTGATCACTTAAGACGAGCTACTACCAGCGGGGGGGGGGGGGGGGGGGGGGAAGAAAACCTTTTGTGGTGATAATCAAGGTGGGCCATTTCCAGCAGTTAACAAGAATGTCTGGGGAACAGTGGGGGGGGGGGAATAACATGGGGAAACATCAATGTGATATATGCCATCATGTGCCAGCAAAGCCCCTCTGCCATGTACATTGGTCAAACTGGACAGTCTCTACATAAAAGACTAATTATAACATTCAAAAACCAGTCGGAGAACACTTCAATGTCTCTGGTCACTCAATTACAGACCTGAGAGTGGCTATTCTTCAACAAAAAAACCTTCAAAAACAGACTCCAATGAGAGACTGCTGAATTGGAATTAATTTGCAAACTGGATACAATTAATTTAGGGTTGAATAGAGACTGGGAGTGGATGGGTCATTACACAAAGTAAAACTATTTCCCCATGTTATTCTCCCCCCCCCCCCAACCTCCCACTGTTCCTCAGACGTTCTTGTCAACTGCTGGAAATGGCCCACCTTGATTATCACCACAAAAAGGTTTTCTTCCTTCCCCCCCTCCCCTTCCTACTGGTAATAGCTCATCTTAAGTGATCACTCTCCTTACAGTGTGTATGATAAAACCCATTGTTTCATGTTCTCTCTCTCTGTGTAAATCTCCCCACTGTATTTTCCACTGAATGCATCTGATGAAGTGAGCTGTAGCTCATGAAAGCTTATGCTCAAGTAAATTTGTTAGTCTCCAAGGTGCCACAAGTACTCTTGATCATATTGAGTATTTCCAGGAACACTTTTCATGTAACTCATGCTAGGAAGTTTTTTTTTTTTTTTTTCAAATAATCATTTTGCAATAATTCTCTCTTCAGCCTAGGTTGTGCTCTCTGGGCCTCTATCTACTGGTAGACAAGAAACCTTAGATGCCATATACTGCATAGAAAGAAGAACTGAGCCTGTATTGTCACTGACAATCCAGAATCACCTGTTGAAATAGCAGTTTAAATGGAGATCACCCTGAAGATTGGAAGCACATGGCCTGCAGACAGCAGGATCTTTTCCATCATGCAAAGGGATGCTTTCCTCAGGGCTGCTGATTCTCCCATTGCCCTCAGCGCTGTACTTACAGGATGCTATTGCAGGTCAAACCTTAATGCCATTTAAGAGTTATACAGTACTCAAATAGTTAGGAAGACACTCAGGACAACTTGGAAAAGAGGAGATACAGCCTGAAGTCAACCCTGGACAGACCTCAAATATTTGCTTTTGCTCCAGGGTCCACTAGCCAGTATAGTGGTTTCTTTTTAACATATACTCTTAGTATGGGGCTCAGCAAGAGAAAGTCAGTTTGCTGCACTCTGCTATTTAAATCAGAACTTACCCTCCTCTCCAATGAGGTCCCAGGTCAGCACCTTTTACATGTTCCTATTATGCTAAATGTCATATGTACTTAGCTGTGCACACCTGTCCCCTCCTGCTCTCTTCGTCTCACGAAGCCCCTTATTAGCTCTAAGCTGGACAATCCACATGCTTGCACATCAGTCCAGGGGGAGAGGCCAGTGCATTTTATTTTTAAAACAGAAGGTCTTTTCCTTTTAATGTTTTTCTGTGCAAGAATTTTAGTAAGGCGGCTGCAGTAGTTGCCAGTTCGTGACTTCGGCCTCCCCAATAGCCTTCTCCATGCGATGGTACCAAGGTTGAATCTTTGTATGAGTCATCATGTCATCATAGGCTTCCAGCCCTTCCATGACATGGAGGACCCCATACACTGCCTGTGCCAAGAGAGGAGAGAGAGTTTGGAAATTAACATAGATAACATTAACTCTACATCTGGAATGGATGTAACTTCAGATTTAAGTGTCCCAAAACTCTACTCCCTTCCCAATCACCTATTCCACCCATCTGATTAGCAGAAATTATTGAGACAGTCACAGACATCAGATGGATAAATAGGCAGTGCCTAACAAAATGGGCAAGATTTTTGGGAGATTGAGTAAAATGAAAAGTGATTATACGATCTGGTACAGTATCCAGCTCCATATAAACTCTTTATGGAGATATTGCTTCAGATTAAAACATAAACCACCATCATTATTTATAATGAGAGCTAATGATGCAGGAAATGGTTTAAAATTCAAATCCTGAAGTCTGATCTATGCATGCTAACCTTATGACCCTGTCCACTGATGTCAACAGGGCTTATCTCCAGTTGCAGAAGTGGAAGCCTAGTTTGTAAACTGCTTTTGTCATTACTTCAGATTGATAATGTCCTACTCTGGGAAGTCATGATGTTTGTAAGGTATGTGCTTGGAGTATATTTCCCAGTGGAAAGGTGATTGGCTGGCATGCTTTCTACACACACAGCCAATACAGAATTGGCTGAACTATCTCCATATTGTACAATAGAGTAAACATACTCACCCTGCACCTGTAACACACTATCTGACAACACAACTCTCACCTCCCACATAAGACACTCAAATGATATATCTAATATACAGACCAAGAGGATATAGTACATATTTTATACATAATCATAGTCACACCTATACCATACTATGTGCATGATGGATGATAAATTAAAGTACAGAGACCAAGAGTCCTGACCATTACCAAGTCAGCGAGATTCGGCTGGCTGCCACCCATGAATGGTCTGTGTTTGCCAATAGCTTTTACCCAGTCATTGGCTGCTTTGTACAAATCTTCTCGGACATTATCCTGGAGATGGTGCCTGTGTTAAGAGAAAATATGGTGTCCTTTAACTGGTTCATTTCTCTCTTTAATTTTCCCCTCTCATTACTCTTCCCATGGATTGATATATGGCTGGGGACAGGGAATGCATTTCGGAGAGTGAATTGAAAGGCTTGGGTATTTTTAAAGATGACTATGAAGTAACTTGTGTGCATAAGCATCTCTTTCACTCAGAAGGTTAGAGGGCTCAAAGAAGTCCAATAAATACTTAAAGTTGATTAAGTGGTTAATGAGATATTTACTCTAGTGGTTAAAGCAAAAGGATCAGAATTCTAGAAATCATGGACAGTAATTCTCTGTCAGTCACTAACTCAGTGTGTCACACTAAACAAGTCAAGTCTTGACCATTCCTTGGTTACACCAATTGATAAACTGGATTAAAGAAGGCACTTCTATTGGAAAGACAGCAGAGATATAAAAGGGAAAGATCCCCCAGTCCTACTACTATTCAAATTGTGAGGGTACAGTGGAACTAGTTCCACTTGTAGTGATCATTCATTCAGTTCATGGGAATAAAATATTATTTCCCAAAAGCCAGTTTCTGATTGTTCTGATCAGTGGAGATTTAAGTTGCACAGATCAAACAAGTATAAATTCCTTTGATATTTTCAAAGATAGGAAAGGATTTTGCACCACTGAATGGCATTCAACTGTACAAGAACATAACTGGTGCTCCCATAAACTTTAATAACTGGAGTGACGTGCCTTGGAGCTAATGTTAAATTAAAAATGTGTCCTTACAGAAATGGAGTTTTTGCCTCTGCATGTCTGATTTGAAAGTTGTTATGGTTCCACATACAGTGATCATTCAGATACAATGATCAGAATGGGGGGAGTTTTCAAACTGATCCTTAGAACAGAACTGCATTTTATTTGCAAGGAAAATGCCTATTAAAATGTGTTTGAGACACAGAATTTTACTGTTTGAAGTTCATGGCTAAGGGTGGTTAAAAACCAATGGGACAAAGACATTCCCTTGCTGTGTGACTGGGTCAGTGGTACCAACCTGCTTTTCAGCCTCTTGCTGATGAAGAACATGGCAACAGCCCCCACGTACTTGGCAAAAAAACCTTCCACGGTGCCAAACTTGCCCTCATGGACAATGTAATCGAAAGAAGACAGGGCTTCCCTAGGTGTGCGGTAAACATTGGGGGAGATGAGGTGAACAAGCCAGTCATCTGCCCATTTTCGCCACTTCATTTCCTCCCTGTAGACATCCCAAGAAAGTAGTTTAAGTGAACAAGGTGGAAACATTGAATCAGAGGAGGAGGATGCAGATGATAACAGAATAACTGTAGCTGGAGCTTCTGCAAAGGATGAGAGTGCAACATAGTTCCCATCCAGTCTGCTCCATTGGTAATATCCCTGAACTGTGGTCAGGGGGGATTCCCCCCCCCCCCCACTGAGCTGCTCTAATGCCAAACTCCAGCTGGATGAGACAAACTAAAGTTCTAGATTCACTTTCTATTATTGCAAGCAGGCTGGATGGCCCATGAGGAACATGTGTCTCATAATCATGGGTTTTTCCCCAACATCAATCAATCCCAAGTGACCCTTCCAGCTAACTCAGGAGCCTAAAGGGACATCACTCTCTGGGAAGAAGGCAGGGAGGAGAAAAAGCAAAAGGAGGAAATTAGTGCAATGGTTGAGGCTCAGAGTACACCGGGGGGGGGGGGGGAAGGGGAAGGGATTTCACATAGAAGTATTACATTTTGCAAGTTAAACAAATAAATTACTTGAAACAAAACCATTCCAGTTATTTATGGGTGTCTGATGTGTATCATGTCAAGAGCAGCATTAGGAGGACTCTGTTTGTGTTCTCCAAGATGATACAGGAGGGGTGCTATGAAACCAGCTCAGAGACCCCTAGCACATGAAATGCTTACACCCTAGCTTCTTTGATGGGGTACACATGCTGGGTCTCCATTTCATCCAACATGAGCCAGTATTTGTTCCCATACTCAGTCACCTCCTTGCCCCGCTCGTTCACAGCTTTCATAGGAGGATAAAATGACACAATCTCTTCTAAGCTCTTCTTCCTGAGGGGAAAAACAGTGTCAGAATCTGAATGGTCTTCTCCACATGTTACTGAAAAACAGTTGCTATGAGTCCTCTTTTTGGGGCAACAAAAAACTGACTGCTCTAAAAATAGAAACTTCCATAATGAGGCAGCTCAGGGGCTGTAAATCTAAGGGCTATCTCTGTGCAGTCTGTATTTTCTCTTTTAGAATTCCTCTCCATCTTGAGGTGCAGTTAGTCATAACAGTGACTGTAAAAAAAATTGCTGATTTTAATAGCACTGTGGAGCTGATATAGCTGTGGGGGAGCAAACTAGAGCCTATGGCACCATAAGGAAACCAGATTCCAATAGTGGAATATTCTATTACCGTTGATAATGTAAGAGAAAAAGATCATGGCTACATTTTTAGGTCTCAGGAGGAGATTGGGTGTTGGGGGAAATAAAAAACAAACAAACACCAGCATAGTGAGCAAATATACAGTTAAAATACTTGTCCTTTGGTTGCAATTCTTCCCCCACAGCGTAAAAGTAACTTCCACTGGCTTCAGTGCAAATTGTTTGAATCCTGTATGGGGGTGGAAGCAATAATGCCAGTGGACTTTAAAGTCTCACTTCCCCCCCTCAGTATCCCTTGACTTTCAAGAGCTGAGCAAGTTTGATCTGGAATCATGGATGGAACATAAATGTGTCATTTTTAGAGTGGTTTCAGTCTGAAAGTTGACTCTATACATGCCCGTTATACACCTTATTATCCCAGATATATCTTTACTGTAATGTATAGTAGTAATGTTGCAGTGTGTGCATGGATGCAAGACTAAGAGGAAAGTGCACTTAATATATATGAAAAGAAAACAGTAAAAACACACTGAAGCCACATATGTTAAAATGCACTACTATGAAACAACTTAATGTAAGAAACTAATGAGAGAGAGAGAGTACATGTAAGTGTCATTTCAAATAACCCTCAGTAAGTATTAACCCGACTCCAGAATAGTCAGCTGCAGCTAACAATGTCTCTCTTATGGTTAAATTTCTATATACTGATGTTCTCTAAATCACAGGGGGAAAAAAAAGGAATAAAAGTACAAGTTGTCCTAGATACAAGACCCCCTCCTTCTCCATTCCTTACTTAAGCTCTTCATAACCTGGATCTAAAGAACAGGCTACCAGAGCAGCAAGTTGATTTATTTCCAGATATTCTGACTCGCCAACAAAACAAAACAAAACAAAAATCACAGGAAGGTTTGATTCATTTCATTTTTGGACTAATTTTTAAGTCTTCTTTGTGCGAAGGCAGAATTCTGAATTAAAAAACACCTGAGCTCTAACACACACACACACACACACACACACACACACACACACACACACAAAATATCCATTTCTCGTACCTGGAAACAAGATAGGTCTTTATTGCACTGATGATCACTGAAGAGTCATTCAGTTGCTGCAAAATAGAATGAAAATAAACTTAAAAAGAAGAGATGTTGATGGAGTGAGGAGGAGGAGCTCATAAGAAGCTCTGCCAATTGAATCCCTTTGGGGCTTAAGTAGTCCCCAAGTCCCTTCTTCTCTAATCTTCCGTTTATTTCCATAGGCAAATCTGCCATACTACAGCCATAATATATCTATTATTCTGCTTGTTCTAGACCGGCCAACAGCGGAAACCAAAGAGGGTTTCAGTCTGAGCTATTGGCATTCTAGGGGGCAAACCAGCATGGCAAGAAAATATACAGTTAGAACACTTGTCCTTGGGTCATAATTCTTCCGCCACAGAGTACAAGTACCTCCCACTGACTTTTGTACAAACTGTTTGAATCCTGCATGGGGGTGGGAAGAATAAGACCAGTGGACTTTAAAGTCTCACCTTCCCCCAAACTCCCTAGCAGCAGCATGGCTTGTCACTGCTAGGGAACATTGGGCATTGTGAGTGTTCAGCAAAATAAGAGTGAGGCTAAGGAAGAGGTAGCTAAGTATACAGCCATAAAATGAGGAACAGGATGCTAAGCAACCTTGGAAATAAAGTAGGCTACACCTGCACTGGGCTAGTGACCCAGTGCTAGATGTAAACCCAAGAACTGTGGTTATTTGAGAAGCAGAGACTCACCAGAGCGTTTCCAGCGTTGGCTAAAAGGATGGGCACCTTTCTGTAGGAGGAGAATTTGATCTCCTTCCTCATTACTGGGTTCACTTCCACAATTTCATAAGGCACCCCATGGTAATCAAGAAAGGCTCGAACCTTACTGCAGAACGGGCAGGTTTTGTATTGGTACAGGGTCAACTGCAGGCTGCCTGCAGGGAGCTGAGGGAGGAAAATGCCAGAAGTTTCTATGTTCAACTTAAATATCATCTCCTCCCCCAATCGATTTATCTTTATTTTAAAATTGCTGTTGCTGATATTTGGTGTTCAGATTATAATCTGGTCATCCAAATCAAAGCTCACACCCCTGGTTTACTAGCATTTTCTTCCAATGACATTATAAATACTTAACTTTTTTGTATAATGAATATCTAATTTTCTAAATATCCCCTTATCCCTTTGTAGTAACTCCGATCTCTTATGAATATATGGTTTTGCCAACTGAATCCTATAGGTTAGGGACCAAGTCATCATAAAAATGACATTCACAACTCCGCTTTCTACACAAAAATCCAAACCATCCAGCCTAAGAAAATTAAACAAATTAACCTTAAAAAACAACAAAAAGTAACCCCCCTAAAGTAATAAAATCCACAAAAATCAAAACCAAACCCATTCCCCAAGCATAGTTTTTATGCTGCAAAGGAAGAGGTGTCAGAGATTCCATGAAGTCCACTAGAGACTTTGCTATTATCTATTTTATGTGGAAGATGCTCAAATTCTACAGCAATGGACAGCAGTATAAAACCCTACATTCAACATTTTATAAAAAAAAAAAAAAAAAAATACCAGTGACTTATACCAGGAAGCAATGACTTTTTTTTTTTTGGTAACAGTGGTTGCAAGGTATTGGTTGAGAACATATAAACTCAGAATCTGATCTTGCATTGTTTGCACACCATATCTTCACTGAGAATGCTGGGTGCACAAGGAATAAAGCATCAGCACAATGCAATTACACAACAGACATTTAACGTGCCTTGCTTATTATTCATACATTATAAAACACATGCCACCATTTTACCTTGTTTCTCACTTCCATAGTCCCTCAGAGTATTTGCAGGAAGTCATTAGTTGATGGAAAGCCCTATGTAAGCGTACAGAATTGTTGTTTTCCCTGTCACTTGACAACTACTTTTTTTTTTTTTAAATTCATTAAAAGCAATTTGTATAGTTACTCAAAGAAGATAATGTTGGGTAATTTAGGCCTAGATTTTAATACTTTAAATGTTGCTTCCTAATAACATCTAATATTAAGGATATGTGTGTGTTTCGATCAATAGAAAAAGTCTGCTATTCGTATTTAAACCTTTTCTTGAAGGGTTTGCCACCCCCAAATACTGCAGCATTATGCTAGTGTATGAGAACCAGAAAGTGAACAGACTAAAAGCAAAATTGAAACGAACAAGACTATTTTCTTTCTATTGACTAAAGTTAGGTATGTGTGTATGTCTTGCAAGATCAGGATCTATAAGTGTTTAGTTTTAATACACAAGAGTTATTAGTAAAATTGGTAGACATTATTTGTTTAGGATATTGCAATCTGATAGCATCACTTAGCATGTAATTCATCCATAGGCAGGGAAAACATTAATTAGCTAATTATTTTTAAAGTAGCAATTAGCCTAGTCAGTGAAAGCTCCAAAAGGATTTGCAGACAGTAAATAGAAAAAGCAGCCACAGATCATTTGAGAGACTTTTGTAGCCTTTTAATCTGGAGACTAGGCTAAAATATTATCTGAAAATGAACAAAAATAGAAACGTCATATAGGAGAGAAAATCTGTGAGGGGGTGAGGAAGAAACCAATTTCAAGGTTCTTCCTAAAAGAAAAGGAGTACTTGTGGCACCTTAGAGACTAACAAATTTATTAGAGCATAAGCTTTCGTGAGCTACAGCTCATTTCATCGGATGCATCCGATGAAGTGAGCTGTAGCTCACGAAAGCTTATGCTCTAATAAATTTGTTAGTCTCCAAGGTGCCACAAGTACTCCTTTTCTTTTTTGCGAATACAGACTAACACGGCTGCTATTCTGAAAAAGGTTCTTCCTGACACCCCCTTAAGATTTCATTAAGGATGGGAGCCACGATCTCAGTGTGCACCCCAAAAATGGAAGATATTTGGGAGGCAATATAATTGCACGGGAAGGACCATCATTTCAGAATCATTTGTAAGAGGGGGATGGGAAAGCACCATGGGACCCGGTGTTCCTTAGGGATTGCAAGGAGCTTCTGGATTTCCTGCAGTACTCTTAAAAATGGGGGAAGAGGGAGGTTACCTTGGCTGCCTGCTGCTCTGCAAGGTGCTCCTGGGCCTTCAGGGGATACTGGAAGCTCTGGAAGAGGCCAAAGGTGCCCCCCAGGGCAAAAGCAGCCCCCACCAGCATGCGACTGCCCTTCCGTGCCCGGCCCCGTGCATAGCGTCCCGTCCCAAAGGGGATACAGTAGCCCCTGCTCTGGGCCCGCAGGAGCCCCACCCCAGCCGCCTGGCCAGCAGCCCTCAGTCTCCACGGGAGCTGCCCAAGGCACCTCCAGCCACTGCAGGCTGCTGCCATCTTCGCTCCACGGGGAGAGGGGAAACAGCGAGGGCGGGCCTCTCCACCAAGCCCCAGAGGCTTTAAACCAGAGCAGAGGAGGCCTTGAGGATAGAGCGCCTCTGCTGGGCTTGTTTTTTGATGGGTTGGTTGGTTTGCTGCGGCATCATTTCTTCCCAGAGGCAGTATTGCACAGGGGCCAGCAGCCACATACAAAACTGGGGAGGGGTGGGAAGCAAGCCCGGCCCACCGGGGGAGAGAACATTTGCCTCCTCAAATGATTTTCAAGCCCCCCACCCCATCATTGCCAGAAAAGCCAAAATATGTACAAAGCTGTACACTGTTAAGCAATAAGCAGATGGAAGAGATTTCATTTGTTAGATAACTTACAGAATCACAGAAAAATGCATCCGATGAAGTGAGCTGTAGCCCACGAAAGCTTATGCTCTAATAAATTTGTTAGTCTCTAAGGTGCCACAAGTACTCCTTTTCTTTTTGCGAATACAGACTAACACGGCTGCTACTCTGAAACCAGAAAAATGCTGACTCAGTAGCCACAATTTCTTTTTAAACTCTTAAAAGTCCAAGTATTTCTAAGGGTCTAATTACTCCTGGAAGGTTGTTTTGTAAATAGTGACATTCAGGGGCTCCAAAATACCCATTGGCCCCTCCAGTAATGGGAGCCTAGAATTACCCTGTTTGGAAATGGTTGTAAATGGCATAGGTGGGCTGAAAAAATAATCACACTGTAGCAGATTTCAGAGTAGCAGCCATGTTAGTCTGTATCTGCAAAAAGAAAAGGAGGACTTGTGGCACCTTAGAGACTAACAAATTTATTTGAGCATAAGCTTTTGTGAGCTACAGCTCACTTCATCAGATGCATTCCTGTAGCAGAGAATGTAACATTCAATGTAATAACCTATGCTAGGATGACAAGTGCTATAAAATCCTGCTAGGTTGGATCGGGGGCTCTCAAACATTTTCATAGTGTGGAATATATCTTAACACAAAGAGTGTCTCATGAACACCTCCTTTCCTGATGCAATTAGTGTTTTTTTCCTTTTGAAAAAAAGAATCAAACCCACCACCTGCTTTTACTCTTAATTTTATCTGCTCCTCCCATGTTTGTTATCAATCTCTCTCACTGACACATGCTGGCTGTATTTCAAGGAATCCCTGTTGAGGTTACAGGGACAAACCATCCCGATGAGTCGAAAGAATAGTAAATATGGCAGGCGACCAGCTTGGCTTAATGGTGAAATCCTAGCGGATCTTAAACATAAAAAAGAAGCTTACAAGAAGTGGAAGCTTGGACATATGACCAGGGAAGAGTATAAAAATATTGCTCGGGCATGTAGGAAAGATATCAGGAGGGCCAAATCGCACCTGGAGCTGCAGCTAGCAAGAGATGTCAAGAGTAACAAGAAGGGTTTCTTCAGGTATGTTGGCAACAAGAAGAAAGCCAAGGAAAGTGTGGGCCCCTTACTGAATGAGGGAGGCAAGCTAGTGACAGAGGATGTGGAAAAAGCTAATGTACTCAATGCTTTTTTTGCCTCTGTTTTCACTAACAAGGTCAGCTCCCAGACTGCTGTGCTGGGCATCACAAAATGGGGAAGAGATGGCCAGCCCTCTGTAGAGATAGAGGTGGTTAGGGACTATTTAGAAAAGCTGGACGTGCACAAGTCCATGGGGCCGGACGAATTGCATCCGAGAGTGCTGAAGGAATTGGCGGCTGTGATTGCAGAGCCCTTGGCCATTATCTTTGAAAACTCGTGGCGAACGGGGGAAGTCCCGGATGACTGGAAAAAGGCTAATGTAGTGCCCATCTTTAAAAAAGGGAAGAAGGAGGATCCTGGGAACTACAGGCCGGTCAGCCTCACCTCAGTCCCTGGAAAAATCATGGAGCAGGTCCTCAAAGAATCAATCCTGAAGCACTTAGAGGAGAGGAAAGTGATCAGGAACAGTCAGCATGGATTCACCAAGGGAAGGTCATGCCTGACTAATCTAATCGCCTTTTATGATGAGATTACTGGTTCTGTGGATGAAGGGAAAGCAGTGGATGTATTGTTTCTTGACTTTAGCAAAGCTTTTGACACGGTCTCCCACAGCATTCTTGTCAGCAAGTTAAGGAAGTATGGGCTGGATGAATGCACTATAAGGTGGGTAGAAAGCTGGCTAGATTGTCGGGCTCAACGGGTAGTGATCAATGGCTCCATGTCTAGTTGGCAGCCGGTGTCAAGTGGAGTGCCCCAGGGGTCGGTCCTGGGGCCCGTTTTGTTCAATATCTTCATAAATGATCTGGAGGATGGTGTGGATTGCACTCTCAGCAAATTTGCGGATGATACTAAACTGGGAGGAGTGGTAGATACGCTGGAGGGGAGGGATAGGATACAGAAGGACCTAGACAAATTGGAGGATTGGGCCAAAAGAAATCTAATGAGGTTCAATAAGGATAAATGCAGGGTCCTGCACTTAGGATGGAAGAATCCAATGCACCGCTACAGACTAGGGACCGAATGGCTCGGCAGCAGTTCTGCGGAAAAGGACCTAGGGGTGACAGTGGACGAGAAGCTGGATATGAGTCAGCAGTGTGCCCTTGTTGCCAAGAAGGCCAATGGCATTTTGGGTTGTATAAGTAGGGGCATAGCGAGCAGATCGAGGGACGTGATCGTTCCCCTCTATTCGACACTGGTGAGGCCTCATCTGGAGTACTGTGTCCAGTTTTGGGCCCCACACTACAGGAAGGATGTGGATAAATTGGAAAGAGTACAACGAAGGGCAACGAAAATGATTAGGGGTCTAGAGCACATGACTTATGAGGAGAGGCTGAGGGAGCTGGGATTGTTTAGTCTGCAGAAGAGAAGAATGAGGGGGGATTTGATAGCTGCTTTCAACTACCTGAAAGGGGGTTTCAAAGAGGATGGCTCTAGACTGTTCTCAATGGTAGCAGATGACAGAACGAGGAGTAATGGTCTCAAGTTGCAATGGGGGAGGTTTAGATTGGATATTAGGAAAAACTTTTTCACTAAGAGGGTGGTGAAACACTGGAATGCGTTACCTAGGGAGGTGGTAGAATCTCCTTCCTTAGAGGTTTTTAAGGTCAGGCTTGACAAAGCCCTAGCTGGGATGATTTAACTGGGACTTGGTCCTGCTTTGAGCAGGGGGTTGGACTAGATGACCTTCTGGGGTCCCTTCCAACCCTGATATTCTATGATTCTATGATTCTATGATTCATTCCTCTGCTGTCGAGACCATTTTCTTTCCCTCTGCATAGGGTTCCCTAACAGTTGGTTTCTTGCTCCTCTGGCTATGCTGCCAAGCCACCAACTCCTTTTCTTCGCTTAGCTCTCCTGAAAATATTACCTAGCTGCCATATGGATTGCAACTCTAATCCCACTGATATCTCCAGTCCCTGAGTAGTAGTGCTCTTTTCCTCTAGTTCTCTATTTATGTAATAGCTGCTCTCAGCAGAAGTGGCTAGGCTAATGTTTATTCCTTGTTTCCAGCTTCTTTTACAGGTGGCTTTTCACTGTAGTGAAGAGTGTGGACATCTGTAGCAGCAGTTGGAAACAAGGAGAGCCAGCACCATGTGACCAGTCAGATCTTTGAGAATTATCAGCAAGTGTTCTTCAGCCAACATCTTGGGAACCCCTGGATTAGATAATTTTAAATATTATTTAAATTATAGAATTTGCTGAATCATTAGCAAAAACTCCAAGACACTAATCAGCTCATACAAAGAGTGAAGTCTGGCCAGTTATTTTTCCAAGTATTAGAGCTCATACCTCTCAACTAAAATACATAGTGGGCCCAATTCCATCCTTCATGCAAATTACACTAAGGATTAATTTTGCTCACAATGTGTCGTGTGAATATTGTATGCCATGCTTGGGAACAGAGCTAGATGATTAGGTAAAATCTCAAAAAGTCCATGATTTGATGGTAGCATTCCAAATCAATAAATAATTACAGTTAAAATTCCATCTTTGTAAATTGCTTTAGAATCACAGGGTGAAACGCAAGAACAAAATATTCAGAGTATCTAGTAGTTGTCATACTAGCAAAGCCAGATTTATAATTTTCTGGCTTTTGCCATGATGGATAATTAAACCTCAGCACTTCATAAAGATGTTAAAACATACAATAGGAATAAAAAATAATAGTAATAGTTTCCACTTCTATAGTGCCTCTTATGCAAGGATCTCAAAGACAACTACTGACATTAGTTACATAAGCCTACTTAATTGTGAAATTGTATTCCACAATACAATAGGAAGACATATAACCTCATTCTTCAGGGCAATTAACTTTTGTCACTTATGCTTGGTTATGCCCATACTATTATAGTGAGGAGCATAACTGTGTTAGGGCATAGGATAGGGCCCTAACCCAGCAGAATGTAGTCAGGTTATAGTAAGGAAAGATACAAAATGTACTGTGATGTTAAGGATATGATCCTTCATTCCTTGTGCATTGAAAATTCCATCTCAATTAGAATTCAAAAACTCTTCAAATCAGTCTTTACCCAGGTTCAGATCATGGACACACTGATGCCCTAATTGCAAGTTATTTTCATCTCTAAAGATATATCCTATAAAATGGAAGAAATTATATAATAATATGATTTCCCAGGAGAGGTAAAACATATGACTAATATCAAGTCTAAAAAAATAAATCTTAGTTATAAAGAAAGGCAGAGAAAATTGTGCTCACTGTCCTAGTGAAAGAGGAGATTTGAAAGTGACCTACTAACTGTGGTTACAATTATTAGGAGGAAAAATCAAAAACAGTTGAAACAAACTTTATTCTGTTAAATACAATTAAGCTAAATTAAACAAACCATTAACTAAAACTGGATAGGTTAAAACAGGAAGGGACTGTGCTCTAGCGGCAAAAGCAGAAGCCTGGGTATCAAGAATCCTGGGGTTTAGCCCTGGCTGTGTCACTGACTCAATGTGTGATTCTGGGCAAATTACTTAACCAACTATCCTCTGTCTTACTTAACCAACTATCCTCTGTCTGACCATCTGTAAAATTACCTCACAGGAGCTAATGAATGTTTACAAAGTGCTTTAAGAGCTCCAGAAATAAAGACTCTATACAGGTGAACATATCTCCTGAGAACATCCCATAAACATATTTCCTGAGAACAATCTACAAAGAATAAATATACATGTAATAAACTGAGATAATTAGTAAGGATAGAATAAGGTTTAAGAGAAAACAACTGTAGAAGGGGAAAATAAAGCAAAGCTATGTGAATAATTTATTCAACACATTTTCTGTTCCCAAAGTGGTCTGTGAGTAGATGACAGATTAGTTCACTTTATTGATTTGAATTTATTTGCTGGATCATTTCTGTGAATAACTTCTGATCAGCAGATTTTTCTCGAGCAGCTGTCAGCCAAAATGCTTAACGGTGGTGCTTAGTTTTGACGGGGACACCCAGGCAGGCCTAAGCTCTGACTGGATGATTGTGGCTCTTAAAGCCAGCTTGGCTGTGAACCTTCATACTCCCAAGGTCACACTGGGTTTCTGCAGATACTCTTCTGAGTTCACTGAATATTTTTTGCACCTATGTAAAATCCTGCCAGCAAATCCCTCTGCGATGACTGCAGAGAGTGAGCACAAAGAGGGAGGAACATAAGCGTCCAGGGAGGTTGGAGGTGGAATCCTGCCTCTCTGTAGACAGACGCCCCCCGCAACTATAAAGCCTATTTGTTTGCCTGCCCCTCGCCCGCCCGCGCCGATTGGTCATCCCCTCTTTTCCCATAACTATAGACTTTACCCCTGGAGCAGGGCGGGGCTGGGAAGGATGTGACCCCACACGGCCTCCGTAGGATTCCGGCTGAAGTTTCCGAGTGGCTAGCTCAACCCAAGCCCCGCCTTTTTCCGGGTCGGGGCGGGACTTTCCGCCGTTCCATCCGGGAAGGGGCGGGGTTTTCTGGTGTCTAGGAGTCCGGCCGCGACCCGGCTCCTGTCTGGCGGCGGCATGTCGGGGCCGAACGGGGAGCCGCAGGTGCCTGCGGGAAACGCCGGGCGCGGCGAGGACGGGGACGGTGACGGCGACGGCTTCGGGGAGACCGGTAAGAGAAGAGCGGCCGGGACCCTGTCCAGCCTCCCCCCGGCCTGGGGCGAGCCACGGACTCCACAGCCCCCGTCCTGCTCTGAGCGGGCCCCCCGCTCCGGGGCGGGGAGCCACGGACCCCTCTCGTTCCCAGCACCCGCACCTGGGGAGAGCCAGGCTCCCCTTCCCCAAACTCTCCTTGCTCCCAGCATCCCATTGCCTGGGGAGAGCCCTGGACACCCTCCCGCCCCAATCCCCTGCTCTAAGCACCCCCCCGCCCCTCCAGATAAACCACAGCCTCCCAGCACACAGCCCTCCGGTTAACGATGATCAGATACTCAACACAACTAACATTAACGAGGGGGAAGGATTGCAAGCCAAAATAGGGAAATTACAGTTTAAAGAGTTTCAGAGTAGCAGCCGTGTTAGTCTGTATTCGCAAAAAGAAAAAGGAGTACTTGTGGCACCTTAGAGACTAACAAATTTATTGGAGCATAAGCTTTCGTGAGCTACAGCTCACTTCATCGGATGCATCCGATGAAGTGAGCTGTAGCTCACGAAAGCTTATGCTCTAATAAATGTTAGTCTCTAAGGTGCCACAAGTACTCCTTTTTCTTTTTAGTTTAAAGAGTGTTGAGATGTATTCAAGTCAGCAGGGCCTGATGAAATTCATACTAGGGTATTTAAGGAATTGGCTAAAACAATATTCAAATTCTTCATGATTATCTTTGAGAACTTGTAGAGCACAGGTGAGGTCCCAGAAGATTGGAGAAGGGCAAGCATAGCACTTATCTTTTTAAAAAAGGGAACCAAGGGGATCTGGGGAATTATATCCCAGTCAGTGCAATTTTGATACTTGGAAAGATATTGGGCTATAAAGAATAGCCAGCATGCATTTGTTAGGGACAAATCCTGCCAAACCAACCTACTTTTCTTCTGGAAGGGAGAATCTGGTGGGGTCCTGCAGGGGTCAGTCTTGGGTCTGGTGGTATTAAATATTTTAATTAATGACTTGAATAATGGAGTGGAAAGTGTGCTTATAAAATTTTCAAATGAACAACAAACTGGGAGGGGCTGCTAGCACTTTAGAGGACAGGATTGGAATTCAAAATGACCTTGACACATGGGAGAATTGGTCTGAATTCAACAAGAAGAAATTCAATAACAATAAATGCAAAGTACTTCACTTAGGAAGAAGAAAAATCAAATGCACAACTACAAAATGGGGACTAACTGACTAGGTGGTGGTACTGCTGAAAAGAATCTGGGCGTTACAGTGGATCACAAATGGGAGTATGAGTCAACAATGTGATCCAGCTGCAAAAATGGCTGATATCATTCTGGGGTATCTTAACAGAAATCCTATATAATACACCAGAAATAATTGTCCCGTTCTGTTCAGCTCTGGTGAGGCCTCAGCTGGAGTGTTGTGTCCAGTTCTGGGCCCCACACTTCTGTAACAATGTGGACAAACTGGAGAGATTCCAGAGAAGAGCAACAAAAATGATAAAAGCCTTAAAAAATCTGACCTATGAGGAAAGGTGGGGGTTTTCTTTTGTTTTTTTAATTTAAACGGGGCATGTTTAGTCTTAAGAAAAGAAGGCTGAGGGGAGACGTAAGTCTTTTGAATATGTTAAGGGTTGATATAAAGAGAATGGTGATCAACTCTTCTCCTGTCCACTAAAGATAGGACAAGAAATAATGGGCTTAATTTGAAGCAAGGGAAAATTTAGGTTAGATATTAAGAGAAACTTCTGAACTAGAAGTACCGTTAAGATCTGGAATAAGGTAGGTTGTGGAATCACCATCATTGGACAAACACCTGTCAGGGATAGTTTAGATCAGGGGTAGGCAACCTGTGGCACACAAGCTGATTTTCAGTGGCACTCACACACCAGTCCAGGGGGCTCTGCATTTTAATGTAATTATAATGTATAATTATAATGTAAATGTATAATAATATAATAAATTATTAATAATTTAATATAATAAATTATTAATTATTAATTATTATTATAATTAAATGTATATAATGTATATAATAATGTAAATGTAATGTAATGTAAAATGTAATTTTAAATGAAGCTTTTAAATGAAGCTTTTAAAACATTTTTAAAACCTTATTTACTTTACTTACAATAATAGTTTAGTTATATATTACAGACTTATAGAAAGAGACCTAAAAACGTTAAAGTGTATTACTGGCACGCAAAACCTTAAATTAGAGTGAATAAATGAAGACTCGGCACATCACTTCTGAAAGGTTGCCGACCCCTCGTTTAGATTTACTTAGTGCTGTCATAGTGCAGGAGGCTGGACCTGATGACTTCTCAAGGTCCCTTCCAGCCCTACATTTCTATGATTTTATAAGACTAAACCACCCAACGCCCTCATTTGGTGCCTTCTAACAAAATCTAAGAGCTTGTTTCCTGAAAAAATCCTTGAGGATTTCTAGAACTAAAAAGGCCTTTCATCATACTGTTCTGGGAAGTGACAGTACAACAACTAGTTACTAGCCAGGAAGGGAATATCATGTTTTAGACCTTTCTCTGGCTCCTGATGAAAAAGAGATGCTTAGCTAAATAGTCTTCTATGACAATTCCTTTGGGAATTTGAGCTTTATAGACTATCACCTGCCTTAAGAGATCCTTTCTGCTGGGTCCACTTGAGCTGTCCATCCAATTTAAAACTAGATTCTGAAGATGTCAAGGATTTCCTCATGAAATCACTCAGATCCTTAGAAGCTGATGATTCTTTTGTTACTGGGAATCTCTGTAGTTGGATTTGAATGTGAAGTCCTGAGATATGAGTTTGCTAAATAATCTATCACATCTCTTAGCCTGTCCCACAAAGCTCTCCCAGTTTGGAAGCAGGGACTGCACTGTTTTCTAACCCTGTGCATTCCAGTCTCAGGAAGTCACTTCACAACTTTAATTTAGAATAATGTAATATCAGAATTAAGGTATACCATTAATCGCTTTCAGTTGTGGCATGTGCTATTCACGGACTTCCCACACAGACTTCTAAAAGATTTTGGGAGAACCAGTACTTGTGTTGAGGGTATTGGTACCTGAAAACAGCTTCACTATCAGATCCTCTTATTTCTCCCCCCCATGCTTCTGCTGTCTGAGCGCAAGCTGCAGAGAAGTCCCCTTCAGACTGTGGTCTGTTCTAAACAATGCTGTTTGAGGCCTGGTTGTTGCTGCCCCTTGCTGTGTTCAGCGGAACAGGTCTAGTGATTTAAACATTAAAAATATTCTCTTTCCATGCAAGCTCAGGTTGACCTTGTGTGTGAAGTGAAATCTGTGGCTTCTCCTGAGTATTGGATTAGATCATTTTCTCTGTAGATGTACATGAAAATCACATTTTTCCTTTTACTTAGGGCTTGATGTGAGTGCTTTTCCTCCTTCCCCATGCAAGAAGCAGCATCGCAAGTAGGTTTGAATGGCCTTTTGGACCTAGTTTGTGCTGGTTGTATGGCATTATACATAGATCCTGCAGGGTGGTTTACAATGAATCCTTGCTTCCTAGTGTAGTGTGTTAAATGGTAAAGCAAGACCTATGTGGTCTCTGCACTGGGTCAACAACTTCAGAAATTAAGGGGATAAGTGCTGTTCATGGAAATCAGAATTGGTCCACATTCATCCCTCTGGCTACTTTTCCCCTTAGGACCTTGTGAGATGTTCCTATTCAGCTCATTCAAAGGGGCTCCACTTTATTGCACCTTTCTTCCTCTCCTCCTGCTCCCACCACATCAGCTGCTGTGATGTTCTGGAACTCTTTCCAGATTCTCATGTGCCAGGTCCTAGAGTGGCAGCTCTGGAGGTTACACTCTCTGTGCAGTACCCTTTGTGGTAAGCTTCTCAACAGCACCCTCTCCAGGTGTCTCTATCCTGATTAGGCAAGGCCACCTCTAGGGAGGGTGAAGAGATTAATTCACTTCTTTTCTATTCAGCCCTCTTGCAATGTGGATCCCTGTCTAGTGGAAGCTAGCCAGAGCCCAACCACTTACTTGAGAGATTACCAAACAGCTGTCAGATGACAATTTCCTGCCTGGTCTGTGGCACAGAGGTAAAACATCCTCGATCACATTACCAATCCCCTGAACTATCCAGTTTCCCACAGACCTAGTTTCACTAGTAGATGTGATGTATCATGATACAAAGAGGATGCAGTTGGGATAGAGGACTTGCCCTCTATGTTCTGAGGTATATTTGCAAGAGGCCTTGCTGCCTGATACCTTCTTAGAATGAGTGGTGGTAGTATGAGAATTTAAATTATTCAGGATATTTTTTTTGTTCTCCTTCCTTTTAGAATATGCAGCAATAAACTCCATGCTGGACCAGATCAACTCCTGTTTGGATCACCTGGAGGAGAAGAATGACCATCTGCATGCTCGCTTGAAGGAGCTGCTGGAATCCAACCGTCAGACACGCCTGGAGTTCCAGCAGCAGCTGAGTGAAGGGCAGAACATGCAGACTGATGTGCAGGGACCACACACGGACATCTAGTTCCTGCTGTTTGCTGGACACACACTGTCATAGTTTTTATTTCCAAGGGGACCTCCGCTGTCTGTGGTTTAATGTAAAACTTGACTAGAAAAGGTACTTGCTGTTGTGCATTCCCTCCAGTGGTTAAATGTTCTGGCCTCCTCTGTGTCTGTCTTGTTTTCTCTTTGTGACTGATGCTACATCAGCAAATAGGTGGGTAAGGGGAGAGATGTGGAGTCAATACTTCCAGCTCCCAAATGTAGCTCCAGTTCTGAGCTGATAGTGACACCATTAGAGCTGGGTATGAGAAGCCTCTGCTGCATGTATAGGCCCCTTTTGCCACAATTCAACTACAAAAGAAAGTGGTGGCTGTTGTCCTGAGGACTGTCTACTTCATAGTCTTCTCCCCCAGTAAACTAGGCTTCTAAACCTTACAGCTCTGGAGATCCATACCAAATGGTGGTGCCATTCTGGGCCCAGACTTGCTCTATGTTAATTGTGGGGATGGTAACAGGCTGCTTCTGGGGCTTAAATCATCTGGTTTCTTCTATGCTGTAACTGCAGCCTCCCTACAGTCTACACTTCAGTTAGGCTTACAGAAGTTCTGTGATGAGAAACATTGGCTAAATGACAGGACTCTAGTCCAATATTCCCCCTTCCAAACCCCTGTAGTGTAACCTATCATCATGCCCTACTTAAGGGAGAGTAAAGAGCAGCTGAGTAACTCCTTAAACCAATTCTAGAGACTCTGCAGTGGCTTCTGAGAGGTATTACCATAAACCAGCCTAATCTGCTCCCCTTGTGGTGTCACAGCCACGTTGTGAGAGAGGGTAGGAGGCTTGCCCAGTAATGCTGTTGTGACAGAGTCCTTCGTGAATGGCTGGGAGGTAAAAACATGGTTGTAAGACTGCATGACTACTAAGTCTGTGAAACTGCTTTCATTGTGGCTGTAGCTTCTGCTTGCAAGGCCCAGCATTGTGAAGTGACTCATTATGTACAGTTTAGAGATAGTATTTATAAATACACTTTTAATAAATCATCTTAAACTGAATGTTGTCCTGGAAGCATTTGAGGCAGCCTTGCTTGAAGTGCTGAGTGATCAAATGCCTGAGCTGCTTTCATGTTCTAGTCTTAAACTGGATCCTGAGTGAGCCTGGTGCCTAGTGAACTGGCTTGATTCCATGGGAAAATATTCTGTGAAAGTGCATAAATTGTGTTTGTATGGGACTGACTCATCTCCCAGAAGTAGAATTCCTTTGTTTCTTTCTGCTCACATCAGTATCATCAGGCTTATGACCTAAGAAAAGGGAACCATCTTAGCACAGAAGGAAGTAGATGGCTAGTATGGTGGGAAGTCTCAGTGAGACCAGTCTTGCAGCAGGCTTTGCCAGTTCAAGCAGTGAGCCTTACCTTTAGGAAGGTCAGCTTCAGCAATCCTTTCAGGTCTAACAGAGCTTTAGCTCTCCCAAAGATCTCTATCACCTCCCAGCCATATAAACAACACCCAATGCCATCCTCTATTAGACACGCTAAAGCCAGGCTTTATTTTTTAAAATAAAAACAGCAGTAAAGTGAAAGGTGTTTTGCTCTATTAAAGGACTCTGAAAATAAACATTTCCAGCAAATATTGTATGCAAAGGGCTCTCCCTTTAAAGCTGTTCTATCTGGGTTTGCGTCTAGCAGAGCGTCTACGCCCTGCTGGGGTTAGATTTGCTGCTTCTCCTTTGCAGGGAGAGCAGGTGTCTGCCTCCTCTCTGATGCTTGCTGCCTCCTGTTCAGAATCCCCTTCACTCATTGGGTACTGGGGTTTGTCTGTGCCATCCCTTTGCCTGGTTTCATCACTTTCCTCGTCCTTACGCATACTGTGTCCCAGCAACTCCCCTGTGGCACTGTCTTCATCTAGGAGCAGGCAGTCTTCACTAGTGGTGGGGGACTTGCTACCCTCATCCTGACTTCCTTCCTCCTCTATGACCAGAGCTCCACATACATCAGTCTCACTGGGTGGGCTTTCACCCCTTCTCACGGAGGGGACCAGCTCACTCTTATTCTCTAGAGACCTAGAGGTTTGTTCTTTTAATGCCAATAATTCTGTATCTTCCTCTCCTATGCCATGATCGGTATTCATTGTCTCCGCTTCATCCTCTGTCTTAGCAGGAGGCTGCTGCTGCTCATCCGATGACTGGAAGCCAGAGCCATGGGAGCACAAAGAGGCCTCTGAATGTGCTGCTGTGGCACGGTGCCTTGCTGCCTTGTATCTCTGTGCAAAGGAAAAACGTGTGAGCTATAACTGGACTGAGAGATTACACGACACTTTTAGCTGGTCCAGGAGAAACCTGCATAAAGACAGTAGCGAGTGACAGCTGCAATGACTGGCTTAATCACCAAACAAAGCACAAGTCTACAGCTCTCTTTAGTGGGCTGCTGAGAGGAAGAGTTCAAGCTTCTGGCAAAAAGTGATGGTATTAAGGTTTTATTCCCTGTTGCATTTGCTAATGTGGCGGGATTAGATAGAATGAGGCTGGGGATACAGAGCTAGAACCAGACTTTGATCGTTCTTCATCTTGATTGGAGCAGATACATTTAATGGGGCTATTGAGATCCAAGTGAAAGCAAGAAAACTCTCATCCCAACTACTGACTGAATCTAGCTTTGGGGGTGGGCAGGAGACATGTAGTCTCACCCTCCTGATGCACAAGACTATTGGTTGCTTGCACTCCTTACAGGCATCTTAAAGGGGAATAACTAGATTCATTGCCTTTAGCTGCAGCAAAATTTGTTAAATGACAATGTTTCCTTTTGCACTTTGCTCATCTAAGCAATGTAATCAGACTGTCTGCTCCTTCACTTTCTGCTTCTTTTGCAAGAGCTCCAAGGTTGGAGAGGGGGGAAGTCTTCAGTAAAATCACATTTAAGGGGATGTTTCTAGGAGAGTATTTTAAGTAGCAAGTGTCCCCACTTGCAAGAGTGCTCCAACCTTCACTAGATAATGCTGATATAGGGCCTAAATTCACCATCAGCATGACAATTTATTTGATGGGTTCCTAAACCAAGACCTCCAGGGAGAGATCAACAAGGAGGTTAAAATTGTCACTGCAACTTCAGAAAAATAGTACACAAGAGCTGCATGGAGCCAGCCTACAGAAGTATAACCATGGGATCCTAAGCCAAGGGGATTTTCTCCAGTGTGTTAATCAGTCTGAAGGCCTTTACTTAGAGAGGTGATGATCAAGACTTCTAGAAAGACTATGGCACTAAGTAAACAGCATGGGGCTCCTTCTCTTCCACAGAAATAGGAAAGTGATTGGTGATGCTAAACTTAAGCCTTGGAAAAAGGTACTTGTACTGAACCCAACCGTTTAACTGGACTATTCTATTCAGGTTCTTTTACTGTATCAGCATGCTATCTGAACTGCACTATGGTATTTGGCCATTGAAGGGGCTGCAATATTAGCCATTTGGTACTGAGGACAAAAAGGTAAGTCTGCCCTGTGATCTTTCCTGGCTCCTAGAGAGCGAGTACAACTCTCACCACTCTTCAAATAGGGTTCTATGCAGCTCCTGCTTTTGGTAGCACAGAACAGAAGCAGCAGGAGGCTCAGCAAGTCCTAATCTTTTAGGTTAGTTGTTCCAAGAGTTTGTGCCTGCTCACGCTCCTGGGGCCTGAGGAAGAGAGCCCATTCTGCACCAGGAGAAACAGGTAAAAGGCCAAGCTGTCTCCACTGGGTAGACAGACACTTCAGTGCAACTAAACATTTTTCACTTGACAAACATCTCATGCACTCGAAGTGAAGTGAATACCTCAGCACCAGAGTTATTCTGATCAGCACCCTGCTGCTGCCAGCCTGATGGTGCTTTTGTCTACCTCACAAAGCTGCCTGAGTTTAAATTTAATTGATTAAGTTAAAGTGGTACAAACCCCCTCTATGGACCCTTTGTCTGTTCCAAAATGATTTAAGATAAACCAGAATAGAGTAGTTTAAACCAGTTTAAGGGCATGGCTACACTGGAAACTTCAAAGCTTGTGAGCACTGCAAGAGAGGGCTCCTGGTAATTCACCTCCACAAGGGGAGTAGCTCAGAGCACTGGGAGCCCAGCTACCAGCACTCAGAGCCTGTTTACGCTAGTGCTTTAAAGCGCTCCGACTTGCTGCACTGGGGGGGGGGGGGGGAGGGTAATTTTTCACACCCTTGAGCCAGCAAGTTAGAGCACTATAAAATGTAAGTGTAGCCAAGCCGTAGGCGTCCACAAAGCATTACATACTGGTGTAACTAACTCAGTTTAAAAGTCACTCTTGATGACCAAGTGCAAGGTAGCTGTTTCCAAATTGGTGCACTGGACTGCCTCAGATGGAAGCTGCCAAGAAACCTCCAGTATGGCATTCTGGCCAGAAGTGCTATTCACCCCACTTGAAAGACAATAGAAGGCATTTAATGCCAAGACCATGACAGTCCTTAGACCTTTAACCAGCAGTATATGCACAGTCCAGGGAATAACTACTTCCAACTGAGATCACAAGACTCGAAAGGAAAGAGGGCTAGTAATACACTGAGACTAGCCTTAAATATTTGTAGAAGGCCAACTCCAAGTCACACCTCGAGTCAGCTATTTCCAATCACTTCATGAAATATCAATGAATTAACCCTCATGGTAGCCCTTGAGGCAATCCTCACTATTTTACAGATAGGTATGGAGAGGCTAAGTGACCTCCCTGAAGTAACACAGCAACTCACTGCCAGACAAGAGTAAAACTGACTCCTAGTCCCCTAACTACTAGACAACTTCCTTCCTGGTACCCCAATGGGTGGAAACAGTACCATCTCCCCTGGTTCTAAAGGTGGAGGGGAGGAACACTCCCTGCTGCTATGCTAACTCGTTTTTAAGAAGCTGAAAGAGGGAATGTAACTACATTGATCTGAGTAACTTACTGAAGCAAAACAGGGACAAGGGGGACTGATTCTTTCATTCTGGAAGTGATCTGTCCAGGGAATGGGTGACCCAGCTTCACCTGCTGCAAAGATTAAGAACTGCCAGCGCACATGGGACACTGTTTCCCCCAGCTCTTGGTAAAGGTAACAGGGATAGCCAGGGGACTGTTAACTCCTTTGCCATGCTCAAAGGTTAACCTGTCGGAAGACTAGCAAAAAAGGTCCACAGGACACACCATGAAGAAACTATAAATACACATTGGGAGGAGAAATGGGATTTTTTTTTTTTTGCTGAAGCAGGCCTTGGCCCAAACCAGCAGAGGAAATGCAAATTGGAATTACCCTCATCCCAGGAGTCAGGGAATGCCACTTCCATACATAGGACTCAGGAAATGGTCACTGAAAGGGTAACGAAAAACACTACCGTGCCTCAAGAGCAGCCTGATGGTCACAAAATCTGATTACTGCCCTCCCTGAAATCCAAGCCTAGAATGAAGGTGGCAAACTCTGGTCCAGCCATCAAAATTTGCAAGAGGTAGTGCAGGAGTTTACAGCTGAAGGCAAGGGCCATTCTTGTATCTTCTGTGTGTGGACTGGATACAGCAGAGGAACAGCATTAACTGGCTGAACTCTGTGCCAGTGAAGAACCTCCAAACAAGCTACCAGAAGCTCCCAAGTTGCTCCCTGCTGACCAACTGAACTCTCAAGCTTACAAATTGGAGTTCTCCATCTTCTAGAACTGGCCTAGAATTTCATTTCTACCATTTTAAAGATTAGTTTCCAACTACCTGTCCCCTGTATAGATGTTACCTATATGCAATTTGAGTGTCAGGGCCTATTTCCAGCATTACAGACACTAAAGCTTCACCTAGACAGATGGGTATCATTTCCTGCTCTCTTTAAAAGGAGCAGCTTCTTCTTGTCTAGTTCCCCACCAGCTATTTGTACTCGCTAAGGGACCAGGAAAGTCCCAGGCTGAATCAGAGATTCCATTTCACAGGTTCAGTGAACAGATCCAACATTTGCTGGGGAGATGGAGGATTTCCAGCTGAGAATGGGTAATGGCGGACATTAGCAGTAGTAAGAAAGCAGGAGCAGAACGGTGTCTGATCTACAAGGGAAGTTGAAGACAAGCAGAGAGCATATCAGTTGAAAGCTGTGGCATGACAGACACTGTGATGGACACTGATGACAACAGGAAGGTGCTGAAGGAATAGAGAAGACACAGAGGGTGACAAATGCCAGGCCATGCAATTGCCAAAGGGGTCTAACCTGAAAGTTCTCAAAATGCATCAGGGACTTGCAGTGTGTGACCCGGGCAGCGGAGTCACTATGGTAGAATTTGTGACACAGCCTGCAGAGGTAACCTGCGACGGGGACCAGAAAATCCAGGCCTGCAAAATGGGAGGGGAATGGAAATCACAGATCACATTGAACGGAACTCCAAAACAATAAGAATGTTAAAGGGGAAATTAAAAAGGAGAGTTTTGCTTCTGTTAATTGCGGATTTTTCAAGATCGCTTGCTGAATATCTCATTTTACCACAGTACAGCTGTGGGCTGATATTCAGAGAGAGATCGGATTGCCAAAGAAAAGAAACTACACAGCATAAAAAAAATACAATGGAAAACTACAGAGACCATATGACCAGCAGCAATGGGCTCAATCCAAGCGGAAGACAGCAGGCACGTGAGAGAAACACAGAGAACATTCACAGCATTAATCGTTATTCCATCTGCCACATGATAGTGGAAGGTTACAGCAATGTGGAAAACGGGTGTAAACAGAGCTCTCCCTGTGCACAGAGCAGCTTCTGCTAGTGCATACGCCCCCGTGTCTTTGCCACAATGCGCAACTGGCTGGGAAAATTTTAGAAACCAAAATCTGAGCTACTTAGAGAGATTAGGGTGGTGACTAGAGAGAGCACAAAAAAATGTTCTGGAGGCAGCGCTGCACCCGAGGTCAGCGACTTGTCTGTTCTGATCAGATACTAGTCTAGAGTGTTAGTGCCAAAGACTACAGAAGAAAGGCATGCAGTTCAATCTCCTTTGTAAAGTCACGGTGTGCTGACCTGGCTCTTCAATGCAGGAGAGAAGCATCTCTACTGAGGCATCAGTTCTCGGGAATGTTCTGAATGGGGCACTTGAGCTCCTCTTTGGGGCATCCCTGATCTAGTAACTCTGCTTTCTACATGGCTTGTTCAGCACTTCACCCTTTTGCACTGGCTCCTTCCCCACTCCACAGTTGTTCAGTTCTCCTGGATGAGGTCAAGGGTTCTCAACCCCACCTCTTGAAGGGCAAGAGGCACATGCAAAACCCATTTACAGCTTTGACAAACAGCACATGACTTACACTTACAAGTCAGATGATCAAACTTCATCCATTTTCCAGAATCCGCTAACCTTCACTGGTCTGACATGGACACTAGAGAGAGTGCTGCTTACTGCTGGCAACCAGCTCTTGCACGGAGGCCTACCCTCCATACAATGGCAGCCCCTGACCCCAGAAGGCATTCTTGGGCACACTGCTTGTCTGGATTTGCTTACCATAGGGGGTATCTGGACAGTATCTCTCATTTCCTTCACAGTCCTCCGGAGACTTTTCCTTCAGCCCAACCTGAACGAGATATCAAGAGACCATGTCAGTGCATGGGTACCCAGCCTCCAAGGACTGTCTACTGGTGCTGCATCCATTGCTCAGCTCCCCTCATACACCTTTAACCTTTCCAATGAGCCTGGGGGCAAAGCTGAGGTCTAACATGGCAGGAAGGGGCTTTTGTTTCCTATTTTCCCCTTCCTACTGTAAAATACACCCCTTAATTGTGTCACTATTTACTCCATGCTGCACAGGTTACATTAACAGCATAGTGTATGGGACAGATTAAATCCAGACAGACACAAAGTCCAACTATCAGGAGAACATTTCATTAGCAGGGTTAAAAAGCACCTTGTATTTAAGGCCTGAGCTACCTCAACTGTGTCCTTCCCATTTTTAATTGTTCTTGAAGCAGAGAGCTATTTCCTCTGGAGAACACTTGCCAAGATGTATCCATCTGTGGGGTCCAGTTAGGAACAGGAGCAAAGCTGCTAATTGATCAGCTAAAGCAGAATGGTTGAGAGTGAAGTCTAAAATGTCTTGCCTCCCTTGTCAAGGTAGCCAGGATATCTTCTTGCACATGTAAGGGCTCCCCTGCATCACTAATGGTGATCAAAGATCCTCCCACTCTTTGCCAAAAAGCAAAAAATCAGATCTCAAAGCATCTTAGATAGTCCCCATCTTGTCCTCTGCTCTGGGAATGGAGTAGATAAGCCTCCAGAATGCCCCGAGCTCAACTGGCCCTGACTGACTGAGCCATTAGGATCCAACTCAGATGCTCATATAATACAGCCTTCCATTTCTGTTATCACTGTGTACCTGCTTGGTGACAAGATCTTCGTTCTCTGTCTGCACCACCTCAGAACCTTCCTCTTCACCAATTCCTTCCTCCTCCTCCTCCTCCTCCTCCTCCTCCTCGTCATCTTCAAAACAGCCAACAGCATCAACTGTGATTAGCTCCTCTGAGTCTTCTGGCCCACATAGCTCCTTCTCACCCAGCCTCACCTGCCAGACACAGAGAGGAAAGATCAGACCAGACTAGATTGCTAACTTCAGGCACTCACATAATTAGGAGGACTGAATAGGACTCCCGGTGGAGACTGGGACTGACACATTCTGGGACAAGCAGATGGCATTTCTAGAAAGCAAGAAGGCCATCATGCTCCCAGTCACACATACAGTGCTCAATTATAGTCTGTTCCTTCAAGTGGTATTAGAATGCAGCCAAGGAGGAGAGGAACCACTCGATAGGAAAAATGATGCATCACTTCACTGGTTTGAGACAAGTAGGACATATGCATACTCCTCCCAAGCACAGCCACTTCTGTAACCCAGCAGTGCTTCCCCCCAATCCAGTTCTCATTACCTCCTTGGCCTTCTGCTTATGCTCAGGGGACTTCATGTGCTCTACAAACTTCCGAGGGGTCTTGAAGTGGCGGCTGCAGACAGTGCAAAAGGGACGGAGAGCGCGTTTGGCCAGCTGAGCAAAGAGGGATGAGAAGATCTGATTGGTTAAGACAGGCACTACTTTGTTTCAATTAAGCTTAATTTAAAACAACTTCTGTCTCAAAATCATGACTGTGAATCTAGGACAGTCAGGCCACCTTCCTACAGCAGGAGAGGGGGCATCCTGGCATACACGCTTCCACATGCCCAAGAGGTGGCAAATGTGTGGGGAGAGCAACGCAGAAAGGCTCTGATCGCTCATGGTCTTGAAAGATCTCATGGCACTTGTCATACGAGATGGGGTAGTTAACACTAGTGTCCTGACCAGACTCCAGCTTGGGTAATTATAGCCTGCCTGCCTACCTAAAATTTCCCACGCAGTTGAAAATGATCGAGGAAAGAGCCATGCTGCTACCATACCTCTGGCTGGACAGAGTTTACAGGGCCTGTAGTAGTAATAATTGGAAAACAAAACATGCTGCTAGTCAGTGCCAATTTGCTCAGCATGACACCCAGGAGTTCCACCAGCACCGGTGTGCAGGAGCCCAAAAAGACTAGATGCATAAAGAGATCCACCTAGAAATATCCTCATCACCACAGTGCAATGCCCCAGCGTATTCCCTCCATCTTACTCCCCTCCCTCCAAGGACAACTGAACGTCTTATCACTCGACCCCCTCCTTTGTAAATCAGGGCAGTAATTTGTTACCTTATGTTCTTGAGTCCTACGATGTTTGATTAGATCCCCTGTAAAGTGTATCTGGCAGGTGTTACACCATCGTTGCTGGGTCTCTCTGTGGTGAGAAGAATGGCACAGTAAGAGACTCCCTTGTGTTCCCCACTGTTTTTGCAGTTCTGCGCCATCTCCTCCACCTTTAGCTGGTTTGGTTTAATTCAGTCTATAAAAATGCACCCATCACAAGTGTCCATAGGCTGATGATCTGCATTAAAAACTACAGTGTGACAGTATAGCTACATAATAGGAAGCAAATGAATAAATTTTCCCCTAAGGGGGCTACCTGCTGGGGTTAAGGCCTAAAAGAACAGATGGACCTTGAACTTTACCCTGAACACTGACACACACTGGCTGGGTGGGATCAATGCAGAGGCAAGTTCTAAAGTCAAGGGCCTTCAACTCAAAGCCCTGCCACCCTGTGTTCAGAACTAGGGACTGCTGGCAAGAAGGTCCCAGCTGAAGTGTCTTGAGCATTTCTATTAGACAGTATCGGAGATCCGATATATGCTGTGACATGTACTCTATTAAAGGCCAGCCATATAGAGACACCTACCCTGTCCATGTCTGATCAGGTCTCTTTTCACAAAACACTGACTAAACATAGAAAGTGAATGCTGTTTTTACTGCTTTGGGGTTTTTCTTCCCCTCTTTATGTACATTCTGAGAACAAATGAGGAAGTGACAGTTTTACTTGTATCAATTTTAATCTGTTTTTACAGACTTGTGCTTTGCAATGTTGGTTTTTGGGGTGATATTTTAAGGCCAGTAGGGACACAAAGGTATTTCTAAAGTTTCAAGAACTGCAATATCTAGGTACTGACCTAGCTGGGATCAGCCCTCTTTACCCTCCGCCTCCAGCATACTGACACATACCCATCTTTCTTAGCCATCAACGTCTGCTCCTTCACCATGGGCAGCAGTGAGACAAAGCAGACATTACTCATGTGTTGAATCTCTCCAAGTCGCTGCTGGTGCTGAATTCCAGCCATGTGGGATTGGAAATTCTAACAAAAGGAGAAAATCCATTTAGATGGACTCAAAATTAAAAAAAACAAAAAAAAAAAAAAACAAACTCAACACAGCTGGTCAATTCAATTCCATTCCCTCTACTGATCTATAATATTTGGAAAGTTTAAAAGCTTAAGAGCATGGCTACCTGTGGATTAGCCAGCACTGGAGCTTTAGGATGTTAGCTTGCAAGCTCTTTGGAGGAGTGGTTTATTTTGTTTCTTTATTTATAGACTTTTCTCGGCCTCTTGTCACCGTAGTGACTGATGCCTTGAAAACATGTCTCATGGTGCAACATTTTTACCACAAGCCCCTGGCCATGCAATTCCTTCTCTTGGCCCCCAGGCCCAGACAGACTCCAGTGTTTATACCTGCTGGTTGCAGCAGTTGGTCTTGCAGATGTAACAGAAGAATTTAAGGACAGACTCAGGACTGTTATCAGCTGTGCCCAGCTCACAGGTCCACTGTCCTGGCTTCAGGGCTGTGGTGCTGATAGCTCTGCTCTCACTGCTCTGCTGGATGGTCACTTTCAACGAGCCCCCCGAACTCAGCACCTGCCAGAATGAAAAAAGTCAAGAGAGTTTATCTAGATGGGATCTTTAGGGGCTTCAGATGAATAAAGGGTTAATACAATTTTCATAGCACCTGAAAAAATGCATTTGAATTTCAGTCAGTCAATCTCATGTCATTTCAAGTTTTATGTATAGGGCCCTACCAAATTCAGGGCCATTTTGGTCAATTTCAACTATTTAAATCTGAAATTTCAGGTATTGTAATTGTAGGGTCCTGACCCAAAAAGGAGTTGGGGGGGGGGGGGGGGGAGTCGCAAGGTTATTGTAGGTGGGAGGTTGTTGTACTGCTACCCTTACTTCTGCGCTGCTGCTGGTGGCAGTACTGTCTTCACAGCGGGGAAGCTGGAAAGCAGCGGTTGCTGGCTGGGAGCCCAGCTCTGAAGCAGAGCCGCCGCCAGCAGCAGTGCAGAAATAAGGATGGCCTGGTATGGTATTGCCACCCTTCCTTCTGTGCTACTGCTGCTGGCAGCGATGCTGCCTTCTGGGCTGGGTATCTGGCCAACAACTGCTGCTCTCCAGCCACCCAGCTCTGAAGGCAGTGCAGAAGTAAGGGTGGCAATATTGCAACCCCCCTAAAATAACCTTGTGACCCCCCCGGAACTCCCTTTTGGGTCAGGATCCCCAATTTGAGAAACACTGGTCTCCCCTATGAAATCTGTATAGTATAGGATAAAAGCACACAAAAGACCAGATTTCATGGTCCATGACGCGTTTTTCATGGCTGAGAATTTCGGAGGGCCCTACTTATGTACACACACAGTGTTACCATCACTGTGCTTCGTCCACAATCACTTTTATTATTAATTAAATTAGTTGCTGGATCTTCCAACACAGAGTCACTCCCAGGCTAATGTATATTTCTATGCTCACAGTTCTTAGTGGACCCTGGAGACATTATAGACTGATCCAGTTATTGGTGACTGCAGAGCTCCACAGTGCCAGCTGGGGGACACACGCAGCTTGTGCTTCCCCACTACAGGCTGTTCAGCACTCCCCGTAATGATCTAGGCTGTAATGCAATTCCTTAACACAGTTCTGCAAGCATATTGTCCTGTCCACATACAAAAAGAAACACCCCCACATTGGAACACAGATGTCACTAACCGTGGCAGACAGCCACGCACTGGCAGAGTCGGACATTTCAGATCTGGCCTGGAATACAAACAGGCCTTTAGGTGTTGTTTTATGATTAAACTAACTATTTGCACAGGCTCCCAGTCCGCAGGTGCATTTCCCTGCTGGTTCCAATAGTGTTATACCTTGCCCTGCTTCTCTCCAGTCTACTTTCTGGAGTGCCAAGACCCAGCTAGCCTCTCCCTCCTGCTGTAATTTCAAACCATAAGGTAGCTGCCAACCTTCAACTCACTTCCCAGGAATGATAGGGAAAGGAAGGCATGCTCTCCATCTGCTTTAACAGCATCCCTCACAATCTACCAATTTCTAAACTTTCATGTTTATCCTCAGTGATTCTACAGCCTCAAACAGATCTGCCTGATGGGGACGGCTGTTCCCCTTCCCAGACTGGGCTGAGAGAAGTGCCTCTTGGGAAACTCAGACATTTAAGAGCAATTAATCAATCTTTAATGCAAAATTTGAAAAAAAGAAAAAAAATCCACACACAAAAGCCTGCCATCCTTCCAGATTAGTATGAAATTATTTAAAATTAGTCATAACTCCAATGGTCAGCGTGAGGGCAATACTGTATAGCTTCCAAGCTTTTAACAGGGGTGTAGATTTACAACAATTAAAACACTGCCACAATCTGCTGTAATTTAATCAAAGGCAGACCCTGCATAGAAGCTTCCTACAACAGCACAATGACACACCTGGGCCACTGATATTAACTCCAGAGCCAGGTGCCACTTGATTTACAATTACAATGGAGATCTGGGTAAAACCAACTCTTTGGGGGCAGGGAGACATTCTGAGCACATTGTCCCTTTATGCTAAGGACCTGCCTACCTACCTCTGGAGCTTTCAGTTCCTCAGAGAAGCTTCTCTCCTTGGAGGCATCTTCAGTTGTATTCTCCCTCACACTGTTTGGTCCTAAAAACAGAAAGACCCTTTAGCTGGATTAAAGCTAAACTATGATAGAAAACCAAGAAACAGATGCATGAAGTCAGGAAGCTTACATCACCCCTGTACACGGATATTACCCTAGTTTCACAGGGCCTCAACCTGGTTTTCTTAGAGAAAGTCCTTGCACAACATGAAAATTCATCACACTGTACAAAACAATCTGGAAGCCCCTAATTTAACTGGAAGAAGGATAGCTACTGGGGCATATTCTTAGGGTGTTGTATTATTCTTCCTTCACTTTTCATCCTTGGAGTGCGTTTTTGAAAATATTCAGGGTATCCTACACTGAACCTGGTAAGTGTAAGTGAAGCTGGTAATTCCCAGCTCTGGCAGACATACACACACATCCGATCTGCTCCAGACAGCGTGCTAAAATAGGAGTGGGGCTGTAGAGGTGTGTGGAGCAGAGGATCAGGCTAGCCACCCAAGTACATGCCTACTATCTAAGACAGGGTTATATTCGGATAGGTAGCCCAGTTATTTTTAGTGTATTAGCATTTATGTGTACCCAGGCTGGGAATTACATCTTCCAGATGAAGTGTCGATGTACCTCACATGTTACACGTATCTCTAGCAGGAGGGAACCTACACATCCATACAAGTCCACCATCAGGTTGGGGACTCCATGGCTCACATCTGTCATGATAACCCCTTACCATCTGCCTGGGTTTCCATGCTCAATTCCTTTGCTTCCTGGCTGCCTGCAGCATCCTCTTGTATGGGCACTTCTTCCACACTTTAAGAAAAGGAGAACAAGATTACCTCCCATGTCCAAAGCCAGGAAGATGGAGAGGCTCAAGTCAATACACAAGGTGATGTTTACACCACAAGCCAAGGAGTTCAATCTACAGCGTTCTTAATAATCAAGCAAAAATATGAAATCTCAAAAACAAATTGATAATATTTTACGGTTGCAAATGGTATTTCTGGTGATCCTCCAGCAAAACAGAACAAGGAAGGGCTCCATAGCATACACACAAATATCAACTGTATGTTTAAAAGCCAGCCAAAAGATCTTGAATCAATTGTTCAGGAATAACTGTCCTAACCTGATAGAAGGGTAGGGAGAGGACTGCCTGGAGGTTATTCATACTAAGCGGTTCTGGGATTCATTTCCTGCCTTGGTTGGTGATCTCCAGGACAACTGCAACACGCACCTGTTCTAGGGCTAGGGGAAGGTTAAAACTGAGGTCAGGAGGAGACCTTCTTGGTAGCCAAGCAGGGGTTTTCAGGAGTTCTGTCTCACTAAGATTTTAGTTTCGTTGAATATTTTCCTGATGTATTTTGCATTTGATTGCAGTGGATAATCAGTAGGTCAATAGCTCTAAATACCAAACTCTGCTAATAGGAGCTGGCTTTGTGTTTCATTATTGCCATTGGTCTGATTTAAGGAGTGGAAACAGGCTCCTGAGGGGATTGCTAAGAATGAGTGACTGATCTGCAGAATGATCCGATAAAGCGGATTTCTTTCTGATTATATGTCAGCACTCAGAATTTTCAGCTAGGTTTTAAATATGTCCTTCTTTCCAGGCCAGACCTACATGCCCACCTGTGACACACTTCAGCGCTCCAAACTCAGTAACAGCGTGCACTCTGCATTAGGATTTAAACACACACTCCATAATTTAGCAGACTGATAAGTGATAAAGTAACTGGGTTACACAGCTATAAATACACAGCAAGATTTTGACAATGCAGACAAGGGCAAAACAAGAGTGGCTTGTATTATCGTTATTTGGCAAGTGTTGACAATGTGCTCAAACCCCCTCGACACATGGATGGAGAGAGACAGCTCCTCAGGGTCTCTAAGATCAGAGACTTAGAGGAGAAGGTGTCACTTTTTGAAACTGAGGAGGCAGCATTATATTGATACTTGTTACCATTTACAGCTCTTGTGGGAGGACATGGGATTTCAACGAGTCGAATGAAAAAGGGTGGCTGCCTGTTGGATTGGGATAAGGAAGTTGCTCCAGGCATATGGACAGGGCAGAAGGCATGAAGGCAAAAGTGGGAGAACGAAATGAGGGAGCATGAGGGTGGCATCACTGGCAGAGAAGGGGAGAGGTGGGAAGCGATAAGAAACGAGCAGAAATATTCGCAGGAGGTGCGGTTCAGAGTTTTGAAAGGGAGGTTTAGAACAGTAAACTTCATTTGATCCAGAGTTTCATCATCAGGTATTAGATAAATTCTCAGATAATCATCACTCTCAGATAAATAAAAACACTCTAAAGTTAATCCATGGATTCAGTTACATACATAAGACAGACACTAAATCTGGTAGTCTCTAGCCACTGCTCAGTAAAGACTTAGAGTCACTGCAGCAAGGTCTCCTATCACTGAGACTTAACTTTATTCAATTTATGCTACAAAACACTGATTAATATACACTGCAAATTATCAGCATAATTAAAACCAAACTAAATTTGGCAAACGGATGAACAAAGTATATGGTGTAAGGAGTTACCCTTTGTTTTAATTGCATTTACTCATTGTCTTGCTAATTCACAATGCAGCCTCAAACATGGAATAATATTTTGCATTTCTATAAACACTTTACATGATCAAAGTGCAGCATAAACATCAATTCAATCCTACAACACCCGCCACAGAGATCTGTGTTAATGTCTAATCTATGGATGAGGAAACATGCACAGAGAAGCGAAGAGATTTGCCCATGGCCCACAAAGCAAAATTGGTAGCAGAGAACAGATTAGGTTGCAGGAGTCCTCACTCTTCATCGCTAGTGCACATTAGGGAGCTTCTAATGCACTTGAACAGAAAAGGGATTTTGCAAATTAATTCACTTTGGAAGAAAAGTTATCAAATCAATGTATAATAATTCTTATTCACTCCCCTTGTCCCATAGATGTATAACAGCAACAGGTCTGAGCAGAATACCGTTTAGAACAGCACAGACTACTTGCTGAACAGACCGGTTTCAGAGTAGCAGCTGTGTTAGTCTGTATTCGCAAAAAGAAAAGGAGTACTTGTGGCACCTTAGAGACTAACATTTATTAGAGCATAAGCTTTCGTGAGCTACAGCTCACTTCATCGAATGTATCCAATGAAGTGAGTTGTAGCGCACGAAAGCTTATGCTCTAATAAATGTGTTAGTCTCTAAGGTGCCACAAGTACTCCTTTTCTTTTTACTTGCTGAACTGTGTTCCATACTTTTCCCACCAGATGGCGATATGACATTGCATGGTTCCTGGTTCAGCAGTCAGCAGCTGAGCAGGGAGCAGAGAATTTGCAAGATGGGCCTTTCTATTGTGTGTCAGTCCCCTCCACCTTCATTCAAATAACATCAGTTGCCTGTGTTTATTTATACCCAATTAATATATGGATCCAGGCAACAGAAGGGCTCAGGAAGGGTCATCTTTGTATCCTGTCAAGACACGGTTCATTGATCCGTCTCTCTATTCATCATCTTCATGGCTGTGCCACTTGCAGCATCCTTGGACTTAGCAAGTGCCTTGAGGTTTTTTGAGTCACCCTGAGCACCAGAAATATTCCCCCCCAAATGCCAGAAGTCAGGCTGGCATTGTAGTGCTCCATTTTACTGAGAATATAGCAATGGAACACCAACAAAAACAGACAAGCATTCTATGGCCTTTTCAGTGGAAATTACCTCTTCAGTCTCTTTGCTGCAGGCTCCATGTCCAGGATAGATTCTGCTGGCATTTTTGGTTCTGCAGGGATAAAGATAGACATTAACTTAGCAGAACATCTGATTTGATCTCTTACCAAATGGCCTATGTCAGATATAGTACTTTAAAGCAGATAAGACAACTATAAAAGCACTTGGCCAGTTCTGGCTTTGAGAAGGGTGGAAATGGATCGCTAACTCAAGAGATTAGTAATGACCTGGGAGATGGAGTTTTATCTGTAGAGGTTACTGCTGTAAGCCTGACCACGAAGTAGAGATATGAACTTATTACTAGCCAATGGTTGTTTGGGTCTTAGTCCAATACCAAGGGGACAAGAGCCCACACCACAAAAATCCAATACTATACATTAAGGTCAATAGTTAGACCTGTCAAGCTGCTCAGTGTCCCTGTAATCAATATCAGATTTACACTGCATTTGAACTGGAAAAATCATTCCTTTATGAGGCATTCATGGGGATACACTATAATTTGTGTGTTCTTAGATTGTAAGCTCTTCGAGGCAGGGCCCATATCTTCACGTGTTTGTAGAGTGCCTAGCACAATGGTGCCCCAGTCCCAGTAAGATTCCAGGTATCAAAATGGAAACAAGCATCCTATTAAACAAGTCTGTTTCTTTAACATATTGGTTGCAAGTGGGTTCCATCTCATACAAGTTTTAGTCTATGGCTGCCATGCGGAGTTCAATACTGGTAAGGCAGCATTACAGCTATTGTTCCAAAATTATTTCCTTTTCTCATCCGACTCAGAGGTTCTTCTATACCAAAGTGACTTACTAGACAGGCAAAGGAACAAGTAACCTTATCTGAAACAGGCACCAGTGGGGAAAAGATGAAGGGGATTATATCATGAGAGTGCTGTAATGCAACAAGGAACGTTCCTCCGGCTCCACAGGAGGTACATCACGTACATCATCTCAGTAATGCATACAGCTTCCACCTGATTAAACAAGAGATATGGAGCTGGTTTGCAAAATCAAAACACCTAACTAATGGCAGAAATGAAGCCCAGTGCAGGGGCCTCTGACTGGAGGCTAAGCCAGATACGTTCATCTTCCAGAAATCCTCTCTTGCGGTAAGCTGCTAACAAGAGACTAACGCCATCTCCCGTTTTTTGCTGCATCAATATCCTAAAGAGGTTTCTTGAGCATGCTCAGAAGATTCTGTTTCATTACAGGACCCTCTTACCTGTGGGTGAGGAGTTGTTCTGTTCTGACCCAGCCTGGATACCCTCTGGAATTTCAATTTTCTCATCAACTCCTTGTGTCTGAGATGAGGATGCCTGATCCAGTTCTCGCTTCTTGTCAGGGCCCCTCTGGTAATCCTGCAATTAGCAAGGAGTCTCAGACCCAGCTCTTTTCTCTTTCTCAAAACTCAGCACATCTCCCAAAGCTCCAGAGGTTTTATTATAGGACCAGAGCAGAAATTCCAATACAAGAGAGCCTTAGGGTTTGTCTAAGACTCTCCACCTGTAAGCAACTGAAAGTGGATGAACAGAGTTCTCTACATGGATTCCAGACTGCAGGCACCCACTGACACATCTCCAGGATTTTAATGGAAGCTGTGGCAGGTCCAGGGTATTTCAGAAAGGCCCATGCAAAACCTGCATGGGCTGGAAGGAAGAAGAGCCCCAAATAACTACTCTTCCTTTTCTCTCTGGGCAGGACTCAACGAGAACACTGGTCTAAGACAGAAGTTCCAGTTAAAATGGCACTGAACTAGGCAACACAAAACCTGAGGCTGAAACAGAGGAGAAATCCTGGCCAGTTAAAAGAGATCATCTTCAGCAGATTCTCAGACAAATCTGAATTCAGACCTGGGGAATGGATTCAAAAGGAAGAGGAGCTGGGGATTAGTAGTACTTTACAATCTTGTAATACCTTTCACTGAGAATCCTAAAAGGCTTTATAAAACTTTCATCAATTAAACTTCACAACATCCCTATAAGCAGGTATTATCCTAATTTTACAGGTGGAAAAATGGAGGCAGAGAGAGATTAGGTGACTTGTTGATGGTCACAGCGAGTCAGCACACAGCTGGGAATAGAGCCAAGGACTCCCAACCTTCTGCTCTATTTTTCATATTTCAGGCCAGTTTCCAGGAGTTCAGCCATGAGGTTTTTACTAGAGAAAAGACGGAGTGAAATCCTGGACCCACTGAAGTCAATGGCAAAGCTCTCAGGCTTCAGTTGAGCCAGGATTTCACACACTGTGTTGTAATTACTTTGAGGTAGATATTTCTAAAGGTTCTTATTTTGCTATTTACGTAGAACTAATCAAATGAATCCTGGTATCCTATGACAGGAGGGGTCTACTGGAAGAGGATAGGGAACTCCCTACCAGTACAACTGGGATCTCTGGAAATGGGTTGGTTTGACCAAAGAGCTTCTACGTCAGCAATCTGGTACTAAAATGATTCTTTTTTCATTCTAATCCTCCTGAATTTCTCTTTAGTGCCCCCTGTACAATAAGGGCAATCATCTTAGCAGGCACCAGCCAACAACAAATGAGAGCTAGTCTCTAAAGATCTGAAAATCACAAGCTCACCTTACGAAATATCCGATTCTGCCGCTGGAATGGAAGGCCTGGGAAGCCCAGCTGTGCGGGCTTTAATGAGACCCCGACAGGTGGAGGCCCCAAAAGGGAATGTCTTGTAGCCTGAGGGAAAAACTGTTGCAGAGCTGGGGCTGTCATGTTAAATCCTCGTAAGTTTCCTACAAATGCAAACATACAATATATCACTGCCATGTAGGGTGGGTTCACGAGACAGCAAACCCCCAAGCATGACAGCGGCGAGGGCAGAGCTTAGAGAACTCAACCTCCCTTTCCATAGGGAATGGATCTCACTCCATCATTGCTGCCATGTGGGGATGTGTTAGACCACTCAACTGTTTATAATTGTTACGCAAGCTAAGCTCATTGGAGTGATTATTTGATTCAAAACACACTGTCACCCATGGTTAAAGACAGACAAGATCTTGTTTTTGCAAAGATTCTTTGTAGAAGAGGGAAATTCATCCCACAGCTTGTGCAGCTCTCAGTTCAAACTGTGATCTGGATGCTTTTTTTTTTTTGGGGGGGGGGGACAGACCAGCAGCAGCGATTGGAGCATTTCATTAAAAACAACATTTTACTTTTTAAACAAGAGATTTCATAGGCCTCTCTGCCACCAAATTTATCATGCAAGCTCAAAATGATAAACTAAACCCAGATACTTAAGATGCTACCATTTTCTATCATACTGTTTTGTCTTTTGAACAGTTCTTTTCAGCAGAGCATTCACCTGAAAGTGCTTTATAAACTATTAGGTAAGTATCAATGCTTTACAGTGAAGGGAAGCCTTGCCATTCCCATTTTACAGCTAAGGAAGCAGAGACATAGACTTTAGAGCCAAAGTTTTAGAAGTAGCCTCTAATTTTGACTGCCAATCTTTAGAATATCAACTGCTTGATTTTCACAGGTACCAAAGATCCATAGCTCCCACTGAAGCCGGTCAATTTGAGCTCTGGGTGCTCAGCACCTGTGAAAACCAGGCTGCAGCTGTCTAAAGATGGACATCCAAAATCAGAGCTCACATTTTACGTAAGTGACTAGCCAAAGGCCACACAATAAGTCAGTGGCAGAGTCAAGAGTTGAACCTAGGAGTTCTGACACTCAGCAACATGCTATAAGCACCAGATGACCCTGGTATAATATATAAAGGCTGCAACACAACAAGGAATTCCCACAGATTTTAATTACTTGTCAATTATGCTGTAAAAAAGAAGATCTCTTCTTGTAAGGAGAGATATCTCAATTTTTAACAGAAATCTATTTGAAGAAATGGCCTTCTGTTCATATTTAGCACTTTTATAAGAACTGCACATCCATTTAGACTCAGAAGGGCATTTGTTCTTTCCCCACTTCCATTGATGAAACCATAGGCTTCCACTGAATTATTTATTCTGATGTTTCTCAGGCACTGAAATACCTGGGCATCAGATATTCTCACATGTAATCCAAACCTGTAAGTGACCACAAAAATTCAGCTCACAAGTATAGTTGTATTGTTCAGTATGGTCTTTATTACACATTTGAACATAAGACAATGCAGAATGTCAAAAATGGAAATCATAGATACTAGTTCCAGCTTGCTAATAAGGTGGGGATAATACTCCACCTCAGTTCATTAGACTGATCACTAAAACACCTTGTTCAAGTGGCATATAGAGTTTGTTTCAGATCATTGGACATATTTCTATTTTAAATACAATTTGTCAATAAAATCTTCACCTTTACAGAAAAGCCATGCTACTACCTAACATCATATTTATCAGTCATCCTTCTTTCATATTTTTGCTGATCCCAAGCTCTTTTCATCATACAAGCATACATAAGAAACTTTAAAATCAGCACTAACTTTGGATTAGAGTTTTCCCTTACTGCCTCAGCTTTCCTCAGCCAAACAAAGATCTCTAGATGGCCACTGGGGTCATATGAGAGCATGCTTATTAATTAGGCAAGGGAGAACAAAGGGCATGATAACAATATGCAGAATAAACCTTCATAAACAAGAATCATCCCTGGTCTAGTTTTAAGTTAAGTGATCATTCAAATTAACCCAGGTACCTTTTTCTTTGTCAAAATGGGACTGGCTGGTTAAAAATAAAAGAAAATACAAAAATAAAAAAAAAGTTCCTTACCTGCCTTTCTAACACCTTACATTAAACAACAACTATTATTGGGGCAGCCTTGTAAAATGGTCTTGAAAACTTATCAGACTATGGACAAAAATCAATCTACCTGGGAACCAGACGATGGAAGAAACAGTGACTTACTCCAAGCAAGCAATATGCCACAAAGCTTTTTCTTAAAAATTTACTTTTCACTTCTATGCCCTTTCTTTTTCCACTTCTCTTCACTGAGCTTGGAAAAAAGACCACCTAATTAGTTACACTTTCTGCAACACATTTGTTCGGGTTCACAGACAACGCAAGTGACTATTTAAATCCAAACAAAAATTATGATTGCTGTTTAATATATTCACAGAAACATTTTAATTTGCCTTAGGCTTGTAAAAAAGAGAGAGTTTTACCACCATCTACCTTTACAGTCTAAACCACCTGGAAGATTCCCATTGTGAAGTCACAACTTCCATATCAAATGTTGAAAATCCAATTTCTCAACTGCTTGGGAGCAACAACTGAAGCGCCTCTGAGATTTCGATTGGGGCAAATTTGAAAAATAACAGTGCAGAGAAATAGAATCCCAAAGCATAGAGGACTCTGATGCTTAGACATGCAATATCCATTCTATGGACTTCTCTCTCAGGTTAAGTGAGGGGTGAAGGGCTGACTAAGTGCAATGAGCATCTCCAACAATGACAGTACCTTGCATCTGTTGCATGAGCAGAGTTCGCTGAAGCATTGGATTGGCATTGAGGAGCGATGCTTGATTCGTTGCCCGTAAGCTCAGCATCTGTTGCTGTTGAGGTGGTGGCAAACCCCTGGAAAAGAAGGGATCAAACCCTAAAAAAAGCTTCCTGTAGAAAAATGTAACCTTTAAATTCGCTCTTGTTGTCTCTTACAAGCACAACACAAGGAGCAAAGGACAAAAGCAATACTGATGCGTTTGCATTAAAACACCATTGTATACATTAAGATTGTATCCCCGTTCTTCCATCCTCCTGGAGCACCCAGTGGTGAGGGATTGTCCATTACAAAATCTTAGGTCTGCAACTTTGCTAGGTTTAAGAGACAGAACCTCTCAACACCACACACACATAAAGGGTAATGACATAGCTTAAGGAAGTTCAGTAAGGGACTGCAGGTCTACAGACAAATTCAGCTAGCAATCAGCTGCCTGCATGGAACAACTCCACTTGATTTTTAAAACATTTTCATCATCCTAGGACACTACTCAAAATCCACTACTCCCACCCAGAGGCTGTCCATATGGGTGCAGTTGCACCTAAATGTGAGTATTGGGAAGAGTGGCAGTAAACTATGACTTTCATATTTAAAGTATGGGCTAGAAGGAAAAGATGAGAGGAGTAGGGATATCCTGGGAATGGGGTTGAGCAGCGAAGTGTCAGTCTGGTTCAGGGGATTGAAGAAACTGCCATACATTACCCTACATGATTCTTACATGCTCCAAAAATAAGTCTCATTGCACTGCTCTCAACCCCACTACCATAATTTATGAGCCAATATTTATTTACTTACCCCACTCCTAAAGATGCTATAAATATTATGAAGGAAAAGCAGGGGTTTTTTTTGCGGGGGGGGAGCCTATTCAGTGCTGGCTTTTAAAGCTCTTAAAGGAGAAAGGCTTGATTATATCAGACAAGCCTTATGCTGGTGGGCACAAGTGCTGACATCATACACCATCACATCTTAGGTTGGCAAGTCAAAGAGTCGCTGTGAAAGCCCTTCAGGTGTGAAATTTACTTCTGTACAACATCTTCCTCAGCCCAAGCCACCCCACTTAAAATACTTTTTTATTAGGAGACCATTTGAATAAATAGACCGATATGCTCAGTATAGTGGGTCACCTTTTAATAATGACAGATATTTGCAGTATTGTGAGTCATTTATATTTATTTGAAGAGAAATTTAAATACTTTCTCACCCTTTTTTCTCTTATATTACCTTTGTAAGAGAGGTTTCCAAGCATACCTCAATAACATCTCATCATACTGATGCAATAGTGATTGTGATTTAGTAGCCAAGGAACTTCTTTTCCTCCTTACATTCCCCCCCTTTAGCCTTGAATGCCTGCTGCATAAAGTTTTAGACAAGAACAGTAGCACCTAAATGCATTATTTAACTGTTTCTGTAGTATATCTTCTATCTCTGGTCATAGTGGGCAAATTTCCTTGACTAGAACTATTGTCTTCTCTCTTACGTGTTACGTGAGCAGTTTCACTCTTTATTGTCCTCTTTATTGCTTGTGTCTGGCAGACAGGTGTCTCGATTTGTCTTTTAATCCAAATCAAATACAAAGTCACACCCTTAACAGCATGGGGTGCAATTGCACAAATATTTGTGCTTATACACAAACATCACTTGAATGACACCTTACACATGTTCAAACTGAATTCAATAAATTCCATCCTTACACTAACTAAATAATAATATACACATAATAAAACAAAATGTTTTAACCAAAAGGGAGTTGGGAGCGTGGTAATATAGTAAAATCCATGCTCCTGTTTAAAAGGTTTAGTAGGACTTTTATGTAAGCTGTAACAGGTAACATTTTCCTCTAGATTCCCCACTTTTAAACAACAATCAGTTTTTCTAGTTGGATTGTTGTCCGTCCACCTTTTATTGATTTAAATTTGGACACTTTGACTCTACAGAATTTTGTTTTATATGATCTGTTCCACATGATTATGTTTTACTTACTTTCAGGTACTAGGATGATGGGATCAGAGAAATACCAAGGTGACAAGCACCTTAAAAAATACTATAGACACAGAGCTTTTTAATAGGGCAGTGCCCCATCTGTTGCAAGGGAGGGAAGAAGCCTTTTGACATTCAAACTGTAGTATTTGATAACTGTCTGGTGCAATGCCAGATTTGGAGGAGCTGCACCAAGCAGGAGGCTTCCTTTGCCCACTGCCCCCTCGGTACAGAGCTAAGGACGAGTGTTCTGGGCAGTGCCCTGATCCCCACCCAAGGGCTGGGCAGACCCTTTATTGCTGTTGCAGCTTCTGGAGCCCTTTCCCAGAGCATGCAGACAGAGGAGCCTCTTCAGCTGCCAGATTCACTAAGAGAAACGGAGACAATTCGTGGCCCAGCTCCCCGCCCCGTCCTGGGCCCTTATACTCCACGCACAGATCCCCTTCGCGCCACCCAGGCTCCTAAACCTCTACACCGATCTCCCTAACTCCACCTCCCCAGGGCCCTCACACCCCTGCACTGATCCCTTCCCTTCCTCCCAGCGGGCCCCTTTAGCCCTGGCACAGATCCCTCTCCCTCAGGCCCGTAGCCCCTGTACGGATCCCTCTGCCCACATGCAGCCGCCTCCGCCAGCGGCGGTGCCCGGGCCGCCCCCGCCCCGAAGAGGTGGCGGGGGGCGGGGGGGAGAGCAGGCCAGGCAGGCAGGCACGACACCAGCCACGCTCAGGCTTTCCTGGGGACGGTCCCCAGGCACAGGCCCGCGGTCCCCGGCCCCGATGAGTCGCGCTTACCGGCCTCCCTGTTGCGACGGGTGCTGTTGCTGCTGCTGCTGCTGGAGGAGGTGCTGGAGCTGCAGCAGCTGGAACTGCTGCTGGTTGAACATGTCTGGGGAGCCCCACGCCGAGCGAGCCTGGGACAAAACGCAGGAGAATGAGGGAGGCACCCGCGGGGGGGGGGGGGGGGGAAGCGAGCTTCTGCGTCTCCAGCTCGGAGCAGCCGCCGAGCCGCGACCCGCTGCCCATCCATTCACTCATCGGAGGGCCGCCCCCGGGGTCACCGCAAGCAGCAGCCTGGGAGGGACCTTCCAGACCCCACCCCCTACAAATCCCCCCTCCAGGGGCGCCTGCGAGCCCCCTGCTCGGGTCTGCATCAAGCCCCTGCCCGGGGCACCGGGACCCCCGCGGCAACCCACCTGAGTTTACGTTTCTTGACCAACAGCCTCCATCTTATTGCACGGAACAATCACCACCTGCCGCCGATCTGCCTGGCGGCTCGCTCGGGCTTCTCCTCGCCGCACCGAACCAGCGGAGAGAGGAAGCCGGAGAGCAGCACTCGCTGTCGAGTCAGCTCCTTCTGTAGGCCTGGAGGAGCCGCTGCACCTCTTCGCCTTCCTCCTTCAGCTGGGGGATTCCTTTTTCTTCCTTTTTCTTCGCCCACTAGGAACGAGGGATTTTGCTGCGTGTTTCAGTGGGACACTTAGTATCGCCTTCCCCATCTTCCTGGAGTCTCATGGAAATCGCCCCAGGGCGGGACACCTCTGCTTCCTTCTCCTTGTCCTCCACACAGTCCACAATTAGAAGTAGGTCCCTTGCACACAAGCAGGGCTGGGCACCATCTGTTCAGGGGCTGTGGCTAGGCGAATTGAGTAATCTGCTAAAGGGGGAAGTAGATGGTAGCCAACATCTTTTTTTTTTTTTTTTACGGTCCAGGGGAATCCTTGGTATCTGCTGCAGATGGTAACTGTCTCACTGAGGAAATGGAAAATCCCTAGCACTCACGGTCAATTGGTTGTGGTCTGATCTCCACAAACTTTGCCCTGAGAAAATTGTCTTTCTGGGAAAAATGAGACTTTTGCATCATTCTTGTGAGAATGTATTTTTATTTACAAGATTTTCTAACAAATGCAGGTGCTTTCTAGTGAAGCAAACCTTTCCTGTGGGTGTGGCAACTCTTCTACTAAACTCATTTGAAGTATTAAAGTAGCAGCCGTATTAGTCTGTATTCGCAAAAAGAAAAGGAGTATTTGTGGCACCTTAGAGACTAACAAATTTATTAGAGCATAAGCTTTTGTGAGCTACAGCTCATGATGAAGTGAGCTGTAGCTCATAAAAGCTTATGCTCTAATAAATTTGTTAGTCTCTAAGGTGCCACAAGTACTCCTTTTCATTTGAAGTATGTGTCCAGTATCTGAGACCTCTGGCTGAAAGAAGTGCTGTGAACTCTCATTTTCTCTTTGGACTCAATCTAGTGGGACAATAAGACTGAAGTCCTGATTTTTTGCTGCTTACTGTACTAGGGAGCCATCCTGCAATAATTACTCATTTGAAAAGCTCGTAGTAGTGTGAATGTTCTTGTTGACTTCAGTGAGACTACTCACACAAGTAAAGACTTTTGAAGGACTAATGGTTGCAGGATTGGTCCTTAGCTGGCTTTTTTTTTTTTCCTTTTGACTTTTTTATACTGTCACTATTTTATGATAGTCGATCTGGAGATCCTGACCCTTAATGGCTAGCTGTATTAATGCCTAGCAGGGCTGGCCTTACCATGAGGCGAACTGAGGCAGCCACCTCAGGTGCCAGACTGGGGGGGGCACTAGGACCCAGAGTTTCAAAGGCTGGCCCTGATGCCTAGACTCCTTAAGCCAGTCATTACTGGCTCAAAAACACACTCCTGTTAATCTTCGTGGTTTAAGTTTTGTCCCAGGAAACAGTCATGGGAAAATTTATATGAAGACTTTTTCACATTGCTCCACATAACTGATCCTTTTCCTCCACCATAATAACCCTACTGCAAAAACTGCCCCGGCTGAATAATTTGCAATGGGGGAAGAGCAGGAAAAAGCCTTTGTAAGAAGATCCAGAGCAGTGATACACAGACCTCAGTGCTTCAGGAGCCAAATTAATGATCAACATTACCCCCAAAGAGCCACAGTAGTGTGACTTCATTATTTCATTTACTACAGTACTATATACTCAACACCTCTTCATGAGTAAGGAAACACGTGATCATAGTAAAATCATCCTAATTTGGTTAATAACTTACTTAAATAGTTAATAACATAGTAAAAGCATCCTGATTGGTTAATAATTAAATCACATAGTGTTTTAATATCATGTGCTGCAAAGAGCCACATTCAAGAGCCACTTGTGGCTCATAAGCTGCAGTCTGAGTATCAGCATCCTAAAGACTTCAGTTAGAGAGGAAGGTTGACCCAGTAGTTTGGACATAAGCCTGGGACGCAGAAGAACCAGGCTCTATTCCATACTCTGCTGCAGACTTCATGTGTGACTTTGGGCAAGTCACTTAGGATCCAATTGTAAGGGTATTTAGGTGCCTAGGGGAATTTTGAGATGCACCTAAGCACTTCTGAATTCCCCAGTAGGCACCTATCTGCATTTTTAGGCACCTAAATACCTTTATAAATCTGCATGTGCTTCAGTTCCCAATTTTCCACAATGAGGATAAAAGCACTTCTTTATGTCACAGATGTTATGGGTGTTATGATGATAAATGGCTGGCAGTGACCCTTATATTTAGGGTTCTAAGTAGCCCCAGGGTGCATATGTATTGTGATACTCTTTAACTACATGATTACATACTGCTTTTTCCATCCTGCATCCGATGAAGTGAGCTGTAGCTCACGAAAGCTTATGCTCAAATAAATTTGTTAGTCTCTAAGGTGCCACAAGTACTCCTTTTCTTTTTGCGAATACAGACTAACACGGCTGCTACTCCAGAACCCTGAGGGTACATCTACACTGCAGAACAAAACAAACTTGAAGAAAACCCCCGGAGCAGCAACTCTCAGAGCCCAGGTCAACTGACTCTGGCTCACAGGGCTCCTGCTAGAGGGCTAAAAATAGCAATGTAGAAGTTCCTGCTTGGCCTAGAGCCTGGCCTCTGAGACCCACCCCTCTTCCTGGGTTTCAGAGCCTGGGCTACAGCCCAAGCAGGAATGTCTATACTACAGTTTTCAGCCTTGTAGTGTGAGCCCCAGTCAGTTGACCATGGCTACAAGACTTCCTGCTGCAGGTTTTTAGGCAATGTACATGTACCCTGAATCCTCTGGTACCCAAGAAGGCAGAATTAAGGTTGCAGAGGCAATCATACATTTGGCATTTCCTAACTTCTGCTTGACTTTGCAACATAAATAACAGACTTTTAACTCACTCTTTGTATGCAATATATAAAAGATTGTGAGATGCTCAGATACTAGAGTACTGGGAGCTATACAAGTACCTAAAATAATGTCTATATAATAAAATTCCAGGAATGTCACTCCGTGTGGCAGTCTGAAGCCTAAAATGTCTGTAGTCAGTGTGAAGTGATAGAAGAAGCTACAAGCATGGCTGAGGGCTCTTTTTGTTCAGAGTATTATCAGGTTGAATCATCTCTGGGTTTCATGGTCTGTTACTGTCAATTTTTAAATTCTCAGACATTTTGACTTTACAAATTACACACTCATGCCACAGCAAGGCCTGTATCTACGCCATAGCTAGAGTCCTAGACCACTGTGAGATCTGATGTAACTCAGTCACAGCACCACCTTTACAGCTAATTTGCATGTAGTTTAACCAGTGATATGACACAGAGGTGGACTACTTGACCCAACTGCCAAAGTTCATCCACACAACAATACAACCAGCACACAATAAACCCCAAACACATATAGCTCCTCACCGTAACACACAGTCCTCATTTGCCACCTACACAAATCAGTAGGAATTTACCAGCACAACCTCCCCTGCCCTTGAAACAAACTAACATTACCATCCACACACCCAAACCCACACACAATAACTCCAATCACACAAAGCCCTTCCCTGCAGCACACATCTCTCATTTGCCACTCACATGACTCTCCAAGCACAACACAATCCACACACAAATCAACACTATCGCCCCCACAACACAGCCAGCAAACACAGTAATCCCAAACATCACTCTGAAGCCTAGAATGTCTGTTGAGTCAGTGTGAAATGTTGGAATCAACTACAAGCATGGTTGAAAGCTTTGTGTTTAGAATATCTCCAGGTTCAATCAACACTGGGATTCGCAGTCTCTTATCATCCAACCGTTAAGTTCTCAGCCCTTTTTCATGACTTTATGAATTACACCCATGTGACAGCATGAGCTTTCAGTTGCTAGTAATTTATTTTATATTAGTGTTTATAATTATATTACTAATTTATTATGGTACAGTAGACCCTAGAAGCCTTAATTAGAGACAGAATCCTGGGCTCCATTGTGCGAGGTCCTGTACAAATATGAAATAAAGAGCCGCTCGCAGCCATAAGAATTTATGGTCATAGGCCTGCAATTCACTGCATGCAGGTTCACTGCTGCACCCACACTGAACCTCCTTGAAATCATTGGGGCTCTGTGCAGGCATAGTAAATTTAAGAAAATTACATGGGAAAATACCTGCCATTTTGTGCAACCTGGGACATTCCATAAATTGCTCTTAAGAGATACCTTTATGAACCTTGGATATAAATTACCCCTAGCAGGGATGGTTTACTAGAATCCAGAAAATGCTAGTAGAGATAAAAGAAATCCTCCCATTATTCTTTACTTCAGTTTGAACAGTGTAAACACAGAGGCTTAACTGACCAGCCTAGAAAATGTGGTTAGGATTCTTTTTCTTTCCTTAGCTCATTTTCATATATATATATATATATATATATATATATATATATATATATATATATATATATTTAGCCATAGTTGTGGGAAGCAAAATAGCATATTCCAGTTGACAGCTGAATGGTACCACAAATAATCAGACATAGCACTTGTACATGAAGAATTACCTCTCATCCCCAGTAGGGGCTAAGAGTTCTTTTGCGCTTTTTAATGATCATGTAGCTTGTTTCTATACTGCAAAACGTGTGTATATGGAGTAAATATGTGTCATTCCAGGAGGCTACATGAAATCTAAACAACTATGGTGCCACAGTAAGTAAACAATACAATATTACTAATCAATCCCTTTGTCACATAAACCCGAGCATCCACAGGACTCCAGTTACCATGTCACCATCCTGTCTCACTGACCATGGCAATAAATTAAACAATTATGAGAACTAAAAAGCCAACACAAGAAAAAGATAGAAAAAACCCTGCAATTAAACAGACTAAAACCTGTTGAGTTGACTCATCCACCCACCCTCCATGTGAGACAATTTGTGCTGCACTTCTATGTAATCTAGAGTACAAGTATGGGTTCCAGACTAGTGGGTCCTAATCTTGGCTCTGTGAAAGACTCACTGTGTGACTTTTCACAAGTTTATGCTCAAATTTTACTCCTGCTGGAATTCTGTGCTACTGCACAATGTGGAATTTGCACAAAATTAATGTTCTCCACAGAATTAATTTTTACATGCAGAGTTTGTGATCTCCACCATAATGATTCCTTTTTCCGGTTTTGCGTGTTTCAAATGTATTAGTTACGTCTACATGTCTTTGCACACACATGACCCTACTGGTGCCATCCTCCCTCTTATATTCCCTGCCAGCCTGAACCCACCCCTCTCTGCTCCCACCTATCACTGCACACCCCAGCATTCCCACCCTCGCCTGGCACGGGGGTGTGCATACTACCTCTGGAGATGAAGGGGTGTTGGCTAGCAAACATGTACATGACCCAACTCACACAAACACACACATCCTACCCTGGGTCTCCCTCCCAATCCTAACCACCCGCTATCCTACAACTAAACTATCACTAACTCAACAGCCCCCCTCCTGCTATAGTGGCATAACCCAAAACCTTACAATACACATCGAAACTTGAATTTGTACAAGACATAACAGACAGACCCAAAACAGTCCTTAAGGATGCTAGCGCCCTCTTAGGCCAGGTTGTTACAATATTTTTATATAACATGCTTTTGTATAATGACTTTGTTTAAATAAAATATTTAATTTCAGTGAAACAGAAGATAACTGTCAACAAAGATGCATCAAGTTCTGTATTAATATGCCTAGTAAGGAATCTATTTGTCAAAAAACATTCCCTGAATCTTGTTTGTTGTCTGTATTGTTACAGAGATACTTGCTGACAGGTATTTTGAAATAAATTACCAAAATAATTGAAACTGGTGTGATTATATTGTGTTATTTTGACAAAATATGCAGAATTTTGCACAATTTTAAAATATTGTGCATAGAATTTTAAATCTTTTTTTGCACAGAATTCCTCCGGGAGGAACATTTTCAGAAGCAGTTCCTGATTTCAGGATCCTCAATTTCTAGGTGCCCAACCTGAGGCAATCTTCAGAGGTGCCCAGAACTCCAGTTGAAGTCCATGGGGATGGTAGTATTCATCTATCCCACAGGGATGTTGTGAGGCTTAGTTAATGAATGCTTATGAAGCATCTCGAGATCCTATCATCCACTCTTTGTCCTATCGCCACATAAACCTGTTCCCAATAGTTCTTGATTGATGGTCAGGTCCACTGTATATGAACTAAAATATTTATTTAGAGTGCACCCTCTCTACCATGCTGGCAAATTACTTATATTAATTCAGAATTATTAATCTATTAATTCAGTCTCCCTAGGTTAAAATATATCATAGTTACTGTTTGGCCTTATCTCAGTGCATGTGAAATGCACAGAGAATTCTGCTTTGCTTAAAATCTGAATCACTTACCCAAACATCTGTTCTTGTCCAAATCCCTTTTGTTTTGGACAATATCATTCAACTTATTCGCAAAAAGAAAAGGAGTACTTGTGGCACCTTAGAGACTAACAAATTTATTAGAGCATAAGCTTTCGTGAGTTACATCGGATCCATCCGATGAAGTGAGCTGTAACTCACGAAAGCTTATGCTCTAATAAATTTGTTAGTCTCCAAGGTGCCACAAGTACTCCTTTTCTTTTTGCGAATACAGACTAACACGGCTGCTACTATGAAACCTGTCACTCAACTTATTGTTTCCTTGCTTAGATCCCAGCTTCAGGGGAGTAGCACAAGGGATACATTTGAGTCAGTGTCTTGTAAAATATTTATCCTTTTAAAACTTTTTTTGTGAGAGGGTGAAGGTGTATAAGGTTGGTTCAACAAACTTGCTGTTTCAGAAGTGAAGTGTAACAGAGCATATATTTCATGTGATTTTCCTAAAGGGCAAACTACATATTTGAAAACATAACAAATTATGGGATGCATCCATTCCAGATAACTGTTCTTATTGCAACCAGCTTGAAAGACAGAAATTCCTCTCCTTTTGAATAACTCAGAGCATCTGTTCAAAGTACTGTAGCACAGAATAGGCACTTTAAAAAGGCATGTGTGTATATATATTCTCCTATACTGATAAACATGGTGGCAATCCTGTTCCCCCAACCCTTCATCAGTGTTTATATTCTTATGTCTATTTATAGAAGTCTCCTGGATGCACACAGGCTCAAGAACATGAACCTCCTGGTGTAGGGTTACTCTATAAAGTTGCCAACTTTCTAATCACACAAAACTGAACACCCCTGCCCCGCCCCTTCTCCGAGGCCCCGCCCCTTGCTCCATCCCCCTTCCCTCCATTGCTTGCTCTCCCCCAGCCTTAGTCACTTGCACCGGGCTGGGGCAGGGAGCTGGGGTGTGGGAGGTGGTGAGGGCTCCAGCTAGGGGTGCGGGCCCTGGGATGGGGCTGGGGATGAGGGGTTTCAGGTGCAGGAGAGGGCTCCGGGTTGGGGTAAGGGTGTGCGTGGCGGGGTGACTACTCTGGCTGGGGGTGCAGGCTCTGGGGTGGGGCCAGGGATAAGAGGTCTGGGGTGCAGGAGGGGGCTGTGGGGTGTGGAAGGAGGTGTGGGCTCCATCTGGGGGTGTGGGTTCTGGGGTGGAGCCAAGGATGAAGAGTTTGAGGTGCAGGAGGGGGCTCTGGGTTGGGGCAGGTGGTTTGTGTGCAGGGGGGTGAGGGCTCTGGCTGGGGGTGCAGGCTCTGGGGTGGGTCTGGGGATGAGGGGTTTAGAGTGCAGGAGAGGGATGGGGCAGTAGATAGGGGTGTTTGGGGGGGTGGGCTTCGGGAGGGAGTATGGGTGCGGGACGGGACACTGGGCTGGGACAGGGGGTTCAGGTGCGGGAGCGGGTTTGGGATGCGGGTCCCGGTGGCACTTACCGTGGCTCCCAGGTAGTGGACGCCAGGTCCCTGCCGCCCCTAGGTGCATGGGCAGCCAGGGAGACTCTGCACTCTGCCCTCCTGCCTGCAGGTGCTGCCCCCACATCTCCCATTGGTCACGGTTCCCAGCCAATGAGAGCTGTGGAGTTTGCCTGTGCATTGTAGCCCTGGGTTTGGGCACTTTCTTCCCCACTGGAGTGAGTGCATTGTCTCCACAGGCCTGAGGAGTGAGAGGCAGCTCCCTGCAAGATAGCTCCCTGTATTGTGGAGGTGCACTCTGCTAACTACTTGCTCAGATTAATCACTTTTTAAGGGATATAATTTCAAACAGGGGCTTTCAAACTACATTAACAATATCTGTAGGCAGGACTGTTTACATGAGCTAATGGGGATTTACCCCCACAAAACCAGTGCACCTAGCTACATGTTTGACTGGAAACAGATGGACCTGCAAATACGAGGTGCATTTATCCACAGATGCATTTTTAGAAATTAATTTGAAAATGTGGCCCTAGATAATTTAAAACACTTTAAAGAAATAGTTTCTTTCACTTTCTTTTTAAGTTTATTTCATGTCCAAAGCAGGGCTTTCTAGCCTATAAAGAAATTGGGGTTTTCCCTGTCTATTCCTGCTTGGAAATTTCCTACTTATTTCCAAGTCTCTCTTTTCCTCCAGTAATTGCTATACAGGATGATCATATAGCTCTTTTCTTCTTCTTTTTTTTTTTTAAACTACTGCTACAAACTGCTGCATAAGTCATCAAGCAAGGAGATGCTTTGGAGTCACAAGGCCTGCACCATCACACCTTGACACTCAGCAGATACTCTTGCAATGAACAGTCTCTTACAGAAGCAGAAAACAAGGGATCTGAATTTGAGAGGTGCTGATTACCTGCAGCTCTCATTGACATCAATGAGAGGTGTGGGTGATCAGAACCTCTTAAAATCAGATATCAGGTTCTTTCATATTTGTGCTTGGGGCTCCAGCTTTGCTGCCCATGATTTACATGACAAGAATTGTTGCAGAAGTGGTTAGGTAGACTCACTATGCGGCCATATTAATGAATCCTTACATCTGTAATGTTGCATACCAATATTTCATCCCCATTTACAAGTGCATCTGAAAACTGGATAAAGGGCACCACGTTCTGTGCAGCTTTCAGTGTAATGTTAACAATAATATACAGATTTTGTGTGAAAGCATCAACACAATTTACCAACATTTTCTACAGTTTTTTCACTCTTTTCTTCTCCCCTTCCCTAGTTTCTTGTCTGCATGGAGAAGGAGCCTGCTACTCTTGATAGTTTCCCCAGCATTCCTCTTGCCCCCTGCTGCCTCACCTGTATCAGGTACAATAGCTTTTGTGATCAGAGGGTTCAATCACTCTTCCTGAAATGAGGCAGGGTATAAAGACCTCACATCAGACCTGTGGATAGTGTTTTCCCTAGGAATTGAAATTAGGGGGCGGGGAATGTTCGAATTTACAGGGGGAGGGGTCAGCACCAATGAGGGGTAAGACTGTGAGGGCGAAGGTGTATGGCACCATAGTAAAAACTGAAAAATGTTTCATGACCATTAGATTTAACTCATAATTTTAAAATCACCACACAAATTAAAGTTGCCTACTCAAGCCTTCTATGAAGCACAACATCTACATCCTTCTTTGTCTCTTGTTATAATTTTGCACAACTCTGTTAATGAACTTCTTAAATGCAATGCGTTCATCTTCGGTGGCTTCTCGTGTGTCTGGTGCTTCCATTCCTTCAATTGATATGCTCATTAGTTCATTCACATGATCAGGCAGAAAGCAACTTCTTTCAGAACACAAAATTCTATTAAATGATGAAAAAGAACATCAACTGTAGCTGTTGTGACTGGGAGTAGCAAGAGATGAATTCATACTTCTTTCACCTCAGGAAACAGCACAAAGATTGGGTTGAGCCACTAGTGTTGATAAAAAAAAAAAATAAGTTGAAGTTAAATCTTCATTCATTCATCGTATGATATTCCACTCTGTGTTCAGATTCTCTATTCTGTCCTGAGCACATGGCAACCCCATTGCTGGTAGTGCCTCACTCCACTCAACTGTTGGTATTTTATAGGACAGTGATCTGTAAAAGCTATGTAGAGGTTGAGTAGAATCTAGAAGTCACTGCTGTAGATTTTTAAGAATCAAGGCTGCATACTTTTTCAGTTGTCTTAACACACACTTCTTGTCCTCTTCACTAAGGATTCAATATAAATGCCTTAGTCAGTCAACTTCTGGCCTGAAGTCTTTGCTTCTTCCAGAACTTTTTTAATGGAGAGCTCTCTGATTGATCCAAATGTAGCTTCTATTGCTGGACAAAGATCTACTACTGTTGTAGCAGATGCCTGGATGGCATTGTTTAATGACCCAAGTGGTTTCAATAGTAGACTTATGAGAGAGAGAACAACAATAGTCTTCTCTGAACATAGTAGCAAAAGTAATCCACCAGCCTCATTATTTAGCTCCATCCCATCTTGGTAGATACTTTCCAAAGCCAGTAATAACAGCTGGAGTAATTTTAAGACAACAGCCAAGGATTGCTTATGAGAAAGACAGAGGGTTTTCACAGGTTGGACTAATTTGAACTTCAGTCCTAGTGTATCTTCTATATTTTCCAAGATATCCAGTCTTTTTGGACTCTTGCTGAAAAAAGAATATAATGAAGACATTAAATTTATAGCTTTTTAAATGTCTTTTGAAGAGTCTGCAGCTTGTACTAGCGCTATTTGGAGTAGATGGCCTTTGCAGTGAGTATAGGAGAGATTAGGATTACACTTTTCTTTGAGCAAAGCTTGTACTCCACCATGTCTTCCAGAGAAGTTTGCAGCTCCATCAAATGCACAAGCAGCCATCTGTTTGGGGTCCAATTGACAGCCATTTAACTCTTCCAAGATGTGGGTTCGCAAAAAGAAAAGGAGTACTTGTGGCACCTTAGAGACTAACAAATTTATTAGAGCATAAGCTTTCGTGAGCTACAGCTCACTTCATCAGATGCATTTGGTGGAAATGGTTTTTTTCCCCCACCAAATGCATCTGATGAAGTGAGCTGTAGCTCACGAAAGCTTATGCTCTAATAAATTTGTTAGTCTCTAAGGTGCCACAAGTACTCCTTTTCTTTTTGCAAATACAGACTAACACAGCTGCTACTCTAAAAGATATAGGTTGTCACAGATGCAGCTGATGTGTCTTCTATAACTTGAACATCTAGAAATGCATCTACTGGCCTACCACTGACATCAAGATAACATACACAATGACTTAATACTTGATGCCTATTTGCATCAGTGCATTCAGCCATGTATGCAAATTTTTTGAATGTGGTGAGAGAGTTCTTCATTTTTTTCCAACTGTTGAGTCTTTCACTGTTGCACCACATGCTTCTAGCCAGTCAGCTGAGTTTCTTGCAGAAAGATAGTGAGCATTTGCTGGTCTTGTTCAGAACCAGTGTTCAACTTCAGGATGAACAAGTGACAATGCACTTAACATTAGCCTCCAGTTTGTAGTGTGTGGTATCTCTTGCCTAAATAAAAGTATGTTGCCACAGCCATGTTTGTTCGCATGAAGCGTATTGCATCTCCAGCATTCTTAACAGCCTCATTAACACTCACTGGTGTTGTCCTTGGTCAGTGGAGACTCAGAGTTCAGAGATGCTTTCACATGAGTTCATCTCCCAGGTGGGGAGGAAGAAGGCACCTTGCTCATTCCTCCAGCTGCTCACTGTTCATGCTGGCCCATGCTGGCCACTGTTGTTCGTTGTGCCACCATTCACTCCATCATTCTGTTGCCAATGGCCCTATGCCATCACCTTCTGCTGCCACTGTAACCTCTGTGGGTTGGTCTCTTGAGGTTCCACCCAGCTCTCAGTGATTTCAGCTGAGCTCTCAGTGGGGGAACCTCATTGCTAGTGCAGACTGGGCGGTCTCTTCCACAGATATACTGTCCAACAGCAGGTCTAAGCACTTTAGACCTGATTATCAGTGATTTCAGCTGTAGTGGTCACTTAACAAAACAAAAGACTATCTATGGAGCCTAATCAGCTCTGTCTTTAAACAGTGGAGAGGGAAAGGTCAAATACTACTTGTAACTCAGGCAGACCATCAAGCAAAACACCTGCCCTCACCCTCTCTCTTGATGCCCTCAGTCAGCATAGGCTGAGTACAGTTCTACTGCCCTTTACTCATATAATAAGAATAACAACATTTCATTCCCCCCCCCCCGCATTCAAGTGATTTGTAACCCAACCCCAGCCAAAATCTATCACTTGGGCAACACAGCTCTGTTTGCTGGATACCTAGGTAGATTAGGTGTGAATGTAAATACAATCTGGTCCTGAAGCCTTTCCCCACAGCCCCCAGCTCATCACTAATTGTCAGGGAGAGCTCATTTAGACTTTGCTTACAAATCATAATTTGAAATTATTAGGTTGGCCAACATCACCAAAATGAATGCACTGACATTGTCATAAAAAACAACAGCTGTATAAGGAAGCTAGTCTATATTCATACTTTTCAAATCTATTATACTTTTTCAGATACATGTATTTTATCATACACTTTATATGCTTTTAAATGTGTATTAATGTTTCAATTTAAATTCAAATTTCCAAACAATCACTAAATTGGCAACACTGTATGTAACTAGTTCACAAAACTGCGGGGGGTGGTTTGGGAAATTCAGGGAGGGTATAACCCCCCCCCTGGAGGGGGTGTAGGGAAATCTCTGCCTGTGGACTCCACAAAAGTTGTGTGTGTGGCTTGAGAGCCAAAGATTATTAGTAATTTAAATTCTAATTTCACGAAAAATAAATATGAAAGTAAGAATACCTGAGTGAGAACTCACAAGAAATCCTGTTGTTGCATCCCTTGCATCCCAGTCTTCTCTCCCTTCCTCTGGTTATATTAGTCAGATTTTTTTTTTAAGGCATGAATGTCAGTTGCTGACACAATGCACTTTCAAAGTCTTTTGCAAGTCTTTTCTAAGAGAAACACAAATGTTTAAATTTAATTTCAGATCTCACAGGGAACAGAACAATTCTAAGTGATAATTTCTGGAACATAAGCTCACTCAGAGTGAAATGCCTGTTTAGTATGTTAAATAGCCAGATGAGGGTCCAATATTCGGATAGTTTGATGGTGCTATTGCTAGCAAAAGTGTTGATAGCTGCAATCAAATTCAATCAATTTTATGTAAATTTTAGAATTGCTGATTACAGCAAACCTCTGGTAAATGGCAGTTTTCCTAACAAGATGGTGGGGGGAAGGGGGAGAGGCCTGCAAATATCTACATGACCAGAGTGAAATACTTTGACCCTGACCTGTAAGGAATATTTTTGTTTTCACCAAGGATATTTTCAGGTTAATTATGGCCCTAAATATTTTTTTTGTAAAAACATTATTTTGCAAACTAAGCCAAATAGTTCCTCTTTATTATCTGAGCCTTTTAAAAAAATCAGTGGAAACACATAACATTAAACATTTCCCTGCATTTTTTGTAAATCAGACATAGCAGCAATGTGCTAGTGCATTACAATCAGAAATTGAAACTGACTGGGAACAAAAGTGAAATGCATTTCTTCATTGTTCATACTCTGGGAAATGCAAAAAGCAAAGATCAAACAGCAGCAACAGTGAAAAGTAAATTAAAAGTAAAATAAAATAAAATAAATAAACGTCTACTTTAGTGATTAGTAAACTAGGTAAGGGCACTTACAAGAACAGAGATTATTTACAGAGATATTAGTTAAAAATATATTTAGCTGTTAATCTGTCTTGAATATTTAAAGTCAGCACTGATTTACTGCGTTTTGGGAGGAGTGAAATATTCTTGGCTTCTTCATTATAAATATATCAGGGATTATGCAGACCCTCCAGATTTCACATTCTGGAGGGTTGATTTTAATGCCAATTTTGAACCCCCCTTTTGTTTTGGAGGATTGTGTTGTGTTTCCGTGAGACACTGGAAGCCTCCCTTATTCTAGTGTCCCGGCTTGGGAGCAGATCCCAGGCTACGGAGGCAGGTATCCTAAAGACACCTGGCTCACGGCATAGCTCCCTTTAGCAATCCCTTTACATTTACCTACATGAACTACAACTCCCATGAAGCTCTCGGACCTCAGGAGGGAGCCCTCTAGCGGCCGTTGCTGGTATGTGCGCTTTAAATCCCGTGAGGAGCCCTGTGGCTAGCGGGCTTGAGCTGGCAGTCGGGGTAGCAGCGCTGCTGCAGAGATCCAGGGACCCAGGTTAGGGTGGAGAGTGGAGGGCAAACCAACCCACCACCTAGCTGTGAGGTGGGGACAACCCTTGATGAGGGCTTGGGGGGCCAAACCCCAGCAGTAAATCCTTTGCAAACCAAGCGGGGAGAAAGAGGGGTTTGCCTTGCAAGCCCAGGAGGCGAGAGCCCAGGCGGAGCTGCAGACATGGGGAACCGAGGGATGGAAGACCTCATCCCCCTGGTCAACAAGCTCCAGGACGCCTTCGCTTCCATCGGTCAGAACGCCGACTTGGACCTGCCCCAGATCGCTGTAGTGGGGGGACAGAGCGCCGGCAAGAGCTCAGTGCTGGAAAATTTTGTGGGAAGGTAAGATTTGTAAACTATAGACGATTATAGGGGATGTTATGAGGGCTGATGTCCCTGATGCATCTGTGTTGTGCAATGCATTGCTCAATGGACATGCAGTGCAAAGCTTAATGCAGTGCAATCCAGGACAGGGGAGGGGGGCTGATCTTGCTCCTCTGAATTTGGGATTCATACTGGAGATGGATCATCCCAGCCCCTGCGACACACACAGATCCAAGTGCCGGGATTGCACTGCACCCTACAATGCAGAAATCAGGAGTCTCTATGACCGGTGACATTCCCTTGATTGTCACCTTCACTAGCAAGAGAACCCTCCCCTCAGCATAAGATTAGAAGTGCATACGTGTGTATAAATGTCCGCTTTGAATTGTTAATAACTGATTGGGAACTGATGAAAGCAGATCGATGCTGGGCAGCATATTGCTTGGTGGGCTGGGAGGGGCGGCGGGAGTGTGTGTGTGAAAGAGGTTGAGAGGAGGATGCAGCACCAGACAAATCCTGCTTTTGGAGTGACTAATGCACAAAAGAAGCCATTTGTTTGGGGGTGGAGAGGGAGTAGGAAGGAACCGAGCTGATGTGTTGTCCATATCACAGGAGATTTAATGGTTTTAATCCTAAACCATTTATTTATTTATTTATTTATGGGAGCTAAATACAAGAAGGCAGAATCCTGGGGATGAGCAAGGTGCCAGGATGGTAGGCTGCTGCTGGAGGACAACTGCTGCTTGGCACTGGCAGGGGGGGAGGATGAGGAGTAGGGGAGGAAGGCACTGCATCAAGGAGAGAATGAATAACATAGATGGTTGTATAGAATGTACAGAAAATTCATGGAAATCCAGTAAAGCACAGACAAAGGCTCCATATGTTATGTAATGTGAGGGATAGAAATGTCAGAGAAAAATAGCCACATTTTGGGGTGTCCTTTATGTTATCACACATTAGAGAGCTGCAAGCCAGAGCCAAAAATGATACAGCTTCCACATAATTTTTTAAAATGAATTATCTATGGTGATTCTAAAGAATACTGATCAGTTAATATTGTGTGTGCAATATAAATAACTGTATTCAATCCCTGTTAAATACCAAGATGCCCGTTAGCCATTGTGATCTGAACAGATCATCAAGACTAGATTTCTTATTTGTTTTAAGTTTCACCCTGAAGAATCCCACAAGATGAAATGCTAGGAAGAGTATGCTCACATAGCATGCCCTCTGCTCCTGATTGTGTCTGGCTAGATACAGGACATGTCTTGAATGCTACATAGCCACCTAAAGATGGATGTGCTTGTTGTGAGGCTGAGCAGTAGTGGAATTTAAGTTCAATTTCATTCCCCCCCCACCCTCCTTCTCTGTCCTCCATGGTGGATGCATGTCAGGAGCTATGGGGAGAAGCAGGAAAAGCAGTGGTTATTCCCCTATGTCGTCAACTCCCTGGGTGCTACCATTTTGTGACAGAAATATTCTGGTGCTTTCATGTGACCTTCACAATAATCACCAGCAGCTTCAACAAATAGCTGGTGACCACGGAAGGTGGTCTGCACACACATAGTATACACAACACCTGGAGTGCATCTGAGCTTTTTTGTAGCTTGGTTAATCCTTCCCTATTAGGCACTGCTATCCTCTATGACCAGGATGCAGGTTGCTGCTGATTTCCCTCGGAGGAACTACTGCTGTGACAGAATGTTAAATTATTTTCTTCCACAAACTGTATTCTCCCTCTTCTTTCCCTGCTTTGTTGTGTGGACGCTCTCTCTCTTTCTCTTTTGCCCCCTTTAGTCCTTGCACTGTGACATCTACTAACAAAATTATTTTTATAACTCTTTTATAATTGAAAGAGCCTGTAATGAGCCTGAATAGCTCCATCTTTGTTGGTATATGAACAGAATGGTCCAATATGCTGTACAGGGACCCAGGTGTCCCTGAGCCATGGGAAACAGTGTGCATTAGGGAGATGCCACTTTTGCTGTTTCTGGGGAAAAGAAAACAGAGCAAGAATCAGAGTTGTTGTTTAAAGAAAACCTCCCATCGTTGCATATTCAAAAGAGCCTGAGATTCTTGCTTGCTGATTTTCAATGGTCTATTTTAGAACCTATCAGAGATCCCATTCTGATTAAGTGTTCCTGGGAATCATAGTGAGGGAAGGACTTCCAGAAGCCTCAGCTATAGTATTATTTATTTGTATTACCACAGTGCCTAGGAGCTCCCAACATGGATCAGGACCCCATTGTGCTAGGTGCTGTACAAACACAGAACAAAAAGATGGTTTCTGCCCCAAAGAGCTTACAACCTACTGAGATCAAACCTGTTGAGAAGAGAAAAAGGGTTCCCAGAACTGTTATTGAGCAAAACCCTGGCTAGCCTGTTGGGTTTGTTGCTTCCATGACCCCTGAATGCTGAGAGTCAAATCTATCTTTTATGGAAACTCTGTACGGTGACTGCTGCAATGATGTACCAAGTTTGGCCAATGAGGAAGAACAGTATCAGAGCGAATAGTTCCTTTCCTTTAGATCTAGCAAGCAGAAGGGGGCAAACTGTAACTCCACTGACTCCAATGCACAGCTGCAGAGTTTAGCTGCCTGATAGAGAGTGAATGAACTGATTGGGGGGGAGGGATAGCTCAGTGGTTGTGAGTTCAATCCTTGAGAGGGCCATTTAAGGATCTTGGACAAAAATTGTGGATTAGTCCTGCTTTGAGCAGGGGGTTGGACTAGATGACCGCTTGAGGTCCCTTCCAACCCTGATATTCTATGATTTATATTATCCATAATTTTCCAATGACCTCTGTCTCGGTAGGGCTCATGACCTCACTGCATCCTATCAGTTGTCTCCATGGTAGCACATTAGGGTGCCAAAGCTTTTAGGATAATGAAGTAACAAAGGGTACCCACACAGGAGCTGACAGGACAGGATCGTTCAGGGAAATAATTGGAGGGAAAATGGAAAACGCGTCAAAGGGAACTATTGACTTCTTCCATTTGATGCCATTAGGTGGCTGGGTGGCTCAGGGGATTGGTAATAGATATGAAATCTCTTGCCATTGAAAGTACCTGTCTACACTACAAAACGAATTGTGTTTAAATATGGCTGTGACCCAGCCAGGTTCTAAGGTATTTTTTTCCTTGTTTGTGTGGACAGAGAAAGTCATGTTAGGGAGCCATGCTTTAATCTTCACTGGTATCTCGGCTAAAACATGGTTTCTTAACATGTTTATGACATGGGTTTTTTCTGTTCAGACAGGGAGGAAGAATAACGTGGCGGGAACACACACATTAAAACATGATTATTGCTATAGTGAAGCCTATGTCACCAGTTTTTTTGGGATCAGGCTGTGGGTGAGATTGAGTCCTCACCACCTGACAGTTGTTTAGTGCACAATATGAAATGAGTGTGGTGAGTCTCAGCCCAGTTCCACATTGACAGCTAGCCACATTAAAAAACAAACAACACAATACAATTGACAGTAGCTGGTCCTTTTGATAGGGGTGTCTCAGCAGAGAGGCTGAAGGCTGAATGTGTCATGAAGATTAAACTCCCCTCTTAATTCTAGAGGTAGTTCCTCCAGATCACACCAGCATGGTAGAATGGGGATGGTTTCACTAACATCACACTTGATCTGTGGATAAACAGGACTTCAGTCTCTAGGGCTTCCAATCCAGTGTCTTCTGCTAACACCAACATTCAGTGTATGCTGAATTTTTCAAAATACAGAGGAACTACACTGAATGCAATAAATGTTACTTTGTTTGATATCCTATCAAACAAGTACTTCTTCTGAGTGCAATGGTTCGCTAGTCACTGCTAATTACTCTCCCAGTATCACTTACTCTGCTGTTAACGGATTACCCAACAATGCAAAGCCTGTATTTATAATAGCAGATGTCGATGCGGCTGCTATATGTGCTTCTGCTGCTGAGGTCTCAGCATGGTGACTAACACCAGATGATGATGATGGTAAAATCCTCTAATGGTGTGGGATGAGCCTGATAGAAGAAAGGCAGCTGACATTTCTTTTCCCAGACTAGTTCATGCTGGGGCCTCAGAGCTGGCAGGAAGCTTAGTTTTCGTCCTCCCTAAGCATTGGCTACTGTGGATGTGTTACCACTAGGACAACATCTTATGACATCATCCTCCCCTTTTTGTTCCTGATACCTATTTGCTACTTCAGAGTGCCTGCATGAATTGGCCCTACAGACTGCCAGTGTTGGATGAACTGCTTGGATGGAGTGAGTAAAGCATGGGGATACTTGATGCTGATCTAATTTGAGATTGGGCTTCCCAAATAGAGAGTCTGTAGGCAAGAAAATGGGGACACAGTTATTTCCAAAGTCCAGAAATGTTCACTCTCCTTTTATGGCACATGGGAAAATAAGTAAATAAAAAGATGCCCTCCTGTCTAATAATCTCAATGCATTTTAAAGACATGAGATAACTAAGCCTTCCAATACCCCAGAAAGTAGGAAACTATTATCTCTATTAGATGAAAGAACTAAGATGCGGTGCCGCTAAGTGACTTGTCCAGAGTCACACAGCAATGAGAACCAACCCAACATTTTATTAGTCCCAGACCTGAGCATTAGCCTCAAGACCTTCTTCCCTCATAAAAACTTTTATATCCAAATCAAGCCCCTTCCAAAGATGGAATACTTTCCATGCCAAGTAAGGAGTCTTGCGCCTTGTCCACACACACTTGTACGGTTTTAACTATACGGTATAATTAAAGTGATACAAACCACCACAGAGGATCTAGTTCTACTGGCATAAATGTGCTCATAGTGGTATAGCATATTCCCATATGGGAAGGGGAGCTCTACCAGTGTAAGGACCTTCATGCCAGGATAACTGTGGCTACACTAGGGATTGTACTGATATAACTATTTCAGTAAAAAACCCCACACCCCTAACCAACATAGTTATATGTGTACAAAAACTTGTTCTTAATGTGTTTGCCTCAAGGCAATGCTCAGCATATAGGTGAAAGAATACAAAGGAACAAATATAAACCTAAGCCCTGCCAATACTAAGCTAGAGCCTTTAGAAAAGTGTTTTGCAGTAGACTGAATACAAGGCTAGGAGCCAAGAACTTTGTTCTGGATTTTATTTGGCCTCTGACACTTTAGTAAGTAATTTAATGTCTCTGTGACTCATTCTCTGCACCTGTAAAATAGGGATAGTGATACTTGCCTACCTCCCAGAGATGATGATATGAAACTTAATTAGGTGATATTTGTAAATTGCTTTGTAATGGAAAGGCACACTGGCATTATTTTAGATACAGTGCTGCCTAGAATTCCCTCAGAAAAGGCAATCTTCATGGACACATATTATCAAAAAGCAAAAGATATCTCAGGAGCACACATTGGCCTGTCCAGGTACAGCAGGGTACATCACTGCTCACTCTCTCATCCTCAAAATGTATGGAGCTTCTCTCTTCTCTTCTTGAGCAAACACTATGGCTGAAATAATCAATGCTGCCCACGTGAACTCGGGGTCCAGAGGTCCCAGGCAGTTTTGAAAATCTCAGCCTGTAGGTATTCTTGTGTCCATTCACTGTACAGAGTAACGCTCAGCTTTTATATATTACTTTAATGGTCAGATTTTAATTTATACCAAGAGCTCTTTAGACAACTCTGGCAGCATAAAGGGGTCTTAAAGTGAGTGTAAATGTGATTGATGTTCTCTTTGGAACCCTTTTTCACATCCAGAGTACTGTAAAGGGACCTTAATGTGGTAAACCTTAAAAGCATTATACAATACACACAAATCTGTGAGGAAAGTGATTAATATTATCCCTATTTTGAAGACTGAGGCATGAGGGGTGAAGTGACTTGTCCAGGGCAATAGAGGTTGACAGCGTGAGAGAACTCCTACTCCTAGCCCTGGGCTCATGCCTTTTAATGGAATCCATTTATATTCCAACACCTGAATTATAACTTTTTTGTTTGATTTAGCTGTATGTATACATACAAACAGTGGTAAGCCTCTGGTATTTAGTAAAGAACATACATCCATTTTCCTAAGATTAATAAAAAGCAACAAAGTACAATGCAGCTCAAGAATAAATGTATATCGCATGCCATGAAAAACCCCAAGAAAAAGGAATTAACTCAAGAGAAATGTACATAGCTCTCAGCAATTGCCTGCGGAAGGAAGAGCAGCTGGAGACACACATTTGAGCCAATATATAACATGGATGATCAGAATATTGTAATCAGAGAATATAAATATATCATTGCAAACCTAGATAGCCCTGCTGCAACTCTTGTTCATGTGATTTGTCCTGTGGCTACTCACATGAGTGAAGATGCAGACTCAAGCCCTAAATAAACACAAGTTTCTTTGTGTATTATATATCATCACTATTTCCTGAAGCAGTTCACAGAGGTCTCACACCGTTAGAACCACTACACTTTTCACCTCAGCTCTTTAGACATTTTCCTACACTGTAACATAAGTGTCGACCTTGTCTTCACTAGGAGAAAAAAGTGTGTTCTTACCATATGTTTGCTAATATGTGGTAATTAACAAGAGGTAAAATCCTGGTGAAGACAAGTTAGTTGTAGTTTTAACGTGTGTTAGCACATCAAAGTAAACCCTAGGCTCCCCTAGGGCTTACCTCAACCTGCTAACATGCGAAAACTACAAACTGCCTTGTCTTCACAAGGATTATATCATGTGTTAATTACCACGTTAGCTGACATGGTAAGAACACACCTTTTTTCCTAGTGTGAACACACCCCCTCCTCGTCCTCCTTGCACTTCAATAGTGCCTTTCATCTGAGGCTCTCCTAGCATTCCAGGCATTAATTAATCTTCACAATACTCTGCTGAGGTAGGTAAATGTTAGTATGCCAGTGTTACAGGTGTTAAACTGAGGCACAGAGCTGCTAAGTGATCTGAGTGCACACTGAGGCCAGGCCCACACTACAAATTTACATCGGTATAACTACATCACACAGGGGTGTGAAAAATCCACACCCCAAGCGATGTAGTTATACTGACTTAACCCCCAGTGTAGACAGTGCTATGTCAATGGGAGAGCTCCTCCCACTGACATAGCTACTGCCTCTTAGGAGATGGATTACCTACACCGATGGGAGAAGCTCTCCTGTTGGTGTAATAGCATCTTCACTAAAGCACTACAGCAGCGCAGCTGCACTGTACATGAAGACAAGCCCTTCATCAGGAACAGAACTCAGGAGTCCTGAATGTCAGTTCTCTGCCCTAATCACTAGACTTTCTAAAGAAAGTGCATATAAACATTCACCATGTTGTACATAATTATGTATAAATATAATGATGTGAAGTTAGAGAATTAAAGGCAAGTGTTTTGAGACCCAACTTGAGACATTTTGGACCTGATTTTCAGAGATGCTGAGCAGCCACAGCTCCAGTTGAGTGGTGCCTCAAGTTTGGTTACAGAAATTGAGGTGCTCCAAATCAGAGGCCACATCTGTAAATGTTGTCCTAATACAGTAAAATAAGATAAAAATGTTAACCCCTCCCTTGCCTGGTTTAGGGCTTGATGCTTCAAGATGTTGAGCATCCCCAGCTCGCACTGACTTAGGGTTTGATCTTGCCCCAAAGAAGTTTGTGGGATTTTCCAAATAGAGGATGCTTAGCATGCAGGATAAGCCCCTGAGAGAGCAACTAAGTTAACATAAAGAAAAGGAGTACTTGTGGCACCTTAGAGACTAATACATTTATTTGAGCGGTTTCAGAGTAGCAGCCGTGTTAGTCTGTGTTCGCAAAAAGAAAAGGAGTACTTGTGGCACCTTAGAGACTAACAAATTTATTTGAACATAAGCTTTTTATTTTTGCATTTATTTGAGCATAAGCTTTCGTGAGCTACAGCTCACTTCATCGGATGCATTCAGTGGAAAATACAGTGGGGTGATTTAGATACACAGAGAACATGAAAAAATGGGTGTTACCATACACACTGTAACCAGAGTGATCATTTAAGGTGAGCTATTACCAGCAGGAGAATGGGGGGGGGGAACCTTTTGTAGTGATAATCAAGGTGGGCCATTTCCAGCAGTTGACAAGAACGTCTGAGGAACAGTGTGGGGGGGGGGAAGATAAACATGGGGAAACGTTTTACTTTGTGTAATGACCCATCCACTCCCAGTCTCTATTCAAGCCTAAGTTAATTGTATCCAGTTTGCAAAAAAAGTTAATGAATCAAAGAGAATCTGTCTCTTGCTGTTTTAGCTGCAGGAGCAAAGTTTGCCATGGTGTATTGAGCAGAGATTTTATTTGTAAGCAGGAGCCAAACCTATGTGTGTTCCACCCATATGAACCAATACTAGGATTTTTCATTCAGTGCACTTAGTGTAGCAAAACCAGAGGAGTGGCTAAGGGGGTTATAAACAGCCACCCAAAATGTAATACTTTTCTGGCCAAATGCCCACGATAAAATTAACTTCTTTTGGGGAAGCCTCTCAGAATGAAAAGTAACCTGCTACCAATGCCCATAGTCAATCCACTGCCTTCATGAGACACAGGTTAAATGGAATTTTTTAAAATATCTTTGGGTGTAATCCTTTCCTTCTTTCTTCTTTGCAATGTATAATGAAGCAAATCATGGCACAACTGGTAGGGAGGAGAACTGCAACTAGATCTGTATTTTAAAAACACCTCTTTGTTATGATGCATGACAGGAAACATTTTTGCAACAGGACAACACTCTCATCACAGTTAAACAGCGTCCCCTCTGATCTCAGAACTGTTATTGCACATTCTGATTCAGAAAACTGGACCACCAAGGAAGGGGGACACATAAGTAAGTGGGTAGGTGGAACTTGTCGCTAAAGAACAAGCCTAGGTCTCAGGGGACCTAAATTGTATTCCTGGAACTGCCACTCACTTGCTGTGTGACTTAACCTTTCTGACTTAACCTTTCCCCATCTGTAGAAGCAGGAGAACACTACTACTTAATCACAGGTTTCAGAGTAGCAGCCGTGTTAGTCTGTATTCGCAAAAAGAAAAGGAGTACTTGTGGCACCTTGGTGCCACAAGTACTCCTTTTCTTTTTGCGAATACAGACCAACACGGCTGCTACTCTGAAACCTGTGATTATGCAAGGCACTGAATTTAGCCGTATAGAGTGGAAAAATTTGTTAGTCTCTAAGGTGCCACAAGTACTCCTTTCCTTTTTGCGACTACTACTTAAGTCATAGATGTGATACGATAACCTATGTCACATCATACATAATCTTAATTCATGAATGGAAGTGCTCTGATTTTTAACATAGATGGTGCAAGAGAAGTGTCAATAGTTATATGGGAAAGAAAGGGTCTCCCTTTTATTAATAGCTAAATCCAAGCTCTTCAGGAATAAGGACAACGATATTCATCTTGCAGTTCTTTAAAATGAAGGAGCAGTATTCTTATTTACTGAGATGATCTGCCAGAGAGCTGTAGACATCCACGCAATTCACATTTACCAGCTGATATCAGGAAGAAATTTCCTCCTTGGGACAGTACTGCACAGTTAAGTGTATTATATGGAGAGTTTGTGCCTTTCTCTAAAGCAGCTAGCATTGGCCACTATCAGAGATAGACTACAAGATATGATGGATCTGGTTATGATGCAGCAAGAAGCAGGATACCAGACTAGATGGATCACTAGTGTTTTTAATTGTAGCACTTCCTACATTCTCACATATATAGCCATGCAGAGAAACATGGAGAGCTGTGTACACTGTAAGCTCTCTGGGACAGGGAATGTCTTTTACCATATGTTTATACGGTACCTAACACAATGGGGCCCTGATCTGACAAACAATAATGATTAATAGCACAGTACTGATAATAGAAAAAAAGAGAAGTATAAATCAAGATTGTGTTGGAATAGGGGCTGTTCCTATTATGGCTTCTATTATGGTTAGATTTATCTGGTGAGAAAAGTATATGTTTCAATCATGAACCAGAACAGAAAGCACCTCAATGATTGTAAGTCACATGGATCTGTGCATAGGGAAGTGATCAGGTATTCCACCGACCCTAGGTCAGAATACAGCTTAGGACTTCAGAATGTCTAGAGTCACTGTCTTAACCAGTCTGCTCAGACCTGGAGGGGTCCAGATGCCAGACTATGTAAGGGGTACTGGTTCTGACAGCTCCAAAATGCTCTCTTCTTTTTCTTCCCCAGCCACTTTATCTAATTTCATCTATGGCATTTGTTATGTATCCATTATGGCATCTAGGCATTAATTTACATATTGTTTACCTGGACCGATCTGATGGGTTTTAGTCACAGAAAGTATTTTTTCTCATTGCTTATTACTAAATATAAATATTAGGGTGGTAGTAAAGAGTGGCTGAAGATGATGCTCATGAATGTTCCTCTCTTATTCATCCTTTCAGTATTTATTAAAGCAATACCACTGTTTTAATAGTTTTAAAATGATATTAACAGCTTGATTTAAGTCAGAAGTAAAGATATTCAGAACAATAATACGCTGCACCTAAGTAGAGCTTTTCATCTTCAAAGTGCTTTGCAATCATTCACTAATAAATAATTGTCTATGAGGTAAAGTAGTTAAGTAATTGTCCTAATCCCCATTATGAAGATGAGGAAACTGAGCCAGAGAGGTTAAGTGACTTGCTGAAGGCCACACGGTGAATAAGTGTCAGACTTGTGATCTGCAGTCAGGAACTCATGGCTCCTAGTCAGCTGCTAAGTCTGATTCTGTTCTTGCTTACATCAGTTTTGGGCTGATGTAGTTCCACTGACTAAATTGGAAGTGCTGCTGATTTACACTACTGTAAGTAGGAGAAGAATGGAACCCTGAGTCTGAAATCTGAACCTAAATCCATCTACAAATATGGTATGTAAAACCTCCCAGGGTTCTCGATTCTGAAGCCTTTGCTAGACCCAGGCATAATGGAGGGGATGAAGGATGGAATTTCAGCTTTAATGTTCAATCTCTTCTTAACATTTTGTGTGAATTAAGTGTTTATGAAGATATACTGGGGACAGATGCTGTGCACATTTCCCCAGTGCAGTTATTCCTGCTGCCTGGCCTAATGTTGCCAACTCTTGTGATTCTATTGAGAATCTCATGATTTGTTGTTTTTAACTTGATTCCTGCATCTGGGGCTTTATCAACTAAAAATCTCAGCTGTTGTATTAAAAAAAAGTGAGTTTCTAGCCTTCGTGTTGCTGAAAAGAGCGTGAAAATGTGATCCACTAACTGCTCCAGCACCCGGAGACAAATAAAAAGAACTCCAAATGTATTATATTTAAAATCTCAAGGATTTTTAAACCAATCTCATGTTTTTTGGTACATTACTCATGGTTTCTGAATGCTTGGGGTTGGCAACACAAACCTGAGCCTCTCCTAAGATTGTCAGTCATGACAAGCTCTGCGATGTGCAAAATGGGATTTGGGATGAGCCCATCTCCTTTTCACTTGTGACTTAAGAATTGAACTCAGGACTCTGGAAATAAAAATGCTGTTTAAATAACCCATTACACCAACACCAGCCCTCCTTTACTTCTCACTTCCTGTTTCATATGGGTCTAAGTCACACTGTTAAAGCTACACGGATGAAGAGTGAAGGTTGAATTCCCTGGTGTGTAATGCTACTGTAACGAGTATCAGGAATTGTCAAGATCCTGTTTATCATGCCAGTGCAATCATTTTGTAGCAATGACATTGCACCCTGGATATAAGATGGCAGAGGTGCCAAGGCAGGATATGGTCCCCCTAAAAGAGGGGGGAGGACACATCAGATTGAACTGGTACTGCCATGGATCTTAGCTAACGGGCCAAGGAGTGTGGCTGAAGCATTGTAAAAATGTTAAGATTGCGCATCAACTGTAGCCATGTTTCAGAGCAGAGTTTCTTTCTCAGCTGTATGAAAGGACTTTTTCTCAGAACATCAACAGGCAGAAGTCCATAGAGACACTGAGTATTCACTTCTCAACATCTGCAAAAAAAATTATTTTTTTTAGAGCAGAGCTAATCTGCCCATGAGAGCACTAGAAAGTCTGTTATTCTGCCTTCCTCAGATAGGGGGGGAAAAGCCTGTGCTGATTTCCTGTACATTGGGAGGGAAAAAGGCCTAAAAGCAAAATTGTGAAGCCCATGTTCATTACCCTCAGTGCAGGTCTAGCCTGAGCATAGACTAGTCTTTTAGGATCTGGCCCTTTGTTTTGAGGATGACAATTAACAGATCACTTTTCAGTTCAGAAAGCCCTTCCCCATCCATACGGTTATAAACTTCTAAGAACAGGGGTTTATAATGAAAAAAACAATTGCCTCCTTACCATACCTCCTGATGTCTCCCTGAAGGTCTACTTCTGAGCATGGGTAGACATACATGCACTAGCTCTGCTCAAACTGGTGCACTAAAAATAGCAGTGTGGCCACAGCAGCACAAGCAACTGGGCTAGCCACCCAAGTACAAACATACCCAGTCCCGTGGGTATGTAGTCAGGCAGCTACCCTGGGCTGCATGTGCTGCCATGGCCACACTGCTATTTTTAGGCTCCAGCGCGTGTGTCAACTCGCACTGGGCATTACAGTTCCAAGCATTCTGTACAGACGTACCCTGAGGGAACAGTTCTGCACTGGCAGGACAATGCAATGGATGACATAATAAGTCTCTATCTTTTATGGGCTTGATTCACTCACACATTTTGTATAGACGTAGCTACATTAACTTCTCTGGAATTACTCCTGATATATGATGGTCTGAGATCAGGGTAAGGTCCTTTGATTCTAATAAATAAACATATAAAGGTTACTGCTCTCTCTCTCGCTCTGGCTGCTATGATCTCTTTGGTAATCTCCGGCTATTTCTTAAGCTGATTGTGCTTTTACTTCTAATAGAAACACCTCTATGTATAGCTGGGAATTGCCTGAGCATGGTGGCAGCCTCAAGTGGAAAATTGTTGCCAGATGGGAATGAGGGCCAAAAGGCAGAGTGACCTCTCGAGATCTCTGATGGGGTGGTACATGACGTGTCATTCTGCAGAGCCAGTCATTCTGCTTCAGCCCCAAAACCAGGTCACCTCTTTCACTTCAGCGTGGATGTTGGAAGAGATCATAGCAGGATTTCTCTTTCTTGGCTGTGTGGGGTTCCTGCTTTCTCCACGGGTCATTCATTGTGTGTGTGATGTTGACTTTCTCCATTTGAAGCCTCGCTGGAGAGTTCTTGACACTCTGGATACCCAGGAGAGGAGGAAGGATCTCCTGATAATGAATTTTATTGGCTTTTATTTTTTAATGGCAACATGTTTAAAAATGGCCCCTAATTCTGAGTGCCTCCATTTTGAGCAGCATCAATTCAGAAACTTTAAGGTGTCTCAAACTTGGCACCAAAGACTGAAGTACCCAAAATCAGAAGCCATTTTTAAAAATTTGGTTGCAGAGCTTTTTTGTTGTTTTGGTTTGTGTACAGGGAAAGGGGCTTTGGGTGACATTTTTTTTCCTTCCTTGAGAATGTGAAGGATAAGGAACAGGAGTGATGAGAATGGAAGTCCAGGGTTTTATCCGCTGCCTGCTTGTTCAAGTCAGTGCTCTTCTCACATTACTATTCCAATGGATCCCTGTCTTGACCTAGAGGAATCACTTGGTGTGACAGAAGAGTTGAAGCTCTGTTAATTTAAAATAGGTCCCAATCCTGACCTAGAAACATTATCTTCTTCTGGGGTGAGAATGAAGATTCAGCCTCCATGACCAATCACTCCTGGGGCTGTTGTTCCCTCCTTTAGTGCTGCGAGGTTTGGAAATCAGATGGTATGATTTTTACACTCAGTATAATGCCTGGGGTTTGCTGTACTGGAGGTGTTAGTGATCAAGCTACTGTTTCTCATGGTTTAGGGGAGCAGCATCTCTGACACAGCATGTTTTCAGCCAGTGTGATCCTAATTACATCTGAAAGTGCAGCAGTGCAATATACAGCAAGGAGCCTAGTAACATTCCTGCATCCTCTTCCAGGCAGACAGGGACTGGAGGTATACAACACCATTTTAATGTTCTCTCTAGGACAGCAGCACATCTTCAAACCGTCGGTGATAACATGCATGCATCCTGGAGAGACTGCCCTATCCTGCAATGCCTGTGCCTCTAATGCACAGCCTGTGATAACTTGTACAGACCCTGGGAGTCTACCTTCTGCTCCACAACACTTTCCTCCTCTACAGGTTTGTAATAGTGAATATGGACCCTAGTCAGTCTGCCTTGCCCCCCTCCCAGTACCCTTCCCACCTTTGTACAACATAGGATAATTCATCCAGGTCCAGGGGAGATTGCCGTACTCCACAGCACCCCCTCTACCCTGCAATCTGTGATTGTAGGAAGTGCCATGCAAGAGGATGCAGTGATCGAACATCTCCTGAACTACATTTTTTCTCCTTTATTCCTCTCTCTGCAAATGCTAGAGTCCAGGACCCTTTGGATACATCTACACTGCAGCTGGGAGGTGGGATTCCCAGCATGAGTAGACAGACCCATGCTACTTTGAACTAGCCACCCAAATCAAAGCCCACCTGACCCTTTGGGTCCAAACTCAGATGACTAGCCTGAGCCACTGCCCATGCCACAATGTCCACACTGTTGTTTTAGTGTGCTAGTTTAAGCAGAGCTAGTGTATGTCTGTCTACCCATACTGGGAATCGCAACTCCCAGATGCACTGCAGATATATCCCTAGAGTCTTGACCAGATATAACTAATGCATGCCCTATATACATGGCCTTAGTAGCTGGAAGCCTTTTATTATATGGTAGCTTCCTATTTCCAGGGAGAGAGGGGGTGCAAAGAAGGATAGTTCATCCTCTTTCTCCAGAGAGGCCTACAGGACACATGAAACATGTCTGTATGTGTTGACAGGCCAGAGTACTTGGCCATTCAGGACTCAAGTCTTGACTTTTGAGAAATGCCACAGCATACCATCCATCCCTTTACAGCCAAGTAATGGCATCTTGACACTGAAGAGCCTGTCTTTACTCCACAGCACTCTTTTGTCTGTTCTGAGGTATATCTTGACCCGAGCCTGCCTTTACATCACTGAGTCAGATTAGGCCATTGAAAATCATAGCAAAGCATTAGGCTGATACTGTCTTCAGTCTTAACACATTTTAACATCAGTGCCTGATCGTGGCTGGAGTTTTCACAGCAACTAGCCATTTTCTTCCTTCAGTGTTACTGTGTGGGTTGTCCTGTTATTTTTCTGCCTGCCAAGGTGCTGGGCACTATTTATACAGATGGTGTTTTGGAGAGTTAGAGCTCCCTCTGCCATGGCAAAACCAATATTGCCAGCAAGTCAATAGTCCTGCTGTTTTAGTGCACTGGGTGTGAGTGGAGCAAGTGTTACTGCAGAGTCATTAAAGTTCACAGCAGCCTTGAGGAGGTGACAGACTTAGAGGCTGAGTCCCTGGTATCCCTGCTTGTCCATCAAAGTTGGATCCTTTCACTCCTGTCATTCAGTTTGCACTAAATTGGTGCCCTAGAATGTTGTTGGTGCTTGATGGCATCATCACACTGGAAGGAGGCCTCCTGTGAGCTCCAGCGGTGTTCTGGGATGGAGTCATGCAGACAGCTAAGGTACACAGCACAGCAAGACACACACACACACACACACGCACACAGAGGCTATACACACACAGGCTGAACAGGAAAGGTGGATTTTGTCAGCACACAAATACTTCAGTGATCAAGAAAATACAGCAAGAAACCCAAACAAATGTGCCATTTTACCTGCTCCTGGAGTGGAGCATATGCTTCTGCTAGCAAGCTGTAACCCTGGAATTCTAGAGGCCCAGAACTGCTCAGAACCAAAACTGCAATCACTGTTATCCTGGGATCCCTGATGTCATCACCCAAAACCAGTGCTACATTCTTTATTACCCTGGCAATTCCAGGTCTTTTGCCTGGAACCAGCCCTGCTTTCTATTTTTCTCTGGGGTTCCCAGCCTTCCTTTTCCAGACCCAGACCCTAAGTTGTCTATTATCATGGAATTCCCAGTGCTGCAATCTACAGTGCATCAAGTTTTGTATTCTCCTGAAGTTCATGATACTGCTGCATAGAACCAGCACTGGATCCTCTTTTACCCTGAATATCGCAGGGTACCCCCAAGATCCCAGAGGGAGCTGCACAGCGCCAGCATTGCATTCTGTATTCCCCTAAGGTCCCAGGTGCTGCAGCGTAGAGTCAATGTGGCATTTGCTATAAAGGGATGTTACTTTTGGGGATGTTTTACTTTTTAGACACTGGCATTGTAGGCTGTACCATTCTATACATTGTTCCTGCTTTATGGACGAGGACAATCTTCAAGCAGGGAAATCCCTCGACATATCTTGTTTCCAAAGTGCAGAGGAAGGAAATCAGGGCACACACAGGCAGCTGGAGGTGGGGCTGTCCTTATGTCAGTGCACTCTGTGTTCTCTCCTACCAGTGCTTAGATTGTGCTGTATTTCAGGACTAACCCATCTGCAGGACGATACTGGGGAGGGATCCTATGGATAAGTCCATCAATCAGAATGGAGGAGGGGGAGGATATTCATGGTTAATTCTAACTGTCACAGCAGAGAGCTCTGCTGAAATATGTAACACAGTCAGTAAAGACAGTGGGTACTGTATGTATGCATCATGTCCCATATTCCCTAAAACAAACATCCATGGCTGTGGCTCAAGAATCTCTCAGCATGGGCCTGATATGCAGCAACACAAGATGCAGGCAATGCACAGGCACCAAACTGACTTGTTTCCATGGAAACTGTTGATTTCCACTGTGTTGTCAGGAAATGGGAACGAAATTATCCCTCCGGGACTTGTTCTGTCTCCTAGATTGGTTTGTCTGCTGCCTTGTAATTGAAGGAAGGCAGATAATCCCTTTTCAAGCTGCTGCTCTGATAGAGTGATATCCTAAATCATTATTAATCCATGATCACTAGGGCCACAGGTATGCAGATCCAGTTTGTTTGCATCACAGGGACCCCCTGGTGGCAATGTCACACAGCACTGAGGTCATGAGCCATGATTTCCAAAGTCACAGCCCTGTATGGCATTAGTGAGAAGAGCAGAATTATCCCCAGTCACCACTATCCGGGGAGAAGAACTGAATTAGGGCTTGTCCACATAAATAATTAGTTTCTGGCAAACTGGGATGTGAATTTACACCACACTAGCCTGCAACAGAATAATTGTCCGTGTGGACCCTGTAGACACACATTAACAGTTTGTTATGGTGCTTTGACCTGGTCCTCTTTAAAATGCATCCACTTGGAGGTTTAGTCTGCAGCAGGCTCATGCAGGGTAGATTCACACCCCATCTTGCTATAAACTAAATGTATATGCAGACAAGCCCTTAGTGTGCAGACAGCTGGGAGTATGTGTGTCCTGTTCAGACCTTCAAGTCCTCAGGAGGATGATTAAGGTCATGAGCTGCATTGGCACTTTTCTACAGGCTCCCATACAGGGAAGAGCTGGGGCTTGGTATAGGGTCCTGAGTGGGGTTGGAGCTGAGGTCCTTTGTACATGGTCCCAGTGTTGCCACCTCTCATGATGTTATCACAAATCTTGTGATATTTGGTGTTTTTCATAAAGTCCCAGTTCTTGGAGTCAAGTGGTTAGGTGGGAATATCAGTTTTTCTTTGGTCTAATTTTGGCTATTGGGATTAGTGTGCAGGTCCTGGTGGTGTTGATGTCCTGTGATATACAGGATGATCTGGTGGCCCCTTCTGGTTTTAAACTCTATAAGTATGACTCTAGTTTCTAGCCCTCGTGGTTGCGGAGCAAAGCTTGAAAACATGAAGCAGAGTGCCCCATAAAGGCCCTGAAACAAAAGTTCTAGTGCTGAATGGCCCGGGGGCCTGTATAGGGTACAGATCACCTCCCTTTGAATGGCAATAATTTCTTCTTTGTCACACCTCCTTAAGAAGCTGGCCCCTTTAAGACAGAAACAATTCTGAAACTGGAAGTTACATTTCTAGATGGGAGGAAAGAGGAGCGTGAAAAACAGACATATGGTACTACCTACGTTACTGACTGGGCCCCAGCCACCTGCCCCTAGCATAACAGCAAGGAGCCCATTATAATCAGAATGATTCACTTTGCAATGCACTGACAGATTCACATACCTACGAAAAGGTCATTAACAATTTTTTACCCATAATTGTTCTTGTTTTCCCCACAAAAGCCTCTTGCCTTACCTGAAGCCATAAAGATGTCAATTGACAGCGACAGCAGCATGACTTATTGTATTCATACACTGATTTTCTATTATTTTCAGTTATTAAAATTTCCATACAACTAATGTAAAGAAAAATGAAGAATAAATATCAGCCCTCACCCAATATATTTGTAGGATCTAACTTAAATCGTCCAAAACAAGGAAATTCCTAGTAAAGGCATTTAGTTTGTCCTTACCTCACCTCTCCGTGCATAGGGACTTTAGCTCATATGTTATGCAAGATCAGCTAAGGACAGAATGGAAGCTTCATGGCAGAAGCATTCTGCCCTACATTATCTTGTGTAATACAGCCCCCTAGTAGTGTTATAATACAATTATTTGTGTATTTAGGTTTTACTCTATGCAGGGATGTGTCAGTGTCATATGGGTAAGGAATGTACCATCTCTACCTTCATCCCAGTCACTGAGAACCATGAGGCCTGATTCTGCTATTAATACCAGTGTAAATCCAGAGTAACATCATTGACTTCAGTGGAATTACTCTGGATTTACAGCAGTGTGAATAATTCTATTGAAGTCAATAGGGCAAATTCATCCCTGTGCAGACCCTGGTGCAGACTAGTTTATGCCCCTGCTACAATGGCTCCCCTGGGCCACTACAAAGGTGCAGAATGGCTGGGGCATAAGAATGCCCTGGCCCTTCTCTCGACTGCCCCTGAATGCCTCCTTCACGAGAGGGCTCCTGTTGAGGTGGCACAGAGCTCGTGGAGCCAGCTCTGCGCTTGGCAGAGGTCCCCTAAACTGAGTTTACACCTGTCCTGCACCAGTTAGGCTGGTGCAAAGGGGTCATAGCATAACTTTGAATCTAGCCCAGTGAGTCTGATTCTCCTCTTACCCTGGTGTAAAACAGGAGTGATTCCACTGAAGTCAATGGAGTTAGACCAGTGCAAAACTGGCGTGGGAGGAAAATCATGCTCAGGGAGTCACACCAATACAAGTGACCGGAAAACCTGGCCCCTTATCCTGATGACCAGTAGAGAGGCACAGGCAGGAAAGAGTTGAGAGAGACACAAAGAAAGGAGAGGTGGACAGAGAGGAAATGGCTGCAAAGGCTCCTGGGAGCTGGTCTGTGCAGCCAGAGATAAGCTGTTAGTTCAGAGAAGCAGGATTTAGGACTCTTGGGAAGCGAAGAGGTGGGAGAGCCGAGTGAGGGAGGGGAGATAAGCAGCTTCTACACAAATATATTTATGCAAAAATTGCCACATGGTTTTCCTTTTTTCTGTGTTTGACAGTTTTGCTTAAGAGCAGCCACACAGGCTACATTCTGAATCCAGCAACTGCAGCTTACACACCAGAGTTTCAAGAGCATGCCATTACAGTCAGTTGATTTAGTATATATGTGAAGATTTACTGCTCTGGGCACATCTCTCTCTGATTATCTAACCCCTCACAGCCTGCAGTTGCCTTAAACAAGTCATTGTAGTTGACTTTAGAGGTCTCTGATTGGGGTAGGACAGAATGGGTGGCTTTGTTTAAAGGGACAATGTCAAGGTGGTAAACCCCAAATCTGACACCCTACACCACGGGGAAAGAAAGCAACATTGTTGTTTTTTTAAATACATTCCAATAACATTGGAGGTTTCTGACATCAGAAATGGGAAGGAGGAAATTGACATGTACAGGTGCCACCCAGAAACAATATACAGTAGCAGATAAACATCATAATGTATCTGAGTCAAATCAAAGTAGGTACAGCCCCACTCACCTGCGCTAGGGAAAAGATCCAGCCTCTTGTGTGAAACTAGTACAGGCAGATGTTGATAGACTGGCAACCTGGTTGCGAATACAGACTAACACGGCTGCTACTCTGAAATTTGGTTACTGTCGTCCTCCATGCATTCCCAGAAAAGTACACCACAGAGCAAAAGTTTTCCTACAATTGTGCTTCGGCCCCAACACAGAGAGAGAACTCCTATGGTTTAGAGGGGAGTTCATTCTTCATAGTCAGTTCAGTCCTTGGCCTCTTTATGGAGGCTGCCAGCAGAGATGTCATTTAGTGCCAATTATAATGGTGGTAGTTGTGCCCATAAGCGCCGACTCCTTGGGTGCTCTGGGTCTGGAGCACCCACAGGGAAAAATTGGTGGGTGCTCTGCACCCATCGGCAGCCAAGCTCCCCACCCCAGCTCACTTCACCTCACCTCTGCCTCCTCCCCTGAGCGCACCGCATCCTCACTTCTCCTCCCAGTGCTTGCTGCCGCGAAACAGCTGTTTCGCAGCATAACAAGCTGTGGGAGGGAGGGGGGAGGAGCGGAAATGTGCCACGCTCAGGGGAGGAGGCGGGGAAGAGGCGAGGCTGGGGCGGGGATTTGGGGAAGGAGTCCAATAGGGGCAGGGAGGGGGCAGAGTTGGGGCAGGGACTTTGGGGAAGGGGTTGGAATGGGGGCAGGGCAGAGGCAGGAGGGGGCAGAGCAGGGGTGGAGTCGGGGTGGGGGGTGGGGTCAAGTACCTACCAGTGCCAGGAGAAGTTGGGTGCCTATGACACGCCACAGACACTTGTTCATTGGGAATTAGACTGAGACCATGTAGTGGGGTGACTACCCCGCTCCTGCCCTGAAGGGGTTAAAGCAGCCCTGGAGAGAGCTGTGAATGGGAAAAGCAGGCTGATTGGGAAAGCTGCCACAGCTGTGGCCAGCTTAATCAAGGTCCAGCTGGCCCTTATAAGAGGGCTGTGGACCAGAAGGGAAGACAGACACTCTCTCTAGTTTCTTAGAGAGAAGGACCTGGCTGCTTGGGAAGCTAAGATGGGTACCTAGGGTGGAATAGTGCTGTGGAAGGGCAGAGGGAGCTGGGGAGCTCCAGCTGAGCAAACACCCAGGCTGCAGGCCTAGTTAAGGACACACAAAAGGTACTAGCAAGGTACCTGAAGTGGAGTAGTGCTGGGGAGGGAGCTGGGGAGCTCCAGCCTAGCAAAGCTGCAGGCCTATGAAAGGGTATGGGGCAGCCCACAGATAGGCAGAGGCAGCTGGTCCAACCCCCCCCCTTGCTGATAATGAGAGGTTCCTAGACTGCAGTCTGTCCCAGGGAATGGGGTCTAGATGGTGACTGGCAGTGACCACTGAGGCAAGGTGGGGGTAGAGGGTTGGGAGATCCCCTGGGTGGGGAGACTTGGATTGTGGGTTACTGCTGGGGTGGAAACCTGATGAGGTGGGCACTGGGGTCCAGGAGGAACATGGGGGGGCTAGTGGCAGGTGAGATGCTGGCCTGCAGAGGGCACTCCTGACTGGAAGAGCTAATTCCTAGGATGACCGACAGGAGGTGCTGCAGTGGTGAGTCTCACCCTGCAACAGACCACCAAACACATTTCACACAGGCTGCCAGATGGCCACTAGCTTTAGCTCATTGCTGACCTGCACTTGCTTTTAACTGGTGACAAGTTTCAGAGTGGTAGCCATGTTAGTCTGTATCAGCAAAAAGAACGAGGAATACTTGTGGCACCTTAGTTAGTGTCTAAGATGCCACAAGTACTCCTTGTTCTTGCTTTTAAACTGACAACCTAGAGAATGATTTTATACCCCATCACAAAAGAGATGTGCAATTCAGATGTAGTTAATCTTTTTTGAGGTACTGCATTTGTGTGCTTGTAATAAGATATGGCTACTTCTTATTTGGTTTGTAAGTGTGTATTTACTTTGTCCGTACACAGTTTTTCCAAATGAAATATATGTGATTTGAGAGAGATGGGAAGACAGCAAGGTGATAGAGCTCCTATAGACACAAATATCTTGCACATTTGCTACAGTGTAAGGAAACAAAACACAGAAAAAGCTTACAATGATAGAATCATAAGGTCAGTTTTGGACATGCATCTGAGGCCGTCTTCAATGCCAAATCAAGTTTTTACACTGAGTTACCAATCTCACTGTAAAATCCTACTGGAGACAAGGCACAGATAAGTTTTACCTTGATGTAACTAGATGCGGTTAAAAACTGCAATGCCTTGTCTCCACTAGGATTTTACATTGAGACAGCTATCTCAAGTCAGCTATCTTAGGTCTAAGTGTCTACATTTGAAATGCTACAGTGGAAAGGGTTCTCCCATCGGCCTAGATAACCTACTATTCCCAAGAGATGGTCACTAGGTCAACAGAAAGAAAAGAAGTACTTGTGGCACCTTAGAGACTAACAAATTTATTAGAGCATAAGCTTTCGTGAGCTACAGCTCACTTCATCGGATGCATTCATCGGATGAAGTGAGCTGTAGCTCACGAAAGCTTATGCTCTAATAAATTTGTTAGTCTCTAAGGTGCCACAAGTACTCCTTTTCTTTTTGCGAATACAGACTAACACGGCTGCTACTCTGAAATAGGTCAACAGAAGAATTCTTCCATTGACTGTAGCAGTGCCTATATACCATGGGTTAGGTCAGTATAGCTACAGTTTGGCTTTTTCAACCCCCTGAGAGATGTAGCTATGCTGATGTAAATTCCTAGTGTAGACCAGCTCTCACTGTATACACACCTTTTTTTTTTTTGCAGTGAAGACACAACCTGAGCAAGCTTGCCCGGTGTCAGAGCTTGCCAGGGGAGAGGAATGTAGCAACAAACGAAGATAGAGGGAGGGTGTAAGAAGGTGTAAATTAATTTAGTCCTCTCCCTAAATTAATGTACACCTCCTTCTGACTCCTTTTTGTGTAAATTACACTGACTAAGGGTATGTCTGCACTATGGAGACTATACAGGTATAGCTATCCCGGCATACTGCCATACCATAGATGCAGCCTACCCTAACAGAAGGCACAATACAATTATTTGTGTATTTAGGTTTTGCTCTATGCAGGAATGTGTCAGTGTCATATGGATAAGGAATGCACCATCTCTACCTTCATCCCAGTCACTGAGAACCATGAGGCCTGATTCTACTATTAATACCAGTGTAAATCCAGAGTAACATCATTGACTTCAGTGGAATTATTCTTGATTTACAGCAGTGTAAATAATTCTATTGAAGTCAACAGGGCAAATTCATCCCTGTGTCAGTTCAGACCCTGGTGCAGGCTAGTTTATGCTCCTGCTACAATGGCTCCCCTGGACCCCTACAAATGTGCAGAATGGCTGGGGCATAAGGCACACCTATGTCAGTCAAGGGTAGGGGTGGGGTGTACCCCCCAAATTTTAAATGTAGACCAAGCTTTAGACTCCCTTACGCGCTGGATGTAAGTTGGTCTAAGTGAGTCTAACTGGACCAGATTCTAGCCCCATTCCAGTGCTGCAGAAAGCTGGACTTATTGGGAACCTAGAGATTCTCCTTGTATAAGGAAAATACCTGGGTTGCATCAGAGCTGCTGTAGTACCTCTATGCCAGCCTCCTCAGCTACTGGTATAGAGGGTGTTCTTCAGGGTAGGGTCACCACCGACCTCTGGTTATCTCTGGCTGAGAGAATTAATCCATGAACCTCTAATATATACCATCAGATCAGAATGAGTTTTTTATACCCAATTTGCACTGGTGTAAATGGTGACTCAAGATGCAAGGCAGTGAAAGGAGAGGCCCATTGTATCTAATTTTGTTTCCATTGTCGTGTGTATTCTGACATTCATGAATTATTATCTCTGACTTTATTTGGAATACTATTTACATTCAAGTATTCTGAAATAATGAATCATTGTATGCAGTAATGTGACTAGTGTCATAGAATATGTGATGTGTACACAGAAATAAAGACCCATTGTATCCAATTGTGTTGCCAGTACCATATTACATACACAAGTAGCAGTGGTACCATATTATGCAGATAAGAAATGTGTTATAATAGGCTGTGATGGATTAACTCTATCAGCCAGAGGGATCCACTGGACACACTGTCTCAACCTGTGGGTGGCTTATAGCCCAATCAGCACACAGCTCTGGCCCATGTGACATCCTCAGGGCCATACTCGTAGTGTATATATATTGTGTGGATACAGCACATAACACACACAGACCTGCATATGTGGCCCACAATGGTAAATAGATTGAGAGCCACTGGTATCAGGCATTGGAGAAGGACAAGAGCACTGGGGAGCCAGAGGACATGATTATGGGAGAAAGCAGTAGCAGGTGAGGAAAAGCGGGAAGGCAGGACCTAGAACAGTAGGACAGAGGTAGGCGGAAATGGGGGATGCAAATGAGAGAATTAGGGGTGACACTGGGGGAAGGACAGAGGAGCAGTGTGTCAGAGGCAGACAGTGGGAAGCAAGGAGCAACAAAAAGAAGGGGGTCAACGGGAGAGGCAGGCGGGTGGCTAGAGGAAGAGTCGGGGTGCTAAAGAGGAGTGATGGGTGATAGTCAACTGAGAAGAGCTACCTGATATGGAGTTGTGTTGGCTGGCCATGGAGAAGCTTCAGTGGCATTAGTCAGTTGAGGGTGGTAGCGATGGTAGATTTAGAGGAATGCTGGCTGGAAGTAGTAATATCCTGGTAGGAATGGGAAGAAAGAAGTGGGGAGAAGCTGACAGCCTGCTGGAGAGGAGGCTGTGGCTTCCTGTCTGGCTTAGGGCTTGTCTACACTGGCACTTTACAGCACTGCAACTTTCTCACTCGGGTGTGAAAAAAACACCCCCCTGAGCGCTGCAAGTTTCAGCGCTGTAACGTGCCAGTATAGACAGTGCACCAGCGCTGGTAGCTACGCCCCTCGTGGAGGTGGGTATTTTTAGAGCACTAGGAGAGCGCTCTCCCAGCTCTGTGCTGTGACTGGCAGTGAAGACGTGCCCTTAGTGCCTTTCTGTGCTCAAAAGGTGCTACTGGAGCTCTGCAACATCAAATCTTTTGAATTTAGGGAGGCTCCCCAGTGTCAGAAACAAAGAGTTAAAACACATCAGATACCTGGTAGGAATCTGTGTAATCAGGTCAAGGGGCTCTGGGGTGGAAAATGAGTTTGTTTTGAAACCTCATATTCCTTCAAATGATTAGATTAACAGATTTTAAGGCCAGGAGGGACCATTATGATCATCTACACTGACCTCCTGCATAACACAATGATCATCTACTCTGACCATCTGTGATCATCTACTCTGACCTCCTGCATAACACAAGCCAGAGAAGTTCACTTAGCGATTACCTCATCCACAACCCATAACTTCAGGTTTCCAAGTAGCAGCCATGTTAGTCTGTATTCGCAAAAAGAAAAGGAGTACTTGTGGCACCTTAGAGACTAACAAATTTATGTGAGCATAAGCTTTTGTGAGCTACAGCTCACTTCATCGGATGCATTCAGTTCCGTCCGATGAAGTGAGCTGTAGCTCACAAAAGCTTATGCTCAAATAAATTTGTTAGTTTCTAAGGTGCCACAAGTACTCCTTTTCTTTTAACCCATAACTTCTGATTGAGATAGAGTAGGTCTTTAGAAAGACCTACAGTCTTGATTTAAACTTGTCTATAGATAGAGAATCCACCACATCCCAAGGTAAATTGCTCCAATGGTTAATAACCCTCTGTGGCAATTTGGGAAATCGATCTGTCCAGCTTACGAATTCTAGGTTTCAGAGTAGTAGCCATGTTAGTCTGTATCCACAAAAAGAACAGGAGTACTTGTGGCACCTTAGAGACTAACAAATTTATTTGAGCATAAGCTTTCGTAGACTACAGCCCACTTCATCGGATGCATAGAATGGAACATATAGTAAGAAGATATATCTCTCTATATACAGAGAACATGCAAAGGTGGAAGTAGCCATACCAACTGTAAGAAGCTAATTAATTAAGATGAGTTTCAGAGTAGCAGCCGTGTTAGTCTGTATTCGCAAAAAGAAAAGGAGTACTTGTGGCACCTTAGAGACTAACAAATTTATTTGAGCATAAGCTTTCGTGAGCTACATGCATTCCGAGGAAGTGAGCTGTAGCTCACAAAAGCTTATGCTCAAATAAATTCGTTAGTCTCTAAGGTGCCACAAGTCCTCCTTTTCTTTTTGTGAATACAGACTAACACGGCTGCTACTCTGAAACCTACAGAATATATATTAAAACTTGAGTTCTGCTTAGCTATACCTTAACCAATCATTTTACTGAAATTTAACTAACCAATCCTAACATATTGTAACATGCTTATTTAACCAGTTATATCCCACCACCTTAATTAGTTTACACCCAGCAAAATTAATTATACAGCAGACAGAAACAATCACAGAACCAGACAGAGATTATACAGACAAACAATAGGGAAATGGGGACTACAGTGATAGAACAACAAAGAAATGAGGATTTCACATCCCAGCTATTGATAAGTGAGTTCTTGCCAGACAGGATGCTATCAAACTAAGTTTCCTTTTACATCTTCTAGGCACTTCATTTTCTCTGAAGGGGATAGGCATTATCAGGACAGGATTGTATCCTAACAGCCCAATAGCACCTTATTTCAATGTGACTAGTTTGGAATGTGAGGATCTGACCATTCGCTTCCCAGCTTATGGCTGCCACTGCTGCTTAGCCAAAGATCTTAGCCTAAGCACAGGGCCTCAGACTGTCATAGTAAGAGAAGGACCTTACACTGGCAGACAGTGATTTTGATTTTCTTTTATACCTCTATAACTAGCTAAGTGATAAGAATACACCTAAATTCTTAGGTGTATTCTTAGGTATAGTCCTTTACAGACAGGCCTGAATATCTATATTCTAACAGCTCAGATAACCACACAGGAAGTTTGGGGCAGGAAAGGAGAACAGGACAAATCAGTTGAGGTCACAGAGAACAATAGTGAGCTGATGAGAGAACACAAGCCATGTACTGCAATAGCAAAATGATGTTGGGTGGCCCCAGCTGACTCTGACCTCAGCCCAAAGAATACTCTGGAGTGGTGCAGAAAATGAGGCAGGGAAATGCCTATAGGATTTATTATTTTGTATGGCATTGTGATTTCAAATGCTATTAAATAAAAGAAATAGTGTGTTAGACTCCTGAGCACAGTGCCTGCATGTATCATGCGTTACACCTACCACATGCCATTTTGAAGATGTAAACCAGCTGGCTCACAAGTTTGGCTGGAGTTCTGCGAGATTTGGATTCTATTCTTGACTGCCACTGATGTGCAGTGTGATCTAGACAAGTTCCCTGAGACCACTTCCTCCCCACCCCATTAGTGATAGTGTCTCTCTCCTGTTCCACCGGTATTTTTGTAGGCAAACCTGAAACTGGGTATTACTGGCCTGGGAAGGCTCCCTTTGTAAGCATCAAGGGTCTGTACATCCTTATTTAAATGATGGGCAGCTAAAAGTAGACATGGCTCCTATATACTTTGAGAAGGAGGGAACTGACAGAGAGATGTAAGTTTCAACTCTACTGCAGACCAAAGATGTTGAAATGGGATACTCAAATGCAACGGATCCTATTCCTCCTCCATTGTAAGGAGGGAGCTGTGGTATCCCTCTATATTGGTTCAGCCATCGAGTGTCTTCTCTTTCTAATCCAACAGCCTTGAAGCGAATACTTGAGTGCACAGAACTGCAGGGTCACAAGAGCACAGGCTGGTCCACTGCAGATATTGTATCCATTGTAGTGACATTTAATTCCAATGTTACGGACAGTCACTGACCTTTGCTGACTGAGCACAGTTCAATTCACACAACTAGAGCAGCAAATGAACCCACTTTTAGCAAGAATGGAAGGAGCAGTCTTAAGTATGTGTTTTTTCTCTCCAAGTCCCTTATCATTCCTCTTGCTCTCTTCTGTATCTGCTCTAAGATATCCTATTTATAACAAAGCATCAAAACTAAGCACAATATGCCCAATGTGGCCCCTTCTGTGATGAATCAGATCATTGAGGCATAAGGGTACTATTCCCTCATGCAAAGCTTTAATAATCACCTCCTGCCCCTTTTTGCCTGAGCAGAGACGTTTCTGTTAGGAAGAGAAATTGGTGATACAAGTTGGGTATTTGTTTGGTGCAATCCCGTTTATTTACAAAGAACACACACAAAGTCCTGTTTCCTGAATTTTTAACAACAGCAGTCAGATTCCTTGCTCAGAAATCCAAGACTGCTTTTCCAAAGAGTACTGTGTCCATAAGCATCTCTGTGTCTCATCTTCCTTCCAAGGTCACATTCCCCACTGCTTCCTTCCCTTTCTGCTCACTTTCTGCTTAACACCACACACAGATATGCACAATTACAACCAATCAATTCTCTAGCTCTTGCATTTTGCAATCAGACTCAGGGATTCCCTCACCCTTAACTCTGAATTTTATGGGTTTGCAATTATTCGTGTGGGGACATTAATATGTCCCTCTAATGTTTGTTTTTTACTTTTAAATTACTGATACTCATACTTTTAACCCTAATTCTATTTTAACATGCTTTTTTGTCTTGGAATAGAAATTAGAGGTGAACAAGACCTATTAGGTCATTTAATCCAATTTGCCCATCACAAGCTAGTTGTCTACTGTATGAGAGTAGGAAGGGTGATGTAACAATCTAAATGCAGACCTGGGAACGAGGAACTCCTGAGCTATAGTCCCAGCACTCTCATCCATTTCCTCTACTGGGCAAGTCAGTTAGCAGTCGTGCCTCAGTTTCCCCTTCTGTAAAATGTGACAAACATAGGGTTGTTGTGAAAATAATGAATTAACATTTGAAAGCACTTTGGACATGAAAGGTGCGAAGTATTATAATGAGTGTTATCTCAGGTCACGTCCCTAGTTGTTACTTTGCACCGTGTGAGCAAGGAGGGCTTCCTCCTTCATTGTCTCATATCTTTGTTCATAGTCTTATATTTCTCGGAATGGAACTGGATAGAACATATGGATATAGATGGCTACCTGAAATTGGTACCTTAAACTTCATTCTGTGGAACCGTAGGAGCCAATAATCAAATCAAATATATATAGAAAATCAGTACCTCCATTATGTGAATAGGACTGCTCTCTCATTTAGTGGGGGTGGGGGCGGGGAGGTGCATTGCCATTTCAGTGATACTTTCCAGCAGGAAGCCTAAGCTGATGATGCAGTGTAGGATGGAGAAAATTCAGCTCCCATTCAAAAGCCTTGGAAGTCAGAAAGTTTCAAAGTTATTGTCAGGGACGTTAAATATAATTTAAAAAAAATTTTTTTTGGTTAATATAAGATTCTCTCCACTCCACTTTGTGTCATGTGTTCAAGACAGCACCTTCCTGTTTAATTTAATATCATATTTCAGACACCACATTTTGTACAGTGTTTCATGTAATGAGATGTAGAGATTACACTGCTTTTATATCACACCAGGGTCTCCTTTGTTTTAGAACTTAAAATGCCCTCATCATTTCATTGCTCAGAACTCTGTAGCATATTATCACTGAAGGGGTGACTGCTGAAGTGAAAAAACAGCTTGACAGAGCCAGAAGAGTACCGAGAAGTCACCTACTACAGGACAGGCCCAACAAAGAAAATAACAGAACGCCACTAGCTATCACCTTCAGACCCCAACTAAAACCTCTCCAGCGCCTCATCAAAGATTTACAACCTATCCTGAAAAATGATACCTCACTCTCACAGATCTTGGGAGACAGACCAGTCCTCGCTTACAGACAGCCCCACAACCTGAAACAAATACTCTCCAGCAACCACACACCACACAACAAAAACACTAACCCAGGAACCTATCCTTGCAACAAAGCCCAATGCCAACTCTGTCCACATATTAAACCATGATTTGAGGACTTCAATAGCTCAGACATAGGTGAGGTTTTTCGTAGGAGTGGGTGGGTGAGATTCTGTGGCCTGCGTTGTACAGGAGGTCGGACTAGATGATCAGAATGGTCCCTTCTGACCTTAGTATCTATGAATCTATGTATTCAAGTGACACCATCATAGGACCTAATCACGTTAGCCACGCCATCAGGGGCTTGTTCACCTGCACATCTACCAATGTGATATATGCCATCATGTGCCAGCAATGTCCCTCTGCCAGGTACATTGGCCAAACCAGACAATCTCTACGCAAAAGAATAAATGGACACATATCTGATATCAGGAATTATATCATTCAAAAATGGTTAGGAGAACACTTCAATCTCTCTGGCCACTCAGAAAAAGATTTAAGGGTGGCAATTTTGCAACAGAAAAGCTTCAAAATCAGACTCCGACAAGAAACTGCTGTGCTTGAATTAATATGCAAATTAGATACCATTAACTTGGGTTTGAATAGAGACTGGGGGTGGCTGGATCATTACACATATTGAATCTATTTCCCTATGTTAAGTATCCTTACACCTTCTTGTCAACTGTCTAAATGGGCCATCTTGATTATCACTACAAAAGTTTTTTTTCTTCTGCTGATAATAGCTCATCGTAATTAATTAGCCTCTTACAGTTTGTATGGCAACTTCCACCTTCTCTGTATGTGTATATATATAATCTTCTTACTATGTGTTCCATTCTATGCATCCGATGAAGTGGACTGTAGCCCACAAAAGCTTATGCTCTAATAAATTTGTTAGTCTCTAAGGTGCCACAAGTACTCCTGTTCTTTTTACTGAAGGCATAGTTTCCTATCTTCTATTTTTCCCTCCTAGCCTCATTACCTTACAGTTCCTTCATGGAGTAGAATAAGCCAGTTTATCTAACCCTTTTGCTCTTGTCGGCCCAAATCATCTGGAATGTAATTGTCCTTGTCTCCTGTATTGATTCCCTGTCTCTGATTTAATTTAATCACTTCACATTCCTTCTTCCAAAGCAGAGAACAAATACAGTTCTTCCCCTTCCTGTTAACTGGGCCTAACACCTCTTTCAAGGAGGCTACTAAGTAAACGGGTAGTCAGTGCTGCACTGCCTCTGTCAGTGTACTTCATTTACAGAAGCAGTTTATTAAACCTGCTGCAAGAGGCAGACAAGCATTCTTCACCCTGCCTTTTGCCTGGCCTGGCCTGCAGCCAGCTAGCTATAGCATTTACCAGTCCTTAGCTGTAGGGTTCCACCAGTGGAATGGGTTCTACTTAAGCAGGAGAGGCACTGATGTATTGCCAGAAAGACAAGTACTAGGGGGAAGGAACAGGCATATTGTGGGAAGAGGGAATCTGTCCAGAAGTCAGCAAAGAGGGAAATAGGCAGATGGGTAGTCAAGGAGGAAATAATATTCATCACTGAAACAACCAGCCAAAGGGCCTCCTACATTTTCTCGGTGTAAATTTCATGAAGTTGTTTTCATTGGCATTACACTGTTTGCTATTTTTTCAAAGGGCTGTGCAACCTTAGAGCCACCTGACTCCTGTTAAAGTCAATAGGAGCCATGCAGGTTACACTCCACACATTCTCTGCTAATATAGAGGTGGGGGTCCAAATTCCTCTCTCTGTATTAGGGACCAAATTGTGCTAATTTTCAGCCAGGCAAATAGATTAAAGTCAGACTGCTGATTTAGGTGACTAACCTTAATCTTGTCTACATGGGGAAATTTATTGGTAGGATAATCTCATTGAAACAAGATTTCCCTGTGTAGACGACTTTAGACTCCCAAGCTGGAAACTTTTCACTATAAACTCTATGTTCTTCAGTTTCCTTCTCTGTAAAACTGGAGAAACATTTACGTACTTCACGGGAATAATCCCCCACAAAATCCTACCTCCCTACAGGATTGGTGTGGGGGTGAACGGGGTTCGACAGTGAAGTATGATGGAGCGTATGCTCTGGCAGGTTTTACCAAGGCAAGAAGGTGTCAAGCTAGCCTCCAGTGTAGTAGGAAGTCCGACGGTACCTCTATTATTCTAGGGCAACCTGGCCAAAGTGGAGGGGGTACCACAGTTACACGACACAAAGTCCGGCACCCTGAATGCACTGCTGAAAAATTCTTCTACCAAACAAGCCACATGAGTAATGTTAGGCTTTTTGAATTCACAACTTTAAAGCAATATGAGATCTTAGGATAAAAAACTATCAAAGGTCAGAGTATAAGGTTAAACACACCATATCCATATAAAGTATGAATAGTAAGCAGGCTTCAGGGCTGAGAGGCACAAAGATCAGTATCAAGAGCAATTTTGTTCAGTTAGGGCTTGATCTTGAAAGGTGCTCAGGGCCCGCATCTCCCTCTACTACATGGGAATTTAGGGCACTTGACATTTTGCACAAGGTGCTTGGCAGAATCAGACCCTTATATATTGTACCAGTGTTTTGGAGAAGGGAATGTTTAGTAATATGATATCATTCACTCATGATATAATCACAATTAAAAAGAACAACTCAATACAGTTCTGGGACATATAAATACTGACATCAATAATGTCAGAGGAAATTATTGTAACATTAGTGTGGGACTTTATTTGGAATATTGCCCACAATGTTTTATATAAATGGAGACTAGGCAGTAGCTAGCACCTAGAATGATACAGAGACTCAAAGGTTTTAGCTGTAATCCCAGTGGAATAGAGAAACTAGGGCTGTATTCTTTGGGAAAGGGGAAATTAAAATAAGACTTCAGTGAACCATAGATTTCTGAAAGGACTGGAATATTGAGACTGGGTTACTTTTGCCTTTCAATTGCAGTGGTGTAAATCTAGTGCAACTACATTGACTTCCATGGTGTTACTCCAGATTTACACTACAATTGACAACAGATTTTCACCTGCTATCATATAGAGCTATTGGATTTAGGGATTATCTAATTATTTTTCTGTCCTCCCATCATGGAAGTAGCTGTGCACCTCCCAGGCTTTATTGAATTTATTCTCATTGCAGCCCTTGAGACAGGAAAATTATTATTACCCCCATTGTACACATGGGGAAATGAAGGCACAGAGAAGAGAAATGACTTACATAAAGCCACACAGGAAGTCTGTGGGCAAGCCAGGAATTAAAAACAGATTTTCTGAGTCTCACTCTAGTGACTGAAACACAAGACTATCTCATCTCTCTTAAACTTCTCTCGAATAGCAGGACAAGAACAAGGACTTAAAGTGTTGGGGTCTGTCTGTCCATGCCAGTGTACATCAGGAGTAGCTCTGCTGAAGTCAGTGATGTTACACTAGTGTCAAACTATCGTTAAGGGAGGGGGGAATTGGGGCCTAGAACTTATGGAACGTAGGCAGGATTTTTTCACGAAGAATGTAGCTTATATATGGAATAGGGGCCTGATTTTCAAAAGAACATCGTCCCCATTTAGGCACTGAAATAAAATGGTCAGATTTTCAGAAGTGCTCAGCATCCAGCAGATGCAACTGAGAGCAAAATCTGTCCATAAACTAGCAAGGTCATCAGTGGATGCAATAAGTATGCCTAGCTTTAAAAAGAGAGAGAAGCATTTGGATGAAAAAGAAAAGAAAAGAAAAAAAAGCTTGTGGACTGTGGCTGCTAAGTCAGCATTAGGAAATGGATGTAGACAAGTTTCCTTCCTTCCCTGAAATGTCCTGTATTCTAATAATTTTACCATTTGGTGAATTGGTTTTGGAAGGAGCTGCTGTTGCTGATGACCTGGCAGTAGTTCCTGGCTCTGAGCAGTCAGTTAGGAGGAGGAGGCCTGGGTGGAGGCAAGCCCTTGGCTGCTATGGATTTTGTTCCAGAAGGATCATATGCCGTATCCATATTTGAGCAATGCAGTATCTCCTCTAAATCCAAAGTGCAGGGCTTGCGTGATTCACTAGCTAGCCCAACCCTCTTTAGGGTAACACTGCACTCACAGCATCTGAGGAGGCACCAAGCATTTCAGATGTTGCTTGCATTTCTCCCTTCCATTTTTTGGGGTGGGGGGTTAAACCTGCATTCATCCCCCAAATCAAGATATCTCCTCCTTGATTATAGGGAACTTTATCAGATTGACACAGAAATACTGCACGTTCACCGTGGGGGGATGGGAGGAAGAGGGTACTGGCCTTCCAGCATTCTGGAGAAGGGCTGTTGGTGGTGCAGGCCTCTCCAGCATTCTGAGCGATGGCAATACCATGCTCCCAGTATTGCAGAGAATGTTAAAGCTGAGCTAGAGCTTTGTGGAAATCAGTTTATTAAGAATACCTTTAGGGAGTTTGTCAGAAATGCCTATGGGATTTAGAAGCACATGTCCCATTGACTCAAGGGGGACTTGTGCTCCTAAATCCTTTAGGAGCTGTTGGAAATCTCCCCCATAATCCTTTATTTTTGCAGGGCGGGTGGGGCAGTGTTTTGTTTTCCAGTGCCTTGAATTTTGTTGCTCTCTTTCCCTGTCTAAGACACTCTGCTTTAGAATCTCTGAATTTCTAAAGGCAGAAAAGCCATGAAAAGATTGAAGGAAGGAAGCTATCACTCATCAAAAACTTCCTATTTCATTTCAGGGACTTCCTGCCCCGTGGATCAGGCATTGTCACCAGACGCCCACTGGTCCTGCAGCTGGTAAACTCTACAACAGGTATGTGAGCCATCTCTACTCCCATCCTAACCCAGCACATAGTACAAAGGAATGAAGTGAGGTATAACCTTCCCTCTCTGCAGACACCAACATTTTCTGTATTGCTATATCCCAGACAGCAAAAATATTTACTGCCAACCTCTAATAAATTTTATGGCTAATCTATAGGAATATAATCAGAGTATACTGAAAATCTTACACACTTTGTGTGGCCAGTGTGAAACAAGTTGGTGGTGAGAATGGACAGATGTCCACATCACAAAACCCACCATCACAGTTGACACAAAATTGGCAAACTTGTTGACAATCTGAGAAGAGCCCAAGGACTGAATGCAACATGGAGATGAACTCCCTGCTCAATCCTAGAAGAGGCCCGTCCAGTTTGGGATAAAAGTTAATTGGCAGAATCTTGCCGTGCTATCCCTGTTCTGTGGGAAAGAGAAGACAACAGTCTACAAGGCTGTCAATTTGGCACTTTTTGCCAGCACTAAACTCATTAGGAGCCAAGTTTTGATACTTGTACTCAGCATGAGTTCTGCTTTATTCTGAGAGCAGTCCCACTGAAATCAGTGGTACTACTCAATGTGAGAAAGCAACTTGGAATACGTTCCCATAAAAATAGTACTTTCATTTCAGCCTATTTAAAATCTAGGCTGCATTAAATGTTCAGGAGCAAAGTGCTTCTCATCAGCTTGTGCTGAATTTATTAGGTGGCTTCACCAAGATCCTCCTGACTTTCCCTTGGCTGCAGAGCTATGATTTACTGAATGGATGAGACCTAGATAAGACTGGAGAACCCTAGCAGTCAGCTTTTCATAGCATTGGTAACTATAGTAGAACCTCAGAGTTAGGAATACCTCAGGAATGGAGGTTGTTCATAATTCTGAAATGTCTGTAGCTCTGAACAAAACATTATGGTTGTTTTTTCAAAAGTTTACAACTGAACATTAACTTAATACAGCTTTGAAACTTTATTATACAAAAGAAAAAGGCTGTTTTTAACAATCTTAATTTAAATGAAACAAGTACAGAAACAGTTTCCTTACCTTGTCGAATATTTACATTTAACACAGTACAGTACATGCTTTTTTTTGGGGGGGGGGGTGTTCTCCGCTGCTGCCTGATTGCGTACATCCCGTTCCAAATGAGGTGTGTAGTTTACTGGTCAGTTTGTAACTCTGGTGTTCGTAACTCTGACGTTCTACTGTAATGTAATTTAAATGTGTTGAGAACTAAGCATCAGAGTGTCAGTTACAGAAAAAGAAATGACATTTGGACTTAGTTACTTACATCAGGAGCATATTAGCTAAAACTATCTCTTCTGCTATACCTAAGACAGGCATAGTGGGAACTGAAGTTTCACTGTGAAGATACAAGGAGAGTCTTTTCTGCCAGTAACTTAGGACCAGACCCTGTCAATCTTTGCTGTGCAGAATTCTCATTGAAATCAGTGGGATTGCTGGGTGTAGCTCAATGGCAGAATTGAGTTCTTAGTGCTTGAGAGTGTGGGACACTTATCCCAGCCTGTGTTTCTCAGATCTGTAAAGCAGCAGTTCTACTCCTCAAGTAACTGGTAAGCAGAAAGTTGGTCCTCTCACCACTAGAGGATGATACCATTATTTACCCCAACAGTCTAACAAAGTGCTAGACACTGATCACACAACACTAAACACTGGTCCACTGCAGTGTGTGCATAGTGTTTATCCCTGAAGACAGGTGTATATTTAGCTGCCTTGGTTTCAACAGAGGAAGACCTTAATCATTAATTGGATATCAAGGGGAGGACTATCCCTACTAGGACATGAACTGAAGATCAGCAGCTCTCTGGCTTGAGCTGAAGGGGATTTCCTCAGCTGTTGGTAGTGATAGGAGTACCTTAGTTACCTCCTCTTTGCTAGCCTCCTAGCAGTAGAGGTTGAGACCTTTGCCACAGCTTATCCCTTTTGATGGTTTTCTCAGCCCAGCAGGGACACACTGTAACTTTCTAGTGTTGTTTGACTAGAATTTGGAGAGTTTCTACACTGCAAAGGGAAGAAGTTCACCGACTTCGAAGAAATACGTCTGGAGATCGAGGCTGAGACAGACAGGGTTACTGGCTCCAACAAGGGAATTTCCCCGGTCCCCATCAACCTCCGGGTCTACTCTCCCCACGGTAAGTACTGTATAACATCCAAGACTGGAGTATTTGGGGTGGGGGAGCAGAATGGTGGGGTTGACTTTGCACTCTGATGCTGCTCTGTCTTGGAGTGAAGGTAGTAAGAACAGAAATGGCTGCCGTGAGAGCTTGCAGACTCTTTACTCGCAAATCCCCACAACAGACTGGACCATGCTGGACCAATCTCCAGCCCTTTGACCACATTGTGACAACTCACTCAGCTTTCTGACAATAGTACACTGTGTTGCCCCATGCTGGGGACCTAAGATCCAGACTCAAATGGGATCCTGCTGTGCCAGGTTTGTAGGGACTGGGATTGCTGTGGAGACAGCATGCTCAGCTCCTAGGGGAAAAGGAGTACCTTGCATGGCCCTCGAGTGATTTCCCTCCCCCCCTCCCAGTTCACATGGGGCGGCACTGATAGACTTCAAAGAGAGCCACATCCAGCACTCTATTGGTGGAAAGGAGAGATGCTATGATATAGGGGAATGGAGTCTGGGATTTGAAATGGGATTAGATTAGCTCCCTGTCCAGAAAAAATAAAGATTACAAAATCCTTAGTGGTCATTCAAAGACCTTATAATTGATGAGATTTTCTACTTGATTGAGATACTAAATAATTCTGTAAGCTTAAATGGCTGCTGGGAACTCTCCCTTAATAATCTGCCAGTGCTACTCCACAATTACCTCTGCTAGGTTTTCTTTTAACATTTAAATCGGCTGTTCTCAGACTATGATCAGGAGATGTGTGGTGTTCAGAATAGAGATGGTGAAGGTCTCTCCATGTGCTCCATAGAATGAAAAGGTTGGAGAATCACTGATAGATTTAAAGACAGAGTCTCTTGGTGCCTGTGCTCCAGTTCCTTATCTGTTGCATCCTGCCCCTAATCTTAATGGGCCCAGTCCCATAGTCCTTATTCAGGCAAAAGTCCTGTCATAGATATTTGGACATTTACCTGAGTAAGGATTGCAGGATACGGCCCTAAAGTTGGTTAATCATCATCTTGTGCTTGGCTTTTTCTCAACATCACTTACCTGACTAACTGCTACTGCAGCAATGAACTGTCACTTCCAAATGATGCTCAAGTGGTTGTTCAGATTTAAAAGCTGATAGGAAATCTGGAATCATGTCACACCATTGTCTTTTTTTAAGCAGAATCTCCCACCAAAATCAATGGCATAATATAATATGGGCCCTATTCCTGTATATAATGAACCTATGAGCATTGTTTACTGCCATACAAAAGGGAGATGGAGTGAATGGCTCACTGAAAGTCAACCCTCTCTCACTGTATCTCTGTCTTTCTTCCCCCAACACCTCTTTGCTGCACCAAAGATGGGGAGATGCTGCAGAAGTTTCTCGTAGTATATGCACTGTTTGGCCCTTGAGCAGTAATGACTCATGGTGTGTAGACATCAGCCATATCGAAAGGAAGGTCTCCCACTTTACACTGAGATGCCTTGGCAGGAGACTGAAAAGACTAGGATGTGGCAAATAAAAGCCTTTCAGAAGTTGCTGCATAATAAAGATTAATACACAGCAAAATATTTGGATTGATAATCTGTTGTCCCTGTCTGGCGTCTTCCATCCAGGGATCTCAAAGCTCCTTAAACTGCAAAACAACTGAGAAAGACTGGTCAATGTTATTACCCCTATTTTATAGATAGGGAACTGAGGCTCTGAGATGAGAAATGAGTTGCCCAGGGTCACACAGTCAGTGGCAGAAACAGGACTAGAATTTGGAAGTCCTGTGTCCCACTCCCCTGCTCTAACCATTAGACACAAGATAGGAATATTACCCAGTCTTCTGCTCCCAGTCCCCTGCTCTAACTACTAGACCTGATAGCTACTACATCTCTCTTAATATTATTATTATTATTTATTATTAATACCTAACCCTGATAATTCACTTTGCATCATCAGTAACACACCGCACTTTACAAAGGAGGTCAGTGACATCATCCTTATTTTATAAATGGGAAAACTGAGGTAGAAAGAGATGAAGTGACTTGCCCAAGGTCACAGCAGGCCTGTGGCAGAGTTGGGAATAGAACCTATAGAATCCTGAGTCCCATTCCACTACCCTCTCCACTAACAAAAAAGAACTATCTTTTTTTACTTTTTTTCTGGGATGCATGAGACTCTGGGTGCTGCTGGCTGAGTTACATGTATATATCTATCATGCCTATCTGTGCAGTAGGTAACCACTTTTAAATTTACAGATGCCTCTCATAAACACAGCAAGGTACCTTAATTGGGACCCTCACTCTCCTCCTTTTCCTTGTTTAGTCCTGAGTCTGACACTTGTGGATCTACCAGGGATGACAAAAGTCCCAGTGGGGGACCAGCCACTTGACATTGAGTTCCAGATCCGGGAAATGCTCATGCAATTCGTCACTAAAGAGAACTGCCTCATACTGGCTGTATCCCCAGCCAACTCTGATCTCGCCAACTCTGATGCTCTCAAGATTGCAAAGGAGGTTGACCCCCAAGGTAAATCCAGCCTGTTTTTGTTTTAGCATGGCACTTCTGGCACTAGATCTGGTTCTCCCTTGTCCCTGGATATGAGTAATGGTGTATGCCAAAGATGTGTTCCCCTGCTCAAGAAACAGTCTTCCCAACACACATAGCTCTTGCCCAGTTCACACAACCCCGTGAGACAGTGGTGTTCTCAACCCATGCACCCTCCAATCAGCAAGGCAGTGGCATGCTCAACACACAGATTCCTATGGAAGTACCCTGTCAAACCCTATTGAGGTTGCTTCAACATTGGTTTACATTGATCATCCACAGGCATGCCTCCCTCCTCTCCCCCCCCCCCCACAGTTCCCATTGGCTGGGAACAGCGACCCACGGCCACGGGGGGCCATGCTGTGGACAGTCAATGTAAACAAAATATCTTGCAGCCCACCAGCAGATTACCCAGATGGGCCGCGTGCCGAAGGTTGCTGACCCCTGTTCTAGAAGTTTCTGGTTCTCCCTCCAGTGAGGAAAAAGGCTTCTCACCCTTCAGTCACCCAGTTTCTCCCTAAAGGGGATAGACCTGTTAGGTAGAGCCATCTGCACTAAGACCCCTCTCTGCTGTAGTCCAGAATGGGCGTATCTGAGAATCAGCCTTCCCTCTCTCCTCTCCTACCACACTGGTATGCTCCAGTCCCCTCTCCCCTAAACCCTGGGCTGGAAGTCCCATATGCTGAATTCAAGAGCCCTTGTGGAATCCAGTCACGTAATTTGCAGTGCTTCCTCTGCCCAAATAGTTTACAGGAACTGTTGTTGGTTCAAGCTAACATGTCTGCTTGTGTCCCCATAGGCCAGCGCACCATTGGAGTCATCACTAAACTGGACCTCATGGATGAAGGAACCGATGCACGAGATGTGCTAGAAAACAAGTTACTTCCCCTTCGAAGAGGTATGGATCCCCTTTCCATTTCCTCCTCATTCTCCTCCCTTCTTTCCCCCTGGTCCCATCCCCTTCCTCCAACACTCCCCAGAACCTGTGCCACAACAGTGTTCTCCTCTCTGATAGAATATCTGCCCCAAACCTGATGTTAAATCACTGGGCCCCTCAGTTCCAAGCTGGAAACAGAGGTCCCTCAGTTCCAACAGAGAATAACCAACCTCCCAACCTCTTTGTAAGGGGAAATGGGCCATGCTCCTCTGCAGGGAATCCCTTCCCAAGAGTCTTGTACCTCAGTATGCCGTCCTGGCAGCCAAAACCCAAAAGCAGAATCCTGTTCTCTGTGTTATATCTTTTTCTATGGGAGAAAAATTGTAGACATGGGAACCTGGGTCTCACCCCTCCTTCCCAGATATCAGAATCTGGGTTCTCTTTTTCTCTAACATTTATATTTAGGGCTTTTGATTTTTTCATTATAACAGGTCAACACAGATAAAACATCCCTGATAAAAAGAATTAAACTGGTGTTTATCTAACACCACTGGAGAAACATCGGAAATGGTTACTTGTATGGTTACTGGTCTACAGGAAGCAGTAATGTGTGACTTCTGAAGCACACTAATGCTGTGCATTAATTGGTCTGTGTAGACCCTGCTGGTGTGCACTAAAGGTTCCCTATTGCACTTTAACATAGTGGTGTTTGAATGAGTAGTATGTTAAAACACACTAGGGAACATTATAAAGAGATTACTCATTACAGTATATATTACTGTATGTAGTATATATACTAATGTATATAATAGACATTACTTATTTCCATATACACAAAGATAACACCTTTATTTTGGACACCTGCATAAAACTTAAAAGTTGCTAAAAATAAACCCTGAAAAACTAAATTAACAAACAAACAATAAAAATAGAAGCCTTATTTACACTGTGGTAGCCCTAAAGCAGTTGTTCTCAACCAGGGGTATGTGTACCCCTGTGGGTACGCAGAGGTCGTCCAGAGGGTACATCAACTCATCTAGATATTTGCCTAGTTTTACAACAGACTACATAAAAAGCACTAGCGAAGTCAGTACAAACTAAAATTTCATAACGACTTATTTATACTGCTCTATATACCATACACTGAAATGTAAGTACAATATTTATATTCCAATCAATTAACTTTATTATATGGTAAAAATGAGAAAGTAAGCAATTTTTCAGTAATAGTGTGCTGTGACACTTTTGTATTTTTGTCTGATTTTGTGAGCAAGTAGTTTTTAAGTGAGGTGAAACTTGGGGGTATGTAAGACAAATCAGATTCCTCAAAGGGGTACAGTAGTCTGGAAAGGTTGAGAACCATTGCCCTAAAGGACACAATCAGATTGGGTAGGTGCTATACAAAGATAAAATAAATGACAGCTCCTGCCCAAAAGAGATTACAGTTTAGAAGACAAGACATAACAGGTGGATGAGAAAAATAATTGAACTGCGGAGGGGACACGATAATAAATAAATGTAATGGGAGATTCACAAATCTTAGCTGGTTAGCAGTAGTGACTGCAGCTCTCTACCTGCCTTCTCTTTTCCTTTCCAGGTATCAGAGTCTAGTGGAAATTCCAGTTTAAATTTTCCAACTTGTTTCTAATGGTTTAAGTTATCAGTGGCGTCTCCCTCTCCTTCCATTACCAGGAGTCCAAGTGCAGAATCACCTTTTTCGACTCCCCTTTACCCTCCCCTCCTAGTGTTCTATTGCAGGCTCTCCATACCCTGGATTGTCTCCATGCTGTGTCCAATGTTTCCGCACTTCCTCTGTACTGCCATCTGACTTTTGGTCTTTTCACTGGTAGGTTACATCGGTGTGGTCAACAGAAGTCAGAAGGACATTGATGGCAAGAAGGACATTCAGGCTGCACTGGCTGCAGAGAGGAAGTTCTTTCTCTCCCACCCATCCTATAGACATATGGCTGAACGCATGGGTACTCCCTACCTGCAGAAAGTGTTGAACCAGGTAACGGCAGCTGGGCTCTGCAGCTGGGTACCACCAGGACAGAGAACAGACCCAAATGGGGCTGTCACCCATGGTTACTTGGAGATAATGACAATACTAAACACTCCTAGAGCACTTGACAAACGTGAATTAATGAATACTCACAATGGATCAATACATGATTATTGTCCCTGTTTTAATGCTGTGAAACTGAGGCATAGAACAGCTACATGATTGTCAAGGTCACAAAAGGAGAGAGTGTCAGTACAGGACCACTAAACTGTGCCTGGTTTCAGAGTAGGAGCCGTGTTAGTCTGTATTCGCAAAAAGAAAAGGAGTACTTGTGGCACCTTAGAGACTAACAAATTTATTAGAGCATAAGCTTTCGTGAGCTACAGCTCACTTCATTGGATGCATTTGGTGGAAAAAACAGAGGAGAGATTTATATACACACACAGAGAACATGAAACAATGGGTTTATCATACACACTGTAAGGAGAGTGATCACTTAAGATAAGCCATCACCAGCAGCGGGGGGGGGGGGGAGGGGAAAGGACTACAGGACAGGCCCAACAAAGAAAACAACAGAACGCCACTAGCCATCACCTTCAGCCCCCAACTAAAACCTCTCCAACGCATCATCAAGGATCTACAACCTATCCTGAAGGACGACCCATCACACTCACAGATCTTGGGAGACAGACCAGTCCTTGCTTACAGACAGCCCCCCAATCTGAAGCAAATACTCACCAGCAACCACACACCACACAGCAGAACCACTAACCCAGGAACCTATCCTTGCAACAAAGCCCGTTGCCAACTCTGTCCACATATCTATTCAGGGGATACCATCATAGGGCCTAATCACATCAGCCACACTATCAGAGGCTCGTTCACCTGCGCATCTACCAATGTGATATATGCCATCATGTGCCAGCAATGCCCCTCTGCCATGTACATTGGCCAAACTGGACAGTCTCTACGTAAAAGAATGAATGGACACAAATCAGACGTCAAGAATTATAACATTCAAAAACCAGTTGGAGAACACTTCAATCTCTCTGGTCACTCGATCACAGACCTAAGAGTGGCTATACTTCAACAAAAAAGCTTCAAAAACAGACTCCAACGAGAGACTGCTGAATTGGAATTAATTTGCAAACTGGATACAATTAATTTAGGCTTGAATAGAGACTGGGAATGGATGAGTCATTACACAAAGTAAAACTATTTCCCCATGGTATTTCTCCCTCCCACCCCACCCCCCACTGTTCCTCTGATATTCTTGTTAACTGCTGGAATTAGCCTACCTTGCTGGTCACCATGAAAGGTTTTCCTCCTCCCCCCCCCCCCCCCCCCCCCGCTGGTGATGGCTTATCTTAAGTGATCACTCTCCTTACAGTGTGTATGATAAACCCATTGTTTCATGTTCTCTGTGTGTGTGTATATAAATCTCTCCTCTGTTTTTTCCACCAAATGCATCCGATGAAGTGAGCTGTAGCTCACGAAAGCTTATGCTCTAATAAATTTGTTAGTCTCTAAGGTGCCACAAGTACTCCTTTTCTTTAAACTGTGCCTACACTGAAATAATGAAAAACACTTTCCTCTGGGCTGAAAATCAAGTTCATGCACTAAAGACAAAAGGCCAAATTCTGCTCTCAGTAACATCAGTATAAATCCAGAGTAAGTACACTGAAGTAAATGGCATTAGTCTGGATTTACACCAGTAGAATTCCTCCTGATTTATGCCACTGTAAGTGAGAGCAGAACTTGGCCTACCATGTTTTTGGGTTTTTAGCTTCAAGAGATCATTGCATTTCCTGTAGTCTTATAATATTAATTAAAATGTTTTGATTTTAATTATTTTTGATGTTCAATTAAATGATGTTCAATTAAAAATGATGCCTATCAGAAAATTGTTTTATAAATTAATTCGGATAAGACTCTAATCTGGCTGGAGGGCTGCCTTCTCCTGGGACACTTTGGATGGAGGAAACTATAAAAACCAAAACCTCAAATGTTAAGATTTAAGGGGACACCATCAACTTGCAAATCGCATTTGTCTGACAATTTTTTAATTGCTATAGTTCAATTACACCTAAGATCAGTAGAATTGAAAGAAGTTAGCGAAAGCATATGTCCTTTTCTCTATTTTTTCTGATTGGTATATTTGAAATTGTGAAAAAAATTTAAAAAAAAAGCCTTTTCACCATAAGAATGAGACAGCATTGACTCCCCCTTCTGCCTCTAAGTCTCTACCAACTCAAAAAATAAAAAGAGAGAGAAATGAATAAAAATCTTAAAGACTAAAAAAAATCAAAACCAAAAACTCTCCCTCAAGCAGTGTTTTGACCTCAAAAAGGGAAGAGTGCCAGAGACTCCATGAAGTCTTCTAGGGACTTAAAAAGACAAGGAGTACTTGTGGCACCTTAGAGACTAACAAATTTATTTTCCACCAAATGCATCTGATGAAGTGAGCTGTAGCTCACGAAAGCTTATGCCCAAATAAATTTGTTAGTCTCTAAGGTGCCACAAGTACTCCTTTTCTTTTTGCGAAAACAGACTGACACGGCTGCTACTCTGAAACCTGTCATTATTCAAGAGACTTAGCTATTGCTACTGATTTTGGTACTTGTATTATAATGATGGGTAGCAGTATAAAACCCTAAGATACACAGATAGATGAAACACACTGTGTATTATCAGTAGAGCTGTAGGTGTGCCATGGGTGGAAAAATCTCATGCGTACCATGATTTTTCTGTTTGTCAGTGTCTTTTTTTTCTGTCCGTGATTTTCCCAAACAGTGGGTCACCAGGCCCGGGGAGGCCCACACTGGAGAGCAAGCCCAGTGGCTCCTATCCTGTGGTGCTGAACCCATCTCCCTGCTCAGACCGTTGAGACCTGATGCACCGGGTCGCAATATAACTCATGTTTTGTCCTGTCCTGGCTGCCCTAACTCACCAGGCAGGATTAGGGTTGCAGTGCCTGGGTTGAACATGCAGGTGCAGATGGTCAGTGCCCACTAGGCAGGGTGAGGAGAGCAGGGGGGAAAGCTCAGGGAGCAGTCACAGTAAATTTAGTAACCTGCGAATTTTACTATATTTACAAAAAGAATGAGGAGTACTTGTGGCACCTTAGAGACTAACACATTTATTTGAGCATAAGCTTTCGTGGGCTAAAACCCATTTAATTGGATGCATGCAGTGGAAAATATAGTAGGAAAATATATATAGACACAGAACATGAAAAAATGGGTGTTGCCATACACACTATAACGAGAGTGAGCAATTAAGGTGAGCTATTATCAGCAGGAGAAAAAAACCTTTTGTAGTGATAATCAGGATGGCCCATTTCCAACAGTTGACAAGAAGGTGAGAGTAACAGTGTGTGTGTGTGGGGGGGGAATAAGCATGGAGATTTGGTTTTACTTTGTGCAACGACCCATGCATTCCCAGTCTTTATTCGAGCCTAATTTAATGGTGTCCAGTTTGCAAACTAATTCCAATTCAGCAGTCTCTTGTTGGAGTCTGTTTTTACAGTGACTGCTCCCTGATGTTTTAATAAAACAGCAGTGACAAATCTGCAGCCCTAGTCATCAGTTTCCCTGTTTTGCTGAGGATCAGTTGTACTTCCCAGCTCATGCATTAGCAATCTGATAATAGAAAAGGAGTACTTGTGGCACCTTAGAGACTAACAAATTTATTAGAGCATAAGCTTTCGTGAGCTACAGCTCACTTCATCGGATGCATCCGATGAAGTGAGCTGTAGCTCACGAAAGCTTATGCTCTAATAAATTTGTTAGTCTCTAAGGTGCCACAAGTACTCCTTTTCTTTTTGCGAATACAGACTAGCACGGCTGCTACTCTGCAATCTGATAATGTTGCTCTCAGATCGGCTTCTTCTCCCTTGCTGGAAAGACCCCTCACGTACATGAGAAGAGGAGCAGACAAAATCGTATACAATTTGTTTTAAAGGAATTAAATCAAATTCTGGATATTTACTCTGGACACTATTTAAACAGGATTTTCAAAAATTGGAATTTCTGGTGATTAGTCAGTTTTTTTTTTAAATTCCAGTTGACCATATGACGTTGTAGTAGTGGCTTTCAAACCATTCACCATACACCCCATTTCCATCAAAGCAAATAGGCTCAGGTCCCCCCATCCCTTGTGCTAGAGACGAACATCATAGATAGCCACTGTCAAGGGAATACTGGGATACAGTGATAAAGGCCTTTACCTTGGCATGTTCCAGTGAGGGCGTGGTGGAGGAGGTTCCTGTGCGCAGAGTTTATCCAGGAGTGGAGAGACCAACTCAGACATGGGAAGGTGAGCTGCAAGTCAGGGGAACAGAGGCTCCAAGGAGGAAAAGTCCAGGGGCCTAGAATGAGGAGTATGGGCTTAAGCGGGTTAGGTTGGAAGGACAGAATAGGGGAGGGGCGGCAGAGGCTCAAGGAGAACTAGGCTGGGGGCACAGAGGATGGGGGGCACAGGCTTGAGAAGTAGGCTGGGGGCACAGAGGATGGGGGGCAGAGGCTCAAGAAGAACTAGGCTGGGGGAACAGAGGATGGGGGCAGAGGCTCAAGGAGAACTAGGCTGGAGGCACAGAGGATGGGGGGCACAGGCTCGAGAACTAGGCTGGAGGCACAGAGGATGGGGGGCACAGGCTCGAGAACTAGGCTGGAGGCACAGAGGATGGGGGGCACAGGCTCGAGAACTAGGCTGGAGGCACAGAGGATGGGGGGCACAGGCTCAAGGAGAACTAGGCTGGAGTCACAGAGGATGGGGGGCACAAGCTCAAGGAGAACTAGGCTGGAGGCACAGAGGATGGGGGGCACAGGCTTGAGAAGTAGGCTGGGGGCACAGAGGATGGGGGGCAGAGGCTCAAGAAGAACTAGGCTGGGGGAACAGAGGATGGGGGGCAGAGGCTCAAGGAGAACTAGGCTGGAGGCACAGAGGATGGGGGGCACAGGCTCGAGAACTAGGCTGGAGGCACAGAGGATGGGGGTACAGGCTCAAGGAGAACTAGGCTGGAGGCACAGAGGATGCGGGGCACAGGCTCAAGGAGAACTAGGCTGGAGGCACAGAGGATGGGGGGCACAGGCTTGAGAAGTAGGCTGGGGGCACAGAGGATGTGGGGCAGAGGCTCAAGAAGAACTAGGCTGGGGGAACAGAGGATGGGGGGCAGAGGCTCAAGGAGAACTAGGCTGGAGGCACAGAGGATGGGGGGCACAGGCTCGAGAACTAGGCTGGAGGCACAGAGGATGGGGGGCACAGGCTCGAGAACTAGGCTGGAGGCACAGAGGATGGGGGGCACAGGCTCAAGGAGAACTAGGCTGGAGGCACAGAGGATGGGGGGCACAGGCTCAAGGAGAACTAGGCTGGGGGCACAGAGGATGGGGGCAGAGGCTCAAGGAGAACTAGGCTGGGGGAACAGAGGATGGGGGGCAGAGGCTCAAGGAGAACTAGGCTGGAGGCACAGAGGATGGGGGGCACAGGCTTGAGAAGTAGGCTGGGGGCACAGAGGATGGGGGGCAGAGGCTCAAGGAGAACTAGGCTGGGGGAACAGAGGATGGGGGGCACAGGCTCAAGGAGAACTAGGCTGGAGGCACAGAGGATGCGGGGCACAGGCTCGAGAACTAGGCTAGAGGCACAGAGGATGGGGGGCACAGGCTCGAGAACTAGGCTGGAGGCACAGAGGATGGGGGACACAGGCTCGAGAACTAGGCTGGAGGCACAGAGGATGGGGGCAGAGGCTCGAGAACTAGGCTGGAGGCACAGAGGATGGGGGGCACAGGCTCAAGGAGAACTAGGCTGGAGGCACAGAGGATGGGGGGCACAGGCTCGAGAACTAGGCTGGAGGCACAGAGGATGGGGGCACAGGCTCGAGAACTAGGCTGGAGGCACAGAGGATGGGGGGCACAGGCTCAAGGAGAACTAGGCTGGAGGCACAGAGGATGGGGGGCACAGGCTCGAGAACTAGGCTGGAGGCACAGAAGAGGGGGGGCAGAGGCTCAAGGAGAACTAGGCTGGGGGCACAGAAGAGGGGGGGCACAGGCTCAAGGAGAACTAGGCTGGGGGCACAGAAGAGGGGGGGCACAGGCTCAAGGAGAACTAGGCTGGGGGCACAGGCTGGGGGGCACAGGATCAAGGAGAGCCAGGGTGGGGCTCAAGGGGACTGGGTTGGGGGGACAGATTGAGGGAGCTGCGGTCAAGCAGACCCAAGCTGAGAGGACAGAATGAGGAGCCAGGCCTCAAAGGGGGCCAAGCGGAAGGGACTGAGGCTCAAGGGGGGGGTCCTGGGCTCCCATCCCCCATTCTGTCCCCTCCTAGTCCAGGCACAAGCCTCCCACTCCCCAGCACCACAGGATCCACTTTGGGCACTGGCAGGGGGAGCATTGAGAGGAGGAGAAACTGTCTCCCTGCCCAAGTGCTGGTGCAACAGCGGCCCCTGTGGCCAGGAGGAGCCAGTGCAGGCTATTTCCTGCTCAGTGCTTGTGACTGGCAGCCATTTGCATCTGTTTCTTGCCAAGATTGTCAAGGAAACAGCAGGGCCCTGATCCTGCAGCTTCTTAGCCACGTGTTTAGCGTTAAGCATGTTTGTCGTCCCATTGGCTTCAAAGTTAAACACGTGGTTGGAAAATGATAAGCATTCTCCACAAAATATTTAGCAAAAGCTTTTTTAAAAAAATTTTGTAGAAATTTTCCATTTTTCAATGAAAACCTGACAGTCAGACCTGATTTTGTTGTTGAAAAACTGGAAAATTAAAAAAACCTGGAAATTTTCTATGAACATTTTTGTTTCCGATTTAAAAAAATATTTCAAAATTGATCAGGGTTTTTTTTTTGTTTTTTGTTTTTTTTGGACTGATTGTGTCATGTTGACAGGATCAAAGCCTAAAACAGGACGTTCAGAGCCAACCCAGATCCTGTCCAGACTCCAGCAGGGCCCACAATTTAAAAGTTTAAAGTTTTAGTGCTTTAAAGATGCTGAAACTCGCACAGGAAAGTCCTTCATCCTCCTAAATGAGACACTTTACAGGGTGTCCTCAGATGAATCCGATTTGGCAGGTCTGATACGTTTATGGATAAGATTAAAAAGGTTGCAGTAAAATACGTTTCCAAATTCACCCCCAAAATGGAAATGAAGTCCCCTTTGTTTGGCTAGTTTATGGAAATAAACATAATTTTAATTTTTCTTGACCTTTACCCAAGAGCAGTAATAAATCTGTAAAATGGGCACAAATTATTTCCCTTTCAAAGGGGGAGTTGTGAGGCTCAGTTAGCCAATGTTTGTGAGTGCTTTAGGATCCTTTGTTGAAAGGTGCTAGGGAAGTATAGAATATTATTACTATGTACTGCTCCTAGCTAGTATAGTTCTGTATCTGATGGCCTTCTGAAAAGGGCATTGCCTAGCTACATGAGAACTGGGTAGACTGGGGTTCAACTCAGGAGACCTGGGTTCAAGTCTCTGCTCAGCCTAGGACTTTAGGGCTTAATCCTAAAACTACCTTTTGCCTCAGTTCCGTGTCTGTAAAAGCCAGATATCCCTACCTCACAGGGGCATTGCAAGGATCTCAGATAGTATGGTGATGAGGGCCACATAAGTACCTAAATAGACAGTATCTTCACCTGGACACTGGACTGTCAAAAGAAACCAACCTCCTTTTCTTCTTGGAACCTGACAGCCCCATTATGTCCACATAATAGGCCTTGCTGCACTATTCATCAACCTTTCATGCATATTTGAAGCTTGGCGGGGCCAATTTGTCTAAAAGTTTTCAGGTATTGATTTTGTCCTTGCTCTGCCTGGTCTCTCTGCTACCTCTGCATTGCAGGAAAGCCCGAGGAGTTTCCAAAGACAGTTCCATAACCTAGCTCTTTCCTTTATACTGGAGAAATGACCTGTCCAATGATGGCTTCCCCTTGATATAATCTCATTCATTCTCCCCAGTCAAAACCTAGTTCAGTCAGTGGAACTGGCCCTCTCTGCCACACAAGATCGATGCCCTGTGGCTCATAGGAGTAGCCTATTCTGGCACATAGGGCTAATGATGCCCCCGGTCACAGAAGAGTAGCTCATTTTGTTTCTGCCCTTCTGCTGAGTCAGCAAACCCTGTTCAATCACAACTCACGGGTTTTTAACCCATTTCTCAACCTTCTACTTGTGCAGCAACTGACAAATCACATCCGAGACACCCTGCCAGGCCTGCGAAACAAACTCCAGAGCCAGCTTCTCTCCATTGAGAAAGAGGTGGATGAGTACAAAAACTTCCGTCCTGATGATCCTGCCCGGAAGACCAAAGCTCTGCTGCAGTAAGTGACTCCTGCTGCGTGCCCCTCCTAGAAGAAGTGTATCTGGCAATCTTCCCCCCATTCATTTCTCTTTCTGTCTAGGATGGTCCAGCAGTTTGCTGTGGACTTTGAGAAACGTATTGAAGGCTCCGGTGATCAGATTGATACCTATGAGCTGTCTGGAGGAGCTAGGATCAACCGCATCTTCCATGAGCGGTTCCCCTTTGAACTGGTGAAGGTACCACTTCCCCTCCTATCCTTCTCACCTACCTGCCTATTTTATTTCCACCTGCTGTCATTTCTTCACCTGTCCTTCTCTGCTGCCATCTTCTTGGCTCATTGTCATCTCTTCTCCTTTTCATCTGCTGTCTCCTCTTTAATTTGCTTCTTTTTTACTCCTTGACCTTCTCTTTACCTTCATCTCTTTCTCGTCTTCACCTGTCTTTCTCACCTGCTGTTGTCTTTTTCCTTTACCAGTCCTCTCTGTTCTTTGCCTCCTTTCTCTCTCTCTCTCCTCCATTCCTGGCTTCTCTTTTCCCTCAGCCCTCACCCCTTGCCAGAGCCTGTCCTCTCCTTCAGCACCCTTCCAAGTATCTGAACATGGCCTCTCCCTCAGCTCCTGCCCTGGTAGCAGAGCATAGGAACTCCCTCACTTTCTCTTCCTGGTTATGTAAAAGGGTTTTGCCTTAACTGTTCTGATTACATGGACCCCAAATGCTGAAGCTTTAGTTCGTTCACTTCAAGCCAAAGAGTGTCTCTGATCAGCTGAATGTCCATGTAGAAAGGTAGAGTCAGATCTTTGCCTCTGGCTGATCTGCACACAGTGTAGTTTGGGGGCAGATGCAGAGACAGTTGAAAACTGCATTCCGTTGATGCTGTGGGCAGGGCTGGTCCCAATGTGCCAAGCTAATACCAGACTAAGGGCTGTTCCAACGTATGCTGACTCTTAAACACTCCCAAGGGGCAGAAAATACAGCCAAGGTTTGTGGGTTTCAGGGACATCCTAACTATACCCCCTTTGCTACAATCATATTAGATCTTCACTTCTACATGAGCAGCAAAGAAATGGGTGATGTAAATGCCCCTGCGTGGATTTAGCACCACCAGAGGATCTTCTTGTGGTGTCCTCCTGGGACTGCACACATGGTGCTGGGGCCAAATTGCACTAGCAGGGAGACACACAGAGGCTTCACTGTATGGGAGAATCTGGCCTATAATGTATAAAAGCTCCAGAGGAAAAGGTGATGAAATAACCCTTTCTTGATGGTTTTCAGAACAGAAGATCAAGCAGGAGCCAATCTGTTCCCCTTATGCTTTGGCTTGCCTGTATTTTCACGAAGTAGTAGTATGATCCTTTCCATTTGAATGAGATGCAGAGGCCTTGTCAATAAAAGACAAGAGCCTGCATTGTGTTTGATGATGTTATAACTTTTCTATATGAGAGAGAAATCCAGTTTTTTATGTGTATATTGGAAAAAACAGCTGCTGAGATCGCATGCAAACCTTGCAAGGCAAAACATTTTATTTGGGACACAATCTTATATTTTTAGTTTCTCATTCCCTTTGTTTCTAAGGACATTTGTATAGTCAATGAGAACTGGGCAGCACTTCTGAGGGTACGTCCACTGGAGCTGGGGGTGTATTTTCCAGTTCAGGTAGATGTACATGTGCGAACTTCAATTGAGCTAACGTGCTAAAAATAGCAGTGTAACTGCAGCAGCACAGGTAGTGGGACAGGCTAGCTGCTCGAGTACAATCCATCTGTGACCCTAGGTACATCCTTGGGCAGCTAGTTTGACCCACTGCCCATGCCACCACGGCCATACTGCTATTTTTATCACACTAGCTCAGTTGGAGCTAACATGTACATCTACCCAAGCTGGAAGTTACAACTCCAGCTTGGGTGTAGACGTACACGGACAGTCAAGCCCTAAGCTGGGTTTCCAAAGTTCACACAGCATATGAGTGCTGGCATCAGATGCCTGATCTCCTGACTCCCATTCCTGTGCTTCAGCCAACAGGCCACACTCCTGCTCCACACCTCCATCTTGCAAGGCTGAATCATGACCTGGCAGGGGCCCTCTGCTCTGTATCTGCATGATGCTCTGCTGTATGGGTTGCCGGGCCCTGTCTGACAATCTTTTCTTCTGTTGCAGATGGAGTTTGACGAGAAGGAACTCCGGCGAGAGATCAGCTACGCCATCAAGAACATCCATGGTATCAGGCATGTATCATGCACTAGGCAGGCCTACAACTGCATAGCCTTGTAAATATCTCTAGACCTTCCAAACCAAGCTGAGAAGACTTCAGAGGTACGGTAGGTCAGCAGAGGGGAGGGAACATCTGTCTGGGCCATTGGCAGGTGAACAGCCTTGTATTGGGAGGTACTGATGTTCATCCAAATCAGTTTGCTTTCTGTTACCATGTGAGAGCAGCAGGAGTCTGAAAGGTAAAATTGCCTTGGTGATCAGCCTTTTTCTTCCATCTCCTGTGCTGAGTGTGAGAAAGCGGAAGTGACGTCACATTGTAGTAAGAGGAAGTGACATAGGAAGGGATAATAAACACCCCCTACACACCTTTTTAATTTCTTAAAATATTGTTTTAATTTATTTTCCCAGATCTACTAGGGCTCGATCCTGCAAGCTGGTGCTGAGCACACTCAACCATCAGTGACTTCAATGGGAGCTGAGGGTGCTCAGTACTTTGCAGGACCAGGTCCCAAATACATGGTAAGTTAACATCTTTGCATTTGTGTTAGAGAAGATTAATGATGTGTGGATTATGATGCCTAAGAGGCAGCCTTACCTGAGAGATGCTGAGATACTGCGATTCCCCCTGTGGTCAGTGGGGACTGTGGGAGCCCAGCACCCCTCAGAATCTCTATTAAACGCTGGAGAATGCAAGCAGGTGATCAGATATTGGCAAGTTTATTTTCTTTTCCTTCAGCTCATTCCATCTGATCTAGTCAGGCTCATTTGAGCAATAGTATTAGTATTTATTGCTCCCTTATTATAATTAAGAAAGGGTTTCTTGAAACTCTCTAAGGGTGATACGCACCAGAGGGCCAGCCCTATGAACTACTTAAACCCTAAATGCCCCCCGCCTCAAAGTCTGAAGTGGTACATAAGCTTAGTGTTGGTCCCTGTGTCGGTCATTTTCACCCTAAGAGATCATTTTTGTGAAGTGTTGAGCACCCTCCATTCCCATTGATTTCAGTGAGGTTTTGTTCATGGGTTTTATGGTTCCTCTGGCCCAACGAGCTGGGTGTCAGTGATATAAGGGCCTGCTCTGAAATGTGTGTGTAATGCTGTGACATTCTCCTTCCCCTCCTACCTCCCCTCCTGCTTTGTCTTGTCCCCTGCCCTGGGTGTTTAGAACCGGTCTCTTCACGCCCGACATGGCCTTTGAGACCATTGTGAAAAAGCAGGTGAAGAAGATTAAAGAGCCTTGCCTGAAATGCGTGGACATGGTCATTTCGGAGTTAATCAATACCGTTAGACAATGCACCAAGAAGGTAACCGGAGGGAACATGGAGTTCACATGCTAACCTGCCCGCCCACCTGCTCGCTGGCTGAAGCACAGCACTATTATCTGGGCAAGGAGCTGCCTGCAGTGAAACTTGATGTTTCTAACTACCTCCTCAGCAGCATGACTAGACCTGAGTGATACTAGCCTGGAGCATTCCAGCCAATCAGAAAGAGATGGGACAGCTGATAGAAGTGGGTTGCTGCCAGTCTCCCCCATTCCATGAGAGGTGTCTTTGGAACATTGGGGTCTCCCCCCACATGCCCACTCCAGAAACAAAACCCCTTCCATCAGCTCTCTAACATGAACATTAACTCTTTATAACAACCAAGGTTATTTCTTCCTCTAGAGGCTGATGGTTTATATCTGATTTGAATTTAATTTCTGATATTAATTTTCAAGTCAGAGTCTGGGATATAGATTTCCCCTGGGAACTTCTAGGGACTTGGTATCATCCCCTGATTGATCATCACTGAGCAAAAGGGTACATAAACTCTCAAATGTGAAGGATCAAGATTCAGAGAGGAAGTAGGCTTTGCTAATGTGGACTGATCAAGCTGTGGGATTCCCTACAGGGAGATGTTCCTAAATTTGTGGAATTTGGCATGGTTTCTGATTGGCTTGGTTTGTATCTTGTTTTGAAGGAGCAGTAAATGGCTGAGAAGAAGGAAAGTGGAGGTGTCCACTCTCTCCTGAGTTCCTGCCTTTCCCTCCCTCCTGCTGTGATGGGGGTGCCCTGGAGGTTTCATTCTCTGGGTTCTGGTTCACTGTTGTGGGCTTCAGTGGGGATGTGGGAGACAGCCAGTCATAATTCTGTCCATCCTGCAAATATTGCGATTTTCATGTCTGAGTTTGGGCTTGGATTTAATGTTGAGAAGCAGTGTGAGAAAGACTGGGAGACTGCCTGCCATTCCTCTCAGCCATGGCCTGCTGCTTCAGACAGGTCCAGGTCCTGGTGAAAGGGCATCTCAGCCAGAGTGTGATAGCATGGGCACTGGAGACTCTTGGTATGACGGATCACTGCTGGCCATTCAGGAGCAGGTAACCGGGTGAGGGCATTGCAGGAGACTCCCAAGAGAGACTGAAACCTTGAATGTGGGAAAAAAAAATGCAGGGGTGGAGGGGGCATGAGTGGTTAGTGTCAGGTTTGCTTTGCAAGAGACTGCATTGCTTGGGGCTGGAGGTCTCTGCAGAGGTGCTTAGGCCCACATACATGTGCTTTGTCCCAGTCCAGACTGGGAGAGCAAAGTGGACAGACAGTGACAGATTCCTCAGGTTTTTAGAATGCTGGGAGGAGCTTCCTTTTCCTATCCTACTGTCTTCTGTTGAGGTATGTAGCTGTGGGGAGCACCCAGAAAACTGCCCTTAGTGCTGGTAGACAGGTAAGCAAAGACCTTTGGGCTGCCAAGTACCTAGAGTCATCCAGTAACTGAATCTGAAGCGCCCACTTTTCATGTCCCCTTAATCCTCCCTTGGATAGTTTTACCATCCATCAGTCATCATTTAAGTTTTTATCATTCCTGCCCTCTTCTCCCTTACGAATCATTTTCCCTCTCTTTTTTTCTTCCCTTCCCATTTCTCTCTATCTCCACCTTCATTGTCTTGTTTTTCTCTTTCTTTTTCCTTGAGGAATGAATTTACACCAGTAGTGAAATTGTCTCTATTATAGACATGAAGGACAGATTCTTCCTTCCATGAGGATACATGGTACCCAAGAGAGAGGGAAATGTAAAAATCAGGGAGGACAGAAAGAGACCTTAGGACAGAAGACGGGAACTCAGTATTTCACAGCCACCTCTATGGAGTGAGGGAGACTGGGCAGGAGTGGTACACAGGGTGACACAAACATAGGAAAGAAAGAGGAAATGTTGGAAAGAGGTGGACAAAGAGGAACAAATCTAGCTGGGGGAGATACTGGATCAGTTATAGCAAGAGATACTGGGTCAGACCATCGTCTCCGTTAAGAAGGGAGTGTGGGGGGAATCAGAATGTTTAAGGTGTTTTCTTGTTAGTGTAGCAGGTTTGGGTCCCATAGTGGTTCAGAGGCTAGAGACTTAGTTTGGCTGCAGTTCATGTTCTGTGTGCGCGCAAGTGTGAGTGGTAACATTTTTGACTTTAAAGAAACAAAGTGGTGATGTTATTAAAATTTTCAGATATTTTGTTTGAGGGTCCCTTTCCCAGGCTCCATCCACTGAACCTGACTCAGATATTGTATGAGACATCTAAAGGGGCTATATTGAACTTAGCAGGCAGGTTGAATCTCTGAATAGGCAGTGAGACCTGGAACATATTTTCTGAGACATGCAGGGGCCATTTTAACTTTAAGGGCACCCGCTCTTTACCCAAACAAGGGCTTCACTGGCAACCTTCCAGGCTCTGAGAAGTGCACCTGGGAGGAGATGGGTACTATGGAAACTACACATCCCAACATGAACAGAGCAGCTTTTCACATTAGCTATAAGTGACATAATGCATGGGAAAGGGTGCTGTGATCAAAATGGAGCAATGTATGTTTGGGGTTGAAGTATCTCTGGACAGCTGTGCCAGTGGACAGGGCTGGGGGCAGTACAGCTGTGCTGGAGGAGCTGCTCCTTCTGCTGCTGTGGTTCCAGAGAGCACTGCAGTTCAGAAGACTGCATCTGGCACAGCGGGAGGACAGAGCCGCTGCCCCCCCACCCCCCGGTAATATGGGATGGGGAGGGAACAGGGAGAGTGCGGGGGCCCCAGGCTGGAGGTGAGGTGGGGAGGAGTCATGTGGGGGGGGGATCACATGCCCCCCCTTTGTGTCCCTCCCATGAGTCGCCTATGTGCAGCATACTGGTAAGAAATAAATTCTACTTGCGCCACTGCCCCCAGCCCTCACCCCCATGCAGTCCATCTTTAGATGGAATGGACTAGGGGGAACTTAAGGGAAGAAGAAAGAGAAAGGGATAAAGCTGGTGGGTAAAAAGGCAGGAGAAGAGACCCATGGAACAGCAGAGAGAAATGAGACTGACCCAGGTGAAGAAAAGAATGAGAGGCTCAGTGTGTTCAGCCTTCATTGCCTGTGGAGAAGGCTTGCTCTGGGAGAGGGATCCCTGGATGCATCCATCCACCCATCCATTTTGTTGGGCTCTGTAGCTCATGGTTTCACCTACTCTGTCTGTTCCTTCCCACTGTGCCATTTCTATGCATCTGTAGAATCCCTTGATACTTGGCAGCACATGGGCCCTGCAGCAATGCTCACCTGCTTCGATTTATCTGTGGAGTGAACCAAAATCTCACTTCTCATTTTGCCTTGTGTTTTTCTCTTCTCTCTTTTCCTCTCTCTCTCTCTTTTCCTTTCCTGCTCTCTCCCTCTCTCTCAATCTCTTTCTGCTTTGCTCTTCTTTCTTCCTTGTTGCTTCTTCCCTCCTTGCCCCTCGCTGTGCAGAACGGGTCTCTTCACGCCTGACCTCGCTTTTGAAGCCATAGTGAAAAAGCAGGTGCAGAAGTTGAAGGAGCCGAGTCTGAAGTGTGTGGATATGGTAGTGAGTGAGCTCACATCCACCATCAGAAAGTGTAGCGAAAAGGTAAAGAAACCAACAACATAAAGGGCAAAGCACCACTCCTCTTTCACACACACACACACACACACACACACACACACACACACACACACACACACACACACACACACACACACACACCCCTTTCCTCACACCCTTCAGGGCCTGGGCTCACACCAGGGGACCAACAACAAATCTGGTGAGAACAAGGAGAACAGCCATGGAAGTCAGGTTCTACTATATAAATAATCATCTGATGGAAAGAAGCAGCCCACAGGCATCCAAGCAGTGTGAAAAGTAGGGGAGAGGGATCAGGCCTCAGCAGATGGATCTCTTTGCTATGAATTCAGAAGTCAGCTGGATACAGCTGATTGTTTGCTAGCCAGCCCCCATTCCTCACTCCAGCCCCTTGGCATAGAGCTCGGTGTAGAATAAACCCCCTAGCAAGCCCCTCACCCTACTCTTCCTGATTGCACGTTGAAAACCTTTCTGTGTCCCTTTGTCGCTGCCTCTCTGGAAATCCAAACATCTTAGAACAAGGAAACAAGTTAGAGAGAGGCCTTAAAAAATAAAAAGAATCCAGGCCCCTCTGCCAGATTATTGGGCCACAAAATAACCCAGCCTCCATCCAGATGACAGAGCTCTATGTCTTCTCCCTCTCATTTTCCTGCTGATCTTTAACTCTACACATTATGCTAGTAAAGAGAGAAGGATAAATCTTGTACTGCTTTTCCCTGCCCTGAAGCAAAGGAAAGGAGGCAAATTCCAGGGTATCTTAAAGAGCAGCAAAGTGGAAAAACCACCCATTTGAATAAATAGAGGCCATCATACATGCGCTAGTATATGTCTGGGGGAAAGTGGGTTGGTTTCCTAGGCCTGTGTGGTGCAGTAGAGGGCGCCACACACCTCTTTAAATAGAAAGGTAGACTAACTAATTAATACGTTAATTTGCCAAGGAAGAACTAAAATCCTGCACCCCACCAGCCCAGATGTGCAGGTTTCTCTGCCAGGTGAGTTAAAGGGGGGCAGCACCTCTTGTTCCAGTTAGGAGCCTCTATAAAAATTACCCACAATCCCTTTTCTGCATTGGAGAGTCTGGGCTGGCCAACATATATAATCCCAGATTTGTGGGGCGGGATTAGGAAGAGACAGGTGGAAAAGAAGGGAGAATCCAGTATAAATTTAAGAGCTCAGAATAATGGCAAAAGCTGAGATTGGCAGATGAAGGGACCTCGTTGTATTCAGCAGGGCTGATCTCAGCAGCTACTGCACTTTGCTCATTGCCATCCCTCGAGCACTGCTGCTTCATCCCAAGGGATTTCTCTCTCTAAGTCTTCCTGTTTTCCAGCTCAGTGTGGGAGACACTCCTCCATCCTTCCCCCTTCTCCCCCCATGTTTGCTTGTAGTGATTTTGATTTGTTTCCATTGATGTTTTTCTGTCTCTGATTGAACTTGTATCTTCAGGGGAGAGAAATCAGTGTAGAGGGGAAAAAGAAAAAAACCCAGTGTTAGTGGACACTGGCTTCTTACAGTGGGGCACCCTGCTCAGATGGCTGGGATCTTACCCATGCATCTTCTGTGGATTTTGAAACTCATTCTGGCGTGGTAGGATGGACAGATTTGGCACTGAAGGAAGAAAGGGAGGGTAGAGATTTTCTAGGGTGGAGATGAAATAATGGAGTTGTACAGTAAGGATTTGCATTTCCATATCCAGGCTTCTGAGCAACAGAAAATAGGAATGGAGGCAAGGGGGAAATGTAGCTGATGGGACAGAAGAAAGCTTGTCATCAGGGGATGATGAGTCGGGAAGAAAAGAAAATCCGCTGTAAGCTAGTGCTGGACTGAATCCGGCAGTCCTTTCACAGTCCTTATCTAGAGATGGTCCCATTGTAGTCAATGGAAGCTTTGCTGGAGCAAGGACTGCAGAATTTGGTCTCTACAAATTAGAGATGGAAAAAACTTTGCTCTTTTGCCTGACCAGTGCAAGGTTGCTCCCTCCATCTGTGTAAATGGCTTAGACATCTACAGTATCAGGAGGGAAATGTCTGGACTCTCGGGTGTGGCAGGTTCAAATCTCAGCCCTTCATCCCACCAAAAGTGAGGAGTTGATGTTTGCCCAGTGTCTTTGTCCTATAAATCCAGATTTGGGGTGGGTTTGAATTGGGCGTATCTGTTATTAAAGTGATTTATTAATATTGCTTGTGACAATGCCCTCAGTGTGTGAGGTGCTTTTCAAGCAAACAAGAAAGTCCCTTCCCAAAGGAGCACACAATCTGAGGACAGACATGCATTCAAATAGAGTTTAGGGGGAGGGGTACAATGTATAAATAGAGTGATCTAGGTGGGACTAACCTTCATCTTGGCAGTTAAGTTAATATACACATGTCATTAGATTTTTCATAGAAATCATAGCAGAAGTGAGTCTTTAAGGGGGACTTAAATGCCGGGAAGGTAGGAGCTTTTGTGGATGAGTTCAGGAAGGGGTTTTCCATGCATAGAGGGCAGTGCGGAAGAAGCAACAGAGATGATGGTGCAAGAAGCAGATAAACAGAGAATCAAGGCTGTCGCCATTAGAAGAGCAGAGGATGCGGAACAAAATGAGGCTTGACAAGGAGGGGGAGCAGAGCTATACAGGGCTCTGAAAACAGTGGCAAGAAACTTGAATTGGATGGGGGAGCAGAGGGGAGAACAGAATTTCAAGTGTGTGTATGAGAGAGAGAGAGACGATCAAGATGTTTGGCAGGGAAGATGACTTTAGCAGCAGCATTTTGTATGGATTGGAAGGGGCAATGGAGGCAGATGTTGCAGAATCAAGATGGGAAATTCTGAGGGCCTGAAGGACAGATTTAGCTGTAGGGTAGGCTTTACATGTGACACTTTCTAATGATGTAAAGCTGTGGAGATGAACTGTGTAGAGGACTTACTGATGTGTAGTACTTGTCCATTATTTCATACATCTTGGTCTGCACACTTGCTTGATCTCCAACTAAGCAGGGTTAGGGCTAGTTAATATTTGGATGAGAGACCTCCAAGGAAAGTCTAGGTTCTGCAGGAATTATCATGGTAGAATACCCAACATCCTACCATAGTGTTAGGAGCCTATGCTACCTCTGGGATGAGACATAAAATTGAGACTCTGTTTATTAAAGACCCACAAAGCTTTTCATAAGAGGAGCGTTAATCCAAGTTTCCTGGGCATTGGGGGAGCTATATGCTGCCTCCCTACCAGCTAAATTTCATGCAGCCTTAGTTGCGTAGAGTATTCTTGACTATCTGTTCACAACTACTCCATGATGTTGCTGTGTGCTATGAAAAACTATCTTGAAGGGAGCTACACCCGATTTCAGTGCTCTAAATAAAATCAGAATCAGGCCATGTAAGGAACTGCTGCTAATTACTCCCCCATCCCAACTTTGGCTGTCTCTTTGATAGCAGTCAATGGCTAGTCTCTCTTCACATGGCTAAACCATGTTCACAAAGGTGCCAAAGAACAGATGGCTTTGTCTCTTCTACAGATCTTTAGTTATTATAGCTGTTAATAATAATCTCTTATTCCATCCTGAATGATCTCAAAGGGCTTTAAAACTGCTCATACAAGGATCTCTTCATCCACCACTGAAATCAGCCTACTCTGGGGTATAATGAGATAGTTTTTTCACTGCACACAGCAACATCATGCAGTAGTTTTGAGCAGATCGTCAAGAATATCCTATGCAACTGAGGCTGCATGAAATTCAGTTGCTAGGGAGGCAGAGAATCAGAGCCAGTGCTTCTAGGAATATAGCATCCCCTCTGGTGGATTTCAAAAAGCAGGAACTTTCTGTGTCCAAACTGCACAGCAGAGCCTTATGTATGCAAAAGGGTGCCTTACAAATCAGGATTCTTTCAGTTAGAGATCTTAAGATTCCTGACTAAAAGATGGGCACTCAGTGTTAGCAAGAACAGGGACCTAGAGCTGTGTCATGAGGATTTCCCTGGGGCTAGGCTGTTTTAAGAGAGGGTCTTGATCTTGCATTATGACTGGAGAGGGAAATGCAATTAGGTCAGAAGTGAGTGTGGAAATCCTACTTGAGTGTGGAAATCCCTCCCAGACCGGCTGAGAGCCCCTGGCAGGGTCACCTGCTCTCCCTTCTTTCAGAGTCATGGCATTTCTGGGTGCTGCTTGCACTGCTGGCATTACCCCACCGCCACCCCTTGCATTCCATTGCATGTTCCCCAGTGGACATGACATCCTGTAGCCAGTGTTCATGTCCCCCTTCTTGCCCACCCCTGCTTCTCCCATGCATGCCGAGGTGGGAGGCCTCCTGCATGACGTCTTGTAAACGTGGTGCTATTGGTTTCTTTTGCTTGTAACCTTTGCTGGTTGATCCTGATTTGAATAAACTGAGAACATTTTGCACCTCACCTTGCCTTTGTTCGTGTTATTTATTTTTTTGTTCTTGAATCAAAGAAGCTGAGATTTGCTTAGAGATTTTCCAACTTCCTGTTTTTGATTCTTTGACATAAAGCACCCCCTCAACCTCAGAAGAAAACAGGAAGTGCTGCCTCTCCCTCTAAAGCAACAAGCAGCCTAGACTATAAAGATCCAAGAGAAATCTTAATATGCCCCTTCTCAAGATATAAGGGGAGCCCATTTCCACATGGGGCCACCTTCAGTGTGAGCAGAAAGCCTGTTCCTATCAATCTGGAGCCAGTGACATTCAGAACAGAAGAGTTCTTTATAAAGAGAGGGGCCTGATCCCCTGCTCCCTTACTCCATCCATATGCCAGAGCAACTGCGTTGATTTCAAGGGCATGACAGTGGTGCAATTAACCTGGAGTGACATAGTGGTGAAGCAGACCCAAATACCTCAGTATTTGATAGCAATTGCCCTATACCTTTGAGCTTCCAATGGTGATTGTGCAGGGTCTGGGCTGATTCTTGTACATATTGTCATAGTCCTTTATTTATAAGAATCCAAAAGCCAAATCAGATTTAAAAACCCCCATCAGATCAGCAGAACTGAGGCAGTGCAGTACTAAGGCAGATGAGAGACATGGCAAAAATGAAGCCCAAAATAGAAGTAGGAGGTAATGATGTTGATGTCAGGAAATTCCAGTTGGCGTTAAATAGTCAAATTGAAATATTTCAAAATATTAGAACAAAAGGGGAAAAAAACCCAACTTTCTGGGGAGGGAGGGAGAGAAAGGAGTAATCTGACAACAGGCCTGGAGTTGAGACTTCAGCTAATTAGGCCTTGATTCTGCGCTGAGAACTACATGGTTGCTGCCCTATTGAGGTTAATGCAGCACTGGGGCCCTACGGTGTGATCTTGTGCAAGTCATTTTATCTCACTATTGCTCAGTAAAGTGGGGGATAGTGGCACTTGTTCCTCTCAGGAATGGTGCAGGAATTAACTGGTTCATGCTGGTTAAGTGCTAAGTAGAGAATGATTAACTGGATAATAAAGGGGCCTAATTGTTATTATGATTATTACAATAGCGTCTAGAGGCCCTAATCAGGGATCAGAGCCCCATTGTGCTAGGTGCTGTACATATGTCAAATGAAAAAGACAGTCCCTGCCCCAAAAAGTTTACTTTTTTTTTAAAGGAAGAAAGCAAAATGATTGTCTTCTCCAGGGATTGGCCCAAATGCTGCAATAGCACCACTGTGGGATGTGATGTTTAGGAACAAAAGCCTGATCCCACTGAAGTCAATGGTAAAACTCCCAATGATTTCACTGGTACCACTGCCCCCTTATTGTAGAATACTGTGGCACTTTTCTGTTAAAAAGGAAGTGCTACCTGAATGCCAGAGGGTTGCCACGGGCCCCCATTCAGCTTCCTGGCTTGCACTGTCATGTTTCTCATTCACAATCTCTATGGATTCTCCGCCTTGAATAACTGCAGATGACAGTGTCCCTCCACTCCCTTTTGTTTGTGTGCTGCAAACTGAATTCCCTTCTCACGGTGTGAAATAAGCGATCAGTGGCAAAGTAGACGTACCAGTGACACGAATGCTGGCCCTGATTCTCCACTCCCTTGCACCAGTGCAAAGGGAGTGCAGAAGGGGAATAAAATGCTATAGCCACACACCCGGAGCACCCATAAAGTCCAGGGTTGCTGCTTTCTCCTTGGAAGAAGGCTGGTTCCCTGAGAGGTTGGCCATGCCCTCTGTCTCCACCTGTAGCTTTGCTCGTTGGGGCAGGCTACTGTCCACTAGTGATCCAGCTAATGGGATGTGAGACCAGTTTTGATCATCTTCATTCATCCAGGATGCTCCCCTTAGAGTCAGGGGGTATATCTACACAGTACACTGCATTTTAGAGCCCGCAGCAGTGTGGGCTAGTACTACGGCACTAAAAACAGCTGTGTAGACGTTTGGGCTCGGACTGGCCCTCAGATTCTGAAGCCCAGGGAGGGAGTTTAAGAGCCCAAGCCGCAATATCTGCACTGCTGTTTTTAGCATCATAGCACGAGCCCAAGTCTGTAGACCTGGGCTCTGAGAACTCACTGCTGCGGGTTTTAAAAAAAGTGTAGCCAAAAGCCAGGGCAGCATTGCCATGGCATCACTTTCCTACGTTGCCAATGAGAATCTGACCTTCTTCAAAGAACTACTTGTTTGGCTTTTTGGGATACAACCAACCATGGGCTTAAGCCATAAAACTGGGATTTCAGACATGCCCGAGACTGGGTGTGTTCAGATCTGGGGATGGGGATGGGCCCTTTGCTATGTAAAACAAATTGGGCTGGCAGTAGTCTGGTCTCCTGCAGGATAGGGGTGTTGCTGCTGAGGAGAAGGGCTGTTCTCTGAAGAAGCTCAAAGCACAGTGAGTGAGATCTTTGGCCCCACAGGAACTTGGGAAAATCTGTCTGCAATTCTGGCTTTCCTGTGCCTTTAGCCCTCTAGGACCCCTGTTATGGTTGGGAGGGGAGTGTTATTCCCCAGACCCTGCCCCACTTTCCCATGTGCACGTGTTTTCTCTCTCCTGCAGCTCAGCCAGTACCCTCACCTGCGGGAGGAGATGGAGCGGATTGTTACTACGCACATTCGTGAGCGAGAGGGCAGGACCAAGGATCAGGTAGGGCCTGCAGGTTTTGCCTGAGGGCAGGAGGCAGAGGGGAAGCCTTTAGGGAAACAGTCTGAGCAATAGGGATAGAGATGGGCCTTGTTGTAAAGTTGGGATCTGGAGAGGAACGCCCGCAAAGCACAGGGAGGTGTTGGCTGAGAAGAGCCATAAGACAACTCAATGGTGGCTCCAGCTACCTGCCTTTGTGTTAGTAGCACCTGTCCCTTGTCTCTCACGCACTTTCTTTGTGTCTTTGCCCCCCAGGTCATGCTCCTGATAGACATCGAGCTGGCATACATGAACACAAACCACGAGGATTTCATTGGCTTCGCCAAGTAAGCACCAATGCCCTGAACTGCCTCCGTCCCCCTGCTCCCCTGCAACCTTGCTCTGTGTGTGCTCTGGTAGATGGCTGTAGGACATGGCTGCAGAGCACCGTGGGTGGAGAGTTTGGAGCAGTTTGCCACACCGGCTTTGATGGGAGGGTGAAGTGAGGTATAATGTGCAGGATGGTAAAGAGAGAAATAGGTTTCCCTCTTCCCCTGGGGGTGAGGGCAGTTCTCTGTGGAGTCCTGATACCCCCCAACTTCACTGTGTCTCACTTCAGCCCCCCCCTGTACCTCATCCCTGGGGAGGGGCAGGTGTTGCCTCCTCATGGCCTTCCCCCTCACCCCCAGACCCCTTGGGAAGCAAGGAGTGAAGCTAGGCCTCCAATGTGGCATAGCAGAGTGAGCACTGAGCTGTCAGGATAGAAATTAAAGAAACCCAAAGCTAGAGAAAATCAACAGTGCTGTGGTTGGCATGTCAACCATGTCATTCTGCACTGAGAGGAGGGATGGACTGGTGGTTAGAGGACAGGCCCAAGAGACCTTGATTCTATCCCTGGCCCTGCTACTAGTTTGTTGTTTAACCTTGAACAAGTCCTTTAATCCCTATGTATTTGAGTTTCCCCATCTATAGAACAGAGATAATGACACTGACTCACCCCAGAGGAGTTTGTGAGGCTAAGTATTCATGTTTGTAAAGCACAAGTGAGATCTTGGGCGAAAGATGCTAGGGAAGGGCAGGGAATGATCATATCCAACCAGGCAGGACAAAGAATAAAAATCAGGTGGAATTATAAAATTGTTCATGGAGAGTCATTAGTGTGCTGAGTGTTTTATGAAATGCGGAGCAAAACCTGATCTCTGTCCCCAGAAGATGATGCTGGAACTTAGACAGACAGTACAGTTTAGGCATGTAGGGCCAAACCTAAATCCCATCACAGTCAAAAGTTGTTTTGCAGTTTGAGATCAGATATGTCCCAAAATGCTGCAGAGACCAGCAGATGCTGTGGTCTCAAAACATTGCAGAGCTCTCTGTCTGTCTCCTTTCTTCAGTGTATTAATGTTGAAAGGCTTCATGGAAGACTTGTTTACAAGCGGGATTTGACGGAGGAGAAAGTGGTTGCATGAGAAGAGGGAGGGAGTTACAAACCTAGGGGGTGGCATGGGAGAAAGAATGAAGGCAGGAGTGAAGGAAGAATACAGAAGGGGTGGTCAGCAGTTGGTTTAGAAGATGCAAGGGGTTGAGTAGATCAGGCTGAGAGCAAAGATGTAGGTGAGGTGGGGCTGTACAGGGTTTGGAACTTGAGGGTGAGAAGCGTGAATGTGCTGTTGCAGAGGGAGCAGGATTCAGGAGGGAAGGGAGAGCTGGATGGGCTTTGAATGTCTCATCTTGTTTGTAGTGCTCAACAAAGGAGCAGCCAGATGAGTAAGAAGAAGGCAGCTGGCAACCAGGTAAGTTCCCTCCTGCTTGAGGCTGTGAGAGGGATACATACCTTGCTTGACAGGCTATCAGTGGAGCAGATGTTGAGCCAGACACAGCAGCTCTTCAAAGGTATAAAGAGAGGCAGATGGGAAGAAGATTAGAGAGACATCTTAGCCCCACTGAAATGTATCGGATTAGGGAAGCCTGTGAGAAGGACAAAGGGGAAGCATTTCAGAAGAATATGGACTGTCCCTCCTGCAAAAGAACAATTGTTATGTATGGAGCTGACATTGTCCTCAGTAAGACTAGGACTGTGGATGTCTATTAGCTGCTTAAATACAAGGTCCAAATCATATTCTTTAGTCCCTCTGGTGCATCCCCACTGGCTTTAAGGGTAAGTGAATGGAGGAGCTGGCCCAGCAGAATCACGAGGGAGATTGACAAGGTGCTTGGAACATCTACCCTAGCTGAGGATCAGAGCTCAAAGGATGGGTGCTGCAGACTTTCCTCAGTGCAGGGAGGTATGCAGGGTGCAAGGCCCTCTAAAAGAGGGGAGGCTGGGATCCTTGAAGTAGAGAACTGGTTTTGAAACCGTGTCACTTTGCATATGATGACCTAGTCCCCTTCTACTGTCATCCTGGTGTTGGGTACTGGGCAGAGTCCAGAGCATCTCAAGTTACATCCATTTCTTTGGGTGACCTTGCATTTCTCTGATGGTTTCACCATTTTTTACAACTGGGCCAGCAACATGCTAGACAGTTAAATTATCAAATGGTCCAATAAAGAGCTGAAAGTGCAGGGGGGATGATCAGGGGTCTCGCCATATAAGCCACTGCTTTCTGGATAGTGGTAGATGTCAGTGTTAATTCTGCTCACATCCCTGGATGCATCATTCACTTCTCCCAGCTGCACTTGACCTTTCTATGCAGGCAAGAGCTGGAGGATGCTCTCTGATTTGGTGGGTCCTGATGCAAGTTTACAGTTCATCAAAAACTGGGGCAAACTATACCCTCCAGTTCCCCAAGCCCCAGCTCTAAACTGCCATGCCACAGAGTTTTCTTTCCCAGTCACCTCTCTTGACCACATGAATGGTCTCCATTGTCTGGGGGCCAAAGAGCAATTTGCAGAACTTCTGGGCTCACATTTTCTGGAAGAGGCAAGTACCACCTGAAAGGGATGCTTTAAACCCACCTGCTCAGGGAGACTTCATTGGCACCCATCAGCCCTGCTTGGGTTGGGCATCCTCATGGTGGAGCCTTCTCCTGGGAGAGAATAGTGAATGGCATGTGAAGTCCCTGCTGCCTCTCTGTAGTAAGCGCATGGAGTGTACGTCCTATTGAAAGCCAGAGGGGCAAAGAAGACCTTCCTGCCCTAGAGCTATGGGGAGAACCACAGAGTTATCTGGCCTGGAAGGTCTGCAGAGAGATTTGGGCACCTTCTACAGAAGGAGGGTACAGAAGCAACCCAGCAAAGAATGTAGGTGAACAACCTCTTCCTTTCCAACTCCAGGTGCTCATCTGGAGTGAATCATCTTCAAAATATATTTGGCCACCTTTCCCTGAAACACAGTTAGAACTTCAGAGTTGCTGAAGGCTGGTTGGCAGGTTCAGCTGGATCATTGCTTTCTCCGGATGCTATGCTCTGAAGGGCTTTACTGGGTATCTCCCAGCTGCAGGGAGACCATCCTCTGAAGGGCACCAGCAAGTACCTTGCCTTTGCCCTGGGTGTGGAACGGCTCTGGGAGCCAATCCTTTTCTGTTTCATTTGTGGATTTGCCTATCGCTATCTTGAGCTTTCATTTCCTTTAGCAGATTTTATTTTGGGGCCTGGGGTCTTTGATGTGTTCGCAGCTGACATGCTAATTTGGTAAAAGATTCTGATGATTAATTTTTGAGGCTCTTTCCTCCTTCCACTCCTCCTTTCCTAGTAACAATCTCTCCTCTCTCTGCTCCTCTCCTCTCTTCTCTGCTGCTGTTGCTATGGTTCCCCTTTGCAGGATGAGATCCTGGTGAGTAGAAGGCCGCTCAGCAGGCTGTGCTAATGAGCATTAATGATGCATCTGGGGAAAGCAGGATCAGGAACAACACATGGACCATTCCACCTGCTACTGCAGTGGGGGGAAGTGGCCGCTGATGTTAGATACAGATAAAGTGGAAGTGGGAGCAAAAGGCAGCATGTGGATGAGAATTTCTTTAGCTGCCTCTAAAGTGTGTAAGCAGGAGGAGCTGGGGAGACCATTCAATCTAGAGATCAGGATCTGGGGTTCAGCTTTAGTGCCCTCTTCTGCCAGCAGAGAGAATTGGTCCATTGTGAATTTTAACAATCAGCAGCATGAAAGAGAGGAGTGACAATCCACTCATCCTTGCCTACAGATATGGACAATGAATGCACTGATGCAGAACCCATGCAGATGTTTATTAAGTCACACAAAACAGTATTCATTAATGCACATACATACTGTTTACAACACACTCATTTTTAACATACACAAACATGCAAAAAGAAAAGGAGTACTTGTGGCACCTTAGAGACTAACAAATTTATTAGAGCATAAGCTTTCGTGAGCTACAGCTCACTTCATCGGATGCATTTGGTGGAAAAAACAGAGGAGAGATTTAAATCTCTCCTCTGTTTTTTCCACCAAATGCATCCGATGAAGTGAGCTGTAGCTCACGAAAGCTTATGCTCTAATAAATTTGTTAGTCTCTAAGGTGCCACAAGTACTCCTTTTCTTTTTGCGAATACAGACTAACACGGCTGCTACTCTGAAACAAACATGCAGTGAGACATACACATATAGGCTAATTCACATGTGCAGTAACAGGCTCATGCACACATGTACAATAATGAACACCTGTAGTAATGCACATTCACATTATATATATATACAATATAACATGCTTATATTTAAGCTATTACATACATATACTCTTTCTACTAACTCACATGTAGAGGAATAGACAAACTGATTTAAAGTTCAAAGTCCACTAATCAATAATCTCCTAGCTCACTTACAGAATGTAAATATGGGACTTTATATCTATAGCTATATATATCTATATTGAAGCTAATGTACATATGTAAAGTTACAGTGCCACTTATCTCACGCAGTTAAGTTCAGGGTGTGAATTCCAGATGCATCATTATTCCCAGATGTTCAGTATCTCCTTGTGTTACTAAATTAAATAATTTGTTTTTCATTTACCTCTCTCTACTTTTCTTCTTGAATTGCATCCCCTTGAGCTCTGTGAAGCAGTCTGCTCCAACCCCAAGTGGTGGGAGAGCTCCTTGTCTCTGCCAGGGTGTGCTTCCTCCTTTGCTCTTTCTAGGCCTGGCCTTTTCTGGGTGTGATTGTTGCTGTGATTTGGTTTCTGTGGGTTGGGCCAGTGTCTGAGATTCTCTCTGCAGTTCTCTTTTCCCCTTGAGTGCTTGGCAAATGGTGTAACCCCCAACAGAGCCAGGTTCTCTCCTGCCTCCCTTCCACTCCCTTCCTTCCTAACCCTTCTCCTGTTTGGAGACAGGTGCAGGCTTGATTGCCTTGGAGCTCCAAATTAGTGAGGGGCTTTTGGCAGGAGCAGAGAGCACGGTGGTCTGGTCATTGTTGTGCTGTTCTGTGTGTGTAGGGACACACTCTGCTCTCTCCCCAGCCATTAGGAGGACTAGGTTCTCAGTGCCATGTTTGACGCTGACAATTTCCATCCCCATAGGTGATCCGAAAAGGCTGGCTCACCATCAATAACATTGGGATCATGAAGGGTGGCGCCAAGGAATACTGGTTTGTCCTGACAGCTGAGAACCTCTCGTGGTATAAGGATGATGAGGTGAGTGGCCCAGCCTCAGGGCTGGTTGAATTATGGCTTTGGTACCTAGTTCTCTGTAGTGCTGAGAACCGTCAACTCCCATTGACTTTCAGGGGTTGAGCATTTTGTAGAAGGCCCTTAGTTCCCTACAGTGGCTTGGTATTATAAATACACTTTCTGTGTATTAATTACCTGCTTCTATAAAGCAGCCCATACCCCTGGGACCTGGAGTGATCCCACAAACCAGTACTCAGCCTCTCCCAGGAAGGGATGCAGGAGATCAGGAGCCATAATCAGGATGCCACACATTCTGTTGGTGGGGAATAGAACTGTGTGTTCCCCTAGAGGCATGCCCAAATGGACCCCTACACATTAGTCACACCCTGTTTATGTTAGTGTTAGTCAGCTGCTGCCTAGCCCCTCCACCAGCCCATGAATCTACTGCCTTGTGCCTTGTATTTGACTCTTAGTGGGGCCTTGATATTGCTTCAGCTGGAATGAGGATATATCCTTTTAAATGTGAAAGTCATGGAGTTAATTTGGATGCAGCATTCCTGGCACTGAAGAGAAAATCCAGTTGGAAATGACTGTGCTTGGAGCTCCTGAGTCAGTAAAAAGTGGGCAGGGCACTTTTCTGTCTTATTGTGGCAGGCCAACTCACAGGAGGGAGGGGATGGGTGAGTGCTCTGATACCCAGGGCTTTGTGGTACTCTCAGCTGTAGCTATAGTGATTATTTAAATTGTGGCTAAGCTTCACTCTAGTCTTGTGTGGTCACTCAAGAGAGGTGTGACCTAGTTGTCTGAGCACAGGACGCAGAGCCAGGAGCTATGGAATTAAAATCCCAGCTCAGACGCTGACTCCCTCTGTAACCTTGGGTAAGTCACTTTACTTCTCTGTCTGTTTCCTCATGTGCAGAATGGGAATATTGGTATTCATCCACCTCATCTGGGTATTGGGCAGATCTATTAATTCATGTTCATACAGTGCTTTGAATGTGAAAGTGCTGTGTACTGTTATTAACAAACCATAACAATACATGCAGAAAATAAATGAGAAAGTAGCATGGATCTGCTCTGTAGACCCTCCTTAAAAATAGATATTCCTGAAAGTTGGGAATCATGGCTTCCCAGAGCTTCCTCTTCCACTCAAGCAGGGAGCAAGATACCAGATGCCAGAATCATGTCCAAATTGAAGTTATTGTTATTTATTTATTTATTTGTCTACTGTCAACAGTGTGCCAGTCATAAAGGAAGACAAAATCTCTGGCCCCTGGGCCTAAATCTCTGAATAGTGGGAATGAACAGCAAGAAGGTAATCAGAATGACATGAATTTAACTCAAATACCACTCAACGTGCCAGGGATAGAAATACTTTGTGGGATGGCTACAAATGGATTCAGATTCAGTCAGCTTTTCCAAGCAATGGTTCCAAACTACTTGTCAGGAAGAGAAAGGGCTGTGTATCTTGTGTCATGGTTTATACCTGTGCAACATACCTGTAAACTGCTACCAGACCAGAATTCTCCACTAGTTACATCAGTGGGCACATTTAACACCCACTTTGCACAGTTCGAAATGATGATACAAGGTGCCACACAGTAGAGAATCAGGTCTGAAATGTCATTCCCTGACCAGGAGCTGATTAGTCTGAGGATATGTCTACACTACAGAAGCACAGCTATGGCACTGCAGCTGTGCAGCTGGAGTGCTGAAGTATAAATGATTTTACACCAACAGAAGGGGTTTTTCTGTTGATGTAGTTAATCCACTTCTCTGAGAGGTGGTAGCTAAAACCACAGAAGAATCCTCTCTCAACCTAGTTGTGTCTACAGTGGGAGCTAGGTCGACCTATCTATGTTGCACAGGGTGTGAAATTTTTCACAGCTCTGAGCAAAAAGTAGCCAGATCAGTCTATTTTTCAGGTGTAGACCAGGTCTAAGTTCAGCTGGGGCATGCATCAGTCCCGTAATCAGCAAGGAACTGGAATTGATTGTGCAAAGGAGATTTTAAATCAGCCAGTCCTTTTTCAAGGCCCATGAACTCTCAGACAGAGCTGCCTGGTGTGGCAACACCACCTCATGGTTATGTGTGCAGGTCAGGCAGTTATAACTTAAGGCTTGAGCGTTGTTTTAAATTAAAAACAACTTCTGCATCTGGATTCCAGTGATGACTGCGTAGCCCCCCACCCCTCTGCCCCAGGAGCGGGCAGGCTGTGGTTGCAGTGCATAATCTATATTAATAGACTCCAGCTGCATGGGAGGGGGAAGGGGTGCCCCTTTTATCCTATGAGGAGGGTAACCCTGGGGGTGAATAACAGCTGGAGGTCTGCACAGCTTCCCTTCTGCACGGTGAGAGGTAGAGCAGCCTAATTAAAACAGCTCCCTGCCAGCCACCATCCCTTAAATAAACGCAGGGCGACCCAGTGCTGACGAGGCAGGAGCAGTACAGGAGAAAGGAGCCTTTGTTCTAACTGGAGAAGGGGTGGAGGGAAAGGGGGAGCATGTTTTTATTTCTGATTTTTCCCCACTCCTGCCCCCTCTCACCAGTTCAGCTCCTTGATCTCTGGCCTCTGGGGAAGGAAAGGGAAGCAACTTCCACTTGGATTCCATGGCCAGGCTCAGCTTAAAGAGTCAGTACATTACAGGGGCAACTTGGAGAGCCCTTGGCTTTGGAGTTCCCATCCTAACCCTACACAGGGACAGGGCTGACTCTGTCCTCCAGGGCCGTTCTGCTCCACATGGCGACAGGGCTGTCTACATCACCACGGCCCCTCTGCTTCTTATTGAGAGGCGGCTTCTCAGACCCGTCACTCCCAAACCAGGCTGGTATCCACACATGGCTGTCTCCATATGTCTCAGTCCCAGATCCCCTCTCTTCCCCAGAAAGGGCTGTCTGCCTCCCTGTCCCCCTGATTTGAAGGGAGGAATGGTGTCTTTTCAGACCCCAAAGTCACCCTGAGTGCAGCCCGGGAGTCCCGATCCACTTAGGTTTTGGACAGACAAATACCCTGACTTCTCATGCTCTTGTTAGGCTCTTGCCCCAGCTGCACAGCACTGTAGCAAACAGCCAAAGGAAATGAGAGTGTTTTTAATCCAGGGAAGAAAACCCTTGTGTTGGTGGAAGAGCCGGTTGCAGAATTTGGGGCATCTGGTGGGAGAACTAGAGGTGGACTGGGGGTGGCAGGATGACATTGGGCTAGGCTAGCACCTCTCAAAAATTGAGGCGGGTGGACCGGAGCTTATCATTTGACTCCCCTGCCCTGTTATGGCAGGACTGGGCATCAAGTCTGAGTAGAGACATCTGGGTCCCATTAGTGAAATACCAGCCTTTCCACAACACTGGTTTGTTTTCTCTTCCCCCCCAAAAAAGGAATTGGAACTTAAAAGTGTCTTAAAGGTTCCAGCATCAAGTGTTAGTGAGGACAGGGCTCCCGCTGCTCCGGGGAGGCTGGTGGAGCATGCTTGGGGAAGGGGAGGGTGCGGAAAGCTGGCTTCTTGTTCTGCCCTGCTGGCAAGAGCACTTTCTTTGGGTTCTCTCTCCATTTTTCCTCTGGTCTCCTTTGTGTGAGTCAAATCCCTGACACAAGGAGAGCTGCAATATAGATCTGCAGAAAGGGGGATCAGCCTGGATTTGGGAATCCCACACAGGGAGTCAGCACCTCCTGGGTGCTGCTGGGTTCTGCCTATAGGACATTTGTGGGTGAGCAAGATGGTAGATTGGCAACTATATGGATCCAGTGACCATTCTCTAAGACAGAGGGTGATCTCGCTAGCCAGCAGAGCACCCCACCCCCAAGACTGGAGTGGCAGCCTTGGCACTGTAGCTGGTTGGTATTAGATACTCCGTTACCATGGTGATGAGCATGATATGAGAACCTAAGCAGAAAAAGGTGTCCTTCCACCTAATCCCCTCCAGAGAGCTACAGCACACAACCCAGCTACACAGGTAGGATCCAGGCTTTTCCTCTAGTTCTCTAGGTGGAAGGGGGCATTAAGCCCTGAGCCTAAGGCATAATGAACAATATGCTACATGGTTCCTATTAGCAAGGCCTACATCCTACTGGAATGGGCCCATGGGCCCTGCATTTGATACATGTAAGAGTTAATTTAAACTGGGATGCATATGACTAGATACATGTGTCATTGTGTGTACTTGAGTGGTTGCACAGACAAGTGAATACAGTCTACTTCTAGTACATGTGGGAATTTGGTTGTGAATATACTGTATAGCCCAGGCCTTCTGTCCTTATTTATGCAAAAGTCTCACTAAGGTTAGCTGAATAAGGTCTAAGAAAGGCAGGACTTGGCTCATACCTGTGTGAGGGCATCAGTGTATTTCCATAGCTAAATGTGTGTGTCCATCCTGCTGAAATGCATGGTGGAACCTGCTCGCAGGATCCTTGCATAGAGTGAAATTCCTTTATGCGGAAGTTGAATGAGAGTAATAGCAAATTGTTTCACTGCAGTAAAGGTGCAACTTGTAATTCAGTACTGCTGTTCTGTATAGACACTAAGGCCAGGTCCACACTACAATATTACATCGGTATAAGTACATCGCTCAGGAGTGTGAAAAATCCACACTCCAAGCGACGTAGTTACATCGACCTAACCCCCAGTGTAGACAGTGTTATGCCAATGGGAGAGCTCCTCCCACTAACATAGCTACGCCTCTTACAGAGGTGGATTAACTATACCGACAGGAGAAGCTATGTCAGGGTAGTAGCATCTTCACTAAAGCGCTACAGCAGTGCAGCTGCACCGCTGCAGCTTTTTAAGTATAGACCTGCCCCAAGAAGCTTCCACTTCATATTGCGAGGTGTGGGTGTGTCACTGTGTGTTGTTGAATATATACATGTGGGTATTTGTATTGGGTGTGTGTGAATGCACACAGATATGTGTTTGAGAATGACACATGGGTGTGTATGTTTGTGAATGGTATGTGCAAGTATGAGTGTCTGAGTATGTTAATTGTACATGCAGGTGTGTATATGTGTGTCTGAATTTGTGGGTACTTGTGACTGGTGTAGGTATGTGTCCATATGAATGGCCTGGACCTGTGTGGGTGTGTATACACCGGACAGGGTGTGGATGACATGGCAGTTATGTGATCGTGTATGAATGTTGTGTTTGAGTGAGACTGGGGTGTGTGCATAATAGGAGATTATGTGCTTGTGTGAATGGGTATGTTTGGTGTGTGTGTCTAGTATTTGGGTATGTGCATGTGTTAAGTATCTGTGCACATAGATGGTGTGTGTGAGGATGAGAAATGGTGTGTAGATGTTTGCATGTCTATAGATCCATGCATATGATGGGGAATCTTTTACATTCTTCATACACCATTTTGAGTCTTCTGGGTCAGAGATGTGCCCTGACTCCACATTGTGCTGGCTTCGTACCTCCCTTCTCTTCCATCACTGGAGAATGCAGGCAGATTCTCCTGGCTGGGAGAAGCCATGACCTTATTCACACACTTGTAGGTGTCCATTTACTACACATCAGACCTTGGCTCCTTCCCAATTCTAGCTAGAAATTTTAATGCTAGGATTACATTACATCTCCCTCTGAAACCCCCATTTTCAGAAACATGGAGCAGATCACTTTTCCTACAACAAGCTGCTGCTTTTGTGCATTAAGCCCCAAATCAGCCACATCATGAAGACCTCTCTGTTGTCTTTGCAGTGGCTCAAGCCCTGCCAGCCATCAGGATGGTGCTGTAATGGGAGGGTGGCTTTTAGCAGTCCAGCTGCAAGCTGGATTTTGTCACCTATTTTTCTGCTTTGAGACCACAGAGCTAGGTATGCTCTGAGACTCAGTCCTTCCCAATTTTCATACCAGCCTCAGGATCTCTCTCTACCACACATACTCCTTCCCTCCCTCTCTGCCCCTACTCTCTTTTGCTCTTTCATTCATTCACTCTCATGCTCTCTCTCTCATTCATAGTCTCTTTTTCTTTTTCTCACACTTTCCCTCCTCCTTTCTAACTCTTTGTTCTTACTCACTCACTCATTCTCTTTAGTAGTTTAGCACACACATACACATTACCTGTCCCTCCCAGTCCACATCTAAAGAAAGAACCACAACCAATTTTAAAGGAAAAGCGCCTCCCAGAATCTCCAAACCTGAAATCTTTTTTTTTTTTTTAAATAAAATAATCAAAGTTTGTCACACCATAAAATTTCCCAGCTGGTCACTTCCCGTTGCTTAATTTCGCCTCCTCCTCTTAGGGACTGCTAGCAAGGCACTATGGAGCCGTAACTCTCCCAGGGGATAGCCCCTGTCCTTTGATTTAGACAGTTATAGCAAAGGTCTGCACAAGAAACACAAGGCATCCTGAGTGGCTCTCACTGGGACAAGCATGTGAAGCCAACAGAAACAGCTGCAAAGAGACGGAGAGGAGAGTCAGGGAGGAAATGACAGACAGACGGGGAGTGGGAGTGGGATGGCAAATAGTGACAGATAAAGGCAAGCATCAGGTGAGGATCCAAGCATCTGTTTCCCAGCAGACTGGGGGAGGTAGGTGAATTTATCATGCGTTGCTCACACCCCAGCATTTCCCGCTGCCATGCAGGCGTTTCCATCCCTGTGCGGCACCGGCAGTGTGTGTGGTGTATCCCAGCACAGCCTAACCAATGTGCAGACTACTGTACAATCTCGTAGTCCTGAACAGGTAGTCTGAACACTGGGCAGACGGAGTGGAGCCTCTGTGTCCAGCTCTCCAGCTAGCAGCAGCACGTTAGTCCTTCCCCCTTTCTGCCTCTGGGCTGGTGTTTTGGGGACAGAGAGAGGGTGAGGGAAAGTCCAAGTCCTGCTTGAAGAAGTTTCCTCCATTGGCAGCTGGGAAGAAGGGGGGATTGCTCCCTGCCTGTACCCCGCACTGAGCGAACCTTCAAACCCCTTTCTCTTCCGATGTTGGCATCAAAAGGCTGATGCCCCATTCCCCCGGGCACGTCGTACCTTTAAAAATAAAAATAAATTACTGCTGTTCGAACCCAGGAGAAGATGTTTCTAAGTCTTGGCCGTTGCCCAGATGTGCAGACTTCGTTGCTTTATTCAACCCCCCACATCTGGCGCAGCAGTTGGTGGCAGTGGGTGGGAGGACGCTCAGGCCCGATGCATCCTGATCTCCTTCCTCCCAGCTCTCAGTCCTGTAGAACGTCGCTCTACCCAGGGTCCGGAGCAAAGAGCAAACAAGACCAGCCTTCGCTTCCAAGCCCATAACAAGGGTCCTTTGACCCGCGTTGGCCAGTTGCCTTTGCAGCTAGCCTCTGGCTACCATGGGAGCGATCCGAGTTCCCTCCTTTCCTCCCCCCATCGTGTCTGGCACTCACTGTGCCTCCCTCCCTCCCTCTTTCTGGTCTTTGCTCCCTCCCTTCTCTTGCTTCTCTTCTGTCTTTCTGCCTCAATTGACGTGGCAGTGCAATGCTAACTAGACTCAAGGGAGGAGCTTGTTGGCTGCTGCGGAGGTCAGAGGTTGACAGGAAGTGAGCCATCTGACGGATAAGATTGCGCGGAGGAAAGGAAGGTTCCATACCTTGGATGGAAACTTGAGGAATGCCGCTTTCTCTCTGATGCTTGGCTCCTGTGTAGCGATTCCAGATGTTCCCCAGGCCATGTGGTTCACTTCCTCTCTTGTGCTGGAGGGATAAAGAGTGCTTTAGGTACAATATGCAACCCATCAACACACACACACGGGAGGGGGAGCCAGAGAAGAGAGTTTAAATCTATGGCTAAAAACATGAACACCCAGTACTCCTGCTTTGTCCTTAATAGGTTAACCCTGTGATGAGGAGCATTTAAGGGTTGGGGGGAAATCTATTAATTTATTTCCCCATTTAAATCTCATAATACAGGAAGGAGGTGACAACACTGAGCAAACAAAAGGCCCTATGCTGGGCATCGTTATACACTGTTACTGAACAAATTGACTGGGAACAGGGTTTAACTGTAATAGTGGGGATGTAGATGGGGCAAATAATTTGTAGGCAGTCTGCGGAAATCTTCACTGTAAATATTTTTGAAAATACTGAATTCCTGATACAATTTGATCTATTACAAAAGTGAAGACCTTACTGTTCCAAAGTAATTTGATGAGGCCAAAAAAAATTTGATTTTGTCAGGGATGATTTGACCCCATCTAAGGTGGGGCTGACTGCCTGAGACAGGGAGATCACCACAACCCTCCTGTCAGTTTGGTGGTGGGATTTTAATAATGGTCTCTCTAGCGCCTCCTCCAGCACATCATTGACCCTAGAGAAAAGCAAAGTACATTGACATTAATAGTAGCATTTGGTTCAGTCAGTATTTTTTTAATTCCACAAGAGCCATAAATCAGAACACATATACTTGGACTCTGTGCACAAAGTTTTACTTGTCATAATAGCTTCAGCTTATCTTGGGTTTGTCCTTCTTAGTTATGGTGAGGTCTGATAGTTCTGTCAATTATCTCCTAACACTCCAAGAGCCAAATTCCTCCTTTGAATGCATATGTGGGCTTCCTCATCAGCTTCAGCTTCATGTATATCCAGTATATAAAACACCAGTTTTTTTCGTACAGACAGACCAGCTGGGCAGAGGAAATAGCCTGCGAACAAACCAGGAGCCCTCATTCCAATCCAGCTATGCTATATTTTTACCTGGCTGTTTAAAATGTATTTGGGGATGAAGGCCCAGAGGAGAACAATGCACATTCAGTTAATGCAAACCACGACCATCTAAAATACACTGGCCCCAGAACAGAGCCAGAGTAACAAGGGTACACAATGGGGACCCCCTTAGGGTGCCTCCTCTCAGGCCACGGAGCTACAGGTGTAGTCTCAGTCCTTCCCCCAAACACTATGCTTTGCCTTCCATGACTATGGGTTAATGACTAGGGGATCCATGTGCCACACTGCCCACAAGTCTCTTTTCTATGGCAGTGCCTCCCCACAGCCTCTATGGAGCTGTGCTTTACTGTGTACATGGGATATAGGTCTCCTGCATAGACTCTTCTTATCCTTCCACTGTGCTAGTGGACCACACTGGTTTTGCTGCATTCAGGCAAATGCAAGCATTATGATTATAGTTAGGAATGATGGTCCTTTAAAAGGGGTGAGACTAACCAGGCCTGATTAGACCTTGTCACCCCAATATACCTTCTCTCCCTATATTTGCACTTTAGTGTCCTGCTTCCTGCAGCCCACAATGTTACCTCCTCCCCCTTGCTGGCTGCATTGAAATTCCTTGGCTATGCATATTTATTTGAGCATAAGCTTTTGTGAGCTACAGCTCACTTCATCGGATACAGTGAACTGTAGCTCACAAAAGCTTATGCTCAAATAAATTTGTTAGTCTCTAAGGTGCCACAAGTACTCCTTTTCTTTTTGCGAATACAGAATAACATGGCTGCTACTCTGAAACTTGGCTATGCATGTGTTTTATGGGATAGATATTCTGCTGCTGAGAGGGCAGCCTCTCCTCTGCTATGATCCTCTTTCTGCCTTGCCACCAAAATGAGATGTTTGATGAGCAACACAGGCCTTTTGGGATCAAGCCAAGATCTTTGAACCATGCTCCACAAAGCCACCTCCCCCAGCCCAGGGTGTACTAGCACCTAGTCCTCCCTCTCTGATTTTTTCCTGCGTCTGTCAGGCTTGAGGGAGAGCCCCTTCCCCCCACTCCTTGTGGCTGCATTGCTCTTGGGATGTCTCAGCCACCACACACATTGCCTGATTGCTAACATATGGGCAGAGGGCTCAGCCAGAACTTTAAAAGGCTCAGCCCTCGGCAGCTCGTTACACTCTTTCCTGTCTCTACATTCAGGAAATGAAGTCAGAGTATTGATATAAAACAGGCTGGGGTGAAAACTGAGAAGATGGGAAGAGTGAAGGTAGGACTTTTGAGAGACTGGGGTGTAGGCATGGTGAGATGGCAGGTCAGAGCAGCGCTGGCTGAATGTATCTGTGTGCATCTTGCTGCAATCAAGAGCTAGGTGATTTACCTCCTGGCACCAGTGCTCTAGCTCTTGTATGGCTCTCATTATCCCCAAAGCTGAAAAATCGTACACTAGCGAGCAGCAATATGGATCTAATTGCTTCTCGAGGATGTTGGTTTGAAACTTGCTCTAGGGCACAGATGCAGGCCCACAGAACCTGGGAACCTGGCACTAGCATTCTATATGATGGAATTTGCTGTCTTCCCAGCTTAAGAGAGTAAAGCCTGGTGCTAATGTATTGGCTCCCAGTGCACTTAGAGACTGGGAGTATGAATCCTTACATATGTGTATGGCTCCGAGTGCACATTAGAGTCAAGGTCCAAAATCTGACCTCAGTTTCACTGGTGTAAATCTGGAGAAAGTGCCAAATCCTGATCACATTGATGTCAACGACAAATTCCCATTAGCTGTAGTGGGTCCAGGTTTTGGTCCTAACACCATTGAATTCACTCTAGATTTACCATGGTGTAATGGAGATCAAATTCTATTGAGTGGCACTATTGCAATGGTGTGGGAAGTGACAGCATGCAGAGGCTAGAAGCATTACAAAAGCAATTCCTATGTGATGAAGGGGAAGAACTCTAAGGCCTTGACGGAAACAAAGGGTATAGGGTAAAGACACACATACACCATCACCTAGGTCCTAGGACCTGGGGAATTCTGTTGCTCTCACCACTTGATTTCTTGCTTTTTTTGCTATGAGATGTTTCTTCTTTTGCACCCAGCTCCAAACTTTTCTGACATTGTAAAAAGACGTAAGGAGCATTTTCTATGTCTTATTCCTTTAGCTGCCATCTACATTGAAGTTACTTTTTGGGTAGCATAGAGTTTGCATATGGGTGATGTATAAAGAGCTTCATTAGGAGAGATTGCAGTAGGACTGGTTGGCTTGCCTGGGGCTTAGCAATGGGTGTTCGTCTCTTCTAAGTCACCAGTTCATCTGCAACCTGGAGCAGTAGTGGCTGAAAGTTATTGCAATCTGGAAGCTGTTAGGTGATTTTTAGAATGTGAAATGAGCTTTATGGGTCTCAGCCAGATTCCTAATCAATAGGCATCCGCATCACAAAAATACTCACCCCCCTCAATTTGGACTAACTGGCACCTTGGTTGGCAATCTCAGCAAAAAGAACAGGGGAATTGAGGTCTGAATATCATTTCTATCTTTGGTCCCTTTGGATCAGTGGTGGGAGGGGTATGGGAGCTCTGTTGCTGCCCAAGCTGTCCCTGTTCTGTCCATCCCAGAGAACATCTGTTTCCAGGACATCTTTCCCAGCACTACTTTATATTGTAACAGATAACGGCATTTGACCTTTTCATTCGAGATCTGAGACATGTAGAGGAGTATACTAGTATACTTAGGAATTAATAGGACTTAGTGAGATAGCTGACTAAGGCCTATAGAGCAATTATAATGGTCAGATCATCTTCTCTGGGCTTTGATTCCATCTTCCTATGAAATGTGTCAGCAGCATCACCATCTACAGTTGCTTCTCTGCCCTTGTATTTTCCAGTTAGATTTTGGGATCTCTGCTAGCAGCCTGCCTGCCTTTTCTATTCCTTTTTCCCCTGTAAGGGATCACATTTCTCCATGTTTCCAGCCGAGGCAAGCATGACGTACACACCAGAACCCATACACAAGGGGGACGGTTACATACATAATACATTTCTATTGGAGTAATCTCAGACATCTGCACTCTGCTTTGAGGTGAGGAGTTTGGTATAATGGTTCCCTCTTTTGATCACTTTTGGTATAGCAATACCTGACTAGAGCTGTACACTTACAAGTAGGGCCCTTGGGCCAAATTCAGCTCTCAGTTACATTGATGTAAATCCAGATTAACTCCAGTAAAGACTTCATATCTTCCCCTGAGTAAGAGAGAGGAGAGTCTGATCTTCAGTTTTTAGGGTTAAAGCCAAAAAATCCCCTGATTTCTAACCTCATTCATCTCTGAATCCAGATTTCAAAATTAAGCTTAAATCTAAAAAAATCAGGGCCTAAATATTGGGTGCCTCAGTTTTTAGCTGCTTAACTGGAGACACTTTAAAGGATAATCGGAAAGCTCTGAGCCCTCCCACTCTGAAAATCAGGTCCTCGAAAGGTGTCTCAAATTGGACATCCCAAAATTGAGGCATCCAAAATCATTTGTCACTTATGAAAATTTAGGCCTCAGTTTTTAACGTTTTCCCCATGTGTTCAGCCACCCATTTCATGTGGGGTTTTGATTAGTCTGAAGGACCACTGGCTTGAATTTTCAATGATGGCTGTTAGTCATTTTTCCATATAAAAGGTCCTTAACTGGCCCTCAAATATCCCACAACACTCCAACCACAAAGTTGCTGTTTGAGCTCCTGGTGCCAAAGAAGAGCCATTGGAACCCCACCTTGAGTGTTGTGTCACTATTATTGTTTAAAAATTAACGTGAACCTTTCATAGTGTAGGATGAAGTAGCAAGATGGACCAGGTGTGTCAGCTTTTCTAAGACAAAAAGTGGTTTAAATTCCATTAATCCTTATGAGAAATTATCAACTTTTGTGTCAATTGATTGGCTTTTCCCCAAAAACTTGAAAATAAGGTTAATAATGAAAATAAGACTTTTTAACCTGCAGTCATGACCACATCACTTTATCTCACTTGATTTGTTTAAACTCAGGTTTAACAAAGAATAACCCCCCCAACTCAGAATGCTGGTGTCATTTACAAGCAGATGGCAGTATGCTATAATGAGACCAGGAGTTGAGGTATCTGTGGTGAGAACAGCCACATGCCATGGATGGTAGAGAGCATAATGGGATGGAGCCACTGTGGCTGGTCACGGGAAAGGCTCTTAGCGATTAATACACAAACTTGAGGGAGGGTGCCCAGAACAGATACAGTACTGAGTGTGATATAAATGCCTAGACAGATTAGATAGGTAGACAGTTTATAGCTGTGAGCACCCTGCTCAATCACTATTTGAGGAGATGATGGAGTCAGGCTGAGAGGTGCTGACTGGCCCCTGGAGGGGATAGGGGAATCAGGCTGTCTGGGCCCCATTGCTCACTGATTGTCTTATGGGATAGGGGAATCAGACTGTGAGGCTCCCTTGCTGACTGACTTCTTGAGGGGATGTGGGGGCTAGGCAGTGTGGGTGTCATTGCTGACTTACTCCTTGAAGGGATGGGGGAACTGGGCTGTGAAGGCCCTGTTGCTGAGTGAATCCTCATAGAGTTGGAGGAATTGGGCTGTGAGAGCCCTGTTGCTGTCTGACTCCTTGAGGGGATGGAATATGGGGCTTTGTGGGCCCCATTCCTCAATGATAGCCTGAGGTGATGGGGAAGCTGGGCTGTGAGGATGCCAGAGCAGACTGACTTGTTTATGGGATGGAGGTATCGAGTGGTAGGGGGCCCAGTTAGGGTTGCCAACCCTCCTGGATTGGCCGGGAGTCTCCCAGAATTGGAACTGATCTCCCAGTGGCTACTGAAACCAATCCAGGAGATTTTAATAGGCCGCTAACTGTCTGGTTGGCAGCACAGCGGGGCTAAGGCAGGCTCCCTACCTGCTCTGGCTCCATGCAGCTCCCAGAAGCAACCAGCATGTCCCTCTGGCTCCTAGGTGCAGGGGTGGCCACGGGGGTCTCTTCATGCTGTCCCTGCCCCGAGTGCCAACTCCGCAGCTCCCATTGGCTGGGAACTGCGGCCAATGGGATCTGCAGGGGTGGTGCCTGTGGCGGGGGCAGTGCACAAAGCTGCCTGCTCGCCCCTGAGAGCGTAGGAGTCAGACATGCCAGTTGCTTCTGGGAGCTGCCTGAGGTAAGCGCCACCTGGCGGGAGCCTGCACCCCTCACCCCCTCCCGCACCCCAACCCCAGCCCTGAGCCCCCTCCCATACCCAAACTCCCTCCCAGAGCCCACACCCTGCACCCCCTCCCACACCTCAGCCTCCTGCCCCAGCCCAGTGAAAGTGAGTAAGGGTGAAGGGATGGAGTGAGCGGAGGGGGGCCTTGGAGAAGGGCGGGGCAAGGGGCAGGGCAAGGCTGTTCGGGTTTGTGCGATTAGACAGTTGGCAACCCTAGCCCCGGTGCTAATTGACTCCTTGAGGGATGGGAGGAATAGGGCTGCGTGGGCTCCCTTGCTGACTGACTGAAGGAGTAGAAGAGATGGGTTGTGAGCATCCCATTGTTGACTGACTTCTTGAAGGTATGGGGGAATTGGGCTGTGAGTGCCAGTTCCTGACTGACTTGAGGGACTGGGGGAATCAGGCTGTGAGGGCCCTGTTTAGGGTGACCACTTTTGTTGGATGAAAATAAGGGAAAACCACATGAAAAATAGGGGACGATGCTTTATTTTGAGGGGGATTTTAAAGAAACACCATTTCCCTTCGCATATCATGTATTTTTTTCTCAAATGCACATTTCTATTGCCCTCAGGTATACAATGTAATTATCATAAGTATCAATTTAATGTTTAAAATGGTACTTATTTGTGACGGTTTGGAGCCCTTGGGAAGCCACCTGATGCACTGAGATACCATTGAGTCTACCTGTTCTGCCAGCATGGGCCCCCTTTAACCTGTCTTACTGAGCCAGGCTCTTAAAACCTCCTCAAACACACACACACAAGCAGGGCCACATCCAGCTGCAGATCAGCTCTGGGAAGACTCAGTTTAAGAGACTTGCTCCAGGACTCAGATGTCCACCTCCCTTGGAATGCAGACCCAATGATATATTATGAAATTCACCCCTTCCCTCAATGTGGAGAGAGGTGTGCACACTTCTTAGCCCCCCTGTTAGAAATTACGGAACCTGGGTTTAATAATAAACAAAACACATTTTATTAACTATAAAAGTCAAATTTTAAGTGGTAAAAGGGGTAACAAACAGAACAAAGCAGATTACTAAGCAAATGAAATCAAACACACAAACTAAGCTGGTTTCACTAAAGAAATTAGTTACAAATAGTATTTCTCACCCTAGATATTGTTTTCAGACTGGACCCCTGTCTCAGTCTGTACTCCCCCTTTGCCTTCTCTTTTGCAGTCTTTCTTCTTGGGCTGACAGGCGATGGAGAGGAGTCCTGTTTGCCTTCCTCCCCATACTTAAATAGGATTTACATAAGGCGGGAATCCTTTGTTTCCCAGACTTGATCCCCCCCCTTCCCTTACAGTGGAAAGTTACAAGGAGTTCCAGGTAATGTTTTAGTATCAGGTGACAAGACCACCTGACCCTATAGTATCACAGTGTCCATGAGTCAGTGGCAGTATGGAGCATCCACAGGAAGGCCAAGTTTTTCACAGCTCATTGTCCTCGCTGATTGGCCATCTGCCCTGTCTGGCTTTTCCATTGTTGTACCTGAAGTGTTAGCAGTGGACATCACCCAAAGTAGCATAGTTGAAATACAGATACATAGTCAATATTACTATCTTCAGATACAGAAATGATACAGGCATACACATTGGATAATAGCATTCAGTAAATCATAAGCTTTTCAATGATATCTCACATGTCATCTTGCATAAAGTATATCTCAGTGATGTCATATTCATATCATAAGCATATTTTCATAAAGAATATGGAATGACACATCTCATTATTATCAGTTTTAATACATTTCAATACATCTTAAAATAAGGGATGGGTGGTCACCCTAAGGGACAGTTCAAGGAAATAAGGGAGGGTCCCTTAAAATAAGGGATGAGTAGTCACCGTAGCCCTGTTGCTGAATGAGTCCCTTGAGGGAATGTGGGAACTGGGATGTGAAGGCCCCATTGCTGTCTGACTCCTAAAGTGGTTGCTGAATAAGCTGTTAGGCCCCTATAACTGACTAACTCCTTAAGGAGATCAGGGAGTCAGTCTATAAGGACATCATTGCTGACTGGCATCTTGAGGGAATTGGGATGTGAGGACAGTGATGCTGACTGACCTCTTGAGGTGACAGGGGAGCAGGGCTGTGGAGTGCCCCATTGCTGACCAAGTCTTTGAGGGCATGGGAGAATTGGGCTGTGAGTTCTTAGTTGCTGACTGACTCCTTGAGAAGATGGGGAATTGGCTTGTGAATGTCCCATTGCTGACTGAGTCCTTGAAGTGATGTGGGTACCGTTGCTGACTGAGTCCTTGAAGCGATGGGAGAGCTGCGCTGTGAAGGCCCTGTTGCTGAGTAATTTCTTCAGGAGATGGCGGAATTGGGCTGTGGGAGCCCCTTACTGACTGACTCCTTGAGAGGATGGGGGAGCTGGATTGTGAAGGCCCTGTTACTGATTGACTCCTAAAGGGAATGGGGAAATTGGGCTGGGAGTGCCCAGTTGTTGTCTGACTTAATGAGGTGAAGTGGTAGGTAGGCTGTGCTGTTGCTGAATGACTCCTTGAGACAATGGTGGATCTGGACTATGAGGGCCTCTTTGCAGACTGACTCATTGAATGAAGGAGCTGGACTGTTAGGGCCCTCTTGCTGACTGACTCCTTGAGGGGATGGGGAGTCAGGCCGTGAAGGCCTTTCCTTTTGCTGACTGTTTTATGGGATGGGAGAATCAAGTTGTGAGGGTAGGGTGTGAGAGAGCCCTGGCTGACTGACTTCTTGAATGAATGAGGAATTCGACACTGAGTCCTTGAGGGGACAGGGGAGCTGGCTGTGACAGCTGTGCTGACTGACTCCTTAAGGGAAATAGGGAACTGGGATATGAATTACCAGATGCTGTCTGACTTATTGAGGTGTTGTGGTAGCTAGGCTATGGTGGTGCTGTTGCTGACTGACTCCTTGAGGGAATGGTGGAGCCAGACTGTGAGGGCCCCTTTGCTGACTGAGTCCTTGAAGGAATGAGGGTGTCAGGCTATGAAGTCCCTCTTGCTGACCGATTGCTTTATGAGATGCAGGAGTTGAATTTTGGGGGCTAGACTGTGAGGAATCCCTTGCTGACTGACTTCTTGAGGGAATGGGGAACTGGGCTGTGAGTGAGGGCCCATTTGTTGGGTGACTGTTTTATAGGATGGGGAAATCAGGCTGTGAGGGTCCTGTTACTGACTGACATCTTAGGCAAATGGGGGGAATCAGGGTGTGTGGGCCTCATTGCCGACTGACTTGTTCAGGGAATGGAGGAAGTGGGATGTGAGAGTCCCACTGCTGACTGGCTTCTTAAGAGAGTGGGGGAATTGGGCTATGAGGGCCCCATTACTGACTGGCTCCCTGAGGGCATGGGAGATTTTGTCTGTGAGGACTCATTTGTGACTGACTGGTTTATGGGATAGAGGAATCAGGTTGTGAGGGGTCCCTTGCCGAGTGACTTCTTGAGAGCATGGAAGAATTGTGCTGTGAGGTGCCCAGTTGCTGACTGACACTTGGAGGGGTTGTGGGAATTGGGCTTTGAGTACCCTGTTGATGACTGACTCCTTGAGACGATGATAGAGCTGGACTGTTAGGGACTCCTTGCTGACTGACTTCTGAAAAGGATGGGGGAGTTGGGCTGTGAGGGCCCCATTGCTAAATAACTGCTAGAAGGGATAGGGCAGTGAAGTTGTGGGGACTGGATTGTGAGGGCCCCCTTACTGGCGGACTCCTGGAAAAGTTAGGGAAATTGAGCAGTAAGGGCCCCATTGCTGGTTGACTTCTTGAGGGAATAGGGGAGTGAGGCTCTGAGGATCCCACAGCTCACTGACTCCTTCACCAAATGAGGATTTGGTCAGTGGCAGTGAGTGACCAGTTGCTGATCTTCTTTCAGGAGAAGGAGAAGAAGTACATGCTGCCAGTGGATAACCTGAAGCTGCGGGATGTTGAGAAAGGCTTCATGTCCAGCAAGCATATCTTTGCTCTCTTCAACACTGAACAGAGGTGCTGTCTTTTCCCTAGAGCATGCTGAGCTCTTTCCTAGACGTAACCTAAATCATATCTCTAACTTCAGCCCTGTACAGTATTTTGGGGACACCCTAGAATGGGATAGCAGGTTACAGAGGAGAGGGAATAGAGGGATGGGGCTCTCAGGAATGTTGTCCTGATAGGATGGACATCTCCTTAGAGGACAGTCATTAGGAAGAGACTCTTTTTAAAAGGAAACACTCTGGGATCCTTCCCTAAGCTCTTATAATCAGGCCACTTACTTTCTTTGCTGCAGTGCATTGTGCCATGTGATCCCAGCTTTCAACGAGCCAAGCTGCCTATCCCCAGGGAACTCTGCCAGGGCCAGACAGCAACTATTTGAACCCCTCTTGTTTCTTTCAGTTGGATAATAAAGTTAGTCCCAAGAATTCATGAGCCCAGAGTATCGGGTGAAGAAATGCATGATTGAATGTGTTTGGAAAAGCAATCTTCTCTCACCACCACCACCCCAAGAGTGGTCTCTTCAGGGCAGGGTTGGGGTCTGCTGGGGGATTAGAGTGAGGAAAGCTAGGGTTAATAATGGAGAGTTAAATTCCCCCTCTCATCTTTTCATAGGGTGCTCTAGTGCAGGGGAGGCATGAGGCTGTTAGCAGGCCATGAGAGGATAGTCTACTTTGTTACTGGTGTGCAGACACACTAAGGATTTTAAAACATTGGCAGAGATGGAGACGTGGTTGCTTTGTTGTGTGTGGAGGGTTGAAATAACATGTCTTATGTCTCACTTCTTAGGAATGTTTACAAAGACTATCGGCAGCTGGAGTTGGCCTGTGAGACCCAGGAGGAGGTGGACAGCTGGAAGGCTTCCTTCCTGCGTGCAGGAGTGTACCCAGAGCGTGTTGGGGTAAGTTGAGGGCTTGGCCATCAGCAATAACAGGGGATGAGAAAGGATGGCATACAAGTATCTTAGGAGCAACCACTGAACTATCACCCCTTGAATTAAACAGGATGCTATTGTGAGGGCCTTATCTCTATCACCTCCTGCTTTGGGGTAGAGTTGGAAGGCAGCTGAACTTCTTGCTCTCAGCCTCCTCTGATACATGGTACTTCTTCCCGTGGTGAGGATGCACAGGGTATAACCATCAGCAACTTTCAAGTGGGGGATAAAGAGTGGACCTCAAAGATAAGCCCTTCTGGCTTCTATCCTCCCTATGGGTTGTAAATCTAGATACATGAGATTTCTCAGACAGATTGGGGGAGTAGCTCAGGTCTCCAGTGATAAACTCTGCTCGGGAGGGATGAGGAGATAGGAGGAGCAAAGTGAATGTAACAATCATACCTTGCTGAAGGCATTTCCATAGCCCTTGGTTCTTGGGCTTCAGCTCAAGGAAGAAGGGAATGGCCAATAAAACAATAATTTTAAACAGTTTAACAACCTCACTCCTAGATGGCAAGAGATTCCCAAACAGAGGCATAATGTTGGCCAGTGTTGTTACTCATCTCTATGGCCAAGTTCGGAGCTCCATCAGCTTTGCCAGAGCTGTGTTTTCCTATCAGGACGGGGTTTTCTTATATTTTGCTTGTTTGATATCTTATTCCCCTACAGTAGAAAGGTCCCTTGTCTTAAATATGTAGGATATGACCTACTGTGTTTCCTTGACATTTTCCTGCAGCCCTTTAATGACTGGTGTTGTGTTCTGTCAAGAAATTACCCTTAAAGCAGCAGTATTATTACATACCATACTGTACACTCCTGAGAGTTAAAGAGACATCCCTGAAACTTTTCAGTCTCTGACGGTGGGAAAAGTCATTATAAATACTTACCTATTAGAGCAGTAAAAATTACTTACCTAACATTTTTTTCAGACAGTTGTGTTTCTGGTAGAGGTTCATCCACCTTCTCTGCTAGACTTGAAGATGATTGTTTTGTCTTGATTACTTTTTATCCTATAACCATTTGGTGGGAAAAGAACTGAGGGCTAAGGGGACATTGGGCCATATCCAAAGCCACTGAAGTTAATGGAAGGACTTCCAATGACTTCACCTATTGTTGAGGCAATGGGAAGATTTGGAATTTTTTGTGCTGCTATGGGGCTGTTGTGATCCCTGTCCAACACTTAGACACAAAACCCCGTGTGAGGAGAGAGTAACAGGAGCAGCCATTGCAGATAAGTAACTTTCCCATGACATCCATCTTTAATGTGCCATTTTCCTTTGCAGAGGTTCCATTTTGATCATTTCAATGTAGTTAATAACCCGCCCAGCCTCTGTGGCCCAGGGTGACTTAGTCCCTTTGACCTGTGTTTTTGATTGGGTTTGGTCTTATTTCCATTCAGTGCTATAGTAGATGCTTCTCCTGCCTCTGAGACCAACTAAAATCTGTTTTTTATTTTTGTCACTTTTTTGTTTTTGTTTTTGTTTTTTTGTGCTCAAACTGACCTTCCAGGACAAGGACAAAGTAAGTGACATCTCTTCTGCCTGTACTGCCCCTTGGGGGCTCTTATCAGCTCATTCTGATTTGCTTGATTTTGTTTTTCAGTTTCTTTCTCCTTTTTTTCCCCCTTTGTTATCATCTCCTGGGAGGCAATCACTTGTTCTCCCTCTGTCTTTGCACCTCCTGTCAGATCATCTGCTGTCTGTTTCTGTTCTTGGCTTGGGTTTTCCTTTTGTCTTTTTATTCCCCCTCTTTGGTATTTGATTTCTGAGTCTCATCAGAACTTTATTTTTGGCATTTTATTCTCTTTTTTTTTTTGAGTCATCATGTCTGATTTCCAGCTCCCTAACTCCATGTTTCTCAGACAGTGAAGCCTTCCATCCCTTTGGGGATACATACAATCCTTCCAGCTGAAGCTCAAACAAAAACCCCTAGGGGAAACAGAGACAAAATAAAGGAAAATTTCCCCTTTCTTGTTGAATTGTTTCCCCCAAATTGGAGGCAATACTGTGCTTCACTTCATGTCCTAAACTGCTGCAAGTGTATCAAAATGGGACAGTGTGAGTGAGGGAAATTTAAAAATAAGATGAGTAACATTTTAAATAGTACATTGAAACACACACAGCAAAATCTTTCATGCTTTGAAATTAATTCCAAGTGGATGAGTCTTGGCAGGTGTGCTATTATGTTGTTGTGCACTATTGGTTACCAAATTTAATTCTAGAGATAGCTGTATGCTGTATTTCAGTTATGGGTGCAAGGATTTCTTTCTTTCTTTCTTTCTTTCTTGGATTCCAAAGTGATTTAATTTGGAAAAAGAGGTTCCTGTGTTTTAGGCACAGGACTTGGAGTTAGAAGACGTGTGTTTTTTTTTTTTTCTGAGCTGTTGCACTGACTCATTATATGACCTTTAGAACATAAGACTGACCATACTGAGTCAGACCAAAGGTCCATCCAGCCCCAGTATCTTGTCTGCCGACAGTCGCCAATGCCAGGTGCCTCAGAGGGAGTGAACCTAACAGGGTAATGATCAAGTGATCTCTCTCCTGCCATCCATCTCCACCCTCTGACAAACAGAGGCTAGGGACACCATTCCTTACCCATTCTGGCTAATAGCCATTAATGGACTTAACCTCCATGAATGTATCTAGTTCTGTTTTAATCCCTGTTATAGTCCTAGTCTTCACAACCTCCTCAGGCAAGGAGTTCCATAGGTTGACTGTGCACTGTGTGAAGAAGAACTTCCTTTTATTTGTTTTAAACCTGCTGCCCATTAATTTCATTGGTGGCCCCTAGTTCTTATATTATGGGAACAAGTAAATAACTTTTCCTTATTCACTTTTTTCACACCACTCATGATTTTATATACCTCTATCATATCCCCCCTTAGAATCCTCTTTTCCAAGCTGAAAAGTCCTAGCCTCTTTAATCTCTCCTCATACGGGACCCGTTCCAAACCCCTAATCATTTTAGTTGCCCTTCTCTGAACCTTTTCTAATGCCAATATATCTTTTTTGAGATGAGGAGACCACATCTGTATGCGGTATTCAAGATTTGGGTGTACCATGGATTTATATAAGGGCAATAAGATATTCTCCGTCTTATTCTCTATCCCTTTCTTAATGATTCCTAACATCCTGTTTGCTTTTTTGACTGCCACTGCACAATGTGTGGATGTTTTCAGAGAACTATCCACGATGACGCCAAGATCTCTTTCCTGATTAGTTGTAGCTAAATTAGCCCCCATCATATTGTATGTATAGTTGGGGTCTTTTTTTCCAATGTGCATTACTTTACATTTATCCACATTAAATTTCATTTGCCATTTTGTTGCCCAATCACTTAGTTTTGTGAGATCTTTTTGAAGTTCTTCACAGTCTGCTTTGGCCTTAACTATCTTAAGAAGTTTAGTATAATCTGCAAACTTTGCCACCTCACTGTTTACCCCTTTCTCCAGATCATTTATGAATAAGTTGAATAGGATTGGTCCTAGGACTGACCCTTGGGGAACACCACTAGTTACCCCTCTCCATTCTGAATATTTACCATTTATTCCTGTCTTTGGTTCCCTGTCTTTTAACCAGTTCTCAATCCATGGAAGAATCTTCCCTCTTACCCCATGACAACTTAATTTATGTAAGAGCCTTTGGTGACCTTGTCAAAGGCTTTCTGGAAATCTATGTACACAATGTCCACTGGCTCCCCCTTGTCCACATTTTTTACCCCCCCCCAAGAACTCTGATAGATTAGTAAAACATGATTTCCCTATACAGAAACCATGTTGACTTTTGCCCAATAATTTATATTCTTCTATGTGTCTGACAATTTTATTGTTTACTATTGTTTCAACTAATTTGCCCGGTTCAGACGTTAGACTTACTGCTCTGTAATTCCAGGATCACCTCTAGAGCCCTTTTTAAATATTGGTGTTATATTAGCTATCTTCCAATCATCGGGTACAGAAGCTGATTTAAAGGACAGTTACAAACAAAATACTTTATCTCTATGGGCCTCAGTTTCCCCAGCTGTATAATGAGAATGAGGCTCTCTTATTTCACAGAGGGTTTGTGAGGATTAATTTATGTTTGTTGATCTTTAGAGCTGAATTGAGCTCAGGCATGGAACATTTTAGCCCAAATGGAGAATTTTTATGAAAGTTATAAACATGTGAAAACAGGAGATTATAGTGAATATCCCAACAGAACTTAACTATTGAATAATATAGAGCTCGATCCCGTAGACCCAGGTCTTGATTCTCCATTGCCCTGCACATTTTATAGTCATTTACATGATTGCAAAGTGAATGTGAACTGGGTGCAAAATGCTACCAAATCCAAGTGGTCTCACAGGACATTCACAGTATCTACACCAGGTGCAGAGCAACAAAAACTGAGTACTTTGGCACATGTGAGTACTCTCACTGAAGTCAATGGAACTACTTATGTGATTAGGGACTGCTGACATGACCAAGAGTTGCAAGATTAGGTTTGAAGTTCCTAAAGCATTTTGGGAGTCTCTAACATTAAAGCCACTATAGATGTGTAAGGTATTAATGTTAAAAATATTAATACCAATTGTTATAATACATGGACTATTCACTGTATGAAATCCTGAGGGAAATGACTTGCAAGGAGAATGAAGAACTTGCATTACCCTCTTGATTAATAAATCCCATTCCAAATACATCAATTTTTAAAACGTTTCCCACTCTGGAGATCCTGTCCCAATCAAGGGAGGCCTAATTGTTTCTTGTGCCACCGCATGTGAGTACTCCACCTATTGTAATTCAGGGACTGGGCCAATAGGGTCTAACGCCTCAGGCAGAGACTTGGCATAGCACCCAGTCTGAGCAGGGTGTTCACTCACATTTTCATTAGGGGTCATTTCTTCCTGCCTGCAAGCCAGCTACCCTCTTCCTTTTCTCCTTCTTCATATCAGCTGCAAATGGTGCCCTCACATAGCAACTGCAAGACTGAGCACACTTTTCTTGAAACTATCACTGTTCCTATAACCACCGTTAGCACCCAGAAACTCCAGCGATGAGCACATTAGGTATCTGTATGGATAGATAGACACTAAGCAGTGCTAAAGAGCTGTATAAATTGCATCCTCACTCCCCAGTCCTGCATATGAGGGCTATTTGAGAGTCAGCCTGAGCTGGCTGATAGAATAGAATCTAACACTTCTCCCAAATGTTGCTACCCTAGTCACTGTGCATCAGTCCACTTAGGTATTCTGAGACATAAGATGTAAGCATGAATGCATACAGATGTGCACGCACATATGCATACACACACACACACACACATATGCAATTATATTATGTTTGCAGTGCATTTTATATTCACCTACTCCTACCTACACACTGGTGCATTTATGTTCACTCATCCTGCACAAACACTGGTATGTTGGTGTTCGTTCCTCTCCACACACATTAATGCATTGGAGATCACTTTGTGCACACGTACTGGTATATTTGTGCATACCTGGCCCTGCAGAAATGCGGGTGCATTTGAGTTCAGCAACACCTACACACAGACTGATGCATTTGTGTTCATGTCCTTGCACACATACTGGGTACACTTTTCTTCATATGCATGGTAGCTGGTGACAACAATTTAAGGAGGGCAGCATGCTACTTAAGACCAACTTGTGAGTAAACTTTCTCTGCATTACTCCAATAAGCAACTGTAGTCCACTGAAGTAGGACAAAATGATACTAACATGGAACTCACATTCATGGTCCTTCCTCTAAATTGAGCTGGGGAAAGGTTACCTGGTTATACAAGCTGAGTACTGTATTGATGATTACAGATCAGAAGAAAAGTCAAGTTGTATCCCATGTTGCTGCATGAAGTTCCCCCATGTCTCCCTCGCTGTCTCACATTTGCTTTTTGGGCCCTATGGTATATTAAATAATTGATTTGTGTCTTTCCAACTGCTGTTTCTCCCTTTTTCCCTCCCTCTGTAGGCAAATGATACAGAGGAAAATGGATCTGACAGTTTCATGCACTCCATGGACCCGCAACTGGAGAGACAAGTGGAAACAATCAGGAACCTGGTGGACTCCTACATGGGAATTGTCAACAAAACCATCCGAGACCTCATGCCTAAGACCATCATGCATCTCATGATAAACAATGTACATATCGCCCTGCTAAGCCCATTGGGGACTGTGGGAGAACTAGAAAGATAAGAGAAGAAAGAGAGAAAGACATGGAGAGAAGGAAAAAAGAGGAAAGAGAGAGAAATATGAGTGGACTAGCAGGATAGAAGTGAAAGAGAGAGAAGGGGAGGAGAGAATGGGAGACAGAGTCTAAATGAGATGGGGAAAGAGAGAGGGGCTTTGCAGGAAAGATTATTCAGATGGAGGCTTTGATGGCTGTGATTTCCTCTTTCTTCTGCTCTGGTTATAGACAAAGGATTTTATCCACTCGGAGTTGCTGGCAAACCTGTATTCCTGTGGAGACCAAAACACCCTCATGGAAGAGTCAGCAGAGCAGGCCCAGCGGCGTGATGAGATGCTGCGCATGTACCATGCCCTGAAAGAGGCACTCAACATAATCGGGGATATTAATACCACCACCATCAGCACCCCTATGCCCCCACCGGTGGACGACTCCTGGCTGCAGGTGCAGAACATACCATCTGGACGCAGGTACCAGAGGCTCAGGGGTAGTTCCCCACGGACCTGCCTGATGCCTCTTTAGGAGCTAGAATATGAAGGCTAATGGGTGCTGAAGATTCTGGGGTATTGGAAGTTAACATGAGGGTTGCTGAGGCCTTAAAAATTATATAGAAGCTTCTAGGACCTTGTGTAGGTGAATTAGGCTGCCAGACCCTTGAAGGTTATATGGCGGTTGGAGGAGTCTTGAAGGCAAACAGAAGGACTGAAGGGATATGGAAGAATATAGGGGGCTGGAAGGGGGCTGAAGGTACTGTGGGGTTTGGAGGGCTACTGTACGTGCCTGTTGCTGCAGTTGAACTTCTCTTTGGTTGTTTGGTAGGTCTCCCACGTCCAGCCCTACACCACAGAGGAGAGCTCCCGCTGTTCCACCAGCCCGGCCTGGATCTCGAGGTCCAGCTCCTGGACCTCCTCCTGCTGGTGGACCCACCCTGGGTGGTGCTCCTCCTGTACCCTCCAGGCCAGGTGCCTCCCCTGATCCTTTTGGGCCCCCACCTCAAGTTCCATCTCGGCCAAACCGTGCTCCTCCTGGTGTCCCCAGGTAAGTCCTGAGGCACTCGTGCAGAGGGAGAGATCAGGGTTTCAGGTGGCAGCTTTGGTAATTCCTCCTTCCTCTCAGCTTACAGAGCAGTCATGGACCATTTGGACCATGGACCATTTGGGATGGTTGAAGCCTTTCTCTGTGTGTTTGAATCAATTCTGCAATTGGGAACATTTGTTCCTTTATTTGTCTTACTAGTACTGAAATTTCGTTTTATCAGGGGAGACAGTGAGGAGGCAGATGTCTGAAACAGGGGGACATCCTTTTCCCTGCAAAAAAAGTGCATTTAGGGCTTGGGAGTGACCTTGGGTCAGAGAACATTGCCCATGATAATCCCAAACAAAGCAGCAGTGCTGGCACCTGTGCTTACAAGTGGGAAACAAAAGTGCTGGGAGTGAGATGGGACAAGGGGTGGGTGGGGGAATGTGTTTCATGGCAATAAGAACCATGTTAGGGGAGCCCCAGTGTGTGAGCTCTTTCTACTCCCCTGATACAGGAGGTTTCAAGGAGAGGAAGAGGGGGACTTCAACCAAGATATGTGGATGCTTTTCATACCCAGCGTGGCTGCTGCTCCCGGTACCAGTGGCCAATTGGGTAGGAGTATAGTATGAGAACAAGTGGTTGGGAGGTGGGTTTCCCTTGTAGCATGGTTATCACCCCCACAATTAACTCCAAGTGCCAAGCGCACTTTTCAAGCTAGAGAGCCCACAACTTCACATTCCCAAAAGGAAGCTCTGTAGGACTGGGTCCTCCCGCAGGTATGGTCGCGCTGTGAATACTTCTGACACTCTGGAATGAGCCACAAGTGTATTGGTAAGGAAACTTTAGGAAGAAGATGGGCTGGAACCAAGGTCATTTCAATGCTGGATCCTTGATCTCAGCTGAAGGAACGGAAAGAAATAGAATGGAAAAATGAATAATAACCAGGAACTTCCCATCTGTGGGTGTAAGGAAGTCCCTCTTCTGTGATAATGCCCCATTTCCAATGGGTGCTGATCGTGCATGTCAGAGGCTGCCTGGCCATCTTCTGTTGCAACACCTTGTTTCTGATGGGTGTTCATGGTGTATGTCAAAGCTTCCCAGCCCCCTCTCCTGTGATAACACCTTGTCTCTGATGGGTGGTGATGATATATGTTAGAGGCTGCCTGGTCCTTCTCCTGTGATAATGCCGTGACTCTCGGGGTGCTTCTTGTTCAGAGAGAGAGAGAGAGAGAGAGAGAGAGTTCTTTGCAAGGTTCTGTATCCAGCCCAGGACAGGAACAGGAATGGATGAGTCCAAAGAGGATGCAGATCAGTTTTTATTGATTCTTTGGTGTGAAAATGGTGTTACCTTCTCAATGTCTCTGCCCTGGCCCTTCCTCTGCCCCTTGATGCTGCTCTCACAGGCACCCGGCCACATGCGCCTTGCCAGGGATTTGCAGTTCCCTTGGTCGTGCCTGTGGATATCTGCATGCTTCACCTGTGTAGTTTTGGCTCTTGCTTCTTGTGCTGCTGCCTCCCCACAGGACACTCCTTTTCTGTTCATTTTTGGTGTGTTTCCTACATTTCTCTCTCTTTCTCCACCTCCTTTCACACCTTGTGCTTCATTTCCTCACTCATGAAAAATATTCTATATACCCTGGCTATCCTGGTAGGATCCCCCAAACAGCCTGAAATGAGCTGAGCTCCTGCCTCTAAGGAGATTCTTTACCCTTCTGCACCAGCCTACATTGGTACTCCGACCCCATTTGTAACAGGCTTTTATGGATGATTCCCTCTACGTGGAGCGGAGAGGTTCTGAACTAAACAATAACATTGGACTAGAGGAAGGAGACTTGAAATGTCTAACTAAATAGGTCACTCTCCCTTTCCCTAAGGGGGAAATGGTTCAGTGCTGACTCATTGCCATGGTTTGGATGGGAATGGGATGGTTCCAAAGCATGTAGTGAAGCAATGCTCACTCATGCTCTCACTCTCAATCTCTCTCCCCCACTCCTCCATCCTTCCAGCTGTTCATAGACTCCTCCCATGGCCTTATACGCTGTTTGCCATTCGGGTTTCTCCATTCACCAGGGAACTCAGTCGGCAATGTTTTTCCCTCTTCTGTATATAGAATAAGAAAGTTCCCTGCTGGCACCTGGGCTTGGGTCTTTCTGCCATGGGTGAATGGGTACCATCTCCATTGTTGCTTTTCTTTTAATACCCATTTTTCACTCACTGGATGGATTACACTGGATGTCATATGAGTATGAAGTGGAACTTGTTACCTTTACAGCATGAGTGGGCCTTGTGGGAGTTGGTACAGTGAGAAAATGGGATCTGACATGTATGTTTGGGTGTATTTGTACATGTGTATATATGCTTCCATGGATGCGTGTGCATATGTCTTCTGTATGTGTGTTTGTGTTCATCTCCATCTGGTTTGTATGAACATCTGGATACAAGGTTGGTGATATTGGAGTGTTCTCTGCCCCATACACCCACAGACATATACAGATACTCACTCATACATATGCTGTCACACACAAATACCTCACAGTCCATTTTCTTAAACAGGCAGTCTTCAAAGAAGCAGGATTCTTTCCCTTTGATTATATCAGGTGGAAAGTCTCGTTGAGTTTAGGAAGGGGTTTGAGCAGATGATGGAGCAAAGATATGAGGTATCTGAAGGGAAAAGCTCAGACTCACAGATGGAAGCAGGGCTGGGGAATTTTGAGGGGAGACTGGGTGAGGAAAGTGGTCAGTGGAAACATGTGACTCAAAGAACCAGGCAGAGGAAAAGACGGGCTAGTGAAGGAGAAATAGAGCTTAGGAATAGGTTTGCAGAGTTGGAAAATGAAGAAGGGGCTCAGCAGGTACTTGTTGAAGGTGGAAGGGTAAGGAAGAAGAGAAGAGAGGCTAGTCCTATAGGAAAAGCGGAAAAGTCAAGGGAGACTACACCAAATATGAGCCCCAGGAGGATACAGGATGGGTTGAAGAAGATTATAAGGGAAAATAGGAATGGAAAGAACTTGCAGCCAGAGGGAACAGGGGAGAGACTGGAGAATAGCACCGTCACCAGGAAAAGGCAGGTCTATGTGATTGGGGACTCTTTATTGAGAAGAATAGACAGGCCTGTAACTAGAGCTGATCCAGAGAATAGAAGAGTGTGCTGTCTTCCGGGTGCTAAGATACGGGATGTAGACCTGAGGTTGAAAAGGATCTTAAAGGGAGCGGGAAAGAATCCCCTAATTATCCTTCATGTGGGAACAAATGATACGGCTAGATTCTCACTGGAAAGGATTAAGGGAGACTATGCTAGGCTTGGGAAGACGCTTAAGGAAATTGAGGCTCAGGTGATCTTTAGCGGGATCCTTCCTGTTCCTAGAGAAGGGCAACAAAGGTGTGACAAGATTATGACTGTCAACAGATGGCTTAGGCAGTGGTGCTATAAGGAGGGCTTTGGGATGTATGGCCACTGGGAGGCATTCACGAACAAGGACAGTTCTCTTGGGATGGACTTCATCTGAGTAGGGAAGGAAATAGACTTCTAGGATCGAGGCTGGCACAACTGATAAAGAGAGCTTTAAACTAGGAATTAGGGGGAGATGGATGGGAGATGTCCAGGAAATCTCCACGCCAGATTTTAGCATTGAGAGGGAAGAAGACGAAGTAAGAAAGGATACAGCCGTGGGTAGGAGAATGTATATAAGGAGCGAGGGCGGTGTGGATACTAGTCTAATACGTTATACTGGCTGTAGAATGACTGTGCCTAATAGGGTACAAAATGTGAGCGAGGCCAAACAGCAAAAATTAAGATGTTTATACACCAATGCGAGGAGCCTAGGTAACAAAATGGAGGAACTAGAGCTACTGGTGCAGGAAGTGAAACCAGATATTATAGGGATAACAGAAACATGGTGGAATAGTAGTCATGACTGGACTACAGGTATTGAAGGGTATGTGCTGTTTAGGAAAGACAGAAACAAAGGTAAAGGTGGTGGAGTAGCATTGTATATCAATGATGAGGTAGAATGTAAAGAAATAAGAAGCGATGCAATGGATAAGACAGAGTCCGTGTGGGCAAAAATTACATTGGGGAAGAAAACTAATAAAGCCTCTCCTACGATAGTGCTTGGGGTGTGCTATAGACCTCCGGGATCTAATTTGGATATGGATAGAGCCCTTTTTAATGTCTTTAATAAAGTAAATACTAATGGAAACTGCGTGATCATGGGAGACTTTAACTTCCCAGATACAGACTGGAGGACCAGTGCTAGTAATAATAATAGGGCTCAGATTTTCCTAGATGCGATAGCTGATGGATTCCTTCATCAAGTAGTTGCTGAACCGACTAGAGGGGATGCCATTTTAGATTTAATTTTGGTGAGTAGCGAGGACCTCATAGAAGAAATGGTTGTAGGGGACAATCTTGGCTCAAGTGATCATGAGCTAATTCAGTTCAAACTAAATGGAAGGATTAACAAAAATAAATCTGCAACTAGGGTTTTTGATTTCAAAAGGGCTGACTTTCAAAAATTAAGGAAATTAGTTAGGGAAATGGATTGGACTGAAGAATTTATGGATCTAAAGGTAGAGGAGGCCTGGGATTACTTTAAATCAAAGCTGCAGAAGCTATCGGAAGCCTGTATCCCAAGAAAGGGGAAAAAATTCATAGGAAGGAGTTGTAGACCAAGCTGGATGAGCAAGCATCTTAGAGAGGTGATTAAGAAGAAGCAGAAAGCATACAGGGAGTGGAAGATGGGAGGGATCCGCAAGGAAAGCTACCTAATTGAGGTCAGAACATGTAGGGATAAAGTGAGACAGGCTAAAAGTCGAGTAGAGTTGGACCTTGCAAAGGGAATTAAAACCAATAGTAAAAGGTTCTATAGCCATATAAATAAGAAGAAAACTAAGAAAGAAGAAGTGCGGCCGCTTAACACTGAGGATGGAGTGGAGGTTAAAGATAATCTAGGCATGGCCCAATATCTAAACAAATACTTTGCCTCAATCTTTAATAAGGCTAAAGAGGATCTTAGGGATAATGGTAGCATGACAAATGGGAATGAGGATATAGAGATAGATATTACCATATCTGAGGTAGAAGCGAAACTGAAACAGCTTAATGGGACTAAATCGGGGGGCCCAGATAATCTTCATCCAAGAATATTAAAGGAATTGGCACCTGAAATTGCAAGCCCATTAGCAAGAATTTTTAATGAATCTGTAAACTCAGGAGTAGTACCGAATGATTGGAGAATTGCTAATATAGTTCCTATTTTTAAGAAAGGAAAAAAAAAGTGATCCGGGTAACTACAGGCCAGTTAGTTTGACATCTGTAGTATGCAAGGTCCTGGAAAAAATTTTGAAGGAGAAATTAGTTAAGGACATTGAAGTCAATGGTAAATGGGACAAAATACAACATGGTTTTACAAAAGGTAGATCGTGCCAAACCAACCTAATCTCCTTTTTTGAAAAGGTAACAGATTTTTTAGATAAAGGAAATGCAGTGGATCTAATTTACCTAGATTTCAGTAAGGCATTTGATACCGTGCCACATGGGGAATTATTAGTTAAATTGGAGAAGATGGGGATCAATATGAACATCAAAAAGTGGATAAGGAATTGGTTAAAGGGGAGACTACAACGGGTCCTACTGAAATGCGAACTGTCAGGTTGGAGGGAGGTTACCAGTGGAGTTCCTCAGGGATCAGTTTTGGGACCAATCTTATTTAATCTTTTTATTACTGACCTTGGCACAAAAAGTGGGAATGTGCTAATAAAGTTTGCAGATGATACAAAGCTGGGAGGTATTGCCAATTCGGAGAAGGATCGGGATATTATACAGGAGGATCTGGATGACCTGGTAAACTGGAGTAATAGTAATAGGATGAAATTTAATAGTGAGAAGTGTAAGGTTATGCATTTAGGGATTAATAACAAGAATTTTAGTTATAAGTTGGGGACGCATCAATTAGAAGTAACGGAAGAGGAGAAGGACCTTGGAGTATTGGTTGATCATAGGATGACTATGAGCTGCCAATGTGATATGGCTGTGAAAAAAGCTAATGCGGTTTTGGGATGCATCAGGAGAGGCATTTCCAGTAGGGATAAGGAGGTTTTAGTACCGTTATACAAGGCACTGGTGAGACCTCACCTAGAATACTGTGTGCAGTTCTGGTCTCCCATGTTTAAAAAGGATGAATTCAAACTGGAGCAGGTACAGAGAAGGGCTACTAGGATGATCCGAGGAATGGAAAACTTGTCTTATGAAAGGAGACTTAAGGAGCTTGGCTTGTTTAGCCTAACTAAAAGAAGGTTGAGGGGAGATATGATTGCTCTCTATAAATATATCAGAGTGATAAATACAGGAGAGGGAGAGGAATTATTTCAGCTCAGCACCAATGTGGACACAAGAACAAATGGGTATAAACTGGCCACCAGGAAGTTTAGACTTGAAATCAGATGAAGGTTTTTAACCATCAGAGGAGTGAAGTTTTGGAATAGCCTTCCAAGGGAAGCAGTGGGGGCAAAAGATCTATCTGGTTTTAAGATTCTACTTGATAAGTTTATGGAGGAGATGGTATGATGGGATAATGGGATTTTGGTAAGTAATTGATCTTTAAATATTCAGGGTAAATAGGCCAAATCCCCTGAGATGGGATATTAGATGGATGGGATCTGAATTACCCAGGAAAGAATTTTCTGTAGTATCTGGCTGGTGAATCTTGCCCATATGCTCAGGGTTTAGCTGATTGCCATATTTGGGGTCGGAAAGGAATTTTCCTCCAGGGCAGATTGGAGAGGCCCTGGAGGTTTTTCGCCTTCCTCTGTAGCATGGGGCATGGTTGACTTGAGGGAGGCTTCTCTGCTCCTTGAAGTCTTTAAACCATGATTTAAGGACTTCAATAGCTCAGACATGGGTGAGGTTTTTCATAGGAGTGGGTGGGTGAGATTCTGTGGCCTGCGCTGTGCAGGAGGTCAGACTAGATGATCAGAATGGTCCCTTCTGACCTTAGTATCTATGAATCTATATCCCTAGGCGGGGAGCTTCAGCAGCTGGTTCTTCAGTCTCCTGCATAGGTCCATACTCACCAGCTACTTGTACCCTTGGGAACTATTTATCTGAGTACTGTACATTAGAAAAAACTCATAAGCCTCTGCCTATGCAATGAAGGCCATGTGCTCTGAGCATCTATGATCTGTGCACAAAATTCTCATTTGTGGAAAATGGGTCTTGTCAAACAAACATGATTTCATTTTTTGTTGAGATAAGTTTGGTTGATAAAGATAACTTGCGTAGATGTAATATACTTAGATATTTGTAAGACATTTGTCTTATGCAGCATGATATTTTGATTATAAAACTAGCACTGAACAATATCAATAAAGCACATGCTAGATGGATTAAGAACTGGCTAATGGACATATTTCAAAAAGCTGTTGTCAAGGAAAATGATTGTCAAATAGAGGTGCCTTTCTAGAAGATGTGCATTAGTCAAACAGAAGTTATTGGGATCAATACAGAGGTAACTGGATGAAATTCTATGGCCTGAGTTATATAGGAGGTCAGACTAGATGATCTAATGGTCTCTTCTGGCTTTAAAATCTATTAAGCTATGTCCTTGTTTCTGCCTCTCCTGACTGGTACTCAAGACCCAGAACTGCACTTTAGCCCTTCCTGATTTCCACTTCTCATGGCCTTTGTTTCTTTTGATTAAATGTGTTAAACTAGTTAGTGTTGCAAGATCACTAGAAAGTCTGGCTCTCCTGGGAAATATGGCATGACATTCAGCCAGCCCAATCCTGAGACCTGTGCCCGCTGGCATGTTCGTTTAAGCACATGTGAGTGTACTTTAATGCACATGGACACTTGTGTCAGTATGTGAGCATGTGCCGACGTGCCTTGAGTCTGAGTGTGGATCCAGCTTTGTATGTATAAGAGCCTATTTGTGTGCCCATGTGAACATGCTAGTGAGTGTGTGAATGCAGCTGTGTGTGTGCGCGTACATCACAATGTACTTATGGGTTTCTATGCCTCTTTGTGTGCACATATGAGGGTCATATGCTCCTATATAGATGTGTGCACATCTGTATGTACATGTGTAGAAATGTGTGTATATCCATGCATGCACTCTTGTTTAGGTGTGTATGTTTAATTCTGTTGGCATGTATGCATCTGTATGGACAGGTGTGTCCGTAAGTGTGTGATGTGCATTTTCCTGTGTAGGTGTGGTTGTGAATGTGTAGGGTGTGCTCCTGTAAACAGAGTGTTTGTTTAGTCTCTGTATGTGTGTTTCACCTTCCTGACTCTCTGTGTGGCCTCTGCTTTGAACTGTCTGAACTGCCATGTTGATTTCGTGTTGTCTTTCAGAATCACTATCAGTGACCCCTGAGGACTGGCAGCCACGGTATGTTCTGCACTCTCTCCCTGCGATGCATGAGTCAGTGTGTCTCCCCTCCTCCATTCCCATCACTCTGCTGCTCCCCTCTCCTACCTGATACTTTACTTGTACCAGATCCCCTTGTCCAAAAAACCATTTCTCTGCCAGGGTCCCATGAAGGGAGGAGTCTTAACAGAACACTGGACAATCAGACAGGGAGCAGCTGCTTGAAGCTGCAGGAGGAGGGAAGGCTGGGAGAAGCCTCAGGAACTGTTTTTTAAAAAAAAGGAAAATTATCAGAGAAGAAAATCTAACCCTTAAGTGTATGGGTTCAGAGTGAGGGGAGAGAGAGAGAGGGGGGAGGGAGCATGGGAGATGGGGTGGGAGCCATGTCTCTTAACCTGTTTAATCCTGCACTGACAGGGAGATGACTGAATGAACTCTAGGTCTTTTCCATTTCTCTATCTGTTCTAATGGCCTCTCTTGAGACCATGATGGGGAGCTGTGGATTGAGACTCTTGTTTTACATTTCAGTATGTCTGCCCAAAGTAGTCCCTGCATTGCCATGTAGTGTCCATAGAAGGGAGGGCAAGGTTCTGGGGCATTACCATCAGTGACTTCTGACCTCTCAAATATGCAGTAAACCTGCCCTTAAATGCTCCCCCATTCACCCCTGTTTCATCTGATCCCAGTTAGAGATAAACATCCTTTTTCCTCTTGATCCCCTAGTCTAGATGTTCTCTTGTTTTGCCATCCAAATGTCCCCTCTCTCTTCCCATTTTCCTTCCCAAGCGGAAGGGGCTGTATGCCACAATCCATGTCCCACCTTCACCACTGTGCTTCAGGGCCTCTGTCTGTCTTTCCTTCTCTCTTTTGCTCTCTCCCTGCACTTTGCAGCAGCGTATTTGTTGAACACCAGATTAGCAAGATGGCGCCGTAGCAGGTATATAGTGTACTGTGTTGCCCTTACACTCAGGGGCTGAACTTTCCATCTGAGTAAATACTAACGAGGGAGGATGTACCTTGAAGAAGGATGTGGACCTGAATGGAATCTACCTGTCCTTCCTGAGATCCACTGGCCCCTACTGATGAGAGAAAGGGAGAGAGGGTAGAGTGGAGCAGCTTTGGGACACTATGGGGTGAGATAGATATGTGTGGTGAGGCCAATCTTTGTCCTTTTGTGCATTATTTTTCTACATGATGGGCCTGATTCTGAGAGGTTTTGAGCAACTGCAGCTCCTATTGAATTCATTGGGCCTGATCGTGGAAGGTACAGAGCACCTGCCTTGAGGTGCTGAGCACCTTCAACTACCACTGAAGTCAAAGGGAATTGCAGGTACTCAGTGCCTCTCCGGGTCAAGCCCTCAGAGTTCACGATCAGCTCATGTCTCGTAGTGAATGGTGACTGTGTTACTGCTGCATGTAGCTGGGCAGAGGGCTGAAATGCGCTGCAACACAGAGAACCAACACAGTGACTGTTCAGGGGTAAATGTTTTGCTTCAAGAGCTTCATCTCTTATCCTCAGCCCTCCTCACTGATGACTCAGCAAAGGTGCCAGAGCAACTAACAGCTTCCCTCAGTCACTGCCTGTTCCAGACATCTTTGGAGGTCTTAATAGAAATGTTCATCCTGGAGTTGGTCTCGGATAGGAGGGTTGAGTGTTGTCTGTGCTTTGTTCTGGGACTCGCTGTTACGAGGCTTTCTCTGCCCTTGGTCTGGTTTATAAAGAGCACCAAGGGAATCAGAGCAAATGTAGGATGGTGATGTTGGGGGGTAACCCTCTTGATCCTGACTATAGATAGCAACTTTTTGCATCTCAGGAGAATAAATCCACGTGTTTCAACTCTCAGCCTGATTTTTGTGATATCATTTCTGGGACATGAAAGGACAAGGGTCTAGGCTTGAATAGGGTTTGAAAGGCAAAGTGCAAAGCAAACAAAATAATTGTTTGATTTATGCCCCCTTTTGCTCATTTTAGGGCTAAATTCTGCTCCCATTGTAGTCAGCGGAACTTTTGTCAATGGATACCAAGGGAGCAGAATTTAGTGGTGTATAATGACAGGCTCATGAAGATCTCTATTGTTCCTAACCCCCAGCCTCCAGCACCTGACTTCTCTCTTGTCCCTGAAGACATTGGCAATGGGCAGAGGCCCTTGTTGGGAGGCAGTTTTCAGCCTCTGAAGATGTCAGCATCTAGATCCTTTAAATGTCTCACCAAAGTTCTCTCGAAAAAAAGGAGCGAATTCAAGATCTGCAAAAAAGTAAAATAAAACAAGCAGAGAGCAACAGCCCAACCCTCCATGAGGCCATCTTTGTATATCATATACAATCAGCAAAGAACACAAGCATATTTATTATTTGTGCTTTGCCACTCACCTTTCAATTCTGTGTACTCTAGTAGGGTGGTATGGCCCATCTGTGCCAGAGTGTCTTGCATCATTTGCTCTCCAATTATTTCAATCCCTCTTTTCTGCCTATATTTGGTAAGAACAGCAAAAGAATTTAAGCGTATGAAATGCAAATTGACCTTTGAGCTTTTGGAAAAAATGCCTTTTAGCGTACAGGTGGCACAGTGCAATAGCACCTAGCTAAGGATTTGCTCCGGATCCCATTCAAGTCAATGGGAGTCTTTCCATTGACTTCAGCGGCCTTTGAGTAAGGCCCTAGTTAAGCAACTATAGCAAATAACACACAGGTCTTCAGTGCATCAAGAAGGCCAGTACCCAGGGATGAAAGTAAGTCGAGTGACTTACCGGTATGCTGGGGCCAGCTCTGGCCCTGGAAGGGGCGGGGCCTAGGGTGGAAGGGGTTAGGGTGGAAGGGCCTAGGGCTGAGAGGGTTAGAGCCAGCCTCAGCCCACCCTGTAAGGTAAGTGCCCCCCCCGCTTTCTTTTTCTCCTCCTCCTCCCCCCTTTCCCCACCGGGGTAGCAGCAGCAGCCCGGGGCTCCGGGGGCTATTTAAAGGGCCTGGGGCTCCCCTGCTTCTACTGACCCGGTCCCTTAAATAGCCCCCAGAGCCCTGGGGTAGCAGGGGCTCCGGCGGCTATTTAAAGGACCGGGGTGGCAGAGGCAGCTGGAGCCCCGGCCCTTTAAATAGCCCCTGGAGCCCCCACTACCCCAGGGCTCTGGGGGCTATTTAAAGGGCCTGTGGCTCCTCTGCTTCTACTGCCCTGGTCCTTTAAATAGCCCCCAGAGTAGCGGTGGTGGGGCTCCGGTGGCTATTTAAAGGGCCAGGGCGGTAGAAGTAGGGGAGCCCCGGGCCCTTTAAATAGCCTCCGGAGCCCTGCAGCTGCTACCTTAGGGCTCCAGCAGCGCGGCTCTGGAGGCAATTTAAAGGGCCTGGGGCTCCAGCCACTGCTGGGAGCCCTAGGCCCTTTAAATTGCCCCCTGGGAAAGCTGGGCTGCCCCAGTATGGTGCACCGGCTCTTGCTGGTACGCCATACCGGGGTGTACCGGCTTACTTTCACCTCTGCCAGTACCCCATTCCATCACTTCCCCAAGGGATGGCCCTTCTGTGACTCAGTTTCCTCCTCTGTATAAAGGTATCAGTTTAACTGCCTTGCAGTGGTATTGAATTATTCTCAGGTTAACTCAGTCCCATCATTTATATTGCTTTACTTGAAGAGCAACTTGTGCATGACAGCCTGGGAAGTTGTGGCTTCTCTCGCATTATAGATGGATTTGCGGAGTCAAAGAAAAACCACAATGTTCAGCGGTTTCTTTAAAAAAGCTTCAAGTGGTACAGTAAGCCTGATCTACGCCTAAAAATTAGATCAACCTACATTGCCCAGGGCAGTGAAAAATGTCAAGCCCTGAGAGATGGTTAGGTCAACCTACCCCCCCACTGTAGACAAAGCTATGTTGACGGAAGAATTCTTCTTAGCTGCTACCTCTCAGTGGGGTGGATTATTTACATTGATAGAAAACCCCTTTCCATTGATGTAGGAAGCATCTACCTTATAGCAGCATAGCTGCAGTGCCTTAGGAATGCTGCTGCAACCGCTGTAGTGTAGTCGTGGCCGAACATTGCCCCAGGCAGGAAATGAAGGGTCAAATTTAGCCTTGCTGTAGGAGGTTGTAATGTCCTTGGCTTCGCTGGAGATGTGTCTCTTTACACCAGGGCTGAATTTGGCCTTATGTCTGTTAATTAGGAATGAAAATTTCTGGTTCTATTTACTGCTTGTTTAAACTGTAGAAATTCACACCCATATAACTACATCAATGTAGCCGAATATACACTTACTGCGGTCTGTGCCTGTGCAAAACAGGGCTTGTAACAATTTAGAGCGTGCAAAAAAACTCTGTAAAGAGAGGGCCTTAGTTTCAGTAGCCAGTTTCTGTTTCTTAAACAGATCACAGGGAATCCAGATTCACATCAATGTAACACTATCAGGGTGCAAATTCAACAAAATTTCCTTGTGTGTGTTACCAATACAAACACTGGCTATTAAAACATACAGAATATCATCATTCTCATTTATTTTCAGCCACATCCTATTCGTTTGCTCTTCGCATTTCATTCATCCTGGACAATGAAACTAGTCTTCCTATGTGCTGATCAGTTTCTTTTTCCAGATCTCCTGCACTAAAAGGATGCTGTTGCGTTTGGGTTGCAGACATTGCAGGGGGCAGTGTTTAAATGAAAACAGTTTTCATTCAGAGAGAAAAGGCTATCCATTTCTAACCACGTTTAGATTGTGCACAATCTTCCTTCTTTCCTTGAAGCCTATATTTTCCGCTGATGTTGTGCTCTTCATTTAGCCAGATGAGAAAAAGTGACTGTGGCCCCTACAGGAAGCCAGTCCTGTAATGCTGAAGTTTGTGCCCTTCTACTTAGACCAAATTGCTGCCCATTCAACTTATTAAAACACTTGCAGCACAGAAATGCTGGAACAATATTAAGAAACTCAGGACACAAATAGCAAGGGCCAAATACCTTTCATTAAAATCAATGGGAGTCATGTTTGTTGGGTCTCATGACTATATGAACAAAAGGATCAAATTTAGTTTGGTAGCTAATCTTAAAGATGCTCCTAGCTGTTGAGAACTGAATTCTACAGACCGTCACCTGCCTTGGTGCAGGGGAAGGGTGCTTCTCCAAACCAGCCAACAGCCTCTGTGAGAGCGCCTCCCAGAGGGCACTGTCCACACTGTGTGATTGACGTTCACTTGCTTGGTATCGTAGCTTCACTGTTCTCGTGTCCATGCTTCTCAACTCTCATTCAGGTGCCAGTGCAGTTGCTGGCAATTTACCTTTGTGCTTTGAGATTCCAGCTGGAAGGCAATAATAGCTGTGCAGTTAATTCTTCCTCATTATTATTAGGGATCCACGGTGACCAGAGGAGCCAATGTTTAGCTGATTTTAAAATTGCAAGATTTCTCCATGGACTCCTGCTGATGCTGTGGGTAACCCTTTTCCCCAAACTGAGGTCCCCTTTCTTTGGTGCCTCACACTGGCTCCAATGAGGTGGAGAAGCATGTGTGATTGTGACTGTGACTGCCATGCTAATCACGGTGTGTGTTCTCTTCTTGTTTTTGTTTTCTGCTTTTTCACAGCAGGAAGGGCCCTGCCTCACCTACTCGACCCACCATAATCCGACCAGCTGAACCGTCCCTCTTAGATTTATAACCCAAGGCCTGTAGACAGCTGGCGACGAGTGCCGTATCTGCGGCTTCCCCGCCCCACACCACCTTCCACAGGCTCATTCACTCCTCTCATCCATCCCACTCCTTCACCTTCCACTGCCCTCTCCTGGTGTGTTATAAAACGCAAGCTAGTGATTGAGCTCTTCTTCGTCTTCTCTTGTGCGTCCTATATTGCTTTGTGAGCGTAGAGTAGTCCTCATTCAATGGTATGGGACCTGGAAGGACACAGGCTCCTTGCAGTGATCAGTTGCGGGGGCGTCCGTAAGTCCAAATGGCAGCTGCCCAGCCAAGTGCTCCATCCGGTTGGTCTAGCCTGAACAATGTGTCCTGGCTGCATTGGCTAGCTGTAGTGTCTCAGCACCTCGAACTAATTTGTAGCTCTGTAGCTATTTTCTTATGTTGTAGTTAACAAGACAAAGCGCAACTCAGAATAATAATAAGTGATGCTGTAAAACGTGTGACATTATTGGTAACAAAGGTGAAATGTTCAGTCTATGGGTTTGAATTAAGGTGCAAAAATTCATATATTGTTGGGAACAGTGCAATCAACCTCACTTCAAAGCGAGGCAGGGAGATCAAGACCGGGGGGAACTTTATTAAACAGTGTAATTCTTCTAGAATGAAGTCTGAGATAGCACATACACATACCTCAGAGTGCACAGAGCAGATGGATCTACCTGCCCTCAGCTCTCCATAGTAGCTGAGAAAATACTGCTGATGGAGAGCCGCTGGCCTTTGCTAGCAGCTGTGTCACATCACTGCCTGCAACTGACTTCCCCGAAACTGAGGGGAATAGATACGATACTCCCCCCTTTGCAAACGGACAAGCAAAAGTTTTCAGGAAGTTCGCTAAGTAATGTTTTATTGCAAATATCTCTGCTTCAAATAAGCACATTTCTTGTTCAGTGTTGTTTTTGATAGCATGGTGATTATGGTAACCTTTTCTTCTTGCATGCGGATGGTACGTGTTTGAGGAAACTTGTAACCACTGCAGACCACGACTCATCTTCTTAACAATTGGGGTATTTTTGTTTTAATGTTGTATGTGTAAAAAAGAAAGAAAAAAAAGAGTATTAAAAAGTGTATTTATTTTGTGCATCTCAGATGATGTGGCTCTGCTGAAGCCAAAAGGAGCATTCACCCTGCAGGCTTTGACCCAGTCCTGATTCAGATTTAAGTTCTCTTATTCCAGTATTGTTGGTTTTGATTTCTGTTGTGGATCCACTTTGCCTGAGGTTCTGATGCCAGTTCCTTTCTGTGTTTTAATTATTGTTTTAATGCTTTTTTCCCCTCCCCCTTTTTCTTTTATGTCTTTCTTTAAATTCCAGCAGGCCAGGCAAGGCCAGTCCCTCCCGCCCAGAGAGTCCAAAACCACCATTTGAAATGTAGCCTTGCTCCCTCTGAGAATCTTAGCCTGCCTCTTAGCTGTTCTGTCCTGGAATGGTCTGACTCTCATCTCACACATGGCTTGTTCTGTTATAATTTGTGACATACACATATCAGATGTGACTCTAGTGAAACTGTTTTTTTCCTCCCAGTTACTAAAAGGAATTAAAACAAGTATATTGTAGTAATGAGAAACATATCCTATTATATAAATATCTATAAATATATATATATATATAAGATCAAAATATATGTCAGGTGTTTTAAGCCATTTGTGCTTCTGTGTGGATTTTAGCAAATACTTTCGTAGGAATATATATTCCACACTCACAAACCCAACAAATTAACTGAATCCTGACATTTTGAGCTGATTGTTAAATTCTCTGCTGTGTACAGCTGTGCTATTGTATTGGCCCAGACTTGTGGGTGAACCATCTCAGTGCTGGTAGTAGCTGTGATGCACTTTGTGATCTACCTGTCACTCTTGTTTATTGGTTGAAATAAACTATCGTTTCTGTATAATGAAGGACTCCACAAGTAGAATAAAACTTTTTCTCTCTTTCTCTCTGGGCGTGAACAGGCTTTATGTTTAAATATAATTTAACTTTTCATCCCAAAGAGCTTTACAAGCTATATATATGTTCACACACACACAGCATCACCCATATGCTAGCATTTGGGGGGAGGGGGAAGGAGTGGTACCAGGCAACACAGAGTTAGACAGAAAGGAAATGTTGGTCAGGGACACTGAAGCAAATCCTCTTCACAAGAAAATAAAACACCAGGCATTCATTTAACGCCCAGAAATGGAGAGTGTATGTTTTTAAGAACACCACACACTAAACTACCTGTTCTTAAAGTGGCCTCTGCCTATTCCCACTTGTAAGATATAGTGGCCTGGCATTGAGCTGCATAATTTTTCTAGTGAGCAGCATCTGTTGGGGCCAGTTGTCTCTTCCTCCCATGGAGGATTCTGAGGGCATAAAAGAGGGTGTGTCCCTAACTGCCTTTCAGTTTCTTTTTAACCACTGAAGTTGCAGTGTCCTTGATGCTTTCCTCATTCTTTTTCCTTTTGATGCTGCCCTTTGGGGAGCTTTTTTAAAAGGTTAGATTAGCAGATTGGAGTGTTTCTTCAGAGGGATAGCTCAGTGGTTTGAGCATTGGCCTATTAAACCCAGGGTTGTGAGTTCAATCCTTGAGGGGCCATTTAGGGATCTGGGGCAAAAATTGGGGACTGGTCCTGCTTTGAGCAGGGGGCTGGACTAGATGACCTCCTGAGGTCCCTTCCAGCCCTGATATTCTATGATTCAGTCTGAAGAATAAATAGGACCATCAGGCATAGATATCCTGGATGACTTGCAGCAGCCTAAGAAACCCCTATTGCTGCAGGAGGCTTCTTAGGCCCAGTCAGCTATGTCTGGCACTGTGTAAGGCCAGCATGGACTGCAGACATCAATTAGCCCTTAAGTGGCAATGTGCTCCACTTAAGTGACATCTATCTCCCTGGCTTTGTCTGGGTAAGCCCAGTATTGAGTCCTGGTGGCTGGTTCCAGCCAGCACCTGATGCCAGGCAGTGCTGAGGTCCCCAGACTCCTCTGCGTCAATCTAATTTGGTACCAAGATTCTGGCACTGTCAACGTGGGCCCTGTGTCTCTTTGGGTCAGCATAGAGGTCCCAGCACTGATGATGTAGTGCCAAGATCCCAGGATCTCTTCAGGCTGACCTCTTTGGTGCTGAAGTCCCAGCACCACAGATGTGGTGCTGACGTCCCCAGATCCTTCAGAATCGACAGATTCAGCATCAAGGTCCTGGTCTGCTTGATATTGTGTCAAAATCCCTAGATCCCTCCACGTCAACCTCTTCCCCACTAAGGTTTCTGGGTCCCCAGAGTCAGCCTGTTCAGCACTTCGGCCCTGGCCCCATCAATGCCCAGCTGAGGCCCCCACGTTAGCTGAATTTTGTGTGGACATTCTGAGACCATCAAGTGGATGCCAAGGTTCCCAAGTCCCTGTAGGTCAGTGCTCAACTTGCGCCCCAGTCAGCACACAGCTATGGCCCATGTGACATACCCAGGGGCATACAGGTAGTGTGTATGTGTGTGTGGCTGCAGCCCACATAACCCAGAGAGCTGTATATGTGGCCCACAATGCTAAATAGGTTGAGAATCACTGCTGTAGGTTAATCTGATTCAGCACTGACATCCCGGCACCAATGTAATCCTTACAGAGTAACCTAATTTATGCTAGACATAAAGCATCACAGTATGTGATTCACCTGAATCTGTGACAAATCAGAGAAACTTGGTGACAGTGATGGAGGGTATAATGCTCCTTTAACAAATTGTACTTCAGAGACTGTGAACCATTGGAGCCTGTTGTCCTGAGCAAATATGAGGATTCATGTAGTGTTAATATTGGGCACCAAACCCCTTTAAGTGGTTTATCCATGTTAATGCTGCAGGATCTTGTCACCACACTATGCTGGCTCAGATGGGTCCAGTGAGCTTATTACAACATGAGCTGGATAAGGAACCACTTCAATTAAGGTCAGCTCTAGTGCTGTTTATACCATGCACCGAGCCATTTGAAGCAAGTGGCTTATCAGGGTCACCTGGACAGAATTCTCTGCCCCAACCACGCTGAAAGAGCCAAGTACCGAACATTACTTATACAGCCATTGAATTGCTTGAGGCAAGTGGTACATCAGCTAATGGTGCTGAAATCTTAGCAACAAACTGACCCAGACTATCATGGGAACATTAATACCATACACAATGGGCACTGGACCTTTTCAGCAAGTGGTTCATCAGGGTCAATAATGGTGGATAATAGGGACTGGATTCAGTCAAGCTGGATGGATCTGGTGATGTCCACAATGTTGGAACCTCAGTCCTGAACTAGGTTAATCTGTAAGGATTACATTGGTGCCAGGTCAATGGTGCCAGTCTCTTGAATGGTATAAAGATGGTATAAGTGTTCTTTTGTGGAAAAGAGAATAAATTAGTTAAAATGGGCTGGAGCTGTTGGTACTGCTGCTGTTGAGTCCGATTCCATTCATCTGAGGTGGTTGTAATTCAGCTGGAGCCAATAGATAGGATGATGGTATCTGGGTCCCTTTCTCTGGCCCAGTCAGGTCAGGACATCGCCTAGGATTAGGACAAAGAAAGTCCAGGATCTCAGGAGATGGTGGGGGAGGCAGCTGTGATGATGAAAACTTGCTTCAGTAGCCTGCATCTGTTCATCCATATTTCTCCCCCAAAGTCTCTTTCTTTAAGGACCCACAAAGGGAGTGGTGGATGGAATAGCCCATCCCCTCATTTTGTCCACCAATTAGGCCTAATATTCACACATCACTTTTGGTTTATTAATTTCCAGTTCCACATCTTGTTTTTACCAAGCATGATTTCAGCTTTTTCAGTCCTTGAATTATATCAGTATGACATTTTGGTTTGGACTAATTTAGTCTGGTTTTCTTGCACCTGTTTATAACATTTATTATGGAAAACAATTTGACCTATTTTTCATGGTTAATTTTCAAGTAGACAAATGTTATATAGACCAATTGTCACAACCCACTACTTACTGCCATTGAATGCCATGCCACTTATTAATGCTGAAAATAGCTGAGACTTTAAATTCAAGGCGCATGCTCCAATTTAAAAAACATCAAAGGCTATGATTGTCTTAAGACGCATAGGGTACAAACACTGGCATTAGTGCTGAGCTTCTACAGTCACGTTATAAAGAGCTTTCATAGGGTCTGCTCCCTATCATCTGCCAGTACTGGCTTACCGGATGTGTAGGCTTGTTCTTTCTACGTAAAATCAATTGCACATCAACATTTCCTGAGTTATCAGGGAACAACAATATATCAACCAGTAAATGCATTTAGCCACTCTTGGAATCACACTGCCTTAGCTCTGAAGGTCTCAGTTTTAAACAGATTGGGCGCTCTGGTGCCACTCCTATGATGGGTTTGTTCTGGAACCTATTCAATTATGGTACCAGCAAGACCATGAATTAACAAATTAGTTTGGGCATTACAGGCGATCTGCTTCAGGTACAAATGCTTCAGAAGCGTTCTCGTTGTTTTAAAACGTAGCCAAATAGTTTTCCCTTTGGTCATTGTCACCATCTCTAAATCTAGGATTCCCAATCGAAATTAAGAACACTAATTCCTCTGAATTGTCAATGTGTAGTGCCATTCCCCAGTCACAGCACATGCAAATTACTACCTGTAAATGTGACATTGGCATCACCTTTTTTCAAGGGAGCTTTTATTAGTCCAGCTAGTCACAAATATCCATGAGATGCTATCCTGGCTTCATCTATATTAGACATCAGAACATATGTGCCTGTAGTCAGACGTTGGTCCATAGGCAAGTTCCTTAACAGTGATACCTTTACTTAGGCCAGGTCTGTGGTCTCCATAAGACTGATTACAAAGGATCCACACTTTATTGATGTTACTTGCTCCTGAACCACTTAAATCTGAGATCATTCAAGATGCAGAAGGTGAAAATAACCACCAATTTCATCTTCTTGACCATCTATAGTAATAGTTCTAAGTGATGGATTGGGACATTCACCTTGTTAAGGATGGTGCTTGGAAAGGTCCACATTAGGGTTCTGGAGTTGAAAGTTATTTATCCTGTCTGCAAGATACTCTCCTTTGAGTAGATCAGAGACTCATTTGCCAAAAGCACAGATGTCTTACTTAGGTTTTGGTCTCGCATTACGTATTGTGTAAATGAAGTATGACCAGATGAGGCGTCTAATATTACCAAGGAGAATACCCACTGTTGCCAGCTGAGCTAGCAAGGTCACTTCAGAGTCAACCATTACCCGTCTTTAACAAACTCCCTTTTTCTTAGATGGAAATCCAGAATTCCTCTGTGTGTGTGTTCCCTCAGATTCCATTGGTTCAGATCTGTTTGCAGGTCAGTTGAGAGACAGTCAAAATGTTGTAACAGCCATAGGTTGGGTCTCGGCAGTTTGGTTCAAACATCCTACATTTGATGTAGCACCACTTTCCAGATTACAGGATCTTTGTCTTCAGCTTGGGGTAGGATTCTCCACTTGATCCTGACTTCGAGATTGCTGATATGCTTGATTTACAATGTTTTTTGGAAGTCTAGTGGTTTCTCGTTGAAACAGAGCAGGTTTTGACCAAACAACCTCCTCTTCCTTCTACCATTGCCATCTATCTATTAGACTTCAAAGTCTCTGTTCCTATCTGAAGTAATAAAGGTTGATACAAACCGTAGAACAGGGTCCTATACTATGAGTTTACAGGATCTGCAGCAATTACAACCCTACATACATGTCAACAGTAGACTCACCAGTTCCAAATAGGAGGCACTTTAGAAACACTGAGTTATTTTGACTGCTGAGAGCCAAAGGGCTCAATCCTGCAAGGTAAGCACTTTCCAAGTAGTATGGCATACCCACAGCCCCCACTGAAATCAACTGAAGCTCAGAGCACCTCACACTTCTCAGGAGGTTCTTAACAGTTTGCAGGACTGAGCCCATAATGAATTCTAGTAACTAGACTGCATCTCCTTGAGTCCAGAGATCAGAATATGCCAGAGTTCATTGGCAGCCATGAAATTTCTCTATGTGAACTGCAATTCAGACTTTAGACGGTTGTAGGTGGCACAAGCAACTGCAATAACAGTAAGCATGATGAAAATGTAATGCATTATAAAACATTAACTCAGTGTGATGGAGAGGGGTATTTTCACCATTTTCTGTAGCTGAAGGGATGGAAGCCCAGAGGTTAAATAAGAAGGGAGTCAGTGTAAGAGCTGGGGCTTCCTATGATTATATCAGATCTCTCTCTGAAAGGAAGAATCCACTATCAGTTTTCCTGGCCAAATTTCAAGGTGATCTGAACAGAAAACATGCACACAGTCAGTGCTTGCCTGAATATGTTTATTCAGAAAGAAAGAATTTATAACAGGATTAAATCACCTCTGCAGCAGAATGCAAAAAATTCTCCAACAGTGTTTTCCTTCACATTCCTGGACTATAACACCCAATAAATATTTACCCCTTTTATAATAATAACGCTCTGTATTAAATCACAACCGTTCTCCACTGCCGTTAAATCATTTTTTATAATACAGGTAATGAGCAACCCCAGCAGGCAAAAATGCTGCAAGGGGCCATATTCTTTTTTCAAGGAATATACAAAATGTTACACAGATACACTATGTACACAAACTCATGCAAACAGGAGCTTGTAGGCCTACCTTGCTAGTGCCCTGCATGATGCCTCCAGCAGTGCACTCTGCCCACAACACTGACAGTCAATACCACGGCTTTTCAAATGAAAGGACTTAAAAACAGTTTCTATCCTCCCCAGATAGCTAACATTCAGCTGTTCAAATTTCAGAGGAGTGCATTGATTTTATTCCACAAACCTCTTTCCCCACTAAATAAAAGTTTAAATTCATTAAAAAAAAATCCCAATCATCATGTGCTTTTCGCTGTGGAACAACTGTTCCCTGAACCAGGTTAAAAAAAAAAAAAAAAAAAAAAGGCTTGATCAAAATAAGACAGAACTGATTATAGAAAGGACCTGCAGAATTTTAACTAAGAAAAGTCATAAACCAACATAGCCTATTTGACAGAGCTCTCTCTTCCAAACAGAAATGGGACCAATGGGAGCCAAGCATGTGCTTTTAAGTCATCAACCTAGAATTTGTCTTGCATTGCACAACTTTACGTAAGTTAGGTCTCCTTAAAATACACACACACTCTCCAGAGAGTTCTCCTTTGAGACTTGCCACTGGGATTGCTGAGCCCACAGACAGCAGGCAACAAGTTCTAGATTTTAAACCCATATGTGCTTATCAGACACTGGTGTTATTCCTAGCAGATGGAGATGGTAACCCATGGTGGTTGAGCCCTGTACACACCATCTTTAGAGTGTCTTTCAGCGAGTTGCTCCATTCATCACAATCCATTTTCTTTGCTTCTAGATCAGGGAACTGATTCTCTAAACACAAACATTCAACTCAAATGTTTGTCACCTAGTTTTCACCTCAGTCAGTTCTGCAACTTTGAAGCATTTCCAGGTGACAGCTCCATCTCTGGCATGTGTGTCTGGAATTACCAGGAGCAGACTAAGGTCCCTAATGCACTCAGCTAGTGGAAGCCTTGTCCGTGTGGAGATGTAGGGAGAAAAAGGAATCCAAGAGATGGGGAACTAGAATCCCAGAGTCCAGAAATTCAAAACAAAGCACGTTTATTAAGTGATTTGCTTTTACTTATTTCTCCCTTTTTTTAAATAAATAAAACTTTCAGACAAACAAGGTGAAACATCATCCTTCAAAGTGCAGTTACATTTCCACCCCATCCTCAACCAACCACATAAAGCTTATATCAAGTAACCGAGCATCTGTCCCAAGAGGACTCAGAAGGCAACCCCTGGCCACTTCCCACCATCTAATGTGAATAAAAGTTTCGTGTCAGGCAGGAAGCCTGTGTCTTTTGGCTGTTTGGACTAACAAGGCTGATTTCAGATACAGTGCAGGAGACAGGCTGTAGAGAAAATGGGAGGTTTAAGATACATGGTATGAAACATACAAATAATCATTCGGAATCTAAAGAGTTTGTTGCCAGAATAAGTTACTTTAGGAGGCTTTGGAAGGAGATGGGCAGATAGCAATCATGGCTGGTGCAACAGTCACAAGCCAATCACTGCTGAGAAGCTGGCTTCCAGCAGCAGAGTCCTGTCAGAGAGCTAGGAAATAAGTGTTCAAATTACTTTGTCAGAGGTCATGAAGAAGTCCTGCCACTTTCACGTGGGTCAGCAGAGGCAGCACTACTGACTGCCTCACATGATTACTTCAAGTCAGAGTCTGTACTCAGAGAGCACCAACTAACAGGAGGAGAGAGAAAAGGGAGAGATGATGAGGTCTGGTGCTCGAGTTCTGTCTGATGCAATCCCTCTTTCCACATGAACAGGAAATCTGTCCAGACTGAGGGCTCTGGACAGAGATACAGGGTAAGTTTAAGCAGTTTGGGTACTTAACAGGCTCACAGAAAATTGCTGCAAGCCAGGTTTCTCATGCCATTTAAATCACCATGATCTTGACCTCATCGTTTTCATCAGCACGATAGAAGAAAGGAATGCAGGGGTTTTCCAACAGGGACCCCACCCTCTCCTGAGGGTTCTGGATTTCTCTCAGAAGCTGCATGATTTGCTTAGCTGTGGGATCCTCTGGACTGGGCTGGGGGCCTTTGTTATGACTAGATACGTGGGACTGAAGAACTGCAGCCTCCTGTTCTGGCTCATCTGCTAAACTCACCTCTCGCAGTCCTGTAAAGAACAAAGACAAGGCAGGTTACTACTCCTGTCCCAACGCTGAGCAGTCTGGTTCCCTGCTAGCCAGCAGGAATATTGCTCACCTTCTCCATCAGTAGCATTCAGTTCAATGCGCCTCTCAACTGCAATGGCACTTCCACTTTCTTGACTTACTAGCAGGTCTGGATTCTGAGCAGCTGCCAAATACTTGCTGTACCATTCATTCCTCTCCCCAACCAGACGCATCACCAACTCTTGGAGCTCCAATAACTTCATCTGTAGCCAGTTAGCAAATAAAGCAAAACCCATGAAACATACATGTCCTCCCTGTGGCCACAGACAGTACACAGGGCTTGCTCTACCATACTGGCCCCACCTCACCTAGACAGTTGGCCAGTATTTCCAGGTCAACCACACTCAGTTGCAGGCACACTAGACCACACCCTGAATGGCAGGTGCCAAGTTTGCAGAGGGCAGTTTCCCCATCAGAATTCCAAGTTGCTTCTTAAAATTGGTAGGTTTGCACCTCGCTGGGCAGGTCAGTCATCCTGACAGACACACAGAGTCCCAGTTTCAGGCATTTTGGAAATCAGTTTGCTGTACTGTACATCACAAAACCAGCAGTGAATCGGGCACACGGAGACAATCTTCTTGGGAGAGACCAACAGCTGAACAGCAGCTTGTGCTGCAGGTCAGAATTCAGAAAACTGGCAGAGTTTTATGGAAAAGTTTGTACTGTATATGTGCCTTTGATGCCTGCCACTCATCTGCTGAGATCAGCTTTTGCACACGCAACTTGTGCTTCCTGGCCTTTTAACCAAGGTGTGATTACTATTTTGATAGGAGAGATTCCTTACCTTCATCTCTTCCTTATCCTGGGCCAGCCGGCTGATATACTCCTCTTTCTCCCGGTGCCGCTGTTTTAGGATAGCCCTCTGACTCTGGTACAATGCAATATACTCCCCTGGAACACAGGAGAAAAGCGTAAGGCAGAGACAATGCCCCGAGGGGTTACAATATTATAAAGCTCCCTCTGCTTAAACTTTACATCAGTGGGTAAATGAACTATGGGGCTTTAGAATCCAGTTGACAGCTAATCTGGACACCGGACTGGAAGTCTCTTACCCAGCAGGGTAATTTTAGGGCACCTGGAGGCTGGACAGTAGAAATCCGGTTGGTGGCTGAATGGTCAGGCTCCATTAGCAGTTAGAGAGGCACCTGTAGTTTCAGCTCACTGAGAAGTAACACCCTGGGCATTCTGTGAAGAGGTTGCCTAGCTTGCTCTCATGCTGGCTAATCTTACCAATTGTGTCTGTTTCGCCAGACAGCTGTATGCAGCGATGCTCCAACTCTTCCACTCGGTCCTTCAGGTCAGCCTTCTCTTGCATCAGATCTGTGAAGCGGGACTGAACACATAACCAGCATCAGCCTTCTGAACAATTACACTTGTACAGAGAACACATAAAGGAGTCAACAATCCCCCGACTGAACACCTTCCAGGTCAGCCTGAGCTTAGGAAACAATACTGTTCTTTCCTCCCGACTTGTTTCTTGTGGGAGAGCCTGGCTGATTTGCTGGATAAAGGAGGAGAAAGAAACACAGCTAGAGAGAGTGACACCACAGTGATAAGGAATCCTTTAAACTTCTCCCCACCATAATAGCACAGCTTCCCAGGCACTGAAGACTTCAAGATTGCTAAGCCTCTAGCAGCAGCTTCTCACTCCTCTGCATTGGGGAGGCCAGTATTGAGCCTGCCCCACCACTATGGCTTCAGAAAAAGATCAAGGACCAATGCCAGCCCCTTATACCATTCCCTTTGAGTTTAAACTATTGCAGGCCATGCTGAGCATCCAAAGGCTACATACAGAAGTGATAAGCCGTTCACAAGAAACCCAGGAAAGGAGGAAGTTGTGTTTTAGAAACCAGATTTGCTATTTATTCCCTTGCAACATAGTCTTGGTCTGCGATACAGTGGGGCCTGATGCTGGGCTCCAGAGCCCAGCTGAGAGTTCAGTTGCTCACCTGTAGTTTCTCCATGGCAGTTTTTAAAGCCTCATGAACCTCCACTGGGACAGTGTCTGTAGTATAACCTGGAAAGGACACAGATTCAGTGCGTACTGTTTGAGGAAGAGTGATAAAACTGCGAGTCTGATTCATACTGGGGGAGAAGCAAATGCATGCACTCGCGCACACCCCCACCCCCAGTGGTGCACTCCCCCTCCCCCACACAGAGCGCAGAGCTTTACCTCCACCCGACGTGACATTATGTTGTTGCTCCTGCCTCAGAGCTGCTATTTGCTGCAGGAGACCTCTACATTGTCGTTTCTGCTCCACCAGCTGATGCTTCATCTCCTCTCGCTCCTTCTCCACTTGGGACATGGCAGATGTCAAGAAAGTGACCTAAAAGGCAATTCCAGCTCTACTGTCCAATCAACTTCCAGCATCCCTGGGAAGTAGGTAAGGATTATCCCTATTTTACAGATGGGGAAAACTGCCTACAGTGAGTCAGCATTCTAGCTGGGATCAGAATTTGAGGGGACTTATTCCTAGTCCTCTGCATTAGAGCTTGACCAGGGTTGGGTGTATTCCACAATTCTGCAGCTGCAGAGTTTACTGTGGAATCCACTCCTTACTGCAGAACAGGGCTCCAAAGCCTCAGCTTTAATTTTAAAGAGTTATGATCTTGGCCCTCCCAGCTGTGAAGATAAAATCTGAAAAATGTAATGAGAGTAAACTGAAGCAGCAAATAGCCAAAGAGGTATGAACTGTCCAACTCTCCTCAGAGGGTTGGATCTGAACCCCAAGATGACATGGGTACACTTTATAAATAAGTACCTATTTTCACTAATGATCATTCTAGCAAAAATAGCCAGCAGATGCACCAATCCCAATCCCAACTTGCCTCCCAAGCTAAGGAATATGGGATCAAAATAAGACAGGAGCTACTGAGCTGATTAGGTTATTTTCATATTTTTTTTACCCTCCATTTTGCATTTAATGGAAGCTGCCAATAGATTCCAGTCTACCACACCACACTGCTTCTGAATCGTGGGTGCCTGCTGCAGTGTGCATGGGGCTTTGACTATGCCTTTTACTCTGTGCGTGCATGCATGCTCCTTGCATCAGCAGATGACAATCGCATACACACAGTCTCCCCGCTAGGGGAGTGTGACCTGCCCACTTTACATGTACTTATGCGTAATTGGAAGAAAGAAGTTTTGCTGCCTACTATGGACTCACCATTTCTTCATGGCTTTCAAAATCCTCTGGGATCATGAGTGAAGATTTCACAGTTTCTTCTACCATCTTTTCATTCTCCACTCCATCTCCTGTAAGACGAGAGAAATAAACAAAGGAGCTGTAACACTAGATGGTCTAGCCAGCCCAAGTTTCCACCTAAAGATAGACTGCCATTACCTTCCACTCGGTGCAACATTTTATCATCCAACTCTGCTGCTAACTGACTGATCTGGGCCTGCAGCTCTCTGTTTTCTTTGGCTACAGCTGCCAGGCTTTCCTGTAAGAGAAGCAGGAAATCACTGGAGGGGCTGGATGGCCACCACACACTTCAGACCTGCACCAGCTAAACTAGATTCCCTATATTTTCACCAGCAACAGAAAAGCGGTATGTTTTGACCACAAGCCATTATCCTGTCTGTAATGCAGGAAGCCCCGGCACCCACTCAGGATAATGCAGAAAGTACAACATATAGACAGAATCCTGCCTACCATCCTTCAACACCTGCCTATCCCCATTACCTTGGTCTGCTGCAGCTCCTTCAGGTGCAACTCCACTGTCACTTTGCCTTGCACTTCTTCATGCTGCAGACGGTCCATGAGCTGTGTCTGAAGCAAGTACTGTTTGTGCAGCTCCTCCTTCTCATTGGCCAGATGCTGGTATGCCACAGTATACTGCTGCAAGTGGCCATAGTACTGATCCCGCTGCTCCTGCAGGCCCTGAGCCTCCTGTGTTTTCAGTTCCACCTGACAAACAGAGTAAGATCAACCCATCACTGAAAGCTCCAGCTCTACACACACAGTTGAAGACGATCCCTAAGGTGGTATGTTCCCCTGCATATCCTCATCCTCACAGTGCATAAATCGTACAGCACCACCCTCCTTTTCATCACGGGAAACAAGGCAGTTTCTGATTTTCCTGTAGACTGTGGAAGTTGGCCAGATCTTTTCTTACTCCAGCTAGGGACAATTGTCAGTAACTCCCCTTGAATGAGCCAGAAGAGGGCCCTTCTCCCTACTAAACTCTGACTGGCCCAAAATGCCAGACATCCACAGCAGGGTGCAGACAAGGTACATAGTGAAGACTGGTGTGAAAATGAACAATTTCCATCTTTACATCAAAGCCTATCCTATTTCAGAACCTGGTATGTTATCACCCTGCTGCTATACTGCAGTGCATTACCGTCTCTTTGAGCTCAGCCAGCTTCTCCTGTAACTGTCCGATCTTCTTGGCCAATTCCTTCTTCACATGCAGCTCCGACTGCAGAGCGCTTGTCACCTCCATGTTCTCATTTGTCTGAAATGATGCAGAGCCACCATATCAGGAAACTGTCCCAAATCATAAAGTACAATAAATGTACATAGCACTTTACAAACCAAGTCAACGGGCTGTACTCAGTGCTAGCATAACATGATGCAATTCCTCTTGAAATGGATGGGTATTGCAACCCTGACGTGTAAATAGCTATATTTGGCCCAAGGTCCCTACCCTAAACTGTCATTCTAGTTTAGACAGAGGAACACAATACAGGGATAAGAGCTTGACCAAGACAGCGAAGGGACGATAGCACAGGGATCAAAACAGGGAAGGTGCCATAAGAGAAAAGGGTTTTGGCATACAGCACAGCCTCTAACTCGCCAAGCACAGGGGTGGCATAAAAAAAAGAGGCAGAGTGAAGAGGGTGAGGAGATAAAAGGAGGAGATCATAGAGGACTGAAGAGAACAGGTAGCTAGAGGGAGAATGAAAGGACAGGAGGGCAAAGCCATAGGGAGCAAGACTGCACAGAGCTCTGAAGAGGACACTGGGGAACTTTATGCTGCTGCATGAAGCCAGTAATAGGATTCAGGGGCAGGAGGAGTAATAGTGACAGCAATGGAAGAGGTGATAGAAGCTGGGAAGAACCTCCTCATGGGTGACAGGCATGCAAATATGGGGACAGACAACAGGGCTCTTGAGGACAAAGAGCCAGGAGAAATATTCAAGGTAAAGAAAAGCAGTCAAGTTGGGGGTGGAGGGCACAAGGGAAAGAAAGAAGAAAACCCCGTTGAGACATGGGTGATCCCCCTGAAGCTCACTAGGGAGTTGGAGAGATTGCATAGTGCCATCACACCAAGGTCTAATGTTAGAACTGTAACAACCGAAGTGCCAGAGGGCAAGGTAAGGACAATGCTTCTGCAAGGAGGTTAGCATCGCTGTTCATGCTGCACTATGATTGTGCCCTATAGTTCAAAGGGCTGCATGTCTGGGAGAGACGTACCAGTTTGACAAAGCCGTTCTGCAGCTCAGCCAGCTGCTCCTTCAGCTCTCGGTTTTGGCTGAGAGCTCGGCTAATGGTGGCCTTGTCGCTCTGCATGTTTTCCAGGATCTGCTGTCTGTCCACAGACTCCTCGCTATAGCGCTGCACAGTCTTCTCAAGCTCCTGCAGCCGCTCCTCCTGCTCCTGGTTGAGGTGGCTCAGCTGCTCGTTATCCCGCACCTGGGCCTGGTACTGCCCATGAAGCTCCCCTTTCTCTTGCTGCAACCGCTGGACCTCTTCCCGCAGGCTCAGCTCAGCTTCCGTGGGCCCAGCTGGCAGGGCAGGCTCACTGTCTTTAGGCTTAGCTGTTGACGAAATGGAGTTACAATCAGCTGAGCTGGAGGGCTGCACCATTCACAATAAGTTAGAGGCACAGAACCCTTTAATGTGAATAGGCCTTCCCTCAGCCAACACAATATTCAACCCTTCTATCTAAGGGTGTGTCACTGACAGCACTATCCAACCCTCCCCCTGGGAGCAGATGGTTCCTAAGAAGAGAAGAACGAGAGGAGAAAGACCACAGCTTGCTGCTATGTGCTGTTAGCTCCCTCAGTCCCACTAAAAGCTTTTCTCTACCCAGCTGGGTGTTAGGGACAGCCCCCAGAGTTCTCTTTCCTCTTCACTGGACCATAGGAGCTGGAGGTTTGGTCAGGTGGATAAGAACAGGCAGACATGGCTCGGGGATGGTTCGAAAGGTCTTGTTTGACAGGCACTAGGCCAGTAAGTTTCTTACTAGTCCTTCCTAGCTGTCCTTCTGGTTTGGGCATATCAAACCTAGTGCCCCTTCTCTGTACAGAAGTCCTACATAATGGGGATGGGAAGCCTTCCTTTAGCCTGCTAGCACTCACAATGCTAAGCTCTGATTGAGCCTACCTGATTTGCTTAGCATCTCAGCAACACTGGCTTCCAGCTCCTGAATCTGGGTCACATTCCTCTCTTTTTCCTCCATCAACACATGGACCTGTATGGTCCCAGAAAGGGAGATGTCAAACCAGTAGAGTCAGCCTCCCCAGTGTCAATAACAATAATGCCTCCACCTACACCAGAGAAGATACTGCTGTTTTTACCTGCTCAGAGAGCTGCTGTACTCGCTGCTGCCAGATACTGCCCTCCTCCTTCAGCTTCTCTACATACTGATCCCTTTCAGCCTGGAGCTGGCGAAGCGACTCTGACTGCTGCTCAGGACGACAAAGGAAACTGGAGCATTATTGCTCAGAGTACAGCTGGAGAAAACCAGTATTAGTGCAGAGTCTCACACTCTTTTGCCCTGCCAGACAAGTTTCCCTACAAAGGCTGCAATATGGATCCTCAACATATTCCATATGCTCTCTTACCTGAGTAATCTGTGTTTCCAGGTTTGCCCGCTCTTCCAATGCCATCTGCAACTGCTGGTTTGCATCCAGAATCCCAGACTGACTTGAAAACTGCCAGGAAAATCAAATCAGTTATGGCAAATTCCTACCATTTCTTGTTTTCTTTTACACCTCTTCCTTTTGATTGCAACCTGTGACATGATCCATGTGGTAATTTCTATGGTTCTGTAAATTCCTCTGTTTTAGTTCAACAAGTTTAAATTTAAAAAGTATAGGTTGAGGTGAGTGGCTGTTTAGAAACAGGATGACAGGAGGGTTCTGCCCTATGCAACAGATCTATCTACTGTATGAAGGAGATAGCAACAGCCAGTATCTTATTGGGGCAGCTCCTCTTTCCCACATCTCTGAAAGATATACATCAGTCAAACAATCCAATCCAAGAGTAACCGGATGATGTTCTCTGGCCTATATTATACTGGATGTCAGACTATATGATTGAATGGCCCCTTCTGGCCTTTAAAAAAAACAAAAAACAAACCCACACACTATGAAACAGACACTAGTCCAATCCTTGGGATGTCATGGTGTCTATGGTCCACCACTCCAAATTCTCCATAAACCTTGATGAAGACCTCTTCATTCAGAAGTTGTCTCTGTGAAGCATTGTATGCTGCTTGGTAAATGGCAATGAGTAAAAGCCACCCAGTGGTCAATTCTCTTTTGACCTACGATCCCTTTTCCCACATTCAGAGCAAGGCCTTATCCTTATATCCACCTCCCAATAACATTGCAATCACCTGTTGAATCATCAGTTCAGCCATTTCCAGTTTCTTATGCAAATCCTCCAAATCCAGTTTCATGGCGGAGTTCTCAGAGACCAGGGAGTGAAGCTTTTCCGACAATTCTGAGTTCTGCTGCTTGAGTTCTTCACTGCCTTTGCTGAGAGACAGAAATAAATTAACAATAATCCTTACTTTTGCCACTGGTTCTTTGTTACTCATGAAGTAAGTTTACAAACTGGTCCTTTCTGGTGGCTGGAAGGAGGACAGGCTGTGCACTGGAAGAGGCACTTTGTATTCTAGGCATGAGAGGGCAGCTCTCACAGGGTTAAACATTACTGAACCTGCAGTAACATACAGAGTAGAACTGACCTTTGTTTGTACAGATCCAGTTTCAGGCTGTCTCGCTCCTTCTCTACCTCTCTGTTATGCTAGAGAAAGAGGAAAACGTACATGAATCAACCTCCGACTCTGACCAACAAGGAAAGCTTAAAACCAACTATTCTCAGCCTTCTACAGATCAGCTAATGTGAAACTAAGAAGGTCAAGGACTCGAATTCACAGAACTATTATGGCTGGAACCTCAGAATGGATTTGCCTGGAACTTCGCATCAGACTACAGCTGGCCAGCATTGGAGCTAAGGCTGTCACCATATTAAACTTCTCACAAATGTGCCAAGAATTCATCTGCTCAGTCTTTTCAAACTGACACCATTAACTAGCCATGAGGTTATGTTTCAAAGGTCTGGATTAGCACCAATACTAAAGTGTCTCTTTGATAGAGAAGCTCCTGGACAGCGGACATGGCTGGGCTTTCATTGTTTGGATTTGGCAAGACAGATAAAGCGAGGTGCCAGATCTGAAGACAGAATCTTTGACCAAAGATTAGTGGTTGCAAAAAGTGAAGAAAAGTCTGCTGTGATCATGAAGGGTACAGAACTTTGTTTATGGGACTAGTGCCTCCCTCTTCTCAAAGATGGGACCACTAAGCATGCAGCAGTTTCGTGAAAGATACACAGGAAAGAGCACAACTGTTAAAGTGTAAATGGATGTAACTCTTACTTTCTCCACCTGTTTCTGTTGCGTAGAGATGGAGGACAGAGTGCGTTCCAGCTCAGATACCCTCTGGCGAGTTGACTGCAACCGTGCAGCAAGGTCTTCAGCTTCTCCTGAACAAGTCAAAACAGATTCAGGTGGGGCTAGGCTGCAAACAGTTTTACAGAACTGGCTGAACTACACTTTCTACTCAGCCCACAAATTCTTAAACTCTCCCGCACTTTAAGGAAGGTAGCCATGGTGCCAGCACATAGAAGTCCAGAAGTCAAAGAGCTGGGTTCTATTCTGGCTCTGCCACTGACTCTCATGTGACCTTGGACAAGCCTAACCTCTCTGTGCCTCAGCTTCCTCATCTGTGAAATGGAGATGATACCCCCTTTGTCTGCAGATGAAAAAAGCACTAGGTGCTTATTACTACTTTTATAATACAGAAAATTTGCTGGAATTCAGCTGAGAATGAAAGATTATCTTACCGCTGACAGCTGTGGTGTTCAGCTGAGAAGCAAGTCAACCGCGACAGTAAGAAAGTGAACAAGGCCTGGATAATCACCAGTATTTAACAGTCATAACAGGGCTTTAGCAACATACAAAAGAACCTTGATTCTTCTGGAATCAATGTGCTATGATTTTGGGAATAGCTTGGATGACAGAAACAATGATTGTGCCAAGTGTTTATCATTAAGAAGTCACTGAGTGTTATGGGCAGCCTGCCAGTGAGTACAGTAACCATGACTCAAGATCCTTGGTTTGTTCCAACCACCTCAGTTGAATGCTCAAAGTTGATATACCTGATTTCTGCCGGGCAGCTTGTTGTGTATGTGCTAGTGCTGTCTGCAATTCAGATTTCTCAGAGACTAGGATTCCAATAGTCTGGATATGAACCTTTGGGAAAAGAAAAGAACAGCTCAGTGTAAGACACCTGTGCTTGGAACTACATCTGCACGGCAGTCACAAAAAGATAATTTACTAAAGGCAGAAAGATTAACATAAATCCATAGGATGATTCTACAGTCTGGCTGACCAAATGCTTTCCTGAATAGCTGGATGAATAGATGGATTTCAGAAGAAGGAACATCCCAGTGTTAGGAAGTCCAGAAAAAGCCAAGTGAAGATCAGATGATATGACTGAAATGGAAAAGTTCTCTTACCTGTAGCTGTTCCCTCAATGCTCCTTGCTCCTTGGCAAACTTCTGTTCAAACCCCTTCTTTTCCTATGTAAAGAAACCATGCAGATTAAACACACATTTTTTTTTAAAGGGATATATTTTTTTTTAAATACAATTGTAACCTAGGTTTCTTTGTGGTAATAATAATATCCAATCGACACACGAATTTTAAAGACTAATTTGCCAGTTCACCATTTAAAACTTTGTATTTATGTTTTGCACTTTGCTTCAGCATGGACAATAAAAATAGATTAGGCTCTTTTACTTTGAGGTTCTCACACAGTAGCACAATGCTGCAGTGTTTGGACTGCAAATTACAGGGAAATGTTTAAATCTAAACTTAACCACTTCCACTTAATTGCTTTGAAATGGCAATAAAATTTCATTTTAACATAAGGTTTTGTTTAAAAAAAAAGTCAAAGTACAAAAATCTCCATTTTGGGCCTAAGCTACCTGACAATGTTTCTAAGTAACAAGAACTTTACTTATGAATGAAATGTGATCTTTTGTTAATGTTATCTTGGAAAAGGAAAAATAAGGTGCAAATTATACACAGAGCATCAGTTACCAGTGGAGATTTGTAACTTTTAATATAAAAAGACACTTATCAAAGTAAGGGTTGTAACTCCTTTAAATATGTTAAGACGGGGGTTAGATTAGGATGACCCTTGTGGTCCTTTCTAACCCTATGATTTTTATGATAACAACAGTAAGGAGAAAACTTTACAACTATATTAAATGTTTCATTTCAGGGTTTTTTTTTTTAATTCCACACTCACACATGTACATACTCTCACACTCAGCACTTGTCACAGTGGATTGAACAAACAACTTTTCCCTTTGGTTTTGCCAGTTTATGTCAGCTAATTATGTTGGTCTAAGGAAGCTATATCTAAGCATTCTAACTTTGAGTTTGGGTTTTTTTTTAGTAGTACTTGATGTTTTTTTAAATCAAACTAGGTTGGAGTGCAGAAGGATTTCCCAGTGCCCCTCTATACATTATATAATGCCATTTTCACACACTTTACCCAACCTAAGCTGGGTCATGTACTGTCCTGTGCCACAGTACACCATAAATATCTGCTCCTCTTGGGGAGAAGAACATCTACTGTACCTCTCCTAAGATGAGGGCTTATGGGAGGCATTTTACCTTCTCCAGCTGATTCATAGCCTCTTGGTTTTGCTGTTTCTGCAGAAGGAGCAAAATTGATACATCAGTACTAACAAATCACTTTCTTACTGATGAGATCAGCAAATTTGTCTTCAATCTTAACCAAAGACATGGGACACACATGGCTAGCTATTGCAAACAGGAGTTCTGTTAAATCTTTTAGGCATTTTCTACAAAGACAGGATGTTTCGACTATTAAAACAATAGATTCTAGGGTCATGGTATGTGGATCTTGAGAAGTGTATTAGCCAGCTCAGGGTATGTTCTTTAGTCTTCAACAGAACTTCTCCATTCCATACTAGCATTGCTGAGGTAATAAAACCCAAAACGCTTATATTTGATCTCAACACCATCCCTTTTAAATTCACATCCTACATTTTAAGGTGTTTATCATTGTAGTACTTGATGTTGTATCACATTAATGATACATCAGGATCCTATAAAGGGAACCACATTCTCTCCTCCCTTCCCTCAGATATGTTTTTAGACACTACATTGACAATATGTTAAAGCCCTGAGCCTGCATAAAGTTAGACTTTTATACCATCTGGAGCCCTATTTAAGTCAGCATGGCGTCCCCTGTCCATGTGGATCAGATGAGAGGACTAAGGGCAAAACATGGAGAAAACGCCAGCATATACACAATACTGTTCCAACCTGTTCTAATCTCACTAGAGACGTGGTTGGAGGTTTAATTAAAAAAAAAGTGCTAGGTGGGTGTGTGTATGTGTGCACGCGCGCGCATAGGATGGAGACAAAGTGAGCAGGGTTTCTACACCACGCTATACTAGCGGCCACAGGACAACCATAAAACTGATATGTTGAGCAATGTTCCTATTTGCTATCAATAGCTAGCTACTGTCTTTTCCACAGGAGTTACAGACATCAACTTTGGCTAAGCTGTTTGTATAATCCTACTCAAGACGCATTTTAGGAAGGTGATTGTCTGTGGAAGGATAATATATTGGAGGCTCTGATCCTAACAGAACCAGTGGACAAGTGCAAACCCAGGAACGCAGCAGGCCTTGTGTAATTCCAGGCAAGAGACTACTTCATATGCATGTGTGGAAGCAGGCAAACAGTAAGAGTCGCTGGTGGGCACTGCTCTGATACCAGGTGCCACTGCTGCCCAGCCTCAATACTCCAAGAGAAAAAGGGATAGAAGGGGAAAACAATGCAGCAAAACAAAAGGGGCCGTGGGATGCACTAGGGAAGAGTCCTAAACTGCAGGGAGGAAAGTGGGGGGAAATGAAACAGGGAGAAAAGCATTTCAAACCAAACAAGGCTCTTTTCAGACTGAAACCAATTCTTTGCAGTTGTTTCTTGCTGTGTTAAAGCAACAGGCTGAAAAGCAGCAGCAACATCCATGCAAGCTATAGGACAAAATGGTTCATTCATAGTGCCACAGATGCAGAGATGATCAGACACCAGTCCCTGTGCTCACTACTAGCCCCATTACTCCCACTCTGCAGACAAAGTTGGAACAGCAAGTTCAACTGGAGAAAACACAGATTTGAATGTTGCTCCCACTGGGACTGCTCCTGCTTCCACTGATTTCAGTGGATGCCGATCAGGCCCAGTATTAGTTGCTTTATCATGATGCTAATCACCCGGGGCAAAGTACGGTTACCTAAAACCCCATGACTATATTTCATATGCCTCAGACAAGCCAGTAAATTCAGGAGTCATCTTTTAATTTGATTTTTTACCCTCTGAATGGGTATTTCCATAAAATCCACTTTGTTCTCCATACAATGCTGTGAGAACAGTTCCCTTGTGGCACTGTAAAAGAACCCATAATCTCACAGACACCCAGAGAGCATGGAGAAGCAGCAAGGACAATGTCAAACTGGTTGGCTGGATTGTTTCTTACCAATTCCTCTAGTTTTGTACTGAGCTGTTTGTTAGTTAGATTGCTGGAATCTAGGGCTACTGCCAGCTCCTGGTAACGTGTCTGATGGGCGCATGCAGACAGAAGGAGGAGAAGGAAGGGGGCAGAGGAGAAGGGGAAAAAAGGCAATAATTAGGACAGAAAATAACTCAGTATCACAGTTTTGATCTAATTTGAGTCCCCCCAAAAACATTTCAGTTTTAACAAGTATATGTTAGATAGCAAGATGTTCTATCCATTCCACTAAAGGGCTCACTCCCATTTAAAGACACTAACTGGGAGTAGTGGCTGCACTCAGGACAAGTCCTTAATAGCTCCAGCATCCAACGGTGGAGCTGCCACTGATACCTGGCTCCAAATGTTGGGCATAGCTTCGCTGTCAGGGTTATAAACCACACTGTCTTTACTGAGCAGGTTCAATACAACAATCACTGACTGTTCCATTGGGTGATCAGCAGTGATATTATCCAAGTAAATGATGGAATCAGAAACTGAGTTCTTACCTCCATCTCCTTCATATTTGTGGAAGAGACAGCACTTTCGCCATTCACATAGGATGTGGACTACAAGTCAAAAAGAGTAACTGAATTTAATATCCCAAGGGCACAAGCTCAATATAAAATAGGAGGGAGATGTACAAACATATCCCCAATAGCACAATACTTATCTAGTGCCTTTCACTTTAAGTTTATCAAGGCACCATACAAAGGTAGGTACGTAATATGACCATACATACTGGTCTGGTTAAAGATACGCTAATTATGTTGACCTCTGCCCACAGCATCTACAGAAATGGTCTTGGGTGAAATATACAGACCATTTTTCAGAGTAGCAGCCGTGTTAGTCTGTATTCGCAAAAAGAAAAGCAGTACTTGTGGCACCTTAGAGACTAACAAATTTATTAGAGCAAAAGCTTTCGTGAGCTACAGCTCACTTCATCGGATGCATTCGATGAAGTGAGCTGTAGCTCACGAAAGCTTATGCTCTAATAAATTTGTTAGTCTCTAAGGTGCCACAAGTACTGCTTTTCTTTTTGCGTATACAGACCATGTATCACAGATTTACTGCCACTGAATTGAGAGAGCATGTTTCCATGAATATATGCTGTCCTTCACATCCCACTCTGGTTTTCTTCCCACTGACTGAGTTTCGCATTCCTAAAACAATGGTTTCTGCTTGTCAGTGTTCAAATGCCTTATTGTTTAGTGGGCTGGCTGCAAAGAACTCTGAGATTAAAGAGAACATTACTGTGCTGGCTACTTAACTCCTCCTCCTCCCCCTCCCCCAGCTTTGAGTTTTAAAAAAAGTGAACAGGACAAATGGAATGAAATGGTACCTGAGAGACCAAGCCATTGAGCTGCTCAGACAACTGACGGAGACTCTCTGTCGATGAGAGAGACCTGAGAATGGAGAAACAATGTGTTCCTTTAGGAGCGGGTCCATTCATGGAACTGCCCAGGCCTGGACAGCACTGAGGGTAACTTCTACAAGCAAAGTCAACTTACTGGCTCTTTACAACCCTGTTACAAGCTCTTTTTATTAAACAAAGACACTCACCTATTTTCATCCCACGGCCATTTTTAGGCTCCTCGGCATCCTGTAATTCTGCTGAAGGTAAAACACAAGAATCACATGGACTTATAGCCAGAGAAACAAGAGAGCATGACAGACACACAACCACCCTAGGACTCGAATTCCATATCATTTGTCACTACCACAATCCGCCCAACGGGGAATTTAACACTGAAAGCACAACCCAAATCAGGCCTAGATTATGGATAATTTTTGCTAATTTTGGGCACTCCTCATGTCTCAAATTGAAAAGGACTTATGTAGTATTTACCAGATGAACATTACAGGAGGTCAGTCAACAGCCCTTGACTAGCTTCCTCAAATCACAAACTATTTTGCCTTGCCTGGAAAGTTTCAATATTTAATTCTTACACCTTTTGTAACGAAAGGAGGGTTACTCCCAGCTTGGAGGAGACCCTTCTTTTCTTGAGGATGCTGCCCTGGGGGGAGAGGAAGGGAAATGAGCAACATAGGATGGATGGGCATGTGCATCCCACAGCACTTTACATGGTGTGAAACTCATTTTGCTCACAGCTGGACCAAGACTGAGTGGAGAGGAGAGAATTTCACACTTGTTTAGAAAACATGTGCTAGTCAAACATTTCAGCTTAGTGTAAAACAGGCATCATTAGTGCACTGGTGGTATTCAGGCTGCAAATGCTCACAAACCTGTGACAGCGGCATGCTACCAGGACCAGGCATGACAGAGCCACAGCTAGGTAGACTGTTGCTGTTAGATAACATGGGGACATCAGCAGCAAGCTGTTCAGCATTATGAGCGGTAACATCACTGTCAAAGTATGCCTGTCACAAAATATAGTACAAGGATTACAACCTACATGCAGGAGGAAGGGACACAGATAAACATGTGAATACAATACCCATGTGATCTCCATGCACAAAACATGCCAAATGAACACTGTGGTCAACTACAGATGTGTATTGGCAAAAAACTGTGTTCTCCCCAGAGCAAACCAGGTCAATCCATCAACCTGTTTTTCTTCACTGAATAATAAACACTGTCGCCTATTGTCCCAGTCTCAAGCTTGGATGGGGGCGCTTTATCCAGAATTAGTGTCTGGCAATCCTGCTCACTTCTTTAACAAGGGGCAGTCATTTTGCCAGACTGTAAACCTGCATGCGGAAATGTCAGAGCTGCTATGTTTACTGCAGACTGAACAAGGGCAATGCCAGATCTATCGTCTCTGCTTTGCAAAGCACCACATTCAGACTGTCTCTGGAGAGAAAACTGGTCAATGAGTACAAGTGGAGATGGAACAGAATGGGTTAGTGACCATTCAAGAACTGGGTTAGTTTGACTCAAGTGTTACTCCCCCACACCCTTTCCTGAAATCTGTGGAATGCGATCAACTGAAGAGATTGACAATAAGGGTATAACTACACTACAAGGTGGCTACAGTGGCACAGCTGCAGCTATGCTGCTACCAGTGTAGGACACTTACTACAGTGACAGAAGGGTTTTTTCCATTGCTATAGTAAATCCACTCACTTCAAGAAGCAGTAGCTAGCTTGATAGAAGAAAGCATCCATTTGACTAAGTGGTGTGTTACACCATGGGCTTAGGTCAGCTTGACTACATCTCTGAGCGGCGTGAGAATTTTTCACATCCCTGAGCGATGCCAGCTAGGTCAATCTAGTTTTAGGTGCTAGACCAGGCCTAAGACAGAGGGCATTATAATCAAAAGACCAAACTCAGCCCTGGTGTAAGCAAATGCAATGTGACACTTTCCTACGCTAGAGCTGAGTTTGCCTTAAGTGAGGAAGAGGGTCAAGAAATGCATCTTTGTATCTCTATGCAGAAATAAGTTTGGTATTTTTTGGGGAGAGGCATAATCTAACACCAACTACCCCTACCAAACCACAGAGCAACTGGAGAATCCCTCATATATCTATCCATCTTCAACCCTGCAGAACAAGTAGTCCTGGAGAGCCAGGAAGTCTCAGAGCAACATTCTGGCATTCTGTTGCAATTTGTTTCATTTACATTTGCCAAACTGCAGTCAGTCATCATGTACGGAGGCTACAAAGCAAATGCCATAGCATGACGTCAAGTCAACCCCACAAGCATTCTGTGGCTCTCTGCAACTCCATTTGATAGTCTCCTCTCTTATTCCAGCCACCTCCTTCCTGGCTGCTCAGAGGAAGGTGAAACATTTCTCTCCTCTTCCCCCTTCATGACTGCTGGAGGTGCAGAGAGGGATTTTGCTGCCTCCTGTTTCCTCCTTGATCAGAACTTCTCCCGAATACTACAAACACCAAGGTATAGGACATAGTCTTGATGAAACTAACAAGATCACTGAGCTAGATGGATGGGGAAAGCCAATACCAATTTTTTTAAAAGTCTTTTTAGCAGGATTGATTCGTGCTGTCAGAGTTCAATATACTTAATATTCGTAACAACACTTAATGTATCCCTCCACCTCCCAGTGCTTCCAATCTCAGGTTATTTTGCCCTGATATTGGTTAGGAATTCAACACAGACTACAAAGTGGACAGAAGGAATCCCTCTCCTCCCCAAAGCAGTATTTGATTTTAATTGTATTTGTTAGTTTTTCAGGGTAGAACCATGTCTTTTTATATATCTAGTGCACCATGCTCAGAGATGTAATCAATATAAGGTAACAGTAATAGTGACAAAAGTCGTTCTCAGATAAGGCGCTTTGAGAAGGAAGCGGCATAAAGAGCTAGTTTGCTGAGGGGCATGTTAAAAATACCAAAATACTCATTCAAAAAATTAATGTTGCGTTGTAAAATTCTAGTAACTCTCAATAAAAAGCTAGTAACGCCACACAGACTCATACATATGAGTATCCATTTGCTTTTTCTCAAGGGCTCCTGTTCTGTCAACTTCTCCCTGCCACACAACCAGAAAGCTACAGTGGGTGAGGTGGGAGGGATCTGTCTGGCTGTGTTAAGACACCAATGACAGCATTCAGCTTTTCTGCCTATTAGCATCAAGTGAGTGTTCAGAGCAGCATTTCCCTGACTCAGGAGTTCTATCAGCAAGACAACTAGGAACCAAAATTCTCTCTTTCATTAGAGGCTACAGTTAAAAGTTAATTTTCAAGTTGCTGTTGAAGACCCTGGGCATAAGAATCCACAGCCTCCAAGATGAAAATCTAAATAGCTATGCAGGCCAAAACATCTCTCTCCATGCAAAGGAAGATAAGAGAAACACTCAGGACATCAAGACAAATGAAAAAGTAACTTCTCCACTTTCACAACAGCACTAAAAGTCTAAGCATAGGTCCAGCCTTCATTTGAGACAGAACACCATCAATGTAACAGACAACTAGTAGCTTTCTCTGATATGGCCACCTATTAACCTTAATTTAAATTATACCCATGTTTAGTACATGGAAAATAGACCCCATACAAAAGGAAAACTCCAATCATAATGTGCACAATCTGATGCTATCATGGCACATCCAATCCCACAGAAGAGGATCTTGCATAAATGTTCCTGTCATTCTCACCCTTGTCCATAAACATACAAACAACATAAGTGCAAGAGCCTTCTATGTGCACTATATGTCTCTGAGGTGAGTTGCTTCATTATCATGCACAGAAAACTAGTGAAAGACTTATTTCATCTATCACAGCATGCTGGTTTCATTGCACAGAAGCCATTTTAAGTCCCCCGGTAATTAACACGACTATTTCTATGGCTGGAACAAAAAAAAAAAAGATACAAGTATCATAATGGTTAATTTGTTGAGAAACTGAATTCAAAAGTGAGGGTGGAGCCCTTTGCAGACACAACGGCATAAAGATAAAAGGCAAATGAGGTTTTATGTTGAGTTTTCTGAGTTTTATCACAACTTTAACTTAAATTAAATGGAATTTTTGGTAATAAAATACACTAAAAATGACAGGCTGTTATAAGTTTGTTCTTGTACACTTGTCTCTTACTGCTAGTTGAAATCTTCCTTTTCCCTTCAGTCTCAGGAACAGAGGGAATACAAAGATGCTACAGCAGGGGTAGTCAATTATTTTTTGTCAACATCCAAATTTCTTGGTTAAGGTATAGTCAAGGTCCGGAATCCAGAGAAAAATTTTTCACACCACAAAAATAATGATAAGTAGTAGTAAATAAAAAGATTTTGCAGCCTGTTCAAAGTGTCTGGCAGCCTGCAGTCCACCTATTGACTTCCCCCGCTCTACAGCATGTAAACACTTGATATAAAATATGTCTGATTTCCTTGCCTAGATATATTTAAAGCCATGTTACTTGCCAGACTACATCACATGTGCAAGTTTCATCACCTGTCACAAAATGAGTTGGCTGGAATAACTACACAGCTTCTCAGGGCAACTGGTTGATTAAAGATAAGCAAGAACATGCCCTTCAGAGATGTGGTACTTATAAATAAAACAATGACTTGCAAACAAGAAGATTATGGGCTAAGAAACTAATAAACCCATCTTGTATTCCAGTTTAAACAATGGTTTTATGCCCCCATGCTATATCTCCCTGGAAACACACTGAGTGGGAAAGGAACAGTGGGGTGTTTCTAGAGTCAGTCTATTGCACACAACCTCACCCAAGATTCCTGACATAATCCCAAAGCAGCTGATCTCGCAGTCTTATCATAAGGGAAAGTCCTTGGCACTTCTCACTTCACATTTTAAATATGACAAATCCAAGGGACACATAATAAGAACAAAAAAAGCACATTAAAAATAGGTCAATGTTAATGAGAACAGCAACAAAACTCAAGCAACTGACAACAAACATGTCAGAATGAGGTTCCATCCAAAAATCAAAGCCAGTTTAAATAGACTCTGAAGCATGCAGTATGGACAGCAAGCTAGTCAGATGGATTCTGAACACTGTCTCACCTTCCTCTTGTCCAATGAGGGTATGGCTACCCCATTGGATCGGTTAAGGTCTGACACCAGCACCTTCAGAATGTTCTGAATCTAAAGGAGGTGAAAGAAAAGGGGAAAGAGAAATGGCTCAGAAAAGGACAGAGCGAGAATACCGATCAAAGGATTGCTGTAGCCAAAGGAATTCATGTTAACTATCTCTTTACCAAAAGAAGTCTCAACACATCAACACTGGCCATTTCCAGCATATGCTCATAGGACCGCATATTGCTACACCATATTACCTGACCCCATCATGCAACGTTTGGTAATTTTAGCTACTTTCTGTTCTAAACACTGGTACTATCAGTATACAAAATGTACCCTCTCCTTCACATACTGCTGTCAAAATTCTCCTTCAGATGCAGAAACAAACTGGTTGGCAGACAGGAAAAGTTGGCAATTAATTTGGAATAAGAAAAGAACAAGCTACTGACGTTCTCTGGAGACTTTCTGTCATCATTTGTTGGAGTCTCAGGTCTACTTCCATCTTTACTTTTTCGTTTCTTCTTGGCTGCTGCTGTTGCTCCAGGGCTATTCTTCTGCTGATATTCCTTCAGCTGAGAAAAAGGAGGAAGAATCTTCAGTCCTAATACACAGATGCCTCTCACTGTGACAGATCAGTGATAAGTTATGTTTGTAATTACTGCATCAATAAAAGGGAACAAACCAACAGTGAATTCGGGCCATATTATATCTTAACAAGCCCTCGTGTCTGGGTTTCTGAACCTAAGCTCTAAAACCAGATTCACCCTACAGGGTTTACAGTGAAGATGTCACTGCTATCAGAAGAATACCTCTGACATGTTATGCACACATGAGGCTCTTAAACAGGAGGGCCCCAGAGCATCTACAGCAAGCACTGAATCCTCTAGAGGGGTCAGCTCCCCATTGCTCTGGGCAGGCTGCGAATGAAGGGTCTGGGGGAACAATCCCCATGGCCAAGATCACACACGGTCCAACCCTTTTCACAGCATCCCAGAAATCAAATTTCTACAGGCAGCTTAGGCTGGACCCCCCCCCCGACTTGTGAGCGCCTGGAAACTCCCAAATGCTGCTGCCGTGACTCTGCCCGGGGGCAGGGGCTGGGGGGCCGCGCTGGCTCACCCGCACCTGGGGCGGGGCAGGGGGCAGACCTGGGCTGTCCCTACGGGGCGCGGTGGGGAACGTAGCCTCCCTTACAAAGCTAAAGGGGGGCCGCCGCCTCCTGCGGAGAGCCCCCGGGGGGCCCCTCCCGTTCAGGCCGCCGGGGCCCTCGCTTCCCGGCGGAAGCCGCGGGGCAACGGGGCTGGGGCCCGCTGTCCCTTCCAGGCCTCGGGGGGCAGGCCGCGGCGAGGCCTCTCCCCCGACCGAGCGGGGGGGGGCCCAGGCGGCAGCTCCGGGGAAGCGGGGCCGGGATCTGGGCCGCCTTCCCCGCTCGGCCCCGGCTCGGGCTCCCCGGGATCGTTACCTTCTTCTTGGCCGCGGCCAGTTTGATCTGCCTGCTGCCGTCCGCCATGTCCGAGCCGGGCCACGTCAGCCCGGCGGGGCTGGGGGGGAGCCAGGGAGACTCCGCCCGCCCGGCCCCACGCGGGGAGGAGGGGGGAGGAAGGAGACAGAGGGAGGCTGCGCCCTGCTGCGCGTGCCCCGCGAGGGCGGGCGCGCTCCCGCCTCCGAGCCCAGTGGGGAGAGGAAGGAGGCGCGCTCCCGCTTCGGCCTTCCAGTCGGGAGCCGCCCTGTCCCTGCCTCGGCCTCCCCGCGGTGTTTCTTCCGACCTAGACATCCCCCCCCCCCCCTCAGCATCCTCTCCAGTACCCGCCCCACCACTCCCCCCCCGCAGCATTGACCCCGCTTCCCTTCCTCCCCTATGGGTGCCCTAGCACCCAGCCTCCCCCCCCCCCACTCCTGCCCCTCCGGCATTGCTACATCCCCTTTCCCTGGTGCTCCCCCCGCTATCCCGCTGCGATGCTGCCCCGCACCGCTGGCGCCCACCCTCACCCCCATGTCACTTGACATTCCCTCCCTAGTTGCCTGTGCCCGCATGGGCGCTGGCATGCACCTGTGACTGGAGCTTTGGGGCCTGTGTGGACCGAAGGGCAGGGCTTTCTTCCCACACGTTACGAGTGTGCTCTCTCAGCCTTCACTCCTGCCATCCAGTTTTCCGGGATTACAAGCGGGCGAGAGGATGACGGTGTGTTATCGCCTCCATGCACAGACTGCTCTCCAGAGACCAGCCCTCCACTCTTTTCTTGAACCTTTGATTAGAAACCTAGCCAAGCATCCCAGGCTGTTTTCGGTGAGCCCCCAAGATTTCATTTTATTTTTCTCTTCGGGACCACATTTACACTAGAGAAGTTTGCAGTGGGTATCACTGGTCCCTCTAGAAAGCCTGTAAAACATCTTGCTCAACACGTAAATGCATTCCCAAAAGGGTGCAGGTGATCATGCCACTGTGTGGCTTAGATTTGCATCCAGCGGAGCTAATTACTATGTCAATCGGCACTATGTTAATGCCAGTATGGGCAGAGACTGCTAGTGTAATATACAAATGGTGCAAATATCTTTCCACCGTTATTCTGCATTACTCTGGTGTTTATCCCAGTCCTATCAAATCTGTCTCGGTTTTAATACTGTGTTCATCGCTGTCCTGCCTCTGGAGCTCATGACACATGAAGGGTTTTGCTTTTTTCTGGTCCTCAACATGAAATTAAAATTCATGCACCTTCCCACTTTGGCTCATTTTCTTTAAAGGGAGCATATGGCAGCATTTGGTACACTGGGTCAGACCATTCGTTCACTGAGTCTAGTATTTGCCTACAATTTTGGCCTATAGCTGATATGGGATATGAACACTACCACCATATACTCAATTGAGCTGTTCAGATAGGGGAGATATAGACAGAAATCTCTTTCTACCCTGCTTGCATCCTTTTCCAAAAGAGGAAATACAAACAGTCCTTTTACCTTACCCTCGGCATGCTTCATTAAGCCTCCCTTAGGGAGACATGACTGTAAAGCACCAGTAAGGAGAGGAATGTAGGTGAAACAGCTGACCTGAGGTGGTTCAGGTTTTCAAATGCTGTGAAATGTGACCCATTTTTAACTCAGATTCTACTCTAACCAGCGGCTCTTTTTTGATGTCATGTGATTTGAACATTTATCCCAGGTTTTGTCCAGTTGGGATGTTGAGAGGAATGTCCAGCTAGGGCTATACTTGGATAGGAAGTTTCAAAGGAATAATCAAGGGCTCCAAGAAGTGGTGCTGGTATTTTTACAGGTGTTGCCTTTTCTTCCAAGTCAGTACTGGACCAAGTCAGGCATGGTGTGTGTGGTGTAGGACAGGGCTTCTCAACCTTTTTCTTTCTGAGCCCCCCCCCCCCCGCAACATGCTATAAAAACTCCAGGGCCCACCTTTGCTACAATAACTGGTTTTCTGCATGTAAAAGTCAGGGCTGGTATTATGGGATAACGAGCAGGGCAATTGCCTGGGGCCCCATGCCAGAGCAGCCCCCAAGAAGCTACATTGCTCAGACTTTGGCTTCAGCCCCATGCAGTGGGATTTCAGCTTTCCACCCTGAGCCACAATGAATCTAATGCTGGCCCTGCTTGGCAGACCCCCTGAAACCTGCTCGCAGACCCCTAGGGGGCACCAGACTCCTGGTTGAAAACTGCTGGTGTAAGAAGTGGTAAAGATGGCACTCGTTTCCCTCTGAGCCAGTACTGAGACAGTTCCCCAAAAGACTTAAGGGATGTTGTGCTTAAAGAGATACTGTCTTTTGGCTTAAATGTAAAATCAAGGTTCTGGCTACTTGTGAACCTTAGAACTCCTATGGCGCTTTTCGTAAGAGTTGGGGTGTTAACATAGGTGTCCAGGAGATATTCTTAAAATAATTTGGTTAATTCTGATTATATTCTTCCCCCCACCTAAAACTCCCCTGCCATTTTAAATGGAAAAATATATTCTTTGTATTCTTAACTGTTGGGGAGTGTTGTTATGTGCTATTAAACAGCTGTTGCATTTCAACCCATAAATGGCTGCATTTCAGTGGTGGGTAAAATGTTCAGTGTGTAGTTCGTATATCAATTGGTTGTAAAGTACTCTGATATCCTTCTGGAAAAGTCATTATATAGGAATATATTGTTAAAATGAGTTATTAGAAAATTAATTTTCTTAAGAACTAAGAACACGGACACTGAGGAGATTTTCTAAGCCTTGAGAAAATTAATCATGGAATAGGAATGACAGGACAGATCAATTTATAGATTTTTTTTTTTTCCAAATTAGTTGAGAAACCTGGCAAATGGTGCATTGGCCTCTATTTATCCTGTTTCACTTGTGTATTTTGAAGACTGATTAGTCTTCATTTTGAAGATGGTGGTGAGTGATACATAAGTGTTAAGTACTAGTAACATCAAATATTCAAAGACCCTAAAAGTAAGGATAAAAGCTTGACACAAAGCCTTCAAGTGTAGTGAAAAATGCTTGATAAACATGCAGCTGTACTACTACCATGTGATTCCCCATTGTCTATTTTCATGGCTATGCCAGCACTATCAACACAAAAAGGAAGACAGCAATTTCATGGACCCTGACAGTGTTTACTCCTTATAGATCGTATGACTTTAGAGGATTAATGGAAATTATTGCTGCTGGGCTATCTCTCCCAGTAGTATGTCAAAGGATGAAGAAGTGCTCTTTAAATGTACTGTGAAGGGAGCAGTGTGTACAGAGCACTATAACAAGTCCCTCCTACATAACCCTGAGTATGTTTAGGCTTCAAAAGTGAATTGTAATAGCAGCAGGTAAGATTTTGAGTGTTGTAGCAGATTGTTCTTGTAGGTTGTACTGTTGAAACCTTAACTCTTATTCTTCATCTTGTGTGCCACTGACCACAATTTCTGCACTTAACAAATAATAAACAACTATTACTCAAGTTGCTAAAGTCACATAACTAATATTAGGTCTAAGAAACTAAGGCTCAGTCAGGGAAAGTGACTTGTCGTAGGTCATACAGCAAGTTAGTGGCAGAGCTGGGAATAGAACCCACCTTCCCCACTTGTCCCAGTCTTCAGCTCTAACAACTATTTAGCAAGCAAATATATTTATCAAAGATAAAAAATAATAAATCAAGTTGTGGTGCAGTGACAAATTTTTTACAAATAATAGAAAAAAATATTTTGATAGCCTGTCTTCAAGGGCAGAGCTCAGGCCTTCAGAAACTGCACATCCCAGCGTGCAATGTAGTGTTCATAGACTACAAATCCCAGCAGGTAGAGCGCTTGTGAAGTCCTCAGAGACTACAAATCCCAACATGCAGTGTGGGAGGGAGGGACACTCCCTGCATTGAGACCACAATTCACAGCATGCAAGGTGGTAACGAGGCCTGTGTTGATTCCAGGTCCTCTGGCGAGCAGGGACCCCCACTCAGCGGGGAGTGGGAACAGAGCCCAGGGCTGCGCGGGAGGAGCGGGCCGTCACCTAGGCCTTTCCTGAGGAGGTAGGAGCAAGTTCAATGCAACTCCCTAGGCCTGTCTTCAAGGGATGTATCCCCCTCCTTAGCTCTTAGGGTGCTGCTCTTCAGGTGGCATGGGACCCTTCCTCCCTCCAGCTCTTAGGGGACTGTGACTTCCCTCCTGACCATCTCATATGGAGCCCTTTTCAGGGATGGGACTTTCCTTTTCCAGCCCCTAAAGGTGCTCTCACCAGCCTACAGAGCAAGGGGAGCCACCCTTTCCCCAGCCGTCTGGGGTTGAGAGCTTCCTGTCCTGACGTGGAGCTGCCTAGGGATGACCTGCTATAGTCCTCGCTTCCCAAGGGACTTGGTGGGACTTTCTTAAGGCTCAGGGAGCCTCTTGATGAGGATGGGATGCCCACAATCGCCAAGCCCAGGGCACATCACAGCTTGAAGACTTCAGAGAGATTGGATCTTTGCTGTTACCCTGCTGTGGATATTCTGGGGTTGCCACTCCTCAAAGGTGCATGCAGGCTAGGGCTGTCTCATTCTGTTAGGCTATGCTAATGCCTTTTAAAATGGTAATTTCTTTTTGTTTTAATCCAGGACACCAACTGGAATCCGGAGAAATTGCAATGCAGGTTTCAAATCTCCAGTAAGTGTTTTTATATATTTCTCCACCCCCTTTGGGAAGAGAATGGTTTTACCTCCAGAGTCAGTGCTGCCCTGGACTACAGCAAGGGGATGTTGTGGATTGCTACCCTTCTCATCCACGGCAATGTTGCAGTTGGGTACCCTTGCCTGCTCTGTGGCTGCCTCTCTCTTCTAGAGACGAACAGTAGCTAAGGCAGTTGGTTACATGGATCAGCTTTCTTTCATGCTAGATAACATAGTGATGAACAGAGTAGAATTTAGATGTTCTGCCAGTTAATGTGTAGATACAGGGCAGTGATATCCTTCATCTTCAATGCTTCTATCCTTCCTGGTACACAGAGAAAAACTAAACTTCACATCATTTGTGACTGCCATATGAATTTAGTGCGAGTGTCACTCTGTCATGTTCAGCCATCAGTACTGAAGTTGTGTATTCACAGAGCAGGCACAGCAAAGGTAGCATCAGAGCAAGATCCCTGCTAACTATTATGTTTAGGGGCATGGCTATACTGCAGAGCAGTGGCTCTCAACTAGGAGTACGTGTACCCCTGGGGGTACACAGAGATCTTCCAGGGGTTACATCACCTCATCTCGATATTTGCCTAACTTTATAACAGGCTACATAAAAAGCACTAGCGAAGTCAGTACAAACTAAAATGTCATACAGCCAAAATGAGAAAGTAAGCAATTTTTCAGTAATAGTGTGTTGTGACACTTCTGTATTTTTATATCTGATTTTGTTAGCAAGTAATTTTTAAGTGAGGTGAAACTTGGGGATACGCAAGATAAATCCGACTCCTGAAAGAGGTACAGTAATCTGGAAAAGTTAAGAACCATTGCTGTAGAGCATACTTATATCCGGGCTCCCATGCTTGCAAACCTGTGCATACCAGGTCCAGCTACAGGTATCCATGCTGCAGAGCTGCACGTGACCCATATCTATGTAGCCAAGTCCACATGGCACTGCAGTGTCACATTTGGTGCTAGGATTTCTGAGGATGTATCCCAGAGTAAATGGGTTCACATCTATTCTGGAGAGTTGGCTTCAAGTGATAAGGATAGTTTAGTTTTCATGGCTTATTTAATGTTTTCTCTTTTGGCTGAAACAGTAGTTGATCCTAATATTTGTGGTGGTTCAGCAATACATACTTTCCCTGGGGAAAAATATTGCTAGTCACTTTAGTGCTCTGACATATACATACAACATATAGATATACTTCTGGGGCTAGCTCAGGGATGGGCAAACTTTTTGGCCCGAGGGCCATGTCGGGGTTGCAAAATGGTATGGAGGGCCAGGTAGGGAAGGCTGTGCCTCCCCAAACAGCCTGGCCTCCACCCCCTCCCACTTCCCGTCCCCTGACTGCCCCCTCAGAACTCCCGATCCATCCAAACGCCCCTGCTCCTTGTCCCCTGACCGCCCCCTCCCGGGAACCCCACCCCCATCCAACCCCCCCTGTGCCTTGTCCCCTGACTGCCCCCTCCTGAGACTCCACCCCATCCACCCCCCCCCCCGCACCTTGTCCCCTGCCTGCCCTCTCCCGGGACCCCCGCCCCTAACCACCCTTCTGGAACCCTACTCCCATCCACCCCCCCCCTGCGCCTTGTCCCCTAACTGCTCCTCTGGGACCCTATCCCCATCCAATCCCCCCCGCACCTTGTCCCCTGTCCGCCGGCCCCCTCCCCCTGAACCTCTGCCCCATCCAACCACTTCCTGTCCCCTGACTGCACCTCGGGACTTCCTGCTCCTTATCCAGCCCCCTCTCCTCCCCCTCCCCACCCCCTTACCCTGTTGCTCAGAGCGGCGGGACAGGCTTATTGGAAAACCTGGGAGATGGACTAGTGCAAGCTGTGCTGCCCACATGGCAGCGTGACAGCAGGGGAGGGGCCAGGGGCTAGCCTCCCCTGCCGGGAGCTCAGGGTCCAGGCAGGACAATTCTGCAGGTCAGATGTGGCCCGCAGGCCGTAGTTGCCCACTACTATCTGGGCTAGATACTGGCTTCCTGAAAATTTTTTTTAAAAGGTTTACAGAGTAAGATGCATCCTTCTTCTGCTTTGAAGAACTCTCAAACTACATGGCACTGATTGGCAATAAATAGCATGATAAGTTAGTTTACTCTGGTTTTTACTGTGAAGTCTTATTTTCCCTTTTCACCTAAGTGATACTTCAGGAATAAACTAACAAATACTTAATATCTCTTCTAATCAGTCCCCTCTGGGACAGTGGCATCTCACACAGTGCTGAGTTAGTGGAATGTTAAAAGCACTCTCTGCTCTACAGATCCAGTCTCCAAGGTCCTGTCAATCAGATGGAGTCAATAAGGAAGCCCTACAGCATGAAGTTGAAGAACTGAAACAAAAGGATCTTGCTCTGGATCAGGAAATTGCACAATTGTTGGCTGAGTATGTTCAGCATGAGGCTTGTTTTTTTTTAAACAAAACAAAGCCCAGGTATCAGAGTTGGAAACTGCCACCTCCTGTTGGTGGTGCTGATATTGCACTATGACCAAAATCTGTTTCGCTAGGAATAATGTTAATTTCAGCATTGTTTGAATTACAGGGCACTTCAGATACAAAACTGAACCAAGTACGTTGTTTGTTTGTTTTTTTGCAAAGCAAGGCTAGATTGAATCAGTACTTGGATTTAAGGAAAACCTGGAGGTTGCAGGGAGTGATAATTGTGATTCAGTAAGCAGTGCTGTTCCACGTTGTGGTGCTGCTAAAGGGCACTGTGTTTTCTAGAATTGTCATGCAGATGGGATGTAAAACTGAGATCCTGATCACTCTGTCCTGGTCAGTTTTGGATTAAATTACAGTCTGCCTTCCTAAATTCCCCTTGAAGTTTTACTTGGAAGTATTCATTTCTTGTCCTATGCTTGATGTGAGCTGTCTTAACATCATTTCACATCTTGCATCCCAGAAACAGCTGTATTTCCATGGTGGGCAAGTGGTCTGTAAAACAACTTGAAACGAAGGGTGCTATCTAAAAGATATTGAAGCCCATGGCATGGCTCCCTATGATGCAGCATTGGTGAAGGTTATCCTGGGTTTTGCCTACCAGCAAGATTCTTGAGAAAGGACTGTAGTTTAACTATTGGAAGCTGTGTCTTTTGTGGGTTATAAACTGTGAAACCTGAGTGCTGTCTTCTACAGATAACACGTATAGTGCATAGGATAGATTAGGCAGGTACAAATAAAAGTAACAATGAAGCTGATCCAAAGATCTGCTGTTTCCTGCCATCTTCGGTAAGCAGCCTAATTCCTTAACTCTTCCTTTTGCCAACCGATCAGACCTATTCTTCATATTTGCCAAAAGATTTTTTATTCTTATTTATACCTAACTCTGAGAACTACTTTTAGCTTTATTTTGTTGTGGGGAGAACAGCCCTTGGAATGGAGACTGTACTCCCTGCTGATGGTTTTTAAAGACTGACCTCTTGCCTTCAGAGTCCTGTAGGCAGCAGGGCAAGTTGTGTGGCTTTGGCAGGTTCTGCTGTCGCTCACAAGTATCTTGTCTCTGCTAAACAATTCTGGTGAAGTAGCAGTACTTGCTCTGTGTCATTGTGACCTTTCTGGGTTTGCTATTACAGAGGTTATAGCCTGCAGGAATTGGAGAAACACATCTCTCTGCTCCATGAGTACAATGATATTAAAGACACTGGACAGATGCTGCTGGGCAAGCTGGGTAAGAAGAGCAGGACTAATTTGCAACTTTTCTCAGTAAATGTTTCCATGTGTTTCATTACAGAAGAGGGAAAGCTACAGTCCTAGGGCTTATCTTAATTCTTGAATTTTAAGATTCTATAGTTAAAATCCCATATTCAAGAATAGATACATCTGTCATGAGCCCATTGGGAACTTCAACAGAATGGCAGAACCAGAGGGCTATTCGGTGTCTCTTCCTGATCCTCTGAGTGGGATGTGAACTTGTCACTTAATGACTGCTAGTTTTTTTTTTTCTATGGATTATCAAAGATGATTCTTCTGTAATTGATAGATAACCCTGAGAGTTGTGTATTCTGCTCTGCACAAGACTTAGAAAAAAAATCCTGCAGTTAGGAGTGGAGTGGGGGAGGGTGTGTAAGATAAGACATTTGGACTCATCCCTTAGCTAACGGAAAGCTTTAGGACAACTAGGCTTGGGGAGAGTCAAGTCTTTTCTACTAACTAAACTCAAGTCGTAGAAATCATACAGCAAAAACTCTTGCTAACTAATCTGCTTCTCTATCTGTAATGGAAGCTGAGGTATTGTTTCCTTTCTAGCCACGATTAGAGGGGTCACCACAAAGGAGCTGTACCCCAAATTTGATCTGGAACTTACTGACTAGAATTGAAACTGAAGACTACAATCTCCTGCAGAGATCACCATTACTGGGGCACTGCGTGTTGGTACCGTACACCTTGAGAACTTACACACAAGGACAGTAAAAATGCAGAGACTTTCAAGGAAGTGTTACTTGGCTGCTTCATTTCTAAGAATATCTAACTTCTAGAATGGAAAAACTATTGAACCCATCCTATGTTCCCTGTTTCAGGAAAAGTGGCATTCTACTCTTTGGCAATGAGAGGCGGTTCAGTTGAAGTGCCAGGAGCGTTAGGCTCCTCTTACTGTTCATTATTTTAAAAACTAAAAGGTTATAATTCAGAATTAATAGTTAGCCCCTTCACTGTTGCACTATGTTGATGTTCTATGGTCACCTTTAAAGAAGTCTTACATGGGGAAGCAATTGTTAGGTATCAGTAAATGGATGGAGGAGGCAGCAATGGAGATGGGCAAATATGCAGAGCTGTGTTTTTTGTTTATTTATTTAAAACCTCAGAAGTTGGAAAGAAAAACTGCTAAGAGCAAGGTGTTTGTATGCTTCGTGCTGAAAAAGTGGTGGGTGCTCAATATCTTAGTGCCCCACTGAATTGAGTTCTGGAAGCTAGTTGATGTTGCATATGTATAGTAGTAAATAAATGGAAAAGCATTAACTTGTGCTGCTGAATTGTCCATTCTGAATAAATGATTAACTCTGATAGCATATAGCAGGGGTGGCAGACTTACTGACCCTGCGAGCCGCAGATGATGATCTTCAGAAGTTCAAGAGCTAGGCATGCCTGCCAGGGCTCGGGGCTTCAGCCCTGGTGGTGCACTTGCTCGGGCTCGGGGCTTCAGCCCCACACCTGCTGAAGCTCTGAGCCCCAGCGAGCACCTCATGCAGGGCTGGAGCCATGAGACCCACCTCCCTGCAGGGCAGAAGCCCTGAACTCCCCCCACCCCAGTCTGGTAGGTGGAGAATGGAGTGGGGGAGGGTACTCTGCAAGCCTCACTTTAACTGTAAAAGAGCCGCATGCGGCTCGCGGGCCACAGTTTGGCCACGCCTGGCCTATAGAGAGGCTAAGAAAAACAGAGAACATAACTGTACTCTCCTTAGGCTACTATTTTCTGTGTGCCGCTATAACTCCAGATCAGAACTCCTTTTCAGGCACTTCCCAAGGATCCTCAATAGGGTCAGTGAGGCACCATTATTGATGGTTGCATATCAGACTGGACACAGGGTTACCTCTCCCTCTTTGTTTCCAGATGAAGTTTCAAAAAAATCAGTAATATAGTGAAGGGCTTCCTCAAACAATTTTCCTGTATTCAACATAGGTCACAGAAGACAACATATACCTCACTCCTCAAATAATAGATAAGGTGCTGACATCCTAAAGGGAGGAGGGTTATGGCTGGAGAATTAAGGTAACGATTCCCTTGCAGTTCCAGGCTTTCCCCAGTAGCCTTTTAGGAATTGAAACTTGTATTCATTACATAGGGCACTCTTGTGCACCCACAACCTTAACTCCACATTAGTGAAACTTTCTATAAATTTCTCCCTGGGTAGACAACTGTCTGTGTAGTGTGTGTCACTAATGCCTAAGAGTTGGTACAGAGGCTTGTGTAGTTGAATACAGCTGCTTCTATGTGTATTCTATACCAAAAGAAAACTAGAGCACATAAGATGCAAGGTCGGTCTTTAAAGAGTTAACACACTCCACTGCACTGTAGGGGGGGGTTTAATCTTTAGCCATAAGGTGGCAACAGTGCTCCATTACTGCTTTACCTTCACTTTACATCATTGTGCAGAGGGAACTTGGAGGCAGCTGAAAAAAATCCATGAATTAAATTGAAGCTATAGTGAGTGTTGTTTTTTTTGTAAACCCTCAAGGACAAGAGAGGAGACAGTCACTATTGTGTATATATAGGGAAACTCAGGGAAATTAATTCAAATTAACTAAAAGGTGTGAATGTAAAGTGGATTAGTTAAACGGCATTGAACGGTGTGGAAAATCTCATTCAGAATTAAATCCATACTTTTAATTAATTTGGATTAATGTTCTGAGGGCTTGTCTACACTTAAAATGCTACAGCAGCACAACTGCACCACTGTAGTGCTTCATTGTAGACACTGCCTACACTGACAAAGTATTTTCCCAGGGTAGGTAATCCACCTCCCTGAGAAGTGGTAGCTAGGTCAACAGAATTCTTCTATCAGTTTCGTGCCATGTGGGGATTTAGGTCAGTTTAACAATGCCACTCGGTTGTGGATTTTTCACATGCTGACTGCTGTAGTTGAACTTGCAGTACTTAATTTTCTAGTGTAGAGCAGACCTGAGCGCCCTGTGTAAAAAGTCCTTAAATACTTCCTTCCCTGCCACGATTACAATTGCTGATGTCACAGAGTTACTTCTCACCTCTTAAGAGCTGTCCAGGTACATTTTCGAAGGAGAAACTGTGCCTACATGTGCCTCTTTGTACAAGCCTGGAAGAGGTAGAATCTCTTTTGGTAGTAGAAATTCTGTAGTGATGGTGGGGTTGCATACTTTGTTGCCTCTAAAGGCTGAGCTCATTACACATATTAGAGGCTCCTTCCATCTCTCCATTCTCCCCCACAAGTATTCTGTGTGCTGCCCTCCCATCCCCTATTATTTCTGGGATTCTCTGCACCCCCTCTCATGCCCTCCCTTCCCCATTGTGACTCCTTTTCCCGTTCTCTTCTGTCTGGGAGGTAAGTCGTTCAAGGTGTCATGATGGATGGCAGATGCTCAGTCTGTCTCATTTTCCTTCCGGTTTTCTAATTTTTCCCAAAACTCAATAGGGTTCTGCCAATTGATGCCTAGAACAGTCCCGGAAATTTTGCAATTAGTCGGATGTAGCCTTCTAAAGGTACCACAGTACATATACTCAACGGGTGGGCACTTTTGTTTGGAAGGCCTAGCAAGCTCAGTCAATAAAATACACATTTGTCTGCAAGATATTTCTAATTAAGCATGGGGGAGAAGGTAATCTTCACTATAATGATAAAACAGTGCACCATCACTTTTATATTTAAAATATTTTTAGATTCTAAAATGAGGGGTGTTACCCCTAATTTTGAGCCCTCACATGAGAGGAGAGTTCTCACTGCAAAGCATAACCTAGATATTAATGATTGGCACTCCTTCAAAATCTTAGATTGCAATCCTTTAGTACATCTTGGCATCACACTTTGAACCCTACACATTTTAGAAATATATTAGCTGATTGCTAATGTAACTGTCATCGTTTATGTAAAATAATGATTTGTAGCTTTAAATGAGCACTAATGGAATATCAGTGAATTCTAAAGCTGTACTTCTTTACTGTTTCTCTTTAAAGGTAATGTATAATTTTGCTGAAGGGCAGGAAAAAATACATCACAGATGACTATAGATTGCATGCAAACAAAATGCAGGGGCTTTTGGCCCTGTTGACTTAAATTTGAGTATCTAATAACAGCATCTTTCCCCATAAAATATATTACCTAGGATTTTAAATTCACCCCATTCCAACTTCTTGTTTTTGCATCCTACTCCAGTCCTCTATAATAAGCCTACCTCTCCCTCTTCTTGTTTCAACTGGCTTTCTGACTAACCTGCTCCAGCTATTAGTTACCCTGCATGAGAAATATTATTACCTCACCACTTCAGTCTTAGTTGCTTACTTTGCAGTTTCCCCTAAGCAGAACCCTTTCTTGGTTTGAACAAGACATCTTTACCCTTTCATGTATTTGAAAATGGGGCTGATCTATAGAAAGTGTCATAATAAAAAAAATTAGTTAATTGGGAAAAGAACCACTTAGGTCATACTCTGTCACAAGGCGCATAAAGAGAATAAAAGAAGTAAAGCCTGCAACACAGTGGTTGTATTCCCACCTCTAAACTAATTTAAGGGCCCACTCTTACATCCTTCACCAAACTTGACGTTCCCACTGAAGTCAGTAGCAGTTTTGGCTTTGCAAGGAAATGTACGCTCATCTCAGATGCCAACAGTTTTGCTGCAGTGTTGTGCAATACTTACAAAAATTACTCTGCCTATCAATGGAGAAGTGCCTTGCTAAATCAAGGACCTCCCTAAGGAAGGGTTAGTTGTGGATTGCAACCACCATTTTCCCTTCCTGTTACTCTTCACTTTTCAGTCAACATGTGGTTATCTCATTTTATGAGTCAGATCGCTTGCAGACATTCCCTCTGTACTCTGCATTTCACTCGCTGCAACCTGATCCATATCGGTGTGTCTTTTACCACTCCTAGCTTGGTGGCCCAAGCTTCTCTGAAGCTCCACTTTCACTTTGATCTTAGAGTCTTGAATTGAATTCAGGATATTCTGCAGGTTCCAATGCGTTCGCAGGAGAGCGCTGTCTAGAGTGAAAAAGCCATCCTGTGTCCGCCGGACCTGGGTGCACACAGCAGTTGATTTCAGCTCCAAACCAATCTCGTGAACTATTTTTCGGAGGTACTGCTGGGTCTCATGCAAACACTGGATTTCTGAGGAGGCAGAAAGACTGCATTAGAAGGACCAGCTCATATATGCAACAAGACACCGTACCTGTAAATTCAAACACCAGTTACTGGGATTAAAGTACAAAAAAGAAGAGTTAGTTCAACAGGAAAGATGCTCTGTTTTTTGAAGGACATGACTGTATAATCATGATTATACAGAGGTCTTGCATGATGTCCCAAGCCTTCAAAAAAGTCAGTTTTATAAAAAAAAGTTTCAAATACAAGGTCATATCATAAGAGTTAGATATTTGGGTAGGCAAAGGTCGGTTTAGCTGTATCTGAGTTTGTCAGAATAATTCATGAGGACCAGAAAGGCTATTAAAGGTGAACTACAAAGCTTTTATAAACAGACTGTTTAGGGTCCCAAATTCTTAATATCTGTACAGATTAAATACTTTTATCAATGTTTAATAGATGCTTCATCTTCAAACTAAAGCCCCAATCCTCTAAATGGCTATGTGCATGGACCCCTGGGCTTGTGTTGAGCTCTGTTAACTTCAATGGGGCTCTATGTGGGCACAAGGATCTGCCTGCACAAAGTCAATTGCAGAATCAAGGTGTATGGAAATAATCCTTGCAATATTCCTGTGAGACAGGTAAGAAAATTATCATCCTCACACTAGCTGTGGGGAAATGAAGCAACAAGGGTATCCGATTTCCACCATACCACAGAAGTCCATATTAGTGCCAGGATTAGAATGCAGGAGTTGTCTTTCAATCCTGAATTTGAATCACAGAGGTGACAGATTAACAGCCATGGAGACTGGAATCCTTTATTCACAGATCACCTGTAGAATTCTTGTCCACAAGATATCACTGAGGCCAGAAGTTCAGTAGGATTTGAAAAAGGAATTTATGTTCAGTTATATTATCTAGGATAAAAAATAGTTTGATGGGGATATAAACTCTCAAGCTTCAGGGCACAAACTGACCATTAACTTATTGCTTCCTGGGGGGGGGGGGAGGCTACATCAAATGACTAGTCAATGTATACATCTTCTGTATCCCCTAAAATGGGAGTAAGAGTAGGCCTTGAACAACACATGACCAGAATAAAGGGGGTGAGATTGGTTTGTTTTCCTGAAGGAGGGCTCAGCTTTCAAAAATTTGTAGACATTGCACAGGAAGAATTGTGCCCTACGGGCAAATTATTCCATAGCTACCTGCTAGGGAATTTAACTGTCCTTTGAAGCATTATCAAAAACAGAACACTGGACTAGGTGGATGATCAGTCTGATCCAGTATAGTAGTTATGTTCCTACCAGGCAAAAATTGCACAAATTTCCCCATGCTGCTCAATCTTAATCTAGAGGGTCCATCCATCTCTATGGCAAATTTAATCACTGGGTGTTCGCTGAGGCTGTCACCTGTCCACTAGGAATTGGATTGAGCTCACAAACTCATTTCACACAGAGCAGTTAGATGATCGCAACTTTTGCCACTATCTTCATACATACTTCCAACATACTCCCAAAATCCAGCTCTAGTTAGACCCTACCTAGTTGGAATTCTGGAGGTGCAAATTGGAGGCATCGAATTGCTGCGATTAATGGAGGGGTTTTTTCCATCGGGCGAATTAAACCTTCAATAGCCAGCTCATAGGCCTCTTGAGTTTTCAGGTCAATGTTAGAGTACCTGGAAAAAGGAACAGAGCAGTGAATTTGCACTTCCATCCCAATGAATTCATAGATTCTGAAGCAGAACGGACTGTCATGACAAATCTAGTCTGACCTCCTATAGAAAATAGGTCATAAAACTTCCCCAAAATAATTCCTAAAGCATATCTTTTAGAAAAACATCTAATCTTGATTTAACAATAGTCAGTGATGGAGAACCCACCAAGACACTTGGTAAATTGTTCCAATAGTTAATTACACTATTAAAAAGGTACACCTTATTTAGTCTCAATTTATCTAGCTTCAACTTTCGGCTAGCGTTATACTTTTCTCTGCTAGACTGAAGAGCCCCTTATTAAATGTTTCCCACGTAGGTACTTATACATTAATCAAATTACCCCTTATCTTTCTCTTTGTTAAGCTAAATAGATTGAGCTCCTTGAGTCTACCACTACAATGCAACTTTTTTAATGCTTTAATTATTCTCATGGCTCTTCTCTGAACCCACTCCAATTTTTTGACATCCTTCTTGAAATGTGGACACCAGAACTGGACACAGTATTCCAGTAGCTGTCACACCACTGCCAAATACAGCAATAAAATAACCTCTCTACTCCTACTTGAGAGTCCCCTGTTTATGCATCCAGGGATCACATTAGCCCCATTGGCCACCATGTTGCCCTGGAAGCACATGTTCAAAGACCCTCTGTTTTGTTATAAAACATATGCAACATTCACACTTCAAACTAAAGATTTGTTCAGTCTCTGTAGTTTCTAAGTTAACCTCCCCGACACACACTTTTTAATCCTATAAATGTGTCTGATGCACTCATTGTCCTATAAATTCTACAAACACAGGTACTGTCAATAAGGTGGTACAACTGGGAGGAAAAGCACACTACCATACTCAGCAGAAGAGCTTTCATTTTACCAAGGTGTCATGTGTAGGTCCTAAAGTAACATGGGAGTTCAGAAGCCAAAGGTAGCCTCATTAGAGCTCGACTCCCATAGACAAAGTAGCTGATTTTCCTCTCTGAGGCTCAAACCTTTATAATTCATTACAGCGAGCAACAGACTAATCTCATTGGTTCCAATGATCAGCAAATAGCAGCATGGAGGTCATTCAGGATTTCCGATTGGATACATACATCAGCAGAGCTTTATGATTGGTTCCCTGAATGACAGCAAGAATCCGCTCCAGCTTGTCCCTTGTGACATGATCTGTAAATGTTGAGAAGGCAAAAGAGGGACATAAATCTTCCTTGATACACCCAAGCACCTGCAAAGAGTCTTAGTCTGAAATCAAGATGTTGCCATCTCTTGGCCGAGTTGTCATATCTAAATGGGCTAGTGGGAAACCCATGAAAGATGGCTTTAGTGCAACAGAATACAACAGCCCAGGAAACTGACTCAGTCTACATATATACCATACCAGTTCTTAAAGCGAAGCAATCCCTGGGGCAAAGGGAATAGAGTTTGCATTGGTTTCATGATGGAGGCCACAATTAATCTCATGAGATATTTCAAGACTTTGTTTAACCTCAGAACCTTTATGAAAGTCTCGGATCACTCCCTTGTGGGTGAGGATAATATGTCTCCTGAGGGACAAGGAGATGGGGTATACCTAACTTCAGGAATACGTATGATCAGGACTTTATATCAGTGAGCTACATATTGTGGCTATATTTAGCATATTACAGGCAGGGTAACATGTTTACTGTTGTGAGACTGCATAGGAGAATCCTCATAAACCAAGATTAGAGAGCTCTTAAAGGTGCGCTAAATGTTGCTCAATCTGGACAGGTGTAACACTTTACTTTCTAATTAGAAATCTTTGTTTACACATCGACCATTACTCTTACCAAATGTGGTCTTCTCTATTAGCCTGCCTGTGTCTGAGAAGTCATCTGTGGCTTTGCCAAACAGTCCACGAACAGTATAAGCCTTCAAAACGGAAAAATGCAATTTATGGAGCAAACAGTTTGCAAACAGCAGCGAAGCAATATCCTGCTATGCAGCAACTACGGGGCATCACAGGACAGGAAAGGTTTCTCTAAAGGAAAGCTGCAGTTTCTGCACAAAAAGAAAAGCAGTACTTGTGGCACCTTAGAGACTAACAAATTTATTAGAGCATAAGCTTTCGTGAGCTACAGCTCACTTCATCGGATGCATTCGATGAAGTGAGCTGTAACTCACGAAAGCTTATGCTCTAATAAATTTGTTAGTCTCTAAGGTGCCACAAGTACTGCTTTTCTTTTTGCGAATACAGACTAACACGGCTGCTACTCTGAGTTTCTGCACAGTGAGTGGTGCCTCTTATCTCATATGAGCTGCTAATAGCTTTGGGATCATTGGTGATTTGTTTGACACTCAAATGTAGCATGACAACCACTTCTGCTGTCAGCTGCCTCAATAATATGGAAGCAGGCATTATGCCTTGTGAGAGCAGTACAACCTCCCCAGGCTCCTAATAGGCTCTTGAACCAGTTTCTGATTTGGAATGGTTACAGCTTTCTTAAAGCTCATATGGTCTCATATGAACACACTTTTATGACTTCCATTTGTTCACTGTCTGCAGGCTCAAGCCACTAGAATGATAATTTCATTGCAATGTCGATAAAGATTATTATTAATACTTATACAGCTGTGGTGCCTAGCGGGTCCAATCAGGGATCAGAGCCCCATTGTACTAAGCACTGTACAAATGAGTACAATAGTCCTAGAGATCTGCCCTAGACATCTCTCAATCTAGGCCTATAAAATGGTACAACAGCTGGATAAACACACAAATGGGAACGAGGCAGAGTGCAACACACACCGGGGGGGTGGGGGGGGAAGAGTGTCATTTCCAGAGCCCATTCTACCTTTGGCTTCTCTGCCAGGACTGCCAACAAACAGGACAAATGTGGTTTGTGTAGTGTGGATACCTCCCTCCCCACTAGAAATAGACTGAGACCCAGTTTGTTTTACAGAAGCCTCCAGATAGCAATGACTTTTGCTTGGTCCTGCCCAGGCAAGATTCAGACAGACTACCTACAAGTAAAAAGCTCCACATCCCATTACCAATTCCCAGGCCATTCATATTGTTTCCCTCCTCTCCCAAAGGAATACTTAATATTGCTTAATCTCAGTGATTTGTCCCGGTTCACAGTTGTGTGTGTTATTACTTCTCATATGATTTAGAAAGAGTAGGTCACATTTGCCTCTTCTTTCTTGATGTAATTTCTAACTGGGCCTTGATTTCTAGTGAGAATGGGTGTTACACACAGAAGTCCCCAAACAGGGTTCAATGCCAGTGCATACCCTAATAAGATGGGCGTTGTACATATCAGTGAGCAGCTTGTTCCCATGGCCCACTCCAAGCACTGAAATACAAAAAACAAACAGGAGGCCATTGATCAGTCACATAAAAAGCTATTTGGGCATAAGCATTTTTATATAGCACCACAGTCTCCCCTGGCACTGTTCAGACAGAGAAAAAGCAATATCTATGTACCCAGAATTTATAGTCTAACTGTTTCTGCCTCTCTCTTTGTTGCTGAGAGTTGCCACCACACACCCAAACCTCTGACTGCCTCTAAAGCCAGAACTAAAAAGAGCTAAGTGCTGGTGTTATCATGTGCTTTTCATCTGTAGATCTCAAAGCACCTTACAAAAGAAGGGAAGTATCATTATCCCCATTTTACAGATAGGGAAACAGAGACACTTGAGCAGTCAGGTTCACACATGACAGAGCCAAGAAGAGAATACAAGTCTCCCAATTCAGTGCTTTCCACTGGACCATACTGACTCTCAGAATAACTAGTTATTCTTGTCTCCCTAGCTTATGATTCAGGACCCTCTCAGAACAATCGTATCTGATTTGTGTATTTCTACTGCAACTTACCATTTCTACCTTTGCCCCAGCCCTACAAAATCCTCAGATGCTGCTTGTAGCCAGCACAGTGTTTTGTGAGCCTATCGTCTGTTAATACCTCCTCTATCCTGTACGAGGTAATTTTCATGATGAAGCTATATTCTTATCTTTTTCAAAACAAAACATACCAAACACTCCAGATGACTTTGTATCCAGACGGTGACCTGCTCCAATTTTCAAGTGAGTGAGCTCTGGTCCTCTAACTACAAGGGAAAGAAATATAGTGTATGGTTTGTAGCATACACAAAATTTAATTTCACTATAAAGAAAGAACTATATCAAGCTTTTCTGAACAACAGTATGATGGTAACAGGCAGTATATGTGGTCCCAATGCAATTTAATCTTGCTGATTCCAAGGCATTAAAAATCTTAGGATTTACCATGCACATAGTGAAACCACTTCTAATAAATCACTGCCTAAAATAGAATGCAAGTCCTCAATCTCTCCTATGGATTCTCACTCTTTTCTTCACTACAAGCAGGTTGCACTGTGTTTATCCCCTTTGAATGCAGTGATTACCAGTTACCAGATAATCGTTAGCTGCTGAAATCTAAGGGAATTAACACTTCTTATTCCTCTTTTACTCTGGCTGTTTTCTCTCACTGGGCAAGTCAAATCTAGAAATGATGGGTTTTTTTTCCCACCAAATGCATCCGATGAAGTGAGCTGTAGCTCACGAAAGCTTATGCTCTAATAAATTTGTTAGTCTCTAAGGTGCCACAAGTACTCCTTTTCTTTTTGCGAATACAGACTAACACGGCTGCTACTCTGAAACCTAGAAATGATAGCAATGGTATACACCAGCTTTTCCAAAGAAATCAAGATTCTTCTCCAGCCTCTTACCTAGTGGGTGGGCAGCCAGGACAGGCAACTGGGTAACAGCAAGGGTCAGCTCTTTCCCAGCATTTCCTTCTACAGTAGTGGGCAGGAAGCGTACTTGCTGCTGCACAGCTGGCTGTTCCAGAGAGTTCAGTTCTACAGGAAATGGTAAAGAAAGCCCTTGTTGATATTTTTAAAGTGTCTTATCTTGCAAATAAGTCCAGTTAAGATCCTCATTGATGGTCTTCCTGGAAAACAATGGGGCACAGCTTGAAAAGAAAATACAGTGAAGGGAGTGATAAACATACATAGTTTCTCTTCAAAGCCTGGTCTACACACACAGACTCAGTACCAGTATCACTATTTTGGTTAGGAATGTGATTTTATTTTATTTTTTTTTTAAACAGAAATAGTTACCATAACAACATCTTGTGTGGATGCATTTATACCAGTATAAAGGTGCGTTATACCGATACAACTTATTCGCCTTCCCATAGGGGAATGAGTATTACCATATAATTAAAGTGGCACCACTTGTGTGTGCAGACAAGGCTCAAGTGTCTTTGGCTCATGGTTAGAGTCCTTCAAAGCCAAGTACGAGTTCCATTTTTAGTAAGCAGCATCTTCACAGTCCCTGAAGGGAGGTGAGTGGGACAAGAGACCATCTTTTTTGTGTTTGAAAGGAATCTAAGTCCTCCTGGTGGCTGCAATGCAGATACCGGCTTGATGAGTAGACATAGGTATATCATCTTCAGCAAGGAAGAGGGATTCCTCATTTAAAAAAAAAAAAAGTCTTAAGGGATTGCCAGCCTAACAGCTGCTAGGTCTGAGATGGAGATTGGCCTCTACAATGGCTATCTCAAGCCTGATTTTTTTCTTCTCTAACAACACTTGTCTCAGCCTGCATGTGTGTCATACAGTGACTGGTCTTCATCATTTTATCAAACTGCGAGATGTGCCCTTTGCTTTATCCTCGCTATAGTGAGGACTCAGTTGTCAAATGAACTCATGCAAGGCTTGGGCTAGGTCTTCTGAACGTTGGTCATCACAAGCATTCCTGGCAGCAAACCAGCATAAGTAGGTCTGAAGGGTTCCCTCAGGCTTTTAAAAAGGCCAGGATTATATGCACTAGCACAAGCTAACCATGGCCTGAACCATTAACACCAGGCCAAGTTGCCTAAAGGTATAGAGAGGAGGGCATTATCAATTGACAGAGGTAGCCCCTCTCCAAGTGCACATCCATCCTGCAACTAGTAATGCTGCTAGGGATGCTACACCAGATAACGTTAGGAACTTTACACTCTCCCATTTGGCTCCTTTGTTGACCCAACAAGCTTCTTCAAGTGCCAATGTCTCTGAATTGCAGTTGCAGCATGTTGGTGGGAAGGGAGTTTGGAGATGAAGGAAAACAGTGGGGGCACTTGGCCATCTCAGAATCCCCAAAATCCATGGGTCTCAACCTTTCCAGACTACTGTACCCCTTTCAGGAGTCTGATTTGTCTTGCATACCCCCAAGTTTCAAAATCAGACATAAAAATACCAAAAAGAAAAGGAGGACTTGTGGCACCTTAGAAACTAACAAAGTGATTAGAGCATAAGCTTTCGTGAGCTACAGCTCACTTCATCAGATGAGCTGTAGCTCACGCAAGCTTATGCTCAAATAAATTTTTTAGTCTCTAAGGTGCCACAAGTCCTCCTTTTCTTTTTGCGAATACAGACTAACACGGCTGCTCCTCTGAAACCTGTCATAAAAATACCAGTGTCACAGCCATACAATTATTGAAAAATTGCTTGCTTTTTCATTTTTACCATATAATTATAAAATGAATCAATTGGAATATAAATATTGTACCTCCATTTCAGCATATAGCATACTGAGCAATATAAACAGGTCATTGTCTGTACGAAACCTAGTTTGTGCTGACTTCGCTAGTGCTTTTTATGTAGCTTGTTGTAAAACTAGGCAAATATCTAGATGAGTTGATGCACCCCCCGAAGACCTCGGCATGCGGCGGTGAGAACCACTGCCCTAAATCTTCTAAGTCTCCCCCCCCCCATCCACTTGGGGGGAAATCCCTCCCTATCGCCCCCCACCCCCACGGAGTGGGGGGAGTGCCGGGGGTGGGGAGGAGGGACTCCAGGGTATGGATAAAGGACCTGGCCTCACCTTTCAGGAGCAGCGTCTCCACGATGTCCCGCACCCTGATCGAAGCCACCCCGGGGGGTTTGTACACAGCGAAGAGCCCGTTTAGCCCGGTCCTCGCTACCCTCCGGGCGGCCATGGCTATGGCGGGGGAAAAATCGCCGCCGTACCGGTTCATCAACTACTCCGCTCCCCCAGTGGGCGCCGCCATGCGCTTCCGCCAACTGGGTGCGTTGACGAAAGCGCTCCGCCGCGGGAGCAAGCGCTACGAGACGCCCCGGCTCCGGGGAGATCTCGGGAAGGGGAGGCTGCTCTGATCCTGGCTGGGTATAGCGGCCAAGACGTGCCACGCCTTAGCAAGTGACATGAAAAGTTCTCAGGCCAGGACCCCGCTTTGGGCACCAGCTGGACAAGTGACGACTCGGGCCCGGGGGGGTCCTGCTCCTTGGGGAGCCCCGTATTCCCCCAAGCCCTTCCTGCTACGGGATGGCACAGGCGGGGATCGCCAGGGTCCCCGCCTCCGGTGGCAGGATGCCGGGGGAAGACGCCTCACCCCGGCCCACGCTCCTCAGCCCTGCCCCGGCAGGAGACCTGGCGAGGGACGCCACCCGCGCCCTGATTTCAGCAGCAGCCTGCCCCTGCCCCTGCCCCTGCCCAGCCGCTGAGCGGGCGGCCCCCGGCGCTCCCCAGCCCCGGTCCCGCCCTGGGGCAGCCGGTGGGACACGCTGCGCCGCCCAGACCCGGCGAGGAGCCCGCCCGCTAGCACCGGGGCTGCATCCCGCCCCGGCCCACGGTGCACCGGGGCTGCGAAGGAGGCGGGGGCGGCACGTGGTTTCCTGGCGGCCGGGGCGGGCCCCGAGCTCTGGCCTAGTCGCCGCTGAGCGGGTGCTGCCGATCCGCCGGCTGGGCTGCGCTGGGCTGGGCAGGGCAGGGAGGGCGCGCATGGGGGGCTGGCTGCGGCGGGCTCCGGGCTCGCTGCGCGGCCTGCGGCACCTGGGCCGAGGTTCGCCGGCCTCCGCAGGCAAGTGGCTGCGCCGAGCCGGGGGGCCGCGTGCGGGGCTGGTGGGTCCGAGAGGCGGGGCGGGCTGCAGGCGAGACTCCGTGTCGGTGGGACTGAGAAGCGGATCCGGCTCCGTTTTAGGGCTCATGGGATATGAGACGCTGGCAGCGTCCCCGACCTGATGCGCCCCCTGCTATCCCAGACCTGGGCCCCCTCCCAGCTCTGCCAGTGCACCTCAAAGCTGGCTTGCAGCCCCCCTCCCACCATTGCAGGCCTGTCTGCACCCCACCTACTCTGCCGATGTCCCTGAGTCCTGAATTACAGCATCCCCTGTTGTGCCAGTGCTGCTCCCCAACAGCTCTGCCAGTGCACCTGTGACCTGATTTGCAGTGTCTTCTACTTCTTAGTTGTCCCCGTTTTGCAAGGCACAGCAATCCTGGCAACATCCTTTGCTATGCTACTTTGTCCCACCTGCCCCAAACTCTGCCACTGCACCTCTGGCATTCTGTCTTTCTGTTTTTGTTGCTATGTCTTGTGTTTTGTTCTTATATTAAGTATATTCCAGGTTATCCAAACAGTAACAGTGATCATGCATTAGCTTTATTGTTAAAGCCAGCAAGGTCCTAGCCACAGCTCCCACTTGGCTAGAACACCCAAGCGTATGTGCTTATAATGGAGTATAGTTGCAACTCGTGGGCTATGGTGATACTATAGACACCAGTGACATGTAGTTATCTCTGATCACCAAGGGGCCTTGAGTACAGACTGTGTCAGGAAAAGGGCAAAGGAAGCCAAATTGGCAGATACACACTGTCTGAGTCTTTGAACTGAGCTGTATTTTCCAGTTAACTCACTGCCCTGATGTGGCTATGTTTTGCAGGTAGGGGATATCAACTGCCCCACGCTGACCTGACAGTGACTGCAGAGGAGCATGTGGATGAAGAGAGGTATTACCAGCTGTACCCAGGGCACATCCCCACCAGCCCTCTGCAGAAAACACTGCTGTCTGCTGGCTCAGCATTTATGGCTCTCTACAACCCCTACCGGCATGGTAAGCTGAATCTTGCAGCTTTTGTCCAGCTGTGGTCTCTGCATTCATACAGACTGTATTTCCCTCCCACCCAGGAGCCAGATCTGTGTTTCTTTTGGGAGTTTCCCTGGGGATTTTAATTCTTTTATTTCCTCATCTCTGCATTGTGGGAAAGAATTTGTGTTTAAGAAACTGAGAGACTGAGGCTGGCACGTAGGGAAGCTGTTAATGCAGACAGTTAGTGAGAAAGATTCTCCTGTACATCTCTGCTAAAGCATCTCATTCCAAACCTCCCAGTTCTGCTAACCTCACTCCCAATCTGCAATACTCCCTGCTGTTCCAGTCCCAGGCCCCATACATAGCTCTGCCACTGCACCTCACTCCTGATCTTCAGAACCTTTCTGTGTAGCACTTGTGACTAGTTGCATGGCAATTTAAACCCCAGAGGTTGGAGGATGGTCTAATGGTTAGGGTGTTTCACCACAGACTTCCTGAATGACCTCCAGCAAGTCATGTAATCTCTCTATGCCTCAGTTCTCCATGTGTGAAATGGGGATAATAGGACTTCTCTACCATGCAGGAGTGCTGCGAGGGTAAATGCATTAATGACTTTGAGGTGCTCAGATATTGCAGTGCTGAGGGCCACATAAGTACCTAAAACGTATTAGCCCTATCTTGTGTCCTCAGAATTTTCATTCTTAACCAGAACTGCTGTTTGTCTGTTGCTCTTTTATTGTCAATCAGTTTCCCATCCATTCTCTCTCTTCCCCCTCTTTTTTTCAGATATGGTGGCAGTCCTTGGTGAAACAACTGGCTCTTCAGCCCTGCGGAGCCTGAGGGATAAAATGAGGCACGACCCTGAAGGTTATCAGATCCTACAGTGCGTTATTGTCCATCTTGCATGGCCTGTGGTGGGGAAGGAGATAAGCTTATGAGGCAGCTCTCTGGCTGGAGCAATTGTATCTATACTGCACACTTCTGGGCAGGTAGTGCAGGCTCATGTCTACACGGGGAGGCTTCTGGAATCATTGTACTTACAGGGACAGGAGGATTATTGTTTAATTCCCAAGAGGTTTTCTGCTCCCCTGCTCATGTTTAGAATGATCTTTTTGACAAGTCCAAGAACAGCAGTCAACATGCTTAGGCACGCTCCTCCTTCAGGTATGCAGGCCTGCCTACTTCCTCTTCGGTTTCAGCTTTGCTGCTGCGGTTACTGGTGAACGTGCTCTTTCAAGATGTGGGAAATTGTGTGTATGTGAGCTCCCCCCACAGCAGTTCATGAGGGCGATGGCAACTCCCACCCCATGTGCCTGCTGCTGGATCTCATTGCATCAGCCCGCCAACGACTGCAGCCTCCATCACCGGTTTGTCCGCTTCTCCCACAACAGCCTGTGTACTTTCTTCCATGCCACTTCCTACACTCGAAACCCCTTCCCCAAGCTGGTTTGGAAAGGACACTAATCCTGTCCTTCTGATCCCTCCTTAAGACCCACTTCTGCTGTGATCCCTACAGGAAACTGCCAGCTGGTACAGGGTCTGTGCAAGTGCACGTTCTTATTACTGTTTCCTTTGTCCTCCCTTTTCTGTATCTTCTGTTTGCTCGTTACACCTACTTCTCATGTATTGTCTTAATGACACTGTAAATTCTTCGGGGCAGAGGCTGCCTTTTGCTCTTGTTTGTAGAGCGTCTGATACGTTGCAGCCCTGACCCTGATGGGGCTCAGGGTGCTACTACAATGAAATACTACATAATAATAGTAGGGCATGAGACAGGAAGTGCAGCTTAGTGACAACCAAGTGAAACAGAATCGTCAGATGCATAGGCGGGGTAAGTCCAAGGCACAACTTAAATCCCCCTTAATCCTTATCTGCAGGATTTAAGAGTGCCTAGGTCTAGCCTGTGTACATGGGGAGTTTCAGCCTGGAACCAAAGCTAGTATGTTATTGGCCTTTCAGTGCTTTGAATTGGCTCCTCCTTTAAATTTCTTTACTGAAAATCAGAGACATCCTGGAAAAAGGTGCCTTCTGTCTATGGGTCTTGTTCCCAGCTGTGCTCTGTGATAGGTCCTGAAGCTATTGAAGCACCAACAGCTCCGCAGGAGGGGGCATTCAGTCTGCATTTGGGACAGACTTTTCCCTCCACTGAAGTGCTGCTTGCTTCGTGAAGCCATGGCACTTTTGCTGTGAAGCCCTTTGGCGAAGTTTACCCCTCCCTGCCTCCACTGTTGTGCATGGTGCTACATACCTGTCTCTGTTGCCTTAGAGGTGGCTGCATTTCAGAGGTGCTGTGCACTGAGAATTTGGCATTCTCAGAGATGAGTCGTGCTGTGGTGCGATAACAGCTTTACTGCTGCTATGTCCCCGTTAAGTTCTCTGTGCCCTGATTCCCACTGGTGTGAGATAATAGGCAAGAAAGTGTTTGTGCCCAACTTTAAGAGCCAGTGGGGAAAGGTATCAGCAAAACCCTTGTGCCAAAGATGTGAATTCCAGCAATACAGCTGTCTGGGCAGCTGGCCCTGGTTTTCTCAGCTTCCCTTGGGAATTGCTGTGTTTCGTGGGTTGACTCAGCCACTCTGTTTTTCATTTGCAGAGAGCGGCCTCGGATCCGGCTCTCCACCCTGGACGTGATTGGACTCCGGGGACTGCCAAATGGAACATTTGGCCGAGAATATGTCCAATTTTTGGACAGCAATGTGAGTATGCCCTTGGGAGGCAGCAGGGTGTTTGGGGGCTGTGGATGGCATTAGCTGATCTATCTGGTGAGAAGAGCGTGAATGGGCTCCAGAGGGGGGTCTGAGCCATCTGGGAGTACAGGGAGAAAGCAGACAGGAGAGCCTAAAGAGAGCCTCCAGTGAAATTAAATGGGCCTAGTGGATAGAGTACTAGACTTGGACTCAGGACACCAGGGTTCTGTTCCTGGCTCTGTCAGTGGCCTTCTGGGTGATCTGGGACAAGTCACGTCACTGGTCTGTGCCTCAGTTTCCCTTTCTATAAAATGGAGATAATGATTCTGACCTCCTTTGCAAAATGCCTTAAGATCTCCTGATGAACAGTGCTATCTAAGAGCTAGGGGTTATTTTTATTAAAGAATCATCGTGAAACATGAATTCCTGGCAGGTAGCAGGGGCTGAACCTGGGTTGCTCTGATTTTGCAGAGGGTTTCTCCGGACACCAGGATGCCGGTCAAATTTGTTGATGACGAGGAGCTGGCCTATGTGATCCAGCGGTACCGTGAAGTCCATGACCTGATGCACACTCTCCTCGGCATGCCCACCAACATGCTTGGTGAGTCCAGACTGGGTGCAACCGAGAGTCGTTACCGTCTAGCATGCAGCTGTGTGAAATGAATTGGGGAGGTCTCAGCTAGGCTGCCAGTGGCCAGATGTCCACATCACAAAACCTGTCCCCGCAGCGTGGCCACCTTGTTGGCTGCCTTATCAGAGAGGCCAAGGACTGAATGAGCCATGGAGACTGAACTCCTCCAGGTTGGGGCTGGAGGCCATTGATAGGGAGGGTGTGGTGCACGTTTGCTTTGCCGCTGTCAGCATTCCATCTGCTCTGTGGATAAAGAGAGAACCTCAGACTCCAGGAATAATCACCCTTCACCTACTTGAGAGAGATGCTCACTGAGTCACTGGCATTGCTGAATAGGAAGAGGTTGGGTGGGCACTGCCCTGAAGGGCCGATGATGAAACCTGCAGTGCAGGGAAAACGACTGCATGAGTGGACAGTTTTGTAAGCCAAAACAAGCTTTGAGTAATTGTTGGCTGCATTCACAAGAAGCGAATGGGAGGAGAAAAGTTTTTAGTTGAGCTCTTATCCACAGATCAGCTCTGTCTAGTCTTCTGAATAAACTTAATAGCAAGTGGCAGGCTGAAATTGCTGACCTGCTGTTAGCTGAACAAGGCTTTAGGACCTTGCAGGAGCCTGGGCTTCCCAGTGTTTGGATGTTTATTTTAAGATGGCATGGTGCCTGCTGAGAGGCCTGACATTTGACCTACTCCACCCTTCCAGCCCCCTCTTTTTTGTCACATTGTGGAGACTACCAAGCTGCGAATCTTGCTGTTAAATAGAGCACTGGATTGGGATTCAGGAGACCTGGGGTCTGTTCCTGGCTCTGCCACCAACCTTCTGAGTGACCTTGGGCAAGTCACTTCACTACTCTGTGTCTCAGTTTCCCCATCTGTTTAATGGGGATAGTGATCGTAACCACCTTTGCAAAGTGCTTTGAGATCTACCGATGAAAAATGCTATAAAAGAGCTAGATATTATTAATATTCTAATATGCTTGAATGCCAGCAGCTCAGGGGTCCCGAGCAACCCTACAATAAAAAACCTGTGCAAGTAGCTCAGTGTTCCTGAACAGCCTGACAACAATACGGTAATACCTATGATGATGTGATTTGGGCAGCTAACTTTCTTAGACACCTTTGAAAATCACAGCCTTCATTTTTAGGTTGAACTTTTTACTTGTTGTATAGAACCTGAAAGTTAGGTCTGCAGTATGGGTGCTTATTTATTTGATTACCTTCAACGGGTGCGTCTGTCTCACACCAGCGCATGGCCTGGCATGCTCTCATCCTTCTGCAGCGCCTCAGAATAAGTTAAGTTGGCTTGAGAGTTTAAGGTCCTGATTCTGCTCCCATTGAAGTCAAGAGCAAAACTCTCATTTGCAGCATTGTCTGAAAAGAGCAAGGATATTTGCATCAGCAGTGTCATGCTCATTCTGTGGAGAGGGCCAGATGGCATAGTTTAATTATGAGCCACGGACTGGGGCATTAGAACAGAGCAGTGGTTGCACTTCGGTCACATTTTGAAGGCTTTCTTCACATAAAAACATGCTTTACCAAAAAAAAGAAAAGAAATCTTAGATTCTGGAGAATCTAAATATGCCAAGTGGGCAGCAGAAAAACATCGAGCAGGCCAGATACTTACTACCCTGGGTTTACAGTGTAAATTAGAGGGCCACTTGGAATAGTGATTTCAAGCCCCTGAGTTCCCTGATCAGTTTTTGTCCTTTTACAGTCATTTTCTTTCCCTTTTCCCATAGGCTGGGTGCAAGATCCTCACAAACAAGTCAGTTTAACTAAGGACTTGATCCAGTATCCGTTGAAGTCAGTAGCAGCCTTTCTATTGATTCTAATGGGCTTTGGATCAGCTTCTACCGGATTATACAGGGAAAACAGCAAAACTGACTATACACAAACTGTCAGAGAGTGAAATCAGAGAGCCAGATTCTCAAACCCGTTGACTCCAGTTGAGAATCTGATCCAACTGTGCATGTTACAATTACAGGGCCAGCTGCACCTCTGTCCCCTTTCTGGTCTCTGAAAGGCAGTGGTTCTCAACCTGCAGGATGCATGCAGCCCAATTTGCACACAGCTGTGGCCCAGCTGTGTGCTAAAGGCTGCCCAGCCTACGCAGCGGGGTCTGCGTTCCTGATTGCGTGGCAGGGTCTAGATCAGGGTTGTCGCCCAGTCTGCCCAGCGGGATCCTAGGTTGGGGCTCCCCACCTGGCCCCACGGGATCCGGAGTTCCAGGGTCGGGGCTGTCAGCTCGCCGGTCGGGGGTCCAGCGTCCCTGTCACCCAGCCCCGGGCTCTGCTCTTGGCCCCACTCTGTGGAGGGGTCTCTGGGCGGGAAGTGCTGGGCATAGGGATCTGGGTCGGGGTTTGGGGGGGCACTGTGGTTCTCAACCTGCGATCCAGGTGACACACAACTATAAATAGGTTGAGAACTACTGCTCTAAGGGCACCCTTCAGGTGTCAGCCTCGTGCCTTTACCTGTCCCAGGGTGGAAATCTGCAATTCTCCCAGTCAGGCTCTGGGCTACAGCACCTTGTGGATCAACCATTCTTGTCGAGCAGGTCTGACAGGGATCAGACACCTGTGGGTCTTCCCTGTGGGAGTCTGTGACCAATGGTGAATAGAGTGATCAGACGGCCTTCTAAATCGGAGGATTGTTTATTTAACAATAGGACCAAAGCATTTAAAGAAAAAGAATTGTAAACCAACAGTCTGTATACACCTCCTCTTACCTAATGGTTTACCACCCCCTTACGGTAGCCCCCTGGACCGTCTCACCCACTGTCCCTTAGCAACCCTCCAGTGCCATTCTGTTTCCTTCCTGTTTGTGTTTCCTAGCGTTCCATCCCATTAAACTAAACCATCTATTTGTACGATAACCAACCCCATAACCAAGTCAACACACAATATTCATAAATTATTGTAGAGCATCTTCACAGGCGTCACAGAGCCAAACCTAGTCATTCCTGCATCATATCCAGAGCGGCACACTGAGCTGTTGACGGTGGCTCTCCATGCCATCACCAAATGCCAATAGGAGGAGGCCCCTCCTTAGCTAGAAATAAGGTGACCAGATAGCAAGTGTGAAAAATTGGGACACGTTGTGGGGCGGTATAATTGCCTATATAAGACAGAGCCGATAATATCAGACATCTGGTCACCCTACCTGGGAAGTTAGGGTCTGATTATTTCTAGAGCCCAGAGGAAATACGTACAATCTTGGTACACTCTGAATGATGGCCCAAACAGACAGCTGAGGAAATAATTCACTAGGAGGAAGAGGATGAAAAATAAAATGACTCAATTACTCTGTTTTTGACATGTGTCTAGATAGGGAACTCTCATTCTCCTGCGTCTTCTCTGGCTTTCTTCCAGGGGAGGTTGTGGTGAAGTGGTTCGAAGCCGTTCAGACTGGCCTGCCCATGTGCATTCTGGGAGCGGTATTTGGCCCGGTTCGTCTCAATGCCCGGTAGGTTGATCAGCCTGCAGGCTTCTGTAGACCCTATGCCTGGTTTAAAAGTCTGATTAATGAGAGGTTTTCTCTCCCATAATGTGTGTCTTCAAGATCCCAGATAAAATGGTAGCAGGTGGGCATGACAGAGGGGAATCATGTTCCATAAATATTTATAGGCAAAGAGGGCCTGGTGTGGAAGGAGATTATCCCACCCAAGAATATTAAAGGTCTTATGGCACCTGTCTAACATCCCGAAAGGGAATTAACCTTCTTGTCTAGGTCTGATTTATGCCATGAATCCTAATAGGGCCTCCAGTCTGGAACCACTGTTCCTACCAACACTACCCAGTGAAATGTCTTCATGCAACAGAAAGCACCATTTTATCTAGTAGTTAAAGCAAAAGACTAAGAGTCAGGCCTCGTGGGATCTATTCCCATGTCCACCTCTGACTTCGCAGTGCGTCCTTTAGCACTTCTCTTCACCATCTCCCCCGCTGTAAAATGGGATAACAAGATTTGCCAGTCTCTGTGCTATGGAAGTGTTATTACATCATTACGTACTCAGAAAATGGATCACAGCAATGGTACCTCTCAGCCCAGAGGCCTCAGATTCTTCTTGGGGCTGTCTCTAGGCACCCCACATATTGGCTTCTGGGAAGCAGCATCGTTTTGTGGTTCAAGCGTGAGACAGTCGGGAGATGTGGGTCTTGTTCTGGATCTGTCACTGGCTCATTGTGTGATCGTGGGTAAGACACTTCCCTTCTCTGGACCATAACTGCTTCATAAATTAAATGGGGAGAATGAGCTTGACCTGCTCATGGCAGGGGATTGTGAGACTAAAACAATTAGTGCTGCTAAAGTGCTTTAAGGCCCTCAGATGAAAGGTGCTATAGAGTGTATAGTAGTATTGTGTGCTGCTGTGTACAGTAATATTGTGTTTGGCTATTGGATTGTGTTCCCAGGGAAGAAAGTAAAACCATTTCCACGCCTTTATTGCAGGAAGCTGCAGATCCTGACCGTGGAGCTCATTCCCTGGGCTGTTCAGAGTGGCCGCAATGCCAGCTGTGTCCTGAATTTCTACTATGAGAACCGCTGGGAGCAGACGGTGGAGTCTCTGAGGGAGGAGATTGGAATCTTACATCCCCCTGCTATTTGAGTGTGAAAGTCTGTGGGGTCCAGGGGGCATACTGGGCTTCACACCGACGGGGTGGAGTCTCACTGGGCACCATGCATGAGGAACAATGATTAAATCCTTTGCAGGTTCGAGTCTCCTCCTGGGAATTCTCCTACAGCAGTGGAGGGCTTCAGTCTGCCCAAATGAGATGCTGGGTTGCCAAGAATGTAAGGGCTGCACCTAGGGCCAGATTCATTGCTCTCGTAAGCCGCTGCAGCTCTGCTGATGTCAGTGAATTTGCACTTTCTCACACCAAAGGTGAATTTGAACCCTGTGGCTGTCTTAGTCCTCAGCGTAGAGATATGGCCCATGGAGCTAAATCCCACCATGCAGTGTGCCAGCTAGATCCCAGTAGAGGCTGGGCCATGGAGTCTCCACGCGCTGCGTTTCTTCACAAGACCCCATGGTAGGGTCCCGTGGTCTGCATTCAGTTATCCTGTAATACTGGAGTGGGGAAGAGGGGAAGCAGAGCTGGGTTAAAGTAGCTCTGGACCTATCTAGTAACTTTTGGCTTCTGGTTGCTATAACATTCCCTAGGTGAATACTACACCCCTGGGGAGCTGAGAGACTTAATTCCCTAGGGTAGCGCTTCTCAAGCTATCTGATGGGGGGGACTGGCAGTGTTTTTTTCCAATGTGCACGCAGACCGGCAGCTGATGGTTCGCAGACCGGCACCGGTCCGCGGACCACCACTTTGAGTAGCACTACCCTAGGGGACTATTCTACCCTAGTTAAAGCCAATTGATTTACAAAGCAGCGCCTGGGTAGACTCATTGCCTATGACAAAGTGACAGCTGATCAGCGCTAGTGCTCTGCTCTGCCCCCAGCTTTACCGGCTTGCACTGATGGTGGATGTAGGAATGTATTTCGTGTCTCTAGTACAGCTCGATCGATCAATCGCATACCCGCTTTGGCAGCTGGAAAGGAGTTAGGCTTTCATTCAGTCACAGCGAAACCAAAACCCACTGAGTTGGGAGGGCATGTGTGCCACAGTGTGTCAATTGCTGCATACAATTTAAAATAAACAAAATACACCACTGGCATCCCCCTCTCTGACTGTCTCAGCAGATAGGCCAAGGATTTAATGGGCCACGGGGCCTGAGTTCCCCTCTTGTCCCCAACTGCGTCCCTTCCAGTTTACAATAGAGGCACAGTGACAGGCTCGCCAGGGGGAATCACTTACTGACCCTGTCCAGGCTCTGCCTGCTCCAAAGAGAGAAGATTTCAGTCCCCACTAATTCCACATGATTTTATCTTTGTTTTAAACAGTGAACTAGCTCTCTGTGCACTCCAGGGGCGTGAAGCTGTATATCTGCAGAACAGAGTGAATGAGAATGAGGTGATGAATCCTACAGGGAGTGGAATTGTGAGATTGCACATGCTGTTTATGCTGGGTCAGTGTTTATAAACTGATTTCTGTGCGGTGTAACTAAGTTGGGTTCTATACTTATAAGGCAAATAACAAAGCCCAGATTGAATAGTTCTCCATGCTGGGCTGGGACACACCAAGCAGGATGTATTTTAATGTGGTGTTTTGAGGCTGACGTTCCTTGTTCATGAATAAAATCCCTGGTGACACTTGCAGCTTTGTCTCCCCCCAGCACACAGATCAGATGATCTGACATGTAACCTCATCCTTCGGAGGGGTTTGTTCTTTGTATGTTTGCTGCCGCCAGAAACAGGTCACCAGTGTGTGTGTGCAGCATGCCTCCCAAGTGGAATGCAGACACAAAGCAGGCTTTGTATGCGCATTTTCTATAGTGGCTGTGGTGGCAGAATTACCTGCTCTCTGATAGGGCCGCATTGGTGCAATTGGGAGCCAGACCTTGTCGCCAGCATACACGCTGCAGACTGCTGATAACCTGGGGTTTGGTCCTGGATCAGCTCTTTTCAGCCAGTGTTTGCAGCCAGTTGTTGGGATTAATTGCTTCTCCCTGTTTTTGTAGTACATTGCCACAGGTGGGGTGGGACACAATGCCTATGGAGCACAGGGTGCCTTTGCAAACATCAGTTTAATCTTCACAACCCTCTGAGAGACGGATCTTATCATCCGTGATTTACCAGTGGGGTAACTGGGTGACAAAGAGGACAAGTGACTTTGTTACGGTCCCCCAGTGGATTAGAGGCAGAGCTGGGGCTAGCATCCGGGAGTCTAGATTTCCAGCCCCCATGCCCTACCCATTAGACCGCACTCCCTCCGCACAGAGCACACACCATGCAGATAGCGTTTTGACTTTCCACAATGGGATGCAAAGAGCTTCCAAAAACATTGGACGTGTCCCTCCAGCAACGGACCCAGCACAGTATCCGCCTCCCCACACGTTATCAGAGCACTGGGGTACATGCACCTTCTGCACAGAGCACCAGTTCACTGTGGTCTAAAGATTCCTGTTCTGTGAATGGCGTCTGGAAGCCACTGCAGGTGGTTGTGAGGTCTTGCTCACAGTCTCACGGTCTTTGCTGCAATGCTCGGCTACCAGTGGTGAGAGCCAGACAGACTTGTCGAACTCCCTCCAGCAGCCTGGGGAGGCTAGTAACACCTGTACCTGGCACTTGTCCCTTCTGAGGCCACAGTCTGTTCTCTTCATGCTCCCTCTTGTGTATTTCAACTTCCTCCTCTCATCTCTGTCCCCCCAAAATGCATCCCCCTTTCCCAGAGCGCTGCCCGAGCCTTCCTGCTACTTGAATCATGGCACTGACTGCAGCTCCGGCTTCGTTCTCGTTTTGGAAACTGGGCTGTCCCCGGGAGCTAACTCATGGTCAGGTGTTTCTCAGAGAGACTGGAGAGGTCGGGAGGGGCAAGGGAAAACAACAGTTGCTTGCAGCGAGCTTGGCCTATCCCAGCTTCTCACCCTCCCCACTTCTGTTCTCATGCCAGGAAACAGCAGAGGGGCTGGTGATTCTATTCTGCAGAGGAAGTTAGAACGGGGATGAGAAGATGGCCCAGAGCCCAGAATGTGCACGGACAGGCTGAGCAGGGAGTGCAACTCTCCTATCCTGCTTGGGGAGCTGTGTGTGGGAGGGAATGCACTTTAAAGAATGCATTGGGGTAGGGGGAGCTAGACTGGAGGGGTCTGGCCGGGTGCTGGTGGATGAGATATCCCTCCTGCCTGCCTATGTACCTTCCCAGGGGGCCTGTGGGGGAAGTGTCATTTCTTCATCTACTGAGGACTCAAATAAATTTGTTAGTCTCTAAGGTGCCACAAGTACTCCTTTTCTTTTTTGCGAATACAGACTAACATGGCCACTACTCTGAATACTGAGGACTCTGTAACTCCAGCCCTGCCTCTCCTCTTCCTCCACTCTTCACCCTCCTTCCAAACCTCTTCCCCTGACCCCTCCCTTTGCGGTTTCACCCACTTCTAAAACTGTGTCAAATGTCACACTGGAGCTGCCTCCCAAATCAGTGGAAAGGCCGAGCCCATCCCAGCTTCTGTGAAGTCCTCCCAACAGTGCTCCAGTTCTACTGGCCAGGCCCTGATCTGGGTCTCAACTGGTATAATCTTGTGGCCCTAGCCTTGATCATAAGCTCTAAAATGAGAGCCCTGTTATCCGCTTGGTACCTGTCAAGAGACGTGGTAAATCCATTTATCACATAGCTCTGCATGGATCTCACTGCCCTACAGGGAGGGTGTGTATATCTATTATCTCATCTATACAAACAAACAAAACTGGATTAATGGAGTCAGGGCTGTTTCTGAACTCCATAGGAAATCCTGAGTTTAAGGTTCTTTGTTAAATGTTATGACATAACCACTGCATCTTTCATAAATGACGGTTCAATAAACTCACTTGTAAGCAAAGTACATGTAGAATCAGGATTCTCCTTTCCTATTGATGTAAATCAGGAGAAGCCCCAGATAAGTTACAGTGTAAAACTGGTGTCAGTGAAAAGAGAATTTGGCCTAAGGTCTGTCTCTATCAATGGGTTACCTTTTGAGGTGTCTGAATTTTTACAGTATTAATCTAGAAGAACACAAAGAAATGCTATAAAACTGGTGCTGACTTTCAGGAAGGAGTCTGATAGATTGTCAGCTCTTTGGGACGGGGCCTGATATTTACCCTGTTTCTAAAGCACCGAGCACCATAAGACCTGGAGCTGTTTGGTCTTTAGGAGCTACTGCAATATAAAAGTTAAATCATAAATTTCACATTTACAGCTGCACCACAACTTTCACAAGAACTTAACCTGGAGCCCATCAGTAAGTGGGATGAGTTTGGAAATACTGAATGTTTTTCTATACATCTATGCATTCATGAAAATAAAGGCCTGATCCAGATTCTATTGTGATTGATGAGAGTCTTTCATGTGCGTTGAACAGGAGTTGGATTGGACCCATAATCCACACTTTAAATGCATTTTTCAATACAACTTTAACTGGAAGTGTGTTAGTGCCTCTATAATAATAATAATTAATACCTAACTTTTATACAGCACTTTTCATCAGTAGATTGCAACACTTTACAAAGGAGGTCAGGATCATTATTCTCATTTTACAGATGGGGAAACTGAGGCAGAGGTCAGTGAAGTGACATGCCCATTATAATGAAGGATAGAAAAAATCACTCCTTGGCTAGAAGGAAAGTGGACACAGACCCTTTAAGATTAATGTGCGCCGATAAAGTCAGGGAAAATAGAGATGTCCTGAAGTATTCCTCCCACCATTCAAAAGGTTCACAACTGACACAATAAGGGCAGATTCCTAGACAGGGAGTTAGCTCAATACTGACATTAATGAGTCTGCTGCTCTTGTGTGTTTGCGCTGCTCCCTGATGAACTGGGTGAACTTTTGGTAGAGCCAACCTAGGTTTGTTACATATTATTGTTATATTATTATATATAACATGTTATATTATTGCTCATCATTGAACCGTAAATTGGTGTTTTCAGGGATTCATAACTTGGCCATCAATATGTTAGAAATATCATGTCTTGGCTCAAAGTTCCTACATCTCAGTCCAAGGTATTGGGTTTTATTTTATTTAGCAGTGTTGTGGATGGTTTCAGAAACCCTTGTAGGGTAAAAAAAAAATGTCTCCTTGATTAAAATTAATTTTCAGCCATGGAATATCTTCAGATTAGACTCAAAGGGATCTAGGGACTGGCTTAAAAGTCCAGTACACTCAGTGGAAAGACTCCTATTTTCTTCAATGGGTTTTAAATCAAACCCGTAATCTCCTCTGAGTATGGAGAAATGTCAGGGGCAGATGAAAGTATGAATATGCAACCCCCACATCTGCCACTAAAATAACATTTTAGTCCCTGATCCTGCACTCAGTTCTGCAATTTATTGTTTATAGTCTCTATGCCAGCTCAGCAGTTCACCTAGATGCAGGGCTGGAGCTTTAGCAGGTGAATAACTTTGAAATTTAGGTGTGGGGCTACTCTTTTGACTGAAGTTACCCACATGCTTAACATGTTTGCAGGACTTGGGCCTTAAAAAATATCCTCAAAATAAACTGATTTAAACAAAGGATACTTTTGTGGGGTTAAAATCCTATATTTTTTACTCCTAACCCTTTCTTCCCCTAACAAATCTTGCCCTCGAAATAACATCAAACAAACAAAAACAAACAGCCTTTGAAGGAAAAATATCGGAGTAATTTTGATGTTTCCCAGAGTAATTTTGATGTTAATCGCGTTTTGTGTGTTTTAAATAGCATCCTAAAAAAGAACCAATTTAAAAATAACTTCACAACTAAGCAGCTAAAAATACTTCACCACAAAGCTGGGGAGTTTTAAAATAACATTGGCCAAAATTAAAACACAGTTAGAGGTAACAGAGTAGCAGCCGTGTTAGTCTGTATTCGCAAAAAGAAAAGGAGTACTTGTGGCACCTTAGAGACTAACACATTTATTCGAGCATAAGCTTGCATCCGATGAAGTGAGCTGTAGCTCACGGAAGCTGATGCTCTAATAAATGTCAAAAAGAAAAGGAGTACTTGTGGCACCTTAGAGACTAACAAATTTATTAGAGCATAAGCTTTTGTGAGCTACAGCTCACTTCATCGGATGCATCCGATGAAGTGAGCTGTTGCTCACGAAAGCTTATGCTCTAATAAATTTGTTAGTCTCTAAGGTGCCACAAGTCCTCCTTTTCTTTTTGCGAATACAGACTAACACGGCTGCTACTCTGAAACATCTAATAAATGTGTTAGTCTCTAAGGTGCCACAAGTCCTCCTTTTCTTTTTTATGGGTTTCATAGTAACACCAACCTTCCAAGTACCCAACTGATTTTTTAAAATGCCACAGCGAAGCGCACGGGTTGGAAACTGACATCCTACAAAAACGAACCGATTCAGCGACCCACTGTTAACTCGCCCACAAGCCACGTTTGCTCGGGAGGGTGCAAAATACGACTCTGGTGGGACTCGAACCCACAACCTTTGAATGACTTCGTCTGTCATCGATCTAGAAGTCCAATGCGCTATCCATTGCGCCACAGAGCCTGCCGGATAAACCCAGCCTCCTCCGCATCCCCTTCTTGACCTTTGCAAGGCACCGCTTGGCTCCAAGCGACTCGCCTTGCCCTCGTGCGGCGCCTGGGTTTGATGGGCCGCTCCGCTCTCCATCGCCGACCCCCCCCCAGCCTCTCCCCAGCCCCAGGCGCCCTCCGGCGCAGAGTTCGCCAAACTTCCCCCGTCGCGCGCCGCCTCCTGACTCCTTCCAGACACTTTTGCGGCCCCGCGCACGCTGCAGCTGGTTCCAGACGGGGCCGGGCGGCAGCGCGGAGAGACCAGACAGAGCTGGGGGGGGGAAGGGGGGGTACAATTAACTCAGATCTACCCCCGGGGGGGGGCATGTGCGATGGGGTGGGGGGTGGGGGAGAACAATGCCCGGGAAGTAGGAAGAGGGGAGTGACGCGCCCTCTGCTTTCGGCAGGAGACCACGTGTAGGATGTGGACAAAAGAACTACAGCTCCCAGCATGCCGCGCGGCTCCCAGCCCGCCCTCCCCTCCCGCATTGCTGCAGCGGCGGCAGGTTGCTCTGGGCAGGGGCAGCAGCGGCCGCAGGAAGCCGCCGGGCGCCCAGCCGGGCCATGCGGGAGGCGCAGCCCCCTGCGCGCCTCTGAGAGGCGGGCGCCGAGCAGCTGGCAGCCGCTGGCGGGGCGGACGGGAGCCGCCGCAGCGCGGGGTCCGCTGCGGGACGGTCCCGCCCCGGGGTAAGTGCGGGGAGCTGTGGGTCAGGCGCCCCCCGCCCCCTGCAGCGGCCCAGCCTCACCCCAGCGGGTCCCCCGGGCTGGCTCGGCCCCGGCCTGGGGGCGCCCCCGCTGCCGGTGTGGGGAGGGAGGGAGGCTTGTTGCGGCTACGGGGACCTTTTCCTCCCTTTGCTGGCGGGGTGGGGGGTGTCCGGCGGCTCGGCCAGGTACAGAGATCCCCGGCCCGGCCCCGGGGGGCTGCTGTTGGCGGGGAAACCCACTGCTGCCCTTCGGCGGGTCCCTCTTTCTGTGGGGAGAGGCTGCTGGGAAGGGCGCGGGATGAGCCATTGTTTGCTGGGGGCGGGGCGATCACCCCCCGAAAAGGGGGTTTAGGCTCCCTGCCATGACTGAGCCGGATTGGCTTAGGGGTGGTGCGGGGGTGGGGACTGGGAAATCGCGGTCACCTCTCTTTGGCGACACGACTGTGGTCCCCCTCTTGCTTTTAGCCCCCCAGGGTCAATAGTTGCAAAAGAGAGACCGGTTTCAGAGTAGCAGCCGTGTTAGTCTGTATTCGCAAAAAGAAAAGGAGGACTTGTGGCACCTTAGAGACTAACAAATTTATTAGAGCATAAGCTTTCGTGAGCATCCGATGACGTGAGCTGTAGCTCACGAAAGCTTATGCTCTAATACATTTGTTAGTCTCTAAGGTGCCACAAGTACTCCTTTTCTTTTTAAAAGAGAGACTGTGGCTTTCCTTCCCCCTCAAGCGGCAGACTTGCCCTTGGCTAGAAGATCAGCCTGCTGCAATGGACCGTTTAGACCCGAGTCAGGTGGCGGTGTGAGGGTTCCTGATGTGACAGCCCAGCAAACTGTGGAGCTCTCGTTTCCTGGCGGTGAGCCCTGCCTGTGTAACCCAGCTGGGTAGGACGGTAGTACAGCCCCTTTCTGAAAGAAACTAGCGGGAGGTGCAGGGTTGGATGGTAAATCCTGTTTGGAGTCTTTGAGGAGTGCAGTGATCAAAAAGGGGACAAAAGCCTGGGTCATCAGTTGTATTCTTAGTTCAACCTCTATGTTGCCTAAACACAAGAGATGCTTCTTGGTAGCATGAAAAGGGGCCTGGTGTATACTGCTGCTGTTAACAGAGCACCCAAATGTGTGCTGGGCTCTCTGTGATCCCATTGGAAAGGCAAGCTCTTTGCCTGGAAGCAACTACAATTAGTTTTGCAAAAAAAAAAAATCTCTCTTGAGCTTTGTTAGTTGTATCTCTCTGATGCTCATGGGTCACATCCTGTCCCCTTGTGGTAGGCCATGAAGGGCTTCCTTGTATGCTGCTGCTGATTTCCACTCCCTCCCACTTAAGTTCTTCGTATCAGAGAAGAGTGAATCACTGACCCTCTGCATCTTTCTTTAACATAGTGCATCTGCCAGGCAGGCCCAGTTAAGCTCAATTATCTATTTTTATGACTCTGCTAGTGACCCTTGCACCCCTTGATAATCTGTACTTCTACACTTAAACTCTGTACGGTTCATTTTTTTTTAAAACATCATCCTAATAAAATTTATTTGTGATCCTGTTGCTCCTGTTGGGAGGGTTTAATAGGACCCATGATACCTGCTGTAGGTGTAGGAGAGAAAGCAGGAGGAAATGCTGGAGGAGATGGAATGAGAGATATGGGCATTGGGTGGAATCATGCAGAGCTATGGAAATGAAGAGAAGTAGTAAAATGCAGGAAAAGAATGGAAGTCAATGGAGAGGTTAAAGAACGGGGAAGACCCGGCCAGAGCAATAGGCTTAGCAGCTGTACTTTAGCTTGTGTGGTGGGGAAAAGCCATGGCATAGGAAGTGCTTGCAACTGGAATTCCCTGAGGATGGGCTGTCCTCTGGGTAGAGAGGAAGAGATGGATTTCTGGAGCTATAGCAAAGAAAGGGGCAGCGGGATTTGGTGAGGGTTTAGGTGCCAGGGAGGAGGAAAAAGAGAAATCAGAACTAGCTGGCACTGATGCAAGCTGGAGTGATGGGAAGAGTGCTGGCACGGCTGATGCTGATGGGATAAGGGCAGAGAAGGACCATGAAACAGGATGTGTGGAGTCAGCAGTTGACTCAGTACTGTCACTCAAATCCTCACCGGTATACATTACTTGGGACCTGATTGAAAGATAGGCAGTTGGCAGGCCAATGGAAGTAACCCCAGCAGCTGGGACTATATAAACAGACAGGAAGGATGTGCCAGGGAAGAGAGTAGGGAACTTGAAGGCAGGTGAGTGGGCTGTACTTGTCCTCAGAAGCGGGTGCTGGCTACTCACAGTAAATAACACTCCAGGAATTGGCTTGCTGACGGGCTATAATCAAGCCTGGTGGTGGTTCAGAACACCTGAAGTGGTGGTGGTCTGTTACTGAGGCTGGAAAAGACTTTCAGGGGACCACTGTGTGACGGAAGAGTTTGGAAGGGAAAGATTGGCACAACCGTGGATGAGAACTATGAGGTGGGCTGGGTTGTGGGCTCTCCTAGGAACCTGGCCACACCATTGCAGACAGTTGGATTGTGTCCTTTCTGACTGGGTGCTGAAATGAAGTCCAGCAGGATACAAGATCGTGCTCAGATCTCCTTTGATGTTGGAACGTTGTTCCTGTGCTAGGCAAGACAGCCCATGAAAGGTACAGAAGCTGGAGTCACCCCAGAATAGTGAGGCTTCATTTACACACATGTGCATTGCTGGGGAAGGGAGGAGCTGTCTGCATCACCTCCTTACCCTGGAGGGCAGGTCCTCCAGGGATGTCCTATGTAGAATCCACGCACCCCACAGCCATCCTAGGTGTGTCCCCACCTTAGTCGGCACTGCTCACTTTTTGGGCCGTGGTGGCTGCCTGGTTGTCCCGCCAAAAGGAGGCAGGCTCTCGCCCCCTAATGATAGATAGGGGGATAGATCTCTCATGGGGCGCTGCAGCTAAATAAGTATTCACAAAAGCAAGCTAGCAGGAAAGAGTTAGAATCTGCCTGGCTAACTACCCTCCTCTTCTGGCTGCTTGCCTCATTTGGCTCCTGGGCTGATATCTCACTGGCTCTCCAGTATCCACAGGTCTCATCTGCACTAGGAAAACTAGGAGCAGTAAATCGCCATCACAGAACTGCCCCTGCAGCGAGTGAGTTACGGGTCCTAATTTTCCTTGTGCCGGTGCAGCCAGACAAGCCCTGAATTCCTAATGTAAAAATCAAGCAGGAGATAAAGACCTGGTTTGAGCAAAGCCTCCCAGGCCCCCGCTTCATGTCAGGAAGGAGCAGAAATGGTCACAGGCCCAACGTCAAAGCCTGTCTTCTTGGGAGCAGCTCCTGCACCTTGATGCTTTGTGAGATTGCTGGGATGCCCTGAGGAGGTTCCAGGGGGTGGGACTCAGGGTTTTTTTTGCTCCTGGCTGAGTGCTGCCTGCAATCCCAGCACTTCTGTATCTAATGATCTGACTCTTCCTTCTGCAGGCATATGGAGTGACTTGGTTAAGTGTGTGTCCAGCTCCGTCTCCCCTGTGAATGCTTGGGAGTGCTTGGCACACAGCCCGCTTTGGGGTGGAACACCAGATGCCTCAGAAAACATGTGGAACTGGCTGGAGAGGGAAAGACAGACTTGGTGCTTTGAACAGGGTGCCCATATCAGCATTGTGATCTGCATTAAATGATGGTGTTTGTAGGAGGTTTGTGAGTCTGATACCCATGGAAAGAGGCTAACTGTTGCTCAGGGAAAAGCCCCAATCAAATCTATGTGGTCAGACCCCTGCGTGGAGTTCCTCTGAAATCAATAGGGCCCCTTGCGCATACAGGGCTTTGCCCACAGATGGAGCAGCTTGCAGGAGTGGGGCTTAGATGGGCTGCAATGAATAATGCTTCTCCCTCCCCCCCCCCCCCCCGATAAGCACCCCCCGTCTCTTCAAATATGTTTGTACAGCACCAAGCATGATAGGGCCCTGACCCTGACTGGGGCCTCTCAGAACTTCTGTAATACAAGTACCCACCTACCTTATTATCTTAGCTATCTGTGATGCTCCCCATTATACCCATTTTACAGATCAGGGAACCAAAGTACAGGGAGGTTCAGTAGAAGAACCAGGAACAGAGCCCTGCTCTACTTCCCCAGCCCTTCCCCCAACAGAACCACTGAATCACAACACAATGTGCCAAACAAAGAGCAGGTCCCTGCCCGGGTGAAAGGCACGAGAGGACGGGATATGCTGGAGAGGTCATGGGAGCTTTCAGGAGGAAGTGGGTAAGGAGAGAGCTCGATGGATGTTAATATGGAGCAAGCAGGGCTGGAAGTTTGGGAGAGTCTGGGATCCTTGAACTGCGAGAGGGATTGCACGCAACGTTCCCGGGAAATCTGGGTCCATGATCACGTACGGGTGTTATAGGCGTGCCTAGGGGATCCAGTCAGCAGCCACGGCCGCCCTGTGTAGCATCATTTTATTGGCTCCTCAGATGTGCATCAGGGCACACATCCCCTGGGTTAGGTTCCTGCATTAACAGCCTGTCTCCAATAAGCAGGCTATTCTCTGCAGCCCCCAGCACTGCTGTAGCTAACCTCGGTGGACAGGGAGAAGTGTGTGATGCAAAAGAGATGGTTCCTTCAGTGAGCTCAAAAGCAGCCTCGCTCCCATGTTTGTCTGGGGAGAGTGAATCCCAGGGGATGACTGCACAGAGCACCCTATCTCCCCCCAGACGTCACCTGGGGATCAAAGAACTGAAAGGTTCCTGGCCAGAGCTTGTAATTGTGAGGGGATCCTCTGCTGCCCCAATCGCTGTGAGACCAAGGGGTTTGCCAGTCCAGGGATTTTAAATCGGTTCGCAAGAGTGAATAGGAAATAATGTGTTAATTTCCTTCCCTTTCACCCTGAGTCAGGAAGGACCAGCCTTATCCGTGGGGCCTTGAGCTCCCAGCGTGGGAGATTAGCCTATGGCTGCCTTTCCCGCTTGAGGCGCATGGAAGGATTCCTCCATAGGTTGCTGCCCTTCTGTGCCACTGCTAGCGAACGTGTCAGCCCACATTCCCATCTGGTCTGGCTGTCAGTGTGGGGGCAGGAAGGTGGAAATGCAGGCGGAGAGTCACAGCTGACCTGAGAGTCTGTGTAGGGGGGAGTGTCTAGCAGTGTGTGCTTGAGGCTGATCACTGGCATTGCCCGGTGCCCCTTGGGAGGAAGGCATGAAGGCTATGCTTACACAGCCCCTGTCCCTGCTCTACTGCCCCCCCGTGGTGTGCATCTGGGACACAGGTCTGATTTTTCCAGGAGCCCATCTGTGACCACGTTACCTGGGCTCCACTTTCTAGATCAGCTCTGGCTGCACCTCAGGTAGGATCAGCGAGGAAGTGGCATGATCATATGACAGTGTTTCTCCAGCTTTTGTATTGGTGACCCCTTTTCACACAGCAAACCTATGAGTGCGACCCCCCCCTTATCCATTAAAAACACTTTTTTTTGTATTTAACACTATTATAAATGCTGGAGGCAAAGCGGAGTTTGGGGATGGAGGCTGACAGCTCGCGACCCGCCCATGTAATAACCTTGTGACCCCCTGAGGAGTCACGACCCCCAGTTTGAGAACCCCGTCATACAAGAACCTGCAAAGCCTTACAGAGCTCAAAGGACTTAGGTCCTCTTTTCTGTCCTAGTTCCTGTTTATGCATGTGTGTGGGTTGTTGTTTTTTAAGACCTGTCAAAGGAGCATGCAAAGCTGAAATGCTTAGTAGGCCATGTGGTCTAGCACTTGGAGCCAGAGCGTGGGGTGCTGGAAGAGCTAGCCCCATTGAGCCACCAACTTGCCACGGCACAGCCGGAGAGTCAAATCCGCTTTGGTCATAGCAAAATTGGAGTAAAGTGAAAGGAGGCGCCTTGGTATAAATTGGAGGCTGATGAGCTTTTCTGGGTCTATAGGTCTGAAACATAATTCTTGTCACTGATGCATTGCTTTCCAGCCACTATCTGACAACTGCACAATGGTCCCTTGTGTATTATCCCCATTTTACACATGGGGAAACTGAGTCAAGGAGTTGGCATAACTTGTCCAAGGCAACAGAGAGAGTCTGTGTCAGAACTGGGAGTAGACCTCTCTTTCCCAGTCTCGTTCTCGAGCTATTGGCACATGCCTCTCCGCTATCTCAGTATCTGTCAGATTATGTCCCTATGTTCAGCTCCCCAAATGTGAAAAGCCATATCTCATGCAGGTGTAAATCAGCATAGTTCCACTGGTTTGACTGCAGGGCATCTCTGTGACATGAACGGAGCTACATCGATTTACACCAATGGGGGGTATGGCCCACTGGGTTTAACGTACAGTGCTGTGGAACAGAAATCTGCCTGACTCGTTCCCTGGTTCTTATCCTGCCATTTTACCTTCTCCCAGGTCCACCCTGTGTCCCATTCTTCCCCCACGAATTTCATTACGATTCTAGTTCATGCGTGTTGTAGTTTGCTGAAGTTATGGTCTCAGTCCCGGGAGACACCTTCTTGTGATCAACCCGCTTTGAGCAGGGTTAGACCCTATTGGTTCTTATCAAACCAGCAGATGAAGCCTCATCTACACCAACCTGGTGAGCTGTGCTCAGGGGTACATGGCTAGGTGCAGGCCCAGCCAGAGGCCATGACACACTCCGGCAGTTGTAGTTTCAGATGGTGCCTATTGGTAGCATCCACTGCTACCAGTCAGTTTATACAGGGAAGCCCAACGGGGTGCCATGCAGGGGTTCAATCCTGCTTGCCTTTCTGTCATGCATGGCCTGCTAAGGGGAGCAGGATTTAGCCCATGTTGCCATCCTCATTCCCACCTTGACACCTCCCAAGGCAGGGAAATTTCAGTTTCTTTGTCACTCCTACTTCAGGTTGGCGTCTGCCTTGGGAAGGGTCAAAGTTAAAACCAGCAACTGATCTCCGCTCTCTCTCCCCCACAGGTCAAGATGTTGCGGCTGGCTTCCCTCACCACGCTCTTTGTGCTCTTCAGGCTGGTCCTGAAGCTCTCCTGGGTTCAGGTGATCCCTGCCCTCTTCATATTCTACTTGGGCTCCGGGGGATGGAAATTCCTGCGCATCGTCTTCAAGACAATAAGGAGGGACTTCCAGTAAGTGTCCTAACTGGAAACCTCCCTCTCTCTGTCCTGTTTGCATTAAGGTGACCCCAAGCATGGAACCAGGTAGGGGGAGCTGGGCAGCCAAGGTAGGAGAAGCATCCTGCTGTGGCTGGGGCAACGCAGGGATGAGAGTGGAGAGCTCTGAATACCAGCATCTTGCCTACACCTCAGCCCCCTGCTGAGGTTACTCAGACAGCTCAGTGAGGAATGCAGCCCCTGCCAGGCGAGGGCGGGGAGAGTTGCTCCTAGGACCTGAGATCTTTCTGAAATCTCTGGCCAAGTCTCTCTGAGATACAGCTGAAGCTGAGATCCCGAGGCTGGCGACTGTCTCTGACCTTGGACTTCCCTCAGTCCCTAAAAACGCTGACTTAGCAGTCATGTGTCTGCACCCTGGACCTGACTCTCTGAGCCAGGACCAAGGAGACTCAAAGAATGTATCGTGATCAAGGACGAGCTGGCATCTAGTGAGGAGTCCTGGGGGCGTGGCTCGGAGGGAACAGGTGCCCCTTGGCCTGTTGCACAATATCTGCTGCCCTGAGGTGGCAGGGCTGTTCCTTTAGCTCATTTGGGGATTGGCGAGGAGCATTTGTAATCCACTTTGAGGGGAAAGGGCTGGGTTCTAACCCCTTCCCTGCTTCTTGGCTGTAATCCATTTCTGGTTGTAAAGGGTCTCTCTGGAAAGCTCCACATGCAGATCCCCTGCTCCCCCTGAACAATGGGAGGGAGACCCACAGTCTAGGCTGGGTCTGGTTACATGGCCTCCATGTGGATCAGTGCAGAGAATCTTCTGTCCGGTTTGGTTGGCAGCACTGGGCTAGTCCTGCTAAGGGTGAAGTGGCAGGTGTGGCAGCACTTGCGGGGAAAGAACACCATCCCCAAGATCTTCCAGAAGACAGTCCGCAAGCATCCGGAGAAGACGGCGCTGATCTTCCAGGGAACGGGTGAGAGCTGGACCTTCCGCCAGCTGGATGAGTACTCCAGCCAGGTGGCCAACTACCTGTATGAGCAGGGCTTACGCTCCGGCGACGTTGTGGCCTTGTTCATGGAGTCCCGCAACCAGTACGTGGGCCTCTGGCTGGGGATGGCCAAGATTGGGGTGGAGGCGGCGCTCGTGAACTCCCACCTGCGTATGGAGGCCCTGCTGCACTGCATCAACATCTCCAACTCCAAAGCTGTGGTGTTCGGGGCCGAGATGATGGAAGGTGAGAGGAGTCGGTCGGTTGTGTCTCCAGGCATGTGCCTGGAGGTGGCAAAGTAGTTGGGCCTCCCAGCGTTGGGCTCCTTCCCCTTTTCCCCCCCCCCATCTTTGCTGGCTAGTCTGGCTCAGTGATAAGAGTAGCCACGGGTGGGTCCCTGAACTGTTGTAGGGGGGTGAGTGGGGTGATTCCAGGAGGGCTGCTGACATGAGACCCTCTGGCTCTGTTGCTGGAGGGTGAGACAGAGCTGGCCCTTGAGGACCATGCATAAGAGGTGGGGCTTCAAGAGGCTGTGTGGGGGGTGCATTTTGGTTTAGTGGAGTGTGGGTATCACCAGGGGCCACCCAGTGAGGTAGGTAGGGAGTCAAGAATTGTAATGGGACACTGCTGTGAAATCTGCTAAGCCAGGGTCTCTAATGCCAGGGTATCAACTGGGGGCGGTTTGCTGCCATGAGAACAGGCACCTTTCTGGCAGCCCCCCAACCTGCTATGGTTATGGCTGGGGTTTTGCACCGGACGCTAACACCTTTGTGATGACTCCATGGGATTGGGGAAACACCTGCCAAGATCTGAGCTGTGTAAATGCCCAGGAAGGAGAGTCATTGTCTAGAATGAACCAAAGGGCTAGAATACAATAACTAAGGCAGGTGGGAAAACTTAGGCTGAATATCAGGAGCTGGGGGACCACTCTCAGGTTGTGGAGCAGTTTGGAGGAGGACGCTCCAGCCGTGGGGATATTTAAAACAAATCTCAGAAAATACAGTAGTTGGTTCAGGAGATGGGTCACTGTCGCTTCAGGCTGCTGGTTCAAATCCAGTCCTGGTCAATAGTTCCTGAGGGCCTCATTCACCTCTGTAATGAAGTTATGCCAGTGTAAAGCAGGCCCTGAGAGTTGTTTGGCCACCTTGTGAAATGAGTTGGCTGGTTCTCAGCCCTGTCCCCAATGGACAAGTGTCACCTAAACCATCACCCCAGCTGGTCCTTATTGGTTGCTCCTTAGAGGGACCCAATACCAAATAGACAATAGAGACTGACTTCTCTTGTCCTGACAGTTGGTCCTTCTGGCATAGGGATGAGGCACGTTGGCAGGGCCTTGTGGAGGAAGCTTGCCCTTGTGGATAAACAGAGGTCCGCTACTTCCACTGAGTTCCTCTTGGGAACATTTCCCTGTCATGTGGTGGCGTTTGGTCAAACGAATGAGTCAAATCAGGGGACCAGATGAAAGCAAGCTCCCATTATGGGGATAGCTGTGGCTGCTGGGTGACCTCCCCCATCACATGTCGGTGCAGTCTCTCTTCTCCCCGGGGCAGGACTTTACATTTGTTAGGAGTGATTTTCCCCTCAGCACCTGCGGCCCCCATGCCCAGGTCTCTTCAGGTCACTCTGCAGTTCGGCCCCATCTTCTTGTGCCTTTGCCAGGGTGCTGGAACAATTTTAAGGCGGGGGTGCTGAAAGCCATTGCTCAGAACTGTAAAGCCTGTGTATGAGGGAAGCCAGCATTAGTCTACTATTGCTCCAAGCCAGGGGCTGTTGCCACACCCCCAGCATCACTAGTTCCAGCACTCCTGGCCTTTGTCCACTAATGCCCAGTCCAGTGTTGTCCGCAGACCACCTCAGTGTTGAATTCACACCTGAGAGGCACCTGGCCAGGGACAGAGAAGGGAATGGGAGTTTCTGATTTTCTTTTTTTTAATAGAACCTAAAATGGTCCTGGGCTGTGGCCAGCAAGGACTGTCCAGGCTTGGAGGCTGACAGGGGCCTTCCTGTTGTGCTGGCTGCAGTTTCACGGACGGCATGAAAGTGCTCTGAAGAGTCCAAGTCTCACTGCTCTAGGCCCTAGCCTACAGCCGCCTGGGGGAAGCAAGTTCCTGAGCCAGTTGCCCTCTTAGGCTGGGGAGAAGGCAGACCGGGCCTGGGGTAGGCTACAGGCATAACATCGGCTTGGACAGGCATGGGATGGGGAGGTTTAGCTTTGTAACCCTTGCCACCCCTCTCTCCGTGCTGCTGGATCTCAATGTCTCATAGACGTCCTTTCTCAGAGCTCCTGTTTTGTGCTCTCCTTCTCTCCCAGCCATGCAGGAGGTACAGCCCTCCCTGGGGAAATCTGTTCGTCTCTTCTCCACCGGAGACTGGAATCCAGAATCCGCACCCCCAGGCACAGAACACCTGGACCCGCTCCTGGAGATGGCTCCTCGGCACCTGCCAAGCCCCCCAAAGAAGGGTTTCCTAGGTATGACAAGGTGTGGAGAGGGAGTGTGGGTTATTGTGCCTCTGGCAAATGAAGGGAGGGACTTTGTGCTGTTCCCATGTGTCCTCCAGCAATGGATAATCCCTGGGTGCCAACAGCTCATCTGCTGCCTGTCACCTGGGGTGAAACAAATCCAGTCACGTCCATGTAAGCAGCAGAAAGATGGAGCGAGTGCAACTCCCCAGTCTGCTGACTTGTAACTCCTCTGCACCAAGCTCTGGGAAGCTGTTGCTTTACACTAGCCTGCTGTTGTGCAAGCCGGGCTTGGAGATTGATGCTGAGCGCCAGTGCACTTACCTCTGTGGAGGTCTCCCATCAAAGTATTTACCAGGTCTGAACCTGCTTAGCTTAGCGAAGAGCCCGACTTGTTGTTGGTGCTGTACAAATAATGAGGCCAGCTTGGGCGAGCTGACTCAATGGCAGCCCGAGGTGTGGTGGCCGTAGCCAACACAGGGAATGAGGGCGTATTCAATAGCCTGGCTTGATCCAGCACGCTGGCCCTTCTGGCTCCTTGGGAAGAGGGTGCGAGGCCGCTGGAGTTTGTGAGATGCTGCTGTGATACTGAATCCTGTCTCTGCCTTCCCCACCTGCCCTCCAGATAAACTCTTCTACATCTACACCTCCGGCACGACGGGGATGCCCAAGGCAGCCATCGTGGTCAATTGCAGGTAAGGGGGGGGCTGTGCAGGAGCAGGTCGGTGCTGGATACGAGGGGAATGGGGGTGAGATCTGGACCCTGCTAGCAATGGAGGGCTCTGCTGGGCTGTTGCTCTGGTATGGCTACTGATGCACCCACTTCTCCTGCCCCAGGTACTTCCGCATGGCATCCCTGGTGTATTACGGATTCCGCATGAGGCCAGATGATGTGATATACGACTGCCTCCCTCTCTACCATGCGGCAGGTATCCGAGCGCTGTGTATGCATTGAGCCCCTGCTTGCGCGTCTCTCTGCCCTAGCCTCTGTAGCCTTTCTCCTTGCTCGTGATGTCATCTGACTCACAGTCCAGGGGCTGCTGCAGTGACTGTCATAACATAACCACCAGCTCCTGTGTGCTGAGGAGGGGCTTGCCTGCCTGTCCCCACTGGATCAGTGTGAAGGACTGGGGTCTTCACAAGGTCCATGGTAGCCACCTAACAGTACTGGGAGCCCAGGACAAGGCAGCTAGTTGTTAGATCAGGAAACTGGTAGTACGGACCCCTGGGACCTGTTTCTGGCTTGCCAATGTGCCTCAGTTTCACCATATATAAAATGGGGGTAACGATGCACATCTTCCTCTGTAAGGTGCTTAGAGACCTAAGTGAGGGTATTGAGGGGGGCCCATTAGCACCACTCGTGATGGGAGTTGGGCACCACCCACTAAGAACCTACCTGAGTCCCTCCAGCTCTATCCAACAGCCCTGGGATGGAGACACCTTCTGGTCCCTACTGGATCCTGGGCTGGATTCAAACCAGATGCCTCAAGGTGAAAGGCTCCATGTCCCCAAGCCAGCCTGTCCTGTTTTTGGGATCAGCCACCCTCTTCCGACAGGCGGGAGGTTAATGGTTTCCCCTGCGCTCCCCTGTCACCCAGGTAACATTGTCGGGATTGGCCAGTGCCTCCTCCAGGGGATGACTGTGGTGATCCGGAAGAAGTTCTCAGCCTCTCACTTCTGGGACGACTGCGTGAAGTACAACTGTACGGTGAGGCAGTGGGGGTGCAGGGGCCTCACGGTGGGGGGTTGGCCAAGGAACCCCAAGAATCAGCAACTTGCTGGGAATCTCGGCAGTGGGGCCCTTGGATGTCTTTAAACCAAGCTTTGGCTGGCTGTTCCCTGGGGAGATGATGGTAAGTGCAGCTGGGTCTGATGAGAGCCGATAGCTTTCTCCCCAGTCATGGACCAGGCACCTGCTGTGCTAGGCACTGTACAAATGGAACAAAAGCTGGTCCCTGCTGCAAGGAGCTTACAATCCAAGTAGTTCCATGTCCTTTCCTTGCTCCTGCTCTTTATTGTATCGTGCTCTGGAGGGCAGTCGGGGTGTTGCCTCCTGCAAGCAAAACAGGGAATGCCAGACCGGTTATTCCAACTTACAAGGAGGCAGCCAGCTAGTTGGGAGGCACAGAATTGGCAAGCAGGACTCCTGGGTTCCATTCCTGGCTCTGCTACTGACTCACTGGTTGACCTTGGGCAAGTCTCTTCCTCTGACTGTCCCTCCCCATCTGTATAACGGGGCTGTTAACACCCACCTGGCTCCTGGGGGCTTTTCAGGATTGACGCTGCTCAAATACTCTGTGGCCCCTGGGTGGAGGGTGCTGTGGAAGGGCACGGTGTGCCATGGCTCCCTTCCCTTCTGCAGATTGTCCAGTACATCGGGGAGATCTGCCGCTACCTCCTGAACCAGCCGTCCCAGGAGGTGGAGCGGCAGCACCGCGTGCGCATGGCACTTGGGAATGGGCTGCGGATGTCCATCTGGAAGGAATTCATCTCCCGCTTTGGGATCCCCCAAATCGCCGAGTTCTACGGTGCCACTGAGTGCAACTGCAGCCTGGGCAACTTCGACAATAATGTACGGCCCTGTCTGTGTCCTTCTGCTGGCCGCTGCGGCATCTCCCCACCTCCTGCAGCCGGGTCCTCCCTCCCCCTGGCTGCCAAGATAACCATGTTGTCTCGTACAGACACACGGCCTTGGTGCTCCTGGTGGGATGATTCAGGCGCTCCGTGCCCAGAGAGCTGGCAGAGCAGGCCAGGGCAAGGGGCTAGGGATGGGAGCAGACATGGGAGGGGATGTCAGGAGACACCCCTTCTGATCCTGAGTAAGCATCCCTCTGCGGGCAGGTGCAAGGCCCCTCCGCTGACGTTGGCAGGGAGCCCTGAGTGACCTTGGGAAGGTCGCAGATTGTGTCTGGTCTCTGGGGTGGGGTAGCTCCCGCATGTCTGGGCAATCCCTTGGCTGGCAGCTGGGGCGATAGGAGGGAAGCAAGGGTCGGGACAGAGAGACTTCTAGCTGCCATTGGGCTCTCTCTGCGTTCTCTCAATTCCAGGTTGGTTCCTGTGGCTTCAACAGCAGGATCCTGCCTGGGATTTACCCCGTCACCTTGGTGAGGGTGGACGAAGACACCATGGAGCTGATTCGTGGGCCGGATGGACTCTGCATCCCTTGTAAACCAGGTGAAGGGGGATGGGGCAATGCGGGGAGCAGCTTCTGTCTATTGGTACGTCCCTCTGTCCTGTGTTGCATGAGGCCTGAACTAGAGCCCTGATTTGTGATTAGCTGTGCAGGAGTCTCCGTTCTGCCAAGCATCCAGAAGCATCCTGTGCTGTGATTTAGAAATCATTCCCCCTTTTGGTGACTCTTTGCACCTCCTGGGCTCTGGTTCAGTAGCGACTGGACGTGGTTACCAACGACAGGTGATAGATGTGAAGCGAGTGTGATAGTTCTCAGCCCAGTTCCCACATTTCTGCAATCACTACCACAGCTGGCACTCCCTGGCCATCCCAAGGGCAGTTTCAGCGGAGAGCTCAGGGACTGAACTGGCCACGGAGACAGTGCGAGGGAGGAGCTCAGTCAGAGGTCCCTGTGGGTCAGGGTTGAGCTACATTGGGAGGGCAGCCTGGGGGAAGCTTGCTGAGGTAAACTGGACACCGGTGCGCTAAGAGATGTTTGCACAGTAGAGCCCCCGTGTCCTCCCTAAAGCATCTCCTCCTCCCACGGAAACAGGATGCGTGCATGCCCTGCGGAGCTGGCAATCTCTGCATACTCTTGTCTCTGAGACATCAGAATGGCTGGGTCTGAGCATATCCCTCACCCTCTCTGCCCACAGGGGAGCCGGGACAGCTGGTAGGACGCATCATCCAGAGCAATCCTCTGCTGCACTTCGACGGGTACCTGAACCAGTCGGCCACTAGCAAGAAGATCGCCCATGATGTGTTTGCCAAGGGGGACTTGACCTATCTTACCGGTGAGGGCCCTTATCCCCTAGCTGCAGAGAGTGCACTCTGAGAGCAGGGGGTTGATGCTGACAGGTTCACTTGGTCTCCAGGGTCTCCTTGCTAGTCCCAGCAAGGCCTTTGGTTAATCCTCTGCTTGCTGTCCCCATCCATACCTGGCGATCTCGCTCAATCACACTTATCCTTCCAGAGCCTCCCATCTTCCCTCTTTAACCACTTTGCAAACAGGAATTAAGACTCCCAAACGCACTCCCTGACCCCAGAACTGGGGCAGGATAGTTTATCCTTTTGAGGCCCTGAGGGAAAGTGATTTGTCCAAGGTCACCCAACGAATCCAGTGGCAGGGTCTTGGTATATTGTTAAGCCCAGGTTGTTGCAGTAACTACTTGATCACGCTTCCTTCCACTGCTCCGTGTGGCCCAAGAGCCAGGACTTCAGAGTTCTAATCCCAGCTCTGCCCCTGACTCCTGGCGGGCAGGTCACTTCCCCTCTCTGTGGCTCCAGTCCTCAGCTGTTGAATGGAATTAACAATCATGATCTGACTCAGGCTGGGGGATAGTGAGGCTGATGTTCATGAAGTGCTTGGAGAGCCCTGGATGGAGGACACTCTAGAAGAGCAGAGTGTTACGGAGCAGAGCTCCCACCCTGGGAGCCTGTAGGCTCCTCTGATTTCCTCTGGCTCCCCCAGGAGACGTGCTGATGATGGACGAATATGGCTACATGTACTTCCGGGACCGCACTGGGGACACCTTCCGTTGGAAGGGTGAGAACGTCTCCACGACAGAGGTAGAGGGGACTCTGAGCCGTATCCTCCACATGACAGATGTCGTCGTCTACGGGGTGGAGGTGCCAGGTAACCAGGGCTGAGGGGGGAACGTCTCTCTGCTCTTGCTAGCCTTCCTTTGTCCTAAGTTCGGGAGTGATGGCCCTTTGGCACTTGATGCCTGGGCCCTGGTCTCCATCCTGTGAGTCTCATTGTTTATCCCGCTGCATGGGAGAGGGAGGAGGAAAGGTCAGGATTGGGGTGCAGAACCTCCCATCCCTCGGCCGTGGGTGCATGAAACGCTTTGACTGGAAACTCTCACCTAATCTGGTTTGCCTGCGTGTAAATGACAACACAAGGTGCAGGGCAGAGCCAACCCCATTCTCGCTGATCTTGGGAGTTATTTCGGCCAAAGGCAGCTCTAATGGGATGAGGTGGCCACTGGTATCGCTGGTATCTTGGCTTATAGGGCAACGGCATCCAGCCAAAGCCATCCCCAGTGGTAGGGGAACAGTGCAGAGAGATTGGAGCTTTCTTGGATGTGTTCAAACGAGGGGCTGATGCTGGGGACGCCGGCAAGGGGGTCACTGTTGGGGGGGTGAGGTGTATGTATGTGGTGCTGAAGGATGGAGACTGTGTCACTGATGTATTATTTAAGGTGAGCCTTGGGGTTGTGTGTGTGTGTGTTACCTCTGCCTCTTAAACACGTTGCTAACAGCCTGGCATTCCAGAGCCCTTTGGATTATCTGTCTTGTTGTGGGCTTCTGTGGAGATGCCTTTGTATGTTGTGTCTAGTCTTAGGCATGTTGCTGCCGGCCTGGCCAGCTCTGTCCACGGTCAGCTGGTGCATCGAGCTTGCTAAAGCTGCTCCCTGGCTGGGGGTGGGGGGTATGTGAGTGATTGCAGCAGCCCCTTCCTACTGTGTGCATCACCTTCTGTCCTTTGTTCCAGGCACTGAGGGGAAGGCAGGGATGGCAGCCATTGCTGACCCCAAGAATTCCTGCAACCTGGAGAGCTTTGCCAATGAGCTGAAGAAGGCCCTGCCATTGTACGCACGGCCCGTCTTCTTGCGAGTGCTGCCAGAAGTCCACAAGACAAGTGAGCCCGCCCCACTGGGGGCACTTTCCTTTTGAATTGACAAAAATCCGGGAGTGTTTGGAATAGGGGAGACTTGAAGTTAGGGTTCTATTCCTGACTGTCACTGATTCACTGTGTGACCTTAGGTGGGTCACTTCCCCGTCCATGCCGCAGCTTTCCCCCCTGTAAAATGCGGTTGTACTGACCTTCGGCAGGCAGGTCGGGGCGGCTTAATTCTCGGCATGCAAAGGGACTGGAAAGTCTGGCTCGTTAGCAAGTCCATTTTTCTTTTTTGCTCTCTCCATATGCTCTGGGATGGTGCCTGGGCGTTCGATGCCCGTGTACACTGGTGACCACACGCCTTGCAAAGATGTGGGGTGCCAGGCCCTCGCTCTGGGATGTCCTGGCCCTGCTGGCTGACTGACTGTGTCTTTAAACACGGCTGTCGGTAGTGGCCCTCTAGCACGAGCAGGGAAGATAGGAGGTGATGGCTGAGGACTGCACTGAGCTTTCCAAGGGGCATGGTCTGCAGCACATAGTGAGAGAACGGTGCTGTAGGAGAATGGTGCGGGTGGAACGCACGCTCTCCCAGTGTGGTGCTCTGTCCTCTAGGGGTGGCTGGGCCTCATAGCAGAGGGTGCTCAGTCAATAGAGACTCTCACTTTGAGATGGAGAAGCCCTAAATTCAATCCCTCATGCAAATGGCTCACCCAAAGGTGCAGCATAGCCCCAAAATCTGGCTAGCAAGGGTTATGTCTGCTAGTCCCATCTCAGCCATGCTGTGGGCAGGATCCTACAAGGGGTGATGGGCTGATTCCCTCCTTGTGGGTGTTCCTAGTGGCAGTGGAGGGTGGCAGGCTTGATTTTCAAAGAGGAGGCACCCGTTGAGAAGGTGGAATGGAGGCACAGGGAGCTACCACAGGCGACCTTCCTTCCCCACCGCTGCCCCTAACCCCTTGCTGCTTCCACCCCAGGCACCTACAAGTTCCAGAAGATGGAGCTGCGCAGGGACGGATTTGACCCTGCTGTGGTGAAGGACAGGCTGTACTTCCTGGACTCCAGGCAAGGCTGCTACCTCCCACTGGACATGGAGGCCTTCAGGAGGATCCAGTCAGGACAACAGAAGCTGTAATGGGCGAGGTTCTGCAAGTCGCCTCTTGGATCCCTTTGCTGTGTCAGGATGGGGTGGGCCTGGGGAAGGAAAGGGTTAAAGGATGATGTGAAGGGCACACGTGGGGTTTATTTAACAAGTTTTACAGACACAGATGGGCGTGTTGGGTGGGGTGGGTTGGGTTACGTACCAAAGTATAGAATCATTACAGCTTTATTTTCTACTTCATACAAGGGTGGCCCCCTGGGCTGTGAGCATGGGGTCTTCTATTCATCTATGGCCAGGGACATGGGATTTTTGCCAGGCCAAGATGGCAAAGATAGGGGGCAACCACCTTCCACCGGCCTCCATTTCCCTGCCTTTGTTTGTTTCTCTCCTTTGCTGTCCTGCTCACACTGCAGAGTCCAAAAAGGGCTGATGGCAGTAGTGCCTCTCTCAGACCCCTATGAGCGATGGGGTGCTGGTCCTCCTCCAAAGCAGCCAAGCTGAGGTGAGCTTTGCACTCTGCACTGAACCAGCCAACTGGCTGGGGGCCATCATGCAAGGCAAAAAACATTGCCCTCTTTGTGGTTCACTGTTGAAGCATTGCAACTTTGTTGGGGTGGGGGAGAGCATACGGGGGTGGGGGCGTGTTGTGGGGCTCAGAGGAGGGAAGGGCAAGTGTCTCTACCATGCTTCATTCTTTCCAGGGGATGATTTTTCTATTTTTATGATCATACTTTTTTTGGTCTTAATTTATTGTATTTTTTTTAATCTGCCACAAGTTTGTGCGCTGGGTGGTGGGGACGTTCTGCTGCTAGAATATCCTTGTCTCTTTTTTTCTCACACGAGGACATCCCCCTTCATCTGGGCCTGATCCTTCTCTTCCAGAGGTTAGGGCACAAAGTCCACAGGCAGTCTGTTCCCAGATCTACCTGTCCGGGAGCAGGAGGGGACTGGAGCTGTGACCTTGTGGAATTGCGCCTCCTTGGGGCTGTTCTCAGCTGGAGTTTATGCCCTGGGTGAGGGGTGCAATGCTGCTGATCTGGTGTTGTGTAACTTGTCATCCTGGCTGTGTGTCACACACCTCACTGTTGTAAAGATCAGGCCATTAATCGCATGGCTTTTATTTTCTTGCTGCGGGGTTGAGCATCTGCAAACCTTGTTGGGGGACAGTGCTCACCATCTCAGAAAATCCATTTGTTCACGTTCAGAGCACCCTTAGCCACATCTGATTCTGTGTGATCCCATGGAGGGCTGGATGAGAGAGCAGGAAAGATCTATTCAGGGAAAAGCACGTTGTGTTTATACTATAGCGAGATGAGTCCTGAAAACAGGGTCTCTGTATGTCCATCGGTCTGTCAGTGCGGTAGGGTAGGCATCTGCTTTCTTTGTTCTGCTTGTGGAGGTCCAACACCCTGCCCCCCGAATCTGTTCTGCCCTCACGGCTAAATCTGAGCACGAGTGATTTGGGTTTTCCCAGATGCTGCTCTCTTGTTTGGTTGTCCGTGCTGTAGCGGGGGGCCTGGGTTGGAAACTGGCACACAGAAGCTATTTCATGTGACAGGAGGAGAATTTTCACATCCCTCCCCTTGTCAGAAATGTCCTTGGGAAGAGGGAGACTATTCTTACCTGTTGCTAGATGTTAAGAGACCAGTTGCCAAATGGGCATGTTTGCATTCATGACATGCAGGCTTGAGTGAGGGAACCTGAGTCTCGCTTGCATACTTCTGTGGCTGGCTTCCTAGTCATCCAGTGTTCCCTGGCCAAGCGAGAACTTGGGATCCACTGCTCCAAAACCACAGATCTCTGTGATGTGAGCTAAAGGAGATTCTCCATCAGTGGTGGTTGTATTATTAGGGCATATAGCTGTGGCCTCCAGCCAGCAGATGAGGGGCAGTGGCAATACCCCACTGTAGCATGAGGAGAGATGGGTTTGCAGACAGTGCAGGCACCACAAGGAGGCCTAGTGGTGGTGACCCTGCTGCAGAAGAAGACAGGTGTTCGACAACATTCTGTGGTAGAATCCTAGGGTTTGTCTGTCTTCACTGTATAGCTAACCTGGGTGATTGGCACCTAAGTCTGGGCACTCAGGTTAGTCTAGCTTGGGTATGACAACAAAGCCCTGTCCCCATTAGTGTGTATGTTTCTGCGTTCCTGTGTGTGTGTGTGTGTGTGTGTGTGTGTGTGTGTGCGTGCACGCCTAGCCCATGGTTCTTTGTTCTGAGATGCTCTAAGATTTTTGTTCCTCGGTCAATTGTGGGAGAACGTCTGTCCTGCAGGGGGCACTGTGGGAAGGCCGTAGAGGGCTACCAGCACTGGAGTTAATTTTTTTTTTTTTTGTCTCTCTCTTTACTGCAAAGTCGGTGGGTTCCAGCTTGAGTTAAAGCAGAACCTTGGTTCTCACCTCCCCCTCTACCTCCCCCTTTTCCCCCACCCCCGGTCAGCTAGCCTGGGCTTAAAGCACCTGCAACAACAGGTTAGAGGGCTTTGTGTGTGCATGATAAGGGGGCTTGGGCTAGAGCCTAAATTAACTGTGTGGACAAAGTAGTTTGTAACTTTCACATTAGTAAGTCCAGAAAAACACCTGGGGGTGCCTAAGGCTAGCTAACATGGGGGAAAAGCCCTTTTTTCCTAGTGCAGTCAGGGCCCTTGAGTCAGCCCTAAGCATTTGCAGTGCATTGTTTTAAGGACAACAGCGGGTCGCTAACCAGTTCTGTCCTGCAGTGCTCTCCAGGCTGGTGTAGCTGTAGTCCCAGCCAATGCAATGTGAGGGCTCTCCAGACCAAATGCCTCTGATCTACAAACGGGATCAGCCGCAGAGCATGGGTGGGTGAGCGATCCCAGTCTGGTAGCTTCATTCTGTTTCACTATAATCCAAAGACCCCTCTCCTAGTGCGAGAGCTTTTGTTAAAATTATTCTGTAATTCAGCCCATCTCCCTGAGAGTAAATGGTGTTTGGGATCAGTGGGGAAAAGGAGTGGCGGGAGACAGGCTCACAATCTGCACCCCCTCCCTATTGCCAGGGCTATCCCCATGTTTATCCCTCTGCCTGTTGGAGAAGAGCAAAGGTCGGGGGGGAACTACCATCAAGCCCCATCCCTAGCAGCGCAGTGTAACCAAAGGGAGCTCTGCTGGCTCAGAATATCATGAATATCCCTTGGATGTTATGCTGAGGAGGGCAATGTAAGTGGAGGAATAAAAGCTGTTGCTTTGCAGAACTTTAAAAATGGGCCACATCCTCTGTGGCACCAAGCCCCATCTGCCTGGGGAGGAGATGACTGTGAAGATGAATGAAACAGCTGGTGGCAAGGGGCTTGGCAGCCGCCTGCCCAAGCTCCCTCTGCATGCGATGCCCCCACCTGTCAATGGGACTCTGACTTCAGCATAGATCGGGACAGGGCTGCAGCCAGAAGACTAGCCTTCAGAGCACACTGTTGCCTAATAAAGGAGTACCCCATGTGACCAGTTGTTATATGGGGGCAGGCTGGGGCGTTGAACACACCCTGGTGGGAAGGGAACTCAGGGTAGGCTGCCATTCAGAGCAGAAGCCTTGCTGAGCCTCTCACCATTTCTTTCAGGGGAGCAGTTCCCCACATACACTGCCAGGTGTTTTTGTCCTCAGCACTGGGCTCACTTTCTCCTCCGCTCTGCAACCCACCCCTTCCCCTGTCTCACCGCACTGGAATGTTTCTCTGTAAGCGCGTCTGGTTCCTCCCTCTCGCATGTTCCAACGAGTCCATCCAGCAGCCAATCGTTTGTTTTCCCTGCACTGATGAGATGTTGAAATACACTCAGGAAGGGGCTGGGGAAGGGCGGTGTGGGACAGTGGTGGGAGGTGGCAACCCACAGGGCCATCTCTACCATGAGCCCGGAGGAGGAGTGGCCCGGGACTTCACTTTCATGTCCTCCTCTGACCCTTGTCACACGACCCTCATCTGTTTCCACATGTCAAACCTAAGCCGGGTTTGTAAATCCTGCTGTGAAATAAAATTGTGGGATCATTATGGCCACTAGTAGATTTCAAATTCTCTTGCGCTTCGATTTTAGGCTGGCGTGTTTCACGCTCTGGCTGCGGTCCTGGAAACCTGAAATTGAAGCTCAAGGCTATGTTTGCAATCACTAAGATTTACCCTATCCACCTGCACAAGGAGGAAGGAACTCCCAGGTATCCTCTGATTATATTAGAGCTGTTGCAGATGACAGAAGGAAGGGTCTGATGGTTAGATTAGGGTTCTGGTAGTCAAGGGTCAAAGCTTCTAGTCGTAGCTCTGCTGATAATTCAGTGAGCGACCTTGGGCAAGTCACTGCCACTTGCTCTGCCTCGGTTTCTCCATCTGGAAAACAAGCTTAGCAGTATTGTGCTGGAGAATGGAAGTGTGGAATCTTTGGGGAATGTAGCTGCTAAAATCAAAGAGCTCTCTACTAAGCATGTACAAACTACTAATTTTCAAAGGTGTAGGACTTGGCCATAGTTGCGTAGACTTTTCACAAGGACAGCAAATGGCAGCTCCCTTATACCTCCCTCTCCCCAAACCCTTCCCTCCCTGCCACCCCCCGAATTTCAAGTTCCTACTAAGTGTGGTGGTACTACAGCTTCTCAAAGAAAGTCACCAGCATTTTTTAACATGGGCAAAACCACAGATTTCCCCCAGCCTTGTTCTTGGAAAGGTCTGAACTGTTTTGGCTGAAATTTTCCAAAATCATAATTCATAATTGAGCCTGAAGTAAATGTCTGGAATTGAAAATGTCAGATCCCTGGTTAAACAACTGAAAATGGATTTGCCGTGGGAAGTGTTGGGCAGTTCTATGAGCCCCGCCTATGATGATGGCCCTTGAGAAAATCTGGTTTCTCTCAGGAATCAAACCCTCACAATCCCCATTTGTTTTTTCCCCATCACTTTCCAATCTCCCATGTGCTATTTTGCTCTTTAGGGTTTTCTTCAGGCCACATGAAACTGAAATCGGGTCTCTTGTCGAGCTGTTTTCCTTCCAGCACTTGCTTTGTTACTGTAGGGTTGCCAATTTACTGTTGACACTCCTTCCTGTTCCGAATCATAGAATATCAGGGCTGGAAGGGACCTCAGGAGGTCATCTAGTCCAACCCCCTGCTCAAAGCAGGACCAATCCCCAATTTTTGCCCCAGTTCCGTAAAATGGCCCCCTCAAGGGTTGAGCTCACAACCCTGGATTTAGCAGGCCAATGCTCAAACCACTGAGCTATCCCTCTCTCCCACCCAATTACAGGGGCAAGTCCTTCCCCACAGGTAATCGGAGCCCTGTGGAACAGCATGTGGGGCTGGATTTGGGAAGCCTGCGTGGGATGAATGGATGGGATTTTAGGGAGGGGAAGGAATGAAACAGCTGGATCTGACACTGACCAGCTCCACCACCTCTTCCTCTCTGGGGCGGGAGTAGTGCAGGTGCTTTGGCAGCTGCTTTAGACTGGAGACAGCCAAGTGGGGCTCAGTGGAGAAAGTCCTCATTCTAGAGTTGCCACCTCCACAATGCAAAAAAAACCTGGCCAGTGGACCCTCCACCCCGCCCCCCCTCCCGTGAGGGGAAACAGTCCTCGAGAGATGGAAGCCCCCCTACCGTCCCCTGCCAGGAGGCTTTTCCTCTCCCACCTTGCTCCTTACCCCTCCCTGCTTGCGCACCGTGGGTTTGTCCCAATTGCTGGTCCCTGGCCCTGCCCAGTTTTGACATGCTGATTTGAGTCCCAGTACATTGAGTGGGACCCGGGGGGGCCCGCGGCACTGGCTGTGTTCGCACCTCCCAGTCATGTGCTGTGGGTGTGCGTGATAGTTACACAAATGTCGTGTGCAGCTTACAAAGGACATGTTGCTCCCAAGTGAACCTCCCCAGCATGTGGTACAATTTCCTGTGGCAAATGAAAGGCAGTACCGGCCAGGCTGGTGAAAAACTGGCCAGGGGGCAACTCTGCCCCATCGCATGTTTGTCAATGAACTCTCCAGGGCCCAGCCTGGCTCCTCCATTCTGTGGTGGCAGCAGGAGTTGAGGCTGGAAGAATTTTACACACCAAAGAGGAGGGAGCAAACGGAGGGGCCTGTTGTTTCCCCTTAAGCTTCCTCTTCCCTTATAGCTGCTGCTGTGCGTACCAGGGAGGCCGTTGTCCCACAGCAGGATGTGTGTGGAGACCAGGCCACCTGGGGGTCCTTTCAACCTCTGTGTCTCTGGGCTGGTGCCATTGAGAAGCATGAGCACAGTGCAGCTCCTGCAGCTGCCAGTGGAGGGGGCGCTGGGCACAGCTAACACGGCACCAGCACCTACAAGGATCTGCGGCACTGGTTTGTGTGTGCTCTGCTGGGATTTCACACTCAGCCCATGGGAGCAGAACAGAGGGGCGCAGGCATGGGGCATGGCCCAGAGCTTCAAGCTGACATGTACCAAGGGAAGGTGGATAAACGGTGGCGAGGGAGATCTAGCCGGTGTGTAAAGCGGCTGCAATAAACTGCCCAGGGGTCAGGCCCTGATAGTGTCAGGAGAAATGAGATCTCCAAAACTGCGGCTCTGTCTCGTGCCCCCCATAATCTCCTTTACCATGCATGGCCCTCGCAGATCAGGTTGTCGACAGCAGCTGCTCCCACCGACTCCCCTTTCCCAAGACAGATTGGGAAATTGTGTTCCCAGCACAAGGAGGAGGCCCACGCCTCTTGTAAGACCTTGCCACAGCAGCTGGTATCCTGACACAGGCAAACAGAGGCTTGTGGCCACAGGGGTCCTGGAATGCCAACCTCTGAGCTGCCTGTAAAAGGCTGCCCTGCAGTGAGATGGTCAGAAGGGCTTTTGTGCCAGCAGGGCCAGCAAGTGGCACTCCTAAAAGCATGGGAGTGAGGCGAGTGTGTGTCACGCTGAGTGAATGTACGTAGCTGCCCGTGCGCCTGCTTCACGCGCAGCCCTCCTGATGCATCAGCCTAAGGGAGGTGAGGGAGCGGTGCGGCTCCATCCTCGCCTCTGTTACCTCAGGGCCTGAGGTGGTGGTGCAGCTTCTCTAGCGCACCCGTCACAGAAATAGCTGGGTGCTGTACGGTACAATTAAAAATCTGTGAGCGACTCAGGCTCCTCTAGAGCCGGATGTGAAGGGAGATTGATGGGGACACACCGTTTTAAGTTAATTTAGAGCTGGTTAAAGGCGCCAGGGTAATAGCCCCGAAGCCCGATGCCTTCTGTTGAACTTCAGAACAGGTACAACCTGGGCAGTCAAAGGACAAGCTCAGATGCCACCCAAGAGGGTAGACATCTTGCAAGTTCTGATGCTCTTGCCAGATTCAAAATGGCAGAAATCCCCTGTGATCCCTCAGTCTCCTAACATTTACACCACAGGGGGCTGAAATCTGATGCTATCTGCCTGCAAGATTTCGGCACCATGGAGCCCTAGTCCTGGTTTGATTCGGACCCTCAGCTCGAACTGGATTCATTCCAAAGAGGGTCTCCTGAGGCCATCTATAAAAATAACAGGTGAAATCATAGTTTGATTGAAGTCAATGGCAAAAACTAAGAGCTGAGGGGCAAAACTGCCCCTGCTGTGAGCACTATGGAACAGAGCACCTAGAGATGCACATTTTTAATCTGTGCAGGAGGGGGTGGGAGCATTTTACCTTTTCGTTGGGGGAAGTGATGTGCTTTTCTTGTATGTAACAGAGCCCAGATGCCTTGGGGACAGTTGCGTCAGAGATACTGCTAGTGATCAGGTTTTGTTTTTTTAATTAATCTAATCAAAAATGAAAACAAGCTTGTACTGTTGGTGCTGGTGTGTGGCTGGAGATATGAAGTCCATCTGGAGCATGAGGAGCTCTGCTCCTGTGGAGAGCTTGGCGGGCTTCACCTGTGGCAACATATGTCTGATGGAAGCTATGAGGTTGAGAATGATTGGAGCAGCTGGGAGGGTGTGGCTGTTTGGATGGGAGGTTTGGGACCTGAAGCAGAGGGTCAAGCAGCGAGCTCTTGTATTGGGGAGACTAAGAGTGTTTAACAAATGGGAAGCACAGTGGCCAATTGCGTGCCAAGAAAAAAGCAATCAGCAGACCTTGGTTCAGAAAGATGTCAGTCTTCTAGCTATGTATGTTACCTGTATGGCTGGAACTTTCCTAGGATCTCCGCCCCCCCCCCCCCAATAACCAGCATCTGAGTCTCAGAGCAGCTCAGTTCCCAACTAAGGACTTAAATAAGTGATGAGATTTTCAAAAGAACTTAGAGAGTTGGGTTGACGTGATTTAGGTACCAACATGGGAACCTAGGTCTTTTCAATCCCGGGCTCCCACTGTGGGTGCTGAGCATTTGAAAATCTGGCCTCACCTGTCTATGTAGACAGCTGTCACTGTAGTACTCTCCTGTAATGGTCACACCACTGTAGTTCACGCTAGTGTTACTCAGCTGTTTGGAGCCATTACTATAAATTATTGTAGCACTTTTTCCCCCTATGGTAAATCTGGTGGCACAAGCCAGATCACATGCAACTTGGGCTAGTTCTGCACTTAATAAAGGTTGATGTGTTGCTACAGATGGTGTAATGGGGCTTGATGCAAAATCCATTGACTTCAATGGGTTTTGGATCAGGCCCATGGTGTCTTTTTTAACGTCCTGATTCTGCAGAGCACTTAAGCATATTGAAGTAATTGGTCCTTGAGTAGGTGCCTAACTGCTTTGCGGAATCAGGGTTTAAATGCATAGATGAAACGGTTCCCATGAAGGCAGTGGTTGGCAAGAAGTAGCCAGGGGCAAGTCGTAATGAAACCTGATGCATGTGCTTTTTTTAAAAAAGGAAATAAACTAATTTCATCCCATCTCTGTTCTGAATGGCACTGCGTGGGACTTGCTTCTCTTTTCTGATCAATTAGTTAATGTCTGTATACCCCTGAGTAGATGAAAAGTGCTGTAAGAGTGTGAAATATTATTCTCTTTTTGAATGAAACATTAGTAAAGGTGATTGCATACGGTTAAAAATCTTACTTTAAAAATGAATCCCTTTCTCGATTACTATTAACCATTAGAGAGACAAGGTGGGTGAGGTAATATCTTTTATTGGATCAACTTTCAAGCTTCTCTCACCCACATAACTTGGTCCAATAAAAGATATTACCTCACCCACCATGTCTTTCTAATCTTTTGGGACCAACCAAAGGTCTGTTTGCCAGAGGCTGGGAATGGGCAACAGGGATGGATCACTTGATGAATCACAACACGGTTAAGAACATAAGAACAGCCATACTGGGTCAGACCAAAGGTCCACCTAGCCCAGTACCCTGTCTTCTGATAGTGGCCAATGCCAGGTGCCCCAGAGGGAATGAACAGAACAGGTAATCATTGAGTGATCCATCCCTGTCACCCATTCCCAGCCTCTGGCAAACATGCACTAGTCTGCTGCAGCCATGTTTGGTTTGCAAAGAGTGCAGAGGAATATTACAATATAGATTAAGGACCCAATCCTGCGAAATGCTCAGCAATTGCAGGATCAAGTCTTTTAAATGTTAAAGGAAAATTATGAGACATTTTTACTCCTTTGAAAGGCTGTAAAACTTTTTTAAACCCCTTATAATTAGGCCTATTCCTGACATCTCTTTACATGTTAAATCTTTACACACAATGAAATGCATGTACTTGTTTAATGCACCTTGCAGACTATCATTGCCTTTAGGTTTGTGAAAGTACAGAAGGAAGTGTGCAGGGCTACAAGGACGGGCTGTATTTTGATGCATTCCTTAGTAATGTAAATACATGATGCCACTGAGTGGTTCCAGTATAATTAAGAGTAAAACTTAGGCCAGTGAGATTCTCCGCCACATGTTTCTGATCAGTTTCTGATCAGTGTTGTGCTATTTGAATAAGAGGGAGAGAAGTCCCCCCAAAATGCCGAACACTCCTTACTCTGTGATAAAGCCCAGGTCTCTGGGGGTGCTGCAGAGAGGTGCACTGAGGGAGGGGTACGTTCTGATTGAAATCAAAATCATTGCTCATAACCAAAGAAGGAGGCAGCCGCCGCTGGTCAGCAAACTCAGGAAGCCTAGGGGGAGATATATTTTTTTTAAATACTGTACACTTGGCACAATCTGGCCAATTCCAAAGGCAGATGATTTGCCTTTCCAGAATAATTTGGGGCTTGATCCTGATCCTATTGACTAATGGTGTGGGATCAAGCCCATGAAGAGTACAGGAATAATTCAACTTGGTCAGGCCTGGTTTGGCAGCATTCAGAGAGGAGGGGTGACTCTATCAGAAGCAGAGAGATTACCCCAACCCTCGCTGTGGCCTGCAGGTGGGATTTCAGCACGGTTCTCCCAGGACCCCTTCCAGCTCATCCCTGGTTCTGAAGGCCTGTGATGTGGAACCTGTGCTACTGCCATGGCCTTCTCCTTGCAGCATGATTCAGTCTTTCCCTGGCATTAGTTCTGGGATGTGCTGAAGCCCTGAGAAGACCAAGCCGAGGGAGGTACAACCCCACCCCTCACGGGCCTTTGGTGTGTGCTGGCTAGAGATCCTGTCCTTTGCATGGCATAAGCAGGTTATAGTAAAGGGCCATGCATGCTTGTCATCCTCCTCGAGAAATGATTGTTAGGAATAACCAAAAGGGACCAGGAAGTCAAGGCTGGAGGAGCAGCCTTGCCCTGCGCAGGAGCCCCTAGCCATCCAAGTGGCCTCCGGCTCAGCAATAATAAGGGGCTAAGCAGCAGAGGGTTAGCTGTGTTCTCAGCTTTGAGTATCACTTTCAGCTATTCTGAAGGTTAAATGCCTGTTTAGAGCCCCCTATTGAAGGTAGAGACGGGGGTGCGGTATTGTTTAATGCCCTCCGGCTTTGTTTAGCTGCTTTCAGCAATCCCGTGAATTAAAAAGCATTGCACTCCCCACAGCACAACACCCCAGCCGGAACAGAAGTGCCTCCTGGGGGAGGCAGGCAGCTTCCTGTGAGCTGTAATGACATTCAGTGCTCCATCGGTTCAGCTCCCGCTTTCTTTTTGCTGCAGTTTAACCCGGGCACAGAGACCGGGCTCCATCTTACTGATCTCTGCTTGACACCCAATTACCACATGAATGGGAGAGAAAGGCTGCAAAAGGTTTTAACTCCCACTGACCCTCCCTCCCCTCTCACTGTTCCCCACCCCCTCGGCCCCAAGCCCCCTCTCCTTTCTCTGATGCGGAGGGAGTTCAAAACTGAGACTGGGAAATCAAACAAAGGCAGAGTAAGGAAACCCATTGTCACTGCTGCAGAGATGGCTCCAGTTTTCCCATCTATTGTTCGCCTTGAAGTTTGACTTGCTGTGTGGAGGGATGCAAACAGCTGTTTGTGGATTCCCCTGATGCTTTGTGAAAAATAATTGAATCCTCACTACAAGGCTCCCTGTTAAAATGCTTCCTCGTAGCACTGGGCCTCATTGTGAATCCCTTATTTATAAACTTCATTTCCCTGTAAAATGCCATAACAAACCCAAACCGTTTCTTCTTGAATACACTGTCATCAAGGGGAGGGGGGGTTTTCCTTTCCATGCTCCAGAGGAGAGAGTAGAAACAAATAAGAAAAGAGGTCGGAGGAAAGAATCGAAACCCTTTTTATTATGTGGTTAAATTTTCCAACTGAGAACAAATTTGTGACCTTATCTTTTGTTTGGTTCTGTTGAATCTGTGGGTGGGGAACTGAGATGAGCATCAGTGAGATTGTAGCAAGGCAAGTCTGGACTGTTTCCTGTTACAAGCAGAAGCACATCAGCTTGGGGTATCCACTCCTACAATAACACTTACATGGCTATGAATGCTAATGGCACTGTTGTGGGCCAGATGCTGCTGTCGGTTATTCCTGTGCAATCCCAGTTAAATCAATGGAAGATGCACCTTTTGTAAGAGAACAGAAGATTTTGCCTGTAGATTTTTGAGCAAACCTGAGCTTTGATTAAACAATTCATGGTATGGCAAATACACATTCCTCAGCTTGAACCACAACCCAGTGGATTGCGTTCTTCTGAGTTTGTATGTAAGTTCCTCACGCCAGGGGACCTTGTCCTATTCACATATTCACGAGGATCATGTATGTTTACAGCACTCTATAAATAATCAGATCAATATCAATTTTATTAAGACAAGTAATTTTCTCCTAAGAGAATTTCGAGACACAGACAGCTCTGATTTCAGCAGTGTGGTCTAAGCTTCCGTGAGCTACAGCTCACTTCATCGGATAGTGAGCTGTAGCTCACGAAAGCTTATGCTCAAATAAATTTGTTAGTCTCTAAGGTGCCACAAGTACTCCTTTTCTTTTTGCGAATACAGACTAACACGGCTGCTACTCTGAAACCTGAAGTATTCAGTGACTGTTGTACCAGGGCAGTTTCTAGGTCTGTGCAGTTGGATACTTGAACAAATCTAAATAATGCTGTAGTTATGTTTTTACTGATTTATTTATTTTTGGCCATGAAGAGATATTAACCCACAAATCTGTTCTTCTTGTGAGATTCCTACAATTCAGGAACTGAAATGCCGTTAGTAAACCAGATCTCCTGTTAATTTGGCCTCATATATTACTTCTGGAAACCAAAAAGAATAGCCAATGAAAGACAAACACAATTACAAATAAACAAATACTTGGAATACGAAACACCAGACCCTGCACATATCTCTGATACTTTCTGTAGTACAGTGCAGTACGACATAGTTTAAGGCTGCAGCACATCTGCTCAGCAAGGCTGGCTACTGCAAACACACCTGACCTGTCCTCTGCTCCCTATGTTGGCTTTGCGTAGCATATTGACTCAAGTTTAACATCTCGATCCTTATCTTTAAGGCACTCAAAGCCTGAGCCCAGGGTACCTAAAAGATCAACTAACACCCTGGGATAAATACCATGGTCAACAATTACGCTCCTCTGGCACAATGGAACTCTCTACCATAAGAGTGAAGCTTGTCTGTGCAGGAGACAGAACTTTTTTTTGGGCGGGGGGGCTGGTCCAGACTGTGGAATAGACTCTCCCAGGAACTAAGGACCATCATCATAAACTTCACCACCTTCTGCTCCAAGTGCAAGGTACATTTCTTTGACCTTGCCTTCTGTAACATAAACCTAGAGCTCTGTGTGTGTGAGAGAGAACAAACACAACAGATGTTAGTCAAGTTCCTTAATGCATCACTAGAAGGCGCTCAGATATTATGGTGATGAATGAGCTATTAAAAACCTATGTAGAATAGAAGGCTGATTCGCAAAGACCTTTATTATATGCAAAATCATACCTTCTTTTGGAGCATCTGTCCACTGTTGGTGACAGGAGACTGGACTAGTCTGATCCATTCTGGCCTTTCCTATTTTCCTGTTAAAAATGACCGTATAACTAGATAGATGGATGGTATGTGATGGTCAATCTGAGTTAACCACTGGAAAATATCTGACATGGTTCTTTTGCATTGTGTTACTAAGAAGCAGAGAGTTGTTGAAGAGAGATTACAAGGGGTTGTTTGGATCTCAGGTTTTGTCCTGGCCCATCTCCATTCAGAAAAATTTCTAAGCACTCTGCAAAGGTATCCAGGTTTTGTACTGAACATTGGTTTAGCTAGGAGCTTTGCTGCAGAAGGATTATGTGTGCTCAGGGCTGACAGTAGTGGCATTTGTTGGCTGACTTCTAAAATTAAATGAGAGCAGAGGATATAGCCAAAAGCAGAAGCCCTGAAAGGCGAATAAGGCCCACTTACTGTAGAAGGAGATAGGAAGCCAGTGAAAAGATCTGGGGAAAGGGGAGGGATGACCTGGTTGCAGCAGCATGAGGGAGGATTTTAGCAGAGGCACTTTGGATCATGGCATCTTGGAAGCTTTAAACATTCATCTGCCAATCAAATGCCTTTTCCCACTTAAGTATCTTGGGGTTTGGTTCTGAACTGTGCTTATTCTCTGATCCTGGAAGCTCTTTGTTTACAGTTCTCCATGCCAACACGTTCTCTGTCACTTTCATCCAAGGAGCAGTGCTTGGGCCAGCCAAGCCATTGCTATGGTGTTTCTCCTTTGGTGGCTGCATCTTCACTAGGTACGTGAATGTTAATGAAAGTGTAGTTAAAATAGGTTCCCCACTGCTGTCTTCTTCCTGGTTACCCCACCTGTCAGGAACCATCCCCTACTCTTCCAGCGACATGCCCTTAGCCTTTTCCATCTCAAGCCCAGTCCTGGCGCCGATCTATACCTCTTTTCCTTTTAGAGTCTCCCCTCACATGACAAAGCTTTAGTCTGGTTCCTGCATCTACAAAGTTATAACAACCAGGGTGTATCTGAGCGAACTGCACGTAGCTTAACCTTAGGTTTAGTTCAGTTCAGTTGAACCTTCAGTTCAGCCCTCAACATGACAAATCTTTAGGATACTTAGTCATAACGTGACTCCCGCAGCACAAGACTCTAGGAATGGCCTTTCCTGGTCTAACTCACAATATGGAGGGGCTGCTTCTTGGGTGGACCACTCAGACCACATACATGTTGCATTTTCACTGACTGAATAATGGTGATCACATTCCTTGTATTTGCCTGTTTGACATCAGGTGAATGTTTTGGTTTACTACCACTTTTAAAGCAGTGGGAGGACACAGAAAGTGCTCAACCAGTGGCTTCAAGGCAGGTGGGACATTGAGCTAGTGAATGGGGACGATGCCATTTTTGCAATAAAATATTTTAAACAGGAGGCAAAAACGTCCAGAGACACTGTCAGAACAGGTCAGAGCCAGGTTATTATTATTTGCATTAGAGTAGCACCTAGAGGCCCCCATCAGGGAGCAGGGCCCAGCTGAACTGGGCACGGTATGCTACACTGGCAGACAGCTTTTGGATGCCATGGGACCGCATACTATCACCCCCTGGGGCTCTGCCTTCAGGTGCTGGGGGCCCACACCCTCATCACAGGGGCTCTGCCTTTGGGAGCCCTCGACCCTCACCTCCCCGCAGGGCTCTGCCTTTGGGTACCAGGGGCCACGTGCCCTCACCCCCAGGGGCTCTGCCGTTGGGCACCAGGGGCCACGGGCCCTCACCCCCAGGGGCTCTGCCTTTGGGAGCCCTCGACCCTCGCCTCCCCGCAGGGCTCTGCCTTTGGGTACCAGGGGCCACGTGCCCTCACCCCCAGGGGCTCTGCCGTTGGGCACCAGGGGCCACGGGCCCTCACCCCCAGGGGCTCTGCCGTTGGGCACCAGGGGCCACGGGCCCTCACCCCCAGGGGCTCTGCCTTTGGGCACCAGGGGCCACGGGCCCTCACCACCAGGGGCTCTGCCGTTGGGTACCAGGGGCCATGGGCCCTCACCCCCAGGGGCTCTGCCTTTGGGTACCAGGGTCCACGTGCCCTCACCCCCAGGGGCTCTGCCGTTGGGTACCAGGAGCCACGGGCCCCCACCCCCAGGGGCTCTGCCGTTGGGTACCAGGAGCCACCTGCCCTCACCCCCAGGGACTCTGCTTTTGAGTATCGGGGGCCATGTGCCCCGGCTCTGCCTTTGGCACTGGACAGCCCCATATCAGCACCCTGTGGGCGTGCACAGTGATGGTACCACTGAATTTCTGTGCCTCCCCAAAGCCCCAGCTCCTGGAGCCTCGGGATCGCAAAAGCCCCCGCCACATGACAGACCGCAGGCTCCAGCCCCAGGGGCGGGGCTCAGATCCGGCGCCCGCCCTTTGATTGGCTTAAACTCGCGATCCCCGCCCTCTCAAGGCTGGCGCTGGCTCCGCCCCCCACCCGGATTCCCGCCCTCGAAGGCAGCGCCGCCGCGGCTGCTACGCAACCCCATGTATCCGGAAGTGAGGATGCACTTCCGGGTTGAGCGGCCTGCTTCCCCCTCCCCCAAGATGGCGGCGCCCATGTCCCTGCTGGTGGAGTTTGGGTGAGTGAGGGGCTGCAGCCAGGGGCCCGGAGGCTGGAGCAGGGGTCCTTAGAGCGGCCGTGCCCTGGGGGCGTTTGGGGCTCGCGCAGTGGGAGCCGCTCCTGTGGGTGTTTGCCCGTGGGGTGGGCCAGGAGGTCCGCGGACACGCTGAATGGCCACGGACCTAGAGCCTGGTGGGCCTGGAGCTGTGCGGGGACCGGTGCAGGCAGGTGGCGAGACCAATGTACTAGGGGCTGCGGCGAGCAGGTCTGGGGGACCAGGCGGGTCCTGGGTTAGGGGGCTGGCATAGGGTCGTGGGGGAAGGGTGAAGGAAGTGTGAGGGTTTGGGGCACAAAACACGGCACCGGGTGACGGTGGGACTCTGGGGGGGGGGGGCAACGTCTAGGGTGATTATAGTGACTGGAGAACGAGGCTGGCACTAGAGGCGATAATGCTGATTGGGTAGGAATTTAGGGGGTTACTGGGTTTTGGATAAATAAGGATTATGGTTGGGTGTGTGGTCACTGCCTTGGAGCACAGACTAGAATGCTTTTCACAATGGGAATGAGAAGAAAAATAGGAATCGTTTATCCTGCTGTTTGGGAGCAAGGTGTCATTCTAGACCTAGCATTTTTTGTCTCTCAGAAACTTAGTTTCAGGGAATGCTTTCTAGGTGGGACAACTTTCATCAGGAGGATTTTAAATATCCTATTGAAACACATATGGGGGGCCATCACAAGAAGGAGAGGCTTTAAAATGTGCCTTAAAGGGATCCATAATGAGGGACTGGCTAGGATTGGAGCTGGTCTGCACGAATCAATGAGGAAAGCAATGTGAGAGAGGCTCTGGGGTTTCAAGAATGGGTTGAATGGGTCGTAATTAATGTGTGACTATCCAGAGTTTTCAGAAAATTTAGGATTTTTGTCATCATTCATTGTTGGCAAAAGGACAAATTATGTTAAACAATCAATATCTCTGTTTATGGAGATGAGGCAGCATGTTTTACAAAAACAGTTCTGAAGCTTTGCTGTAGTTTCATTTTGTACTGTAGCACTCAAGGTACCCTTTGATCTAGGTGCTGTAAAAACACAGGAAGACACACAACTTGTTCAGAGGCATTTACAATTTATTTTAAAACAAGATTCAGTAAGTACCAGGTCTGATATTTCAGGGTTTTGTAACATTTATTCTGTTCCTCCTTCTTATGTTAATGACAAGCCTCTCTGTTGGTCACTACTTTCTACCTCCCATTTAGTTTTGTAGGCTCTTGTGTACCAATTACTGTGTCTCGCTGTTAAAGTTCTCAGTCTTGTAATTGCCCAAGGACTATGTCAAATTAGAGCACGCACAATTTAGCGGGAGGTGTTGGGCACTGGTGGTACAAGTGAGGTCTTAGTTCAGTAGACTGGTACATTTGCCCCAAAGTGTTTTTATGTGTTAATAGTTTGTTTGTTTGATACCACAGTTAACAGGCAGGATTACTGAGATGGCCTTATTCTAGAGAAAACTCCTGTTCTTCACTCACTGAACAATGGGAGGGAGGTTGTTTTTACTGATTTATAAATCATTTCCTTTTCCTTTGGGATAGTAAATTGATTAAAAATGAAATAATTTTTATAACTTTATTTTTCAATGTTTATACTGTTTGCTTTTTGCAGTTCTTTCAGCTCAGACAAAGTAAAGCAGTAATGTCAGTTTTCAACATTTGTGAAAACATTTGTCTTGGTCTTAAATTTTGCTAAGTCTTTTCTTACAAAAGCTAAAAGGCTTTGCTTGGTTTCCTCATTCCTATACACATACGCAACCTTCATAATCCTTAAAATGCCCATTTCTGTAAGATACCCTTCCTCAATCTTTCCCCACTTCCAGCTGCAGTAACTCTCCTAGCTCTCAGAAGAGTAAGAAGCATTTTTGCTTCCCTTGGAAATGCATAAATGAGCTCTCTATGTGTAAAACACAGCTGAGTTCTCCACAGTTAGCGCATTACAGAAGGACCTTATCTCGCCATCTACATTTCTACAGTAACAGTGTGACCTTGTTTTCGTTATATAAAAAAAAATTTTTTCATATAATTACTGTGACTTGTTCTCTTACAAGAATCTCAGCTAACGTTAATAACTGCTGCTTCCATTTTTTTGTGAGCTGGTGGAAGAACACCAACAGAGCAGTATTTAGGAGTGTCACTGCATATAAGTAGCACTGCTGAGAGCATAACAAAGGTTCTGTTGTGCTCTTCCATAGCAGAGCCAAGGAAAAACTCAGTGTGACATTTTTAGATATTGGATTTAAAGGGACTCAGTCACATGTAGATTCAATATTTTCCATGTTATTCACATGTTTGCTTTTAAAATATCTTTTTTGAGACAATTTCAATCTACATTGTTGTAAGACATGCAAGGTATCAATGACTCATACTTGTACATCTCAATCGTAAAAAAGTTATAAAATATTTTCTGCGTTTTAAGACCGAGAATCTTTCCAAGGATTAAATAGTATCTGCATAGAGTTTGGTAGTTTTTATGAATCTATTTGATGAATCCATTATCAAATATCTTCCAAATTCAATACTGATGGGGCATGAGCCTCTAGCAGAGCCTATACTTTAGGCAGAATGACTCATGCCAAGATTTTAAAAATTGTTTTAAAGTTTAAGGATTTAGGTTTTAAATTACTTGATTTTTCAAAAGTGATGAACTGGCTAGCTTCCCTTGAGTTCAGTGGGATCTGCTGGTTGCTTACCATTTCTGAAAATCAAGCCTCATATGAAGTGAGCTGTAGCTCACGAAATCTTATGCTCTAATAAATTTGTTAGTCTCTAAGGTGCCACAAGTACTCCTTTTTTTTTTCTTTTTTTTTTTTTTAACAGATACAGACTAACACGGCTGCTACTCTGAATCCTCATTCTTAGGTGTCTGAATCTTTATTTAGGCATGTAGTTCTTAAATTCTTGGCCTCACAAAGCAGAACTGAGTCAGTAGCATATATTGTCCAATGTTGCACTTGTATAATGTTAAGTATCAGGGGGTAGCCATGTTAGTTGGTATGCACAAAAACGACGAGGAGTCCGGTGGCACCTTAAAGACAAACAGATTTATTTGGGCATAAGCTTTTGTGGGTAAGTGGTTTTTTATCCCCGAAAGCTTATGCCCAAATAAATCTGTTCGTCTTTAAGGTGCCACTGGACTCCTTGTTATATAATGTTGTGACACTTCCCAGGCATACCCACGGTTGTGAGGCACCTCACTACCACCTGCCCTTAGCATGAGAAAGCCTTGTCTGCGTCTGCCTAGAGTCAGCTCCCTGACTCCGCTGGCAACATGAGCACTCCCTTCTTGGCCTACACAGACTCTGCTGTCCTTTTGCGGGTTATCACTACCTACTCTTCAACCTGGAGTGTCCAGCCTCTGTTCCAGTGGACATTCCCAGATTTACTGCTCACAGAGGAACAGCATCCCTCCGCTTACTAGTTACACATTAGATCATAGCTCCACTATTAAAGTAGCATAGCACTTAGATATGTTTATAGTGAAAATAAGCAAAAGTTTAGTTAACAAAAATAGAGGTTAGAGAAGTAGCAAGTAAAAGTATTGAAAACAAAGTTACTTGTAAAATAAAATCATAATATGCATTCTAGAGCCTAGACTTCATTAACAAGATAATTTCCTTTTCAGTGAAGTTTATCATTGTCTTTACTCATAAACAGGATAGCCCACTGCTGTTTTAGTTTTTTCCTACAACTCTCTGCTCTTGTATTTTGCAATCTCTTGACTAATATCCGTCTCAGTAATGCAAATAAGCCTCCATTGTAATAAATACAGTGCACAATACACTTGACCAGACAGAGAGAGAGAAGTATATCCTGCCAGCTACCTGTCTGAACAAAATCTGTTCAAGGCCTGTCACTAACTGGTGGCCTACTTTTAACTTCAAGGCTTTAAGAACATAATTTCTAGTATAGATATACAACATCTTAGTCATTGCGTGTATGGACAGTTAGTATTTATGATGACCAGTAAGCTACTGGTTTGTGGTAGACACTTTACCTGTCACCCGTTGGTAAATTATTATGCATGTACCAGGCTCAGTAGATCCCTGTAAAACCCCATGCATCCCCTCTGTCAGTTGACATCGAGGTCCCTGGGTCACACCTCCCTTCTTACACTAATGCAGTAGGATCAGCCCTGGCTAATCCATATGCATCAGCTTGGAGCCTTCTTGCCTGGACAGTGCAATTGCCACCACATTTTCTTTGCCTTTAATATGAACAATTTTCATCTCGTGTTGCTAGGCTCCAGTGTCTGTCTGGAGTTGATACCTTTTGTTTTGTGTAGCCATACCAACGGAGAGTGGGCTGTTAGGACCCTAAACTTCCTGTTAAATAAGTAAGGCCTTAACTGCTTGACCGCCCACACAATTACATAACATTTGGTTTCTATGACAGAGGAATTCTGTTCACCAGGGATCAGGTTTTTACTTAGGAAAGCAATAGGATGCGTTTCGTTGTTTTCACCTGCTTGCGTCAGTACCACTCCCAGGCCTGTGTCAGAAGCGGTGGTGCACAGTGCAAACTCCTTGTCAAAATCTGGTTTGGCCAGAATAGGTTTTAGGATTTTCTTTCTTATCACAGCCTTTCTGACAGGCTGTTGTGCTCAGCACCGTGTTAGGTTTTCTCTTTTTGCACAGGTCTGTGATAGCAGACACCATGTTGCTGAATCCTTCCGTATACTGGTGGTGATAGTTCTTCAAGCCTATAAAAGACTGAACTTGTGTTTTGGTTTCTGGTACAGGCCAGTTAATAATGAATTCTACTTTCAATAGATCTGGGCAAATGTGGCCCCCTCTTCCAAATATCCTCCTAGATAAGGGACTTTGGCTGCATCCATTTTCAACTTGGACATTTTTACCATGACACTAGCATCTTTGAATTTCTTCAGCACAATTCCCAACTGGGTTTTTATGATCTGACCAGGAATTGCTGAAGATGGCAATGTCATCTATGGAGGGTCAAGCAAGATCCTGTAACTCTCAGCTAACACTTGATTCACAAGCCTTTGAAATGTGGCTCTTGCATTTATTAACCCAAAAGGTAACACTTTGAGCTCAAAAAGTCCTGAATCAGTAACACAGGCAGATTTTTTTTTCCTGCACTTCAGTGTTTAAGGAATTTAACAATACCTCTTTGTTAAATTTAGGAGGCTCAGGAACTTTGCCCTGCCTATGGTGTCTAGTGTGTTGTTGATCCTGGGTAAATGGTATGCATCAGGAACCAAGACATCCTTAAGCTTTCTGTAATCAACACACAACCCTTTGTTCTCCTCCTTTTCAGGGACCGTAACTAGAGAAGCCAGGGACTGTTAGACTCTGTTATTCTTCCCATTTTCAGCATGCTTGCTATTTCCTTACCAAATTTCTCCTGCATTTTACCAGTTGTCTGGTGTGCTCTGCTGGGTGCGTGCTGAGGTCCTTCAATGTTATCCTCATGGACCATTTCGTGAGTCAGTCCTGGCCTGCTGGAAAATACCTCTTGGTGCTTTTGCAGCAAAGCCAAAATCTCTGCCTTTTCAGATGGGTTGCCCCTTCACATATATCAGTGCTTTCGAGTGAGGTGCCACTTTGACAGTGAGTCATCAAATCAATAAGACGGGGCTGTCTTAGAGTCCTCCTCAGCACAGAGCACTTCATAAACAATAAAGCCTCAAACACTTTACTGAGATGGCTAATTGTCCGCTATTTTATAAATGGGGAAATTGGCAACACACAAGAAGTTAGTGGCAGATTCGGGAATAAGGCCCGGATTCCTGGTCCAGTTCGGTAACCCTCTTCGTACAGATGGTTCTTACAATCCTGTATTCTCAAGAAATTAATTGATTGGGGCTGTAAAGTGGAATCATACTTTCTTCACACAAGAGTTTGAAGTTAGATACCCAAATCCCATTGAAATCCCAAAATTGTTATAGTCTGGGATCAGCTCCTGAAAGTTCTGCCTCCGAAGCTCATAAGGCTCTGTTTATTGGTCAACATTTTAATTGTGCTGGCGGATTGTAATATAATTTTCGCAGAGGGAGAGGTGATCTCTCTGGGAGTGTTTAAATATCAGGACAGAGACTTTGAACTGGCCTCTTCAACAGGGAGCAAGTACAGAGGATGGAGCATGTAGTGAGTGATATTTTGTGCAACTTGCATGTAAAGTCCCTTGTTTTGCTTGCTACTCACACTGCGCATATGTTTCTGCTGTAATGCTTGGGAGGGCGATTTATGTAGTGGATAGACCAAGAGGAAACTGCTGGGACTCCAGGATTATCCTCTTGGCTCTGCCTCTGACTTGCTGTGTGACCTTGCATGAGTTGTTTCTTCCCATCTGTAAACTGGGAATAATGCTTATTCCACAGGGTGTTATGAGGTTTGAGGTTAGTAAAGTACTTTGAAATCCTTGGATAAGTGTTATAGAAGGGCAAGGTATTAGACCCTGTGAGTTTATAATATAATTGTATTACACTACTGTCTAGAGGCCCAACTGAGTTTGAGGCCCCGTTATGCTAGGCGCTAAACAAGCAGATTGTCAGCTCTTTGATGTAGGGATCATCTTTCTATCCTCTGTTTTGTACAGTGCCTAGCACAATGGGTCTGGTCCATAGCTAGCCATACAGATAACTAATAGTAAGAGACAGTTACTGCCCCAAACTGCTTACAGTCCAAATAGACAAAGACAGATAGACAATGGTCCTACTTGAAATACAATCAGTTCCGTTTTTTGTTTGTTCTGAATTTTTTGCATTGTAAACTACCCCATTTATAACTTCTGGACAATAAAACAAAGAATGAGTTGTGCATTCTCTTTTTATTTCAGAGGTGGAGCAGAGCTCTTGTTTGATGGCATTAAAAAACATCAGGTGACCTTGCCCTGTCAACCAGAGCCTTGTGAGTATTGGAGCTTTTCAAATAAATTGAAAGAATGACAGCAAATGAAATGCGTGTGAAAAAGAAAGTCAGTTTGTACAGCAGTTGTTCAGTTTACAACTGAAATCAATGTGGTTTAGGGCAGTTTCAGCCATGCTATTATTGATTGGCTAGCTTGGCAGACAATGGTTAACCCTCAAAGTAAATACAAAACATAAATAGACTGAGCACCTTTCCCATTCTCCAGGCAACCACAAAGTGAGTTCCTTTCTTCAAAGATTTTTGCCCTCTCCTCTGAATGCTGTTAATACCCAGCAGCCTCTAAATATTTTCATGAAGTGTATTCTCCTTGGTCAGTCCATGGAAGCTGCCTGTTAGCCAGTTTTCTCTGTGCTTGTATAGGCATATCGCTCTTTTGATTTTAATTTAAAACAACTGAATATACTTAAACCATGAGACAAGCATGACAAAGCTAGGGCTTGAAAATTATGCTCGCCTTATGTGCAGGCCATCCTCTTTTCAGTCCTGCATATAATAAAAAACAAAACACTGCTAGACTGAGTGAACAGTGACTGTTCCAGTGATTATACAACATTAATTTATTTCCTTAGTGATTCGGGATATCAACATCATTCTGATTACGATTTTCCTCCCCTCTAGACTTGCTCACACTTCATTTGCATTGTGATTTTTAGCAACCAGTATATTCAAAATTGAGTAAGGGCTGCATCACTGGGCCTTGTGTAGTTAAAGAATTAACAAACTCACCATGTTTCTTGTCTAGTCACTTACTTTGCACCATATGTTCATCTCCTAGTGTACTGAAGAAAAACAATACAGATCTCATGAATACTAGGATCATCCCATTTTAACTGACTTTTATTAGTCAAGTTTATTTTTGGCCGTTTTGGCATCCCTTGCTTTTCCTTTCCTCTTGGGTTGTTGTTATTTTTTTGTCCCTCTTTTTGCAGAGCAACTGCTTCTCTCTGGGTTGTTGGGCCCAACTATATTTTAATTGTTTGTATATACATTTTGTACAACACCCAGATGCAGGGGGATAGGGAGCTAGGTGAACAAATACATAAGAATGTATAAATGAATAAAATAGTCTGTGCTCCAAATTTGACCGGGATAGTGCTCTCTGAATTATAAAAATTGGTTTTATATTTAATTAGTGAGATTACCACACTCTAATCTCCTGATTCTAGGCACTAGGTGAAAATGTGGTTGGATTCTAAACCTGGCTAACATACACATGAAGATTTTTCTTCCTTTCTCCTCTTGTGTTAAGTGGCCAGAGGGAAGAGGGTCTGGAGGAGGTTAAAGAGGGCAGATGGGAGGGAGCTGCAAATGGGACTACCGCAGGCCATGTATGGAGCCATGTGGTAGTAGCTGTTTTTGCAATCTGGGATTTGTAGAGATTTTTATCATGTTACCCCTGAGGAACATACACCCTTTTTTGGGGGGGGGGGGGTATGTGTGTGTACATGTACACACGTCACCATACTTTATGTGAGACCATATCATATTTTTCTCAGGTGCTGCAGATCCATGCAGAAAGAAGAGCACAAGTTAAATAAGAACCTTTGTCCCAGAATTGTGCTGACAATTTTGATTAAACTCATTGATGATGCTGATAAAGAGAAACTAAAGGAGCTCACTCCCTTGACTTATTCTGTATAAAAACATTGTTAGGTGGGAGAGGACAGCGAAGGAGATATGTCACATGGAGAGAGGATTAAATTGGCTCGGAAAGTAAACCTTCATTTCAAGCAGGCGCTATTAGAAACAATGAAACAAAGAAAAGAAACCCTAAATAAAAACTATGAAAATGTATTTGGCAGTATCCCCCGAAACAAACCACAGTAATTTAACCACGTGCTTCAGCAATCAAATAGAGCATTATATGAATGCTGCTGCTGCTGCTGCTAGTGATGTCTGAGGTTCTTCCTCCATCCCACTTGGGTTTACAGTGCTGGATTTGTCTATGGTCATGAGAATGTAATTGACTCTGTTGGAAGGATGGGAAAATAACAAGCATCGTTTAACCCCTGCAGCAGAGTCACAGGTTCAAATCCATGATGTTAGGTTGGCTAAGAATAACTAGAAAAACTCACTGCTGTACTTTTACTACTGGATCTTGTATGCTCAGGTGAGAGCACTGATTAAAGAGGCTCTGGCTATTGTGCAAGGAGCTGCTCAACTCTGTATCATAGGCCCTGCACTGCTAATGATCATGAAAATTTTTCCTTTAAGTGACAGGAGTCTGCTTTTGGAGCAGAAGTTCCAAGTGTCAATAGTGTGCAGTAATGACCAATCTGAAGCTTCTAGATGTGTTAGAGTACTTGGCATTCACAGGTTTGGAAGGATAAAATTTTAATCCATAAATTTCAGTAATCGTATGTATATTTTCCTCATTTACTCAAAATCTCACAAGGGAAAAATCCATTGTTAATCACAATTTTGAGAGAGGAGGGAAATTAAAATAACGTATTTGTCGAGTTTGACTGTGCATAGTGCTATCTGAGACGCAGGAAATGCTACGAGGGATTTACAGTCCAAGCACCTGATCCTGCAAGGTGCTGAGTGCTCTTCACTGCTGTTGAAATCAGTCGGCATTAGTCTCAGCACCTCAAAAGAGGGTCGGACGGACACTCACACACACACTCTCTCTCTCTCTCTCTCTCTCTAATGTATGAACAGAATCGTTCAGATAGAGTACACTAGGGGATAGTCAGACCCAAATGTGGTACCTAAGTGCCAGGAAGATAGCTAGAATTGAGCGTATAAGATGGCACCAGTTGTCTAGAAGCACAAAATAATAGTGGTGATAACATTTGGCTGTCAATAAGAAATCAGAATTTTGGAATGATTTTTATTGCTGAGTTGATTACTCCTAACTTCTCTCTCAATGTTTTGAAATTAATGTTTAAAATATTTCTGGTAGGGTAAAGTTTTTGTCAAATTAAAAAATAAATAATTGTTGACTTAATCCACGGACATTAAAATAAATAAAAACTAATCCTTCCAAACCACCTGACATGTCACTTTCCATCTTCAAAGGACTATGTGAATATTCTCTTCTTTGCAACACCCCAATGGGCTAGTTAAGTATATATTTACTGATGGGGAAAACTGAAGTGCAGAGATAATGTGACTTACTAGAGAAAGCATCTCCTGTTCGTATAGAGGTAGAATTAGAATTTGGCTGACTCCCAGACCCTTCTTTCACAAGTCCAGTCTGCACAGCCAAATCTCCTACATCAGGGGAGATCCATATTATGATACTATCAGGGCACTGTCCCTTTAGTATTCAGTTTGGGCATTTGACCAGTCCAGAAATAGTTGGTCAATTGACCAGTCAAATATTTTAAAGTAATGACTTATTAGAATAGTACCAACAGTAACAAAAAAGAGTAAGACTTTGTGGTCTCAAATAGGTTTAGGCTTAGATACGTGTGCGTAATTACAAAAAACAAGTTACTGGAGTTATTTTAACTCTGAAAAATGAAATGAAATGTTGTAAAAAAAAAATGAAATAACACCATGATGCAATAAAAAGGTAGGCCGCTGTCTGTATCAGAGCTTTCTTGTTGGAATGTTTGGCAATATTTGACCATGGTCAAATAATAGGCAGCCAATTGACATAATTTGACCAGTCAGTTGACTGGTTTACCAAGCCTCGTTAATACGTCCCTGCCAGGGTAGATTGGACTGTGTGGATGGGTCCTTTAATCTGTTCTGCCATCTCCCCATTGAATCACTGGTATGAAGTATTTCCTGGCAGTTGTCCCAGTGAAGTGGGTGTGTCTTTTTAAGGGGGCCTATTGAGCGGATTCATTGGTAGGTCTTTTTTGTTAGAAGGAAAGATGGAAACATTAAAATTCTCTTGCGGGAGTCACCTCAGTGCTTTCCTACTAGGCTTAGTGTAATGGGAGCTGCGTTAACCCTCTGCCATGAATCAGATTAATCCAAACTCATTGTAGAAGGAACTTCCCAGGCACTGAGAAGCCCATCTCTCTACTGTGTGACCAAATCCCTCTGATAACAAAGCCTGGCTTTTCTGTCCTTCCCAGCCAGTGTGCTCCTGCACAGGCACCTATTAGGATAACCTTTCTATCCCCTACCACCCAACCCCCACCCCTCACTCCTTTTCTCTTGGTGGTATTTGCTGTCATGACACCACTGTTTAAAGGATGGCAGCAGAGCATAGGCTGATGAGGAGGTTCCTGGCCCTTTAAACTGCTTAGCATGCGTTTCACACGGTTCACGGTGCCAGCTGTTCCTTTCTCCTCCTGCCCTCAGTCACAGGAGCTCTTTGCTGAGCTCAGAGCTCCTGTGCAAAATTGCTTTTCAAAAGAGCCACTTTCTGCTTAATTAAACAATGAGACGCAGTCCCTCTGCACATCTGTAAAGCTCCTTCTGCAGCCCCTTTATCCCACAAACTGCTCCATTCTTACCTCCATTCAATTGTAAATCTTCCTCCCCTTCCCCCATTTGCGCTCTTTCTTTTCCCCTTTCAAGGAAGGCCTAGGAGGTTGGTGTTTCTATGCGGGGGCGGGGGGGGAATTGGTTTAATGGTCCTTGCTGTATATGAAAATATAACGTTAGCAAAGTAACTGCTGAAAATGAGAGGCGAGGACTGGCACAGATAATTGTGTGGCTTTTGTATTGCAGAGGAATAAAGTCATAATAACGATTGAATGGGACATCAATTATTTTCCCCCACTAATCCTATTCAAGCCATAAACAAATCACTAGATCTTAAAGGTGATGAGAAGAAGCTGAGGAGTCAGGGCAAGAAACTGTCTTGCCCAACTGGCAGTGCCTGAGTGAGCCTGTACCAGGGGAGTCCCTCTACAGGCTTCTGTATAAATAGATGCTGCCACGGCAAGTGTGAACCAGAGGGATCCCTCTGCAGTCTTTCTGTATGAATAGTTACATTCCTCCATGGGCAGTGAGTCTGGGATATATAATTCCACATAGTCTGTGGTGTTAGTGGTTAGGTTTCCTCTCTTTCAGCTGTTTCTTTCCCAACACAGTAGGGAAATGTGTGTAAGAGGAAAGTTCATGTCCACAGTGGATTTAAAATGGACTTTCTGTCTGCATTTAGTAATGCTTTCTTTGAATTGTCAGGGAATTTGCCTGGCTTACACACATTAATCAACAATTCCAGGTTATGCAGAATAAATGAGTGGAGAAATAGATGGGGTATCTGTGGCTAGGTGGGAACACCAACTTCTTTGTCAGGAAGAGGTTATAGTAGGGTGATGCAGTATTGTATAACTAGGGTTGAAAGGATGCAATTAAGAAAATGAGAATTTAGGCTATTGGCAAAAAATTCCTAACTTTGCGTGCTATGGCACAATCCCCCATGGGATGTGGAGGAAGCACCACATTCCCTGTGCCCTTTAAAACTAGACTGGACAAAGACCTAAACAGTCTTCCGTAGGGAATAATCCTGCACTAGGAGAGAGGGAGAGAGAGAAACTAGAAGAGCCCTGTTAACTAGTCATCATTTCTAACTTCTCTGATTCCTAATCCAGCCTTCACTGCTTGTTGAATACAATCACCAACTATTGTCTCTTCTTTTTGTAAGATTCTCCTTAGCTCCTTCCTTAGATAATTTTGAACAAGAGACTGGACCATGTACCACTATTAGTGATCCATGATCCTAATAAAAAGAGACAGTTTAGTGCACTGGCATTTATTCAGAAGCCTTAAGTGACCATAGCATTGGGTGTTATAAGATTAGAAACTCTGATTTTGGCAGTGTGGCAGGATTAGCTTTATGCAGAGGATCAGATCAGGGTCCCTTTAGAGATGACAGGAACTGATGGAAACACTTTGGATCTGACGATTTGCGGCTGGCTGGCAAATGGGATTGAAGAGCCCTTGAACTTGTGATCTCCCTACCAGCTAACTGGAGGGAATGTGAGATCCGGGATCTTAGTGAAAAAGAAAATCCCATGAGCCACATGTTCCTTGATGACCATCAGGGCCCAGGACTGAGGTCCTCCATCCTAGCTAACAGAAGGGTTATGGAAGAACACAGCATCTGGTCTCTTCCTCTGCTCTTATCTGCTGTGGATAAGAGGGAATGGAGGAAGCACTAATGGGAGCCCTCCCTTCCAGTTAAAAGCAGTGGCAGGGAGGGAGAGGGAGTTATCTCTCTGCCAGGTGATTGTAAGAAAAAACAAGGACCCAGATATTATCTTCTAACACACAGAAGCTGATGGTTCCAGTATCTGGATTCTCTCTTTGACCAAAGTCACTAAAAGCTCCGTATTAATAAAATCCAAATTGGAGTCTTCCCCCCCCCCGCCCAAATAAATGTCAGAAATGGCTTGGAAGACATCAGTGAAAGCAGATTCAAAACTTCTCTCAGCCTTGCTGTGGTCACCATGCAGAGTTACCATGCCTTGAGTCTGAGACATGGTTTACACTAGAACTTACTTCGGTACGCCCTGGAGTGATGTCAGTTGTGCTGACCTAAGTGCTCGTGTAGACAGCACTCTGTTGGCAGGAGAGTCTCTCCTGCCAGCATAGCTACTACTGCTTGTGGGAGGTGGAGTAATTAAGCAGACTGGATAGTATTGGCTTAGAGTATCTTCACGAGAAGCGCTACAGAGGCCAGCTGCATCAGTGCGGCTGTGTCTCTGTAGCACTTTGAGTGTAGATGTAGCCAGAGTTTAACCCTTGTCCTCTGATTCTGCTTATATAAGCCATTCCAGGCCTTCTGCTGCAGTTTATGGTACCCTGCCATCTGCTTTGGGGGTTCACTTTGCACATTAACTAGCCTGAGGAACCCCTTGTCTATTTTTACAATGGGCCCTTTCATAACATGTGGCCCTTGTGCTAATTAGAATTCAGTAAAATGGACAAGGCACTCACCTGCCTGAGTGGTGTATTTTGGGGATTTTTTTATATTTTGAAAAATAAACCACCTAACCTGGCAAAGGGGTTACAAATTCTCTTCCCAGAGGGAATGATAGAAGAGGCACGCAAAGAGGGGACTTTGTCATGGTTACAGATCAGTGGCTGAGAATGTGGGTGGGATGGAGCTTGGCCAGAGTTAGTGACCTCAACAAATTGGAGCTCAGCCGTGGTCAGTATGATAAATGATCTTATTCTAGGTCAGAGAAATGGTACCCCTTGGGGAAGTGTCTGCAAGGCAGCCCGAAAAAACCGGCTGTGCTGTTGCAACACTGACCCCTTGGTGAGCAGGGCTGCATACATCTTATTTATTATAAACCAGAAAAGAACTGTCCAGTATCTAGGCCTTAAGAGTCCCCTGTTTTTCTGAAATAGGGTTCCTGTTCTGCACCCAAGACAAGGATATTACTGAAAATACACCCTCTGGAAGTCCTAGCAGGAGGATTGGATTGTGCATCTGCTTGTTAATGTATGAGGGGGGTGCAGATATGCGTATGTATGTTGTATTTGTGGGTGTAAATCTGCCAGTGACACACACACAGCCCTCTGTGTGTTCCTATAGCTTCTTTGTTAGTGGAGGGCTGTGTTTTCACGTTCACTGATATTAGGTTAGTGCAAGATCAGTGAGTATGTGTTTCAGGCAACGTTTGGGTTACTACATGTTTACCTGGTTGGTGAGCTTTTGCAGGGAAAAGCTGGCCCTGTGTTTCTTATTCCAGGCACCTGTCTGCCATGACTGTTTTCTCTTTCCTTACAGCGAGTGTGCTCTCTGCTGAGTTATCACTGATGAATCCGTCAGGCCCAGGAGGTTTTATTGAGCAGGGAAAGATCTATAGTTTTCAGCTATGGTTCTGAGGCTGCAAATGAGCCCAGGTGTTTGTACAAGGCAGCACGCAGAGGGAATCCCACATCACTTTCTCTAACAGGACATTCAGCTGATTCTTCCTGACAGAAAAGTTAGATATGACAGATCAGACTTTGGAGGAGACCAAGCTGGAGACTATGCAGATCTTTCAACCACATTCAGGGATATTTATAATGCAGCTTGTGTGGGTTAAAAACAAGCCTGGGATTTGGATACATGCTCGCTGCAGCTCTCACATCCTGTCCACTTGCATGACAAGCAAGTGGCTTTGTGTCACTGAAAATATGCTCATTTTCGTGGATCTGTTCTTTCCCATTGGGCTGTTTGTTTTGTGCATATACAGTGGCCCTGTGGCTTTCAGCTCCCATGATGCACTTGAACGGTCAGTTCACTCCCATTTGCTATTTTGTCTTGGCTTTTCTATGAACTTCAGAATGTTCCTGTGAATATCATGCTGGCGAAAGGCAATGGATTAACAGCCCTGAACACTGAGTTCTCTCTGTCCACAGAACAGAGACAGGGTTCCCCACCATTGTTCTTCAACCCCAAATTGCAGAGACGTCCTCTGAGGTCGGAGGGTAGTTCAATTGCCGTGGCCCATTCTGCCCTGGGCACTTCTGTTGAGATTAGCACTAATTGGCCCCATTGTTGGCAATTATGGTGGATTTTATGGTCTGGATATTTGTCTTCTGGGAACTGGACTGAAGCTACCAAAGTAATTTCACTGAGGCCATATGATGGTAACAAATCTTGGTCATTATTAAGTGGCCTGGGTTTAAAGTGGTGACCTAAAGGAAAACAGCTCAAGATCCTCTTATCAGTCCTCTGAGCCATCCAGTTTCCTATGTCTTAACATTATTTTTATTGTATAATGTTCAATAAGCAGTATAGAGTTGCCATTGCACAAAATACATGATCTGTCACCTCCAAGGGGTAGCATACATTGTGAAATTGCCCTTCTGTAAATATTAAATACTCCTGATCTGATGATGTGGGTCCGCTTTCGTAAGCAGTTTAGATAAAGTATAAAATCGGTGTCCCAGTGGTGAGGATTCAGCTTGGCAGTGGACAGCAGGGGGTGGTCAGTTTAACTGGCTTTCCTTCCAATTGATTATTCTACAGATCCATATATTTGCATGGTGCTTTACAGACAAACAGGTCCCTAGCCCGAGGAGCTTACAAACCAAATTATACATAGCACAGCTGGTGTAACAAAAAGTGGGGGGGTGCAGTAGGAAAGGTAAGGCTCGTGATAATAAAAGAGCAGGACTCGTGCTTTAGTTGCGCACACTATTATTTTTGGGAGTCCAGGAGCTCCAATCACAGACCAGGACCCCATTGTGCCAGGCCCTGTACAAATGCAGAACAACCGAAAGACCTTGCAATCTAAGTATTCTTATTCAGTTTTTGTATTTTGTCTGTGCATACTTCTTGTATCTGTCATTTTTCATTCTTTATATTATTGGTAGTTTTGAGGAGCAAAGATAAATACGAGGGCAGGAGCAGAATTCAGTGCTGGAAGAACAGCTGAAAGAAGTGAGTCTTGAGATAGGATTTGGAGAAGGAGTGAGAGTTACATCGCCCTTTGGATCTGAGGGGATAGTCAAAGAATAAATGGGGAGGGAAAGCTTACATAACGGTCATAGTGGGTCTGTCTAGCTCAATATCCAGTCTTCCAACAGTAGCCAATGCCAAGTGCTTCAAAGGGAATGAACAGAACAGATAATCAAGTGATCCATCCCTATCACACACTCCCAGCTTCTGGCAAACAGAGGCTACAGACACTCAGAGCATGGGGTTGCATTAATTTCTCCAGATTGTATTGTTCTCCTATGCACATGTGAGAGACTTCTTGGGGGGGTGTTGGTGTGAGTGTTCTTCTGTGTGTGGGTGCAAGCTGTCTGGGCTCTGTAACTGCAGGCACAGATGGGGCTGAAAATAATGTATTTATTATGGAAGGGTGGGGGGGAATCTTCCAGTACAGTCTTGAAATAAGCCAGCCACACCACACTGCAAGCTTCTTCTGGGTGGCTATCTTCTGTCCAGCTGGTGGAGTGCAGGGATGGTGTGGCTTTTACCAGGTAAAATCCTGTTTGTTGTTTTTTGTTTTCTGCCCTGGAAAAACTAATTAGTTTCAGTTTAAGACATTTTCTGTTTTAAAAACTAATTAATGTACACTATAATACACTTAGGTTTAGTTGCATATTTGAATTGTGCTTCCAAAAGGCAGTAGATTCGTAGATTAATTTAGGGTCGTACAAATAAAAAGTAAAACTGCAGTGGACATAATATGTAATTCCAATACTGAACATCAGAATGTCTGTACATTTTGGTTTGGTATTTTCTCAAGGAAGTTATATGTCATGCTTGATATTTCAGTTTTCAATATTCTATAAATACAAGTAAAAAAAATGTACGAGATGAAAACAACAATGTGCAGAGTTGTAGGCTTGAAGCATTAGGCAGTCGAAGACCTGCAGAGTTGCAGATTACCAACCCATTTGGTCATGCAGCATTCTGTAGCAGAAGACCAGCTGTGATGTAGTAGTGGCTACACCAAGCTTATTCCTCAGTTTTGAATGGCTGTACCCAAAGGACGAAAAGATTCATTCTGTGTTTGCTGGACTTGCTGGATGCTGATGGAGAAAAATAATTGCGTTTCCTGTTTTAAACTGGATTTCAGCCGGTATTTACAAGTGCCCTGCCTTAAACTCATGGTTCCTGGGAAATTGCCAACCCTGATGCAGTGTGCTTGTATTTAAATGATCTGTCCTGAAGGGCCCCAGAGGAGGAGGCCGTTTATTCTATCATCTACCTCATTGTTTTGTGCCCTCATGCAAATGCGTTGCTTACGAGTATAAGGCCCTTCACAGTGTTGCTGTGGTGGGGATGGTTTTTCCTTTCGCACTCCTCCTCCTCCTGTGGGAATGTTTCTTATACTCATCCCCTCACTGGCATTTTATAGTGATGGAGAGTGAAAGCAGTTTGGGGGTGAGCTCCTGTGGGCTGTACGTTGCAGCAGCATTTTTCAGTGGAAGGCTGACATCGTTCGCTCTTGTTCTGGTGGCTGACTGAGCAGCCCCGTATGCTGTCTGTCTATTGCTCCCTGTCTCCAGGGGAGTGGTCACCTTGGAAGATAGTATATTTCATGCTGCTAAACTAAACTTCTCTAAATGATATTTGATTAAAAAGAAATCCCCGTTCTGACCGTCGGTGAGGATCCAATGTACAGGGCAGTCTGCTGCCATGGAACTATCTTCCCTTCATGACGGAAACTGCCCAGTTTTGAGAGGCAGCATTACTTGGCATCGTTCTCTAGGCAATCCCCTCTGGCCGCCTAGAATACATCGGTCCCACTGCTTTAGAGGAAGCCAGCAACATAGGGCCATAGAGGATGTGTGAAAGAGGGAAAAAATGGAAGGAATCCTCTAAAGGAGACACACTCAACTTACAACAGATGGGGATTTTTTCCTGGGAAGGTGCATCTCCATTCACTGTAACTGACTTGCACCTGTTTACAGCAGAGTAGAGTTTACTCTTCATGTAGGGAGAGTCACAAATGTGACGGAAGTGAAAGAAAGCACCTACCTTTGTGTAGGGTTACTCTAAAGAAACAAAGCTCTATTCCAGGGAGCTTCCCTGACAGCACAACACAATGTGCTGACAGTGCAAAGACTGAGTCACCCCATTACAAGGGAATTTATTTCATGGATCAGTCATGTGACAACTGCACCAAAAATAGGTTTTTTAGCTCAGCCTGTAAAAGAGGGTTGTGAAAATGTTTACAGTGACTAGGAACCGTTTACAATCCACAAAGACGTGCAAATACATCCCGTTATTCCCTTTGATACAGCTAGAGGGGGTTCAAGCCCTAATATCTGATAGGTGGATTTGTGCACTGGGAACACTTCCTTGTGCCTTTTGAAACAAATAAAGCTTTTTCGGGACTTTCAAAAGGCTCTTTAAAGAAGCCCTGGGAGAATAACTGATTGTAGATTCAGAATGATGAAGTGGATTGTGGAACAGTGAAATATAGAGGCAAATGCAGGAGAATGCCACATTGTAATTTGTCAGCTTCTCCAAACTCTGCAATGGATTATTCTCTCCCTCTGACGCTTCTCCCCTCTCCAATAGGAAATTAACTGATGCTATCGCTAAAGAAATTGTTTTTGCCTCACAAAGTAAAATTGTTGCTATAAAAACCCTGCTAGCAGTGTGTCCTCCTCCTTTTACAAAGACAAATCCTTTCTGTCACCTACTGAAATAGAAAGATAAAGGCTGAGCTTTAATAAAGAAGCTATCAAACAAAGCATGTGCGTGGAGATGTGGTGTGGGAGCAGAGGGTCCAAGCTGAAGGTGTGATGCCAAAGGAGATTATAAAGGGCTTGAGTGGAACTATGCCTACCTCTAACATGTCTGTTTATGCATGTCTATATATTCATGGATGTTCGCCTATGTCTTATGGGGGTTACATTTTCAAAAGTATAAACCTTCAAAAGTGCCAGCCTGCCTTCAGACATCTTGGGCCTGGCTTTCAAAGGTGGCAGATGCTCACATCTCCCACTTAGCTCCCTTGCCAAAGTGGGTGTTCTGCACTTCGAAACCTAATAAACACAAAGCCAGCCCCGGGATGTAGATGTCTCTTATTGGTCTGCCCAAAATGAGCAGACATTTACAAATATAGTCGTCTGTTTGTATCCTGCATGTGTCTATCAAAGTGACTGTTCCAGGGAAAAAGAAAAGGAGTACTTGTGGCACCTTAGAGATTAACAAATTTATTTGAGCATAAGCTTTCGTGAGCTACAGCTCGCTTCATTGGATGCATGCAGTGGAAAATCTGATGAAGCGAGCTGTAGCTCACGAAAGCTTATGCTCAAATAAATGTTAGCCTCTATGGTGCCACAAGTACTCCTTTTCTCTTTGCAGATACAGACTAACACAGCTGCTACTCTGTTCCAGGGAGGTTCACATTCTAACCCACTTGTTAGTTTCCTCTTCAATTTCTCAAACAAATTCTTACACGCCATGCAAGTATCCATGCCTGTTGCAGCCCAAAGGTGAATGTTTTTAGGAGACTCGAGTGAAATCAGTTTAGCCACTTTTGAGTTATGCTGCCATTTTGTGGAGGGAGGAAAAAGAGAGAGAAAGGGAGACACTTTCACCATGTGTGTTCAATCCATTTTAGTACTTGCTTCAGACAGCCAACACTAGAAGCTTCAAACTTAGCTCCTTCTGTCGTCTCATTGAGACTACTGAATTCCTCATCTTCACGCTTGTATTGTTTTAATTCTAAACATTTAAAGTTTGTAATTTAAATGTTTGATTCCTGTTCCATTAACTGTGAGAGGCTTTTTGCATTTTCTGTGGTCAGGTCTGCACGTCCAACCAACTCTGTATATAGGGATATGAGTGTGTGCGCCTCCAAACAAAGGAGATGCCCCTTCCCTTTGTTATGTTGCTGGTGGATTCTGATCTGGGTGGGTTCTTGAGGATCCCTTCTGTTGTTCCCTTGAAGACCCTGGAAGAGCATGGCATCTCTGCTAACTGGGGAGTGAGGGCTGGGGCCCCAGTATTTGAACTTCTGTGAAACAACAGTGGATATTTGGTGCTGATAAGGAAGCTAGTCTATAAACTGTCATCTTCTCTCCTTTCAGGGGACATCAGAAACCTGCTAAAGTGGATCAAACAGAATCTATTAAAAGAGAGACCAGAATTATTTATTCAGGGGGACACCGTGTAAGTACAGATGTTAAAAACTTGGCTCATGTTTCCCTGTCTGCAAGTCCCAGTGCAGAGGGCATATATGTTACTGCTGGTGGTGGGAAGAAAGTTATATCAGTTGAAATATGGCATATTCTAGAGGGAATGACACAGAAGAGGATACCCCATAGACTTGAATAGGGAAAGAGGGGCAATTCTGCTATTGTCTTGCTGTATGACCAAAGGCAGATTGCTTAGCTTCTCTGTGCCTCATTATTCCCATCTGTAAAATGGGGATAAATACTACCCCGAGGGAGGGATGGGAGGCTTTCTTTTTAAAGGGCATTGATTTCCTTGGATGACAGGGACTACGGAAGTGCAAAGTGGTGGAGGGAGATGGGTTAATATTCTAGAGAATTATCCAGATTGTGCTCTTTGCCAGGTCTGACACTGAGAACTCCAGCTCCTTCTGAACCTAAACCCAACCCAATTCCACAAAATGTCTGTCTCCTCACGATCCACAGCACGAGGTCCCCCCAGCATTCATGGCCTCTTCCCTTCCCTGTCACCTCAAGTACTGGCATTGTGTGGAGATTGCAGGTTTGAGGTTTTAGCAAGTAGACCATCCCCCTGTTCCGGCTGTGTGTCTGTGTTGCACAGCGCAGTCTCTGTTCACATCACTGGGCCTGGATCAGTCACTCTGAGAAGCACCAACAAATAGATCTGCTGGGAAATTATTTTATTTTTAAAATGGGGCCAATCTCATTGGAAAAGGCTGAAGAAATGGAGCACAATGTGCTGTGCAGGCAATTCCCAGCTGCAGAATGGAGGTTGGGGTGTTTAACATTCCTCACAGGTCTCTGAGCTGAAGCATGTGCCAGGTCCCCTGGTAGCAGGAGAGACAATTGCAGGACACTGAAGATCAAAGAAGGGGAATCCCTTTGCCTCTAATCAGGAGCTCTGAGTTGATCCAGGGAGTTTACAACCTTTAGTGGGGCACTACAATTGCTTTCCTTAGCTCTGAATTGACCTCTCTGCACTCGATTGCAGTGCATGGGCTTTAATTACCTGGCTTTTCTATGTGGTATTGAAATGGAGTCATCTTGAAGCCTTCTCATGAATGGTGTCTTTTGATTCAAATGAGCTCTGGGATCAATCTAGTTTCCCCTTTATTTGATCTAGAAATAGCTGCCTGTCCCTATTTCCACCTCTGTGCTATGATTCCCTTTTCGCATCAGCTTTACAGACAAGCCTGCCTGTGGTCTGCTTTTTAACAGCCAGTGGTGGTAACTCTTTGCAGCTTTTAGTAATCCTATTGCCTGACAACTTCTCTGTGTTCTGCAGGCGACCAGGAATTTTGGTGCTCATCAATGATGCAGACTGGGAACTAATGGTCTGTACTATTTCAGTTTTATTTTCTTTGTTATGTTGCTCTGCCTGATTTGTGGATGTTCTTGGGAAGCTATTCTAGATTCTTGCCCCAAGCTAAGCATCTAGTAGTGGGCAATGGGAGGGAGGAGTTCCTCCATGTGTTGTACTGGCTGTGGCTGTTCTAAAGCCTGGAGCCTTTTTCTAACCTTCTGAGACTCAACCACCATTCAGTCCCCCAGAAGATCACCCACACTCCCTGACCTTCAACTCAGCTCCCAGAGGAGTAAAGCCCACAGCTGGTGTGTCATCCATGCTTGAGATAACCACTTGCTTAGTGCGGTACCAGCATTGCTTCACAGCCTTGGGCAATTGTAAGAGCTATTGATTATAACAAGTGAGTGCTTGGGAGGTGAAGACCATGCTCGGGTGAACCAAAGGAGGATGCTGAGGTAGAACAAGCTAAGCTGGCCCTTGCAGTCTTTGCTGCACTAGGATTATGTCTACACTTAAAGCGGGGAAGAATTCTTCTGTCCACCTCGTGCTGTCTAGACCGTGGGTTAGGTTGGCTTAACTATGCCGCTCAGGAGTGTGGATTTTTCATGCTCCAGAGCATCGTAGCTAGGTCAGATTAACTTTTTAGTGCAGATGTGGCCTAGGCAAACAGGCTAATGCCTTCCCCGCTCAGCCCACCATTACACTCACACCATAAATAGTCACTAACTAGTCTGCAGATGTAATAGTCCGTTCTGAGAGTGGCACTTCCCCATGACAGTGAATGTATGAGAGCTCCTTCTCCTGTCTACTCCACCTCCTCTTTCTTAGAAGTAACCTTCTGTCTTCCCCCTATGTAGTCCCTAGTGCTCTGGCATCTGTTATAAGACGTTCTTCTTTTGCAGCCTTTGTTTGGAAATGCCTATTAAACCATTTCTCATTCTTTCTTGACCTGCAGGGCGAGCTGGATTATAAACTCCAGGACCAGGATAATGTGGTTTTCATCTCAACATTGCATGGTGGTTGACTCTTGGAAGACACAAGGACATAAAACAAAAACACTGGAGGAGAACCCTCATGACTTTTGAACTGTCTCTGCCTCGCTTACAAGCCATGGCAAATCATTTACGCTGTCATTAGGCATACAAATAAAGCCCATGCCAGTGACTGGCCTGGCATGCACTTCAGGTGCTTCCATCCTTTGGTTCTACTTTAACCTCTCCTGTCTGCAATCCCAGGTACATAGGTGACAGGAGAACTGCTGTTGCACTTGGTCACTTTATTCCTGGGTCCCTGAGGGAAGGACTTGTGGACTAGGTGCTGAAAATTAGTTTAAGTGTGGGGGGGTGCCTGGGGGAATTGTGACTTTGCTTCAGGGCAAAGATGGGCAGACTTTGCCTTGCCAGCAATAGCTGTTTCTTTCAATGGGACATTTATTTGGTGGAGTGCCTTTCATATGAATTGTATCCCAAAATGCCTTGCAATGTTAGCAGATAAGTGGAAATGTGAAATACAGGAAAGAAGGAAAGAGGTTTTTAGCTGTGTCTTCACATGAGGTGGAGAGTGGATAGTAATGTACACTGAGGGTGTGTCTACACTGCAATTAAAAACCCACAGCTGGACCAGGTTAAGGGCTGTTTAATTGTGATATAGATGTTCAGGCTCTAATTCCCAGTGAGGTGGGAGGGTCCCAGAGCTCAAGCTGCAGCCTCAGCATGAACATCTACACTGCAATTAACCAGCCCTGTAGCCTGAGCCTCACCAACCCAACTCAGCTGCTCCGGTGCAGCTGTGGGTTTTTGATTGCAATGTAGACACCTTTTAGAGTCTGGCTCTCCCCTCACCTGCATCTTGTCACTGTTTATATCTGTGCAAAGTGGGTGTGAAACACAATTCTAACTTCCTAATGTTTACAAACCTGTACAAAGGAGGGTAAAACACTGGCAGATGAGACTGGAGCACCCACCCAAGTACAAATAACTACGCTACATGCAAGGCAGTAGAGAAGCAGGCCCTCTTTCTATAAAATCTGGTGCAGTGAATCATGTTGTTTCTGAGATGGGAAGCAGAAGTGTAAGAACTGCATTGAATGTGGTTTTCAGCATCAGAGATGTGGAGCCAGAACTGCTGCAGAGCAGGTATGCACCAGCCATCCTGGCTTTGCGCATCAAAAACAGCTGCAGAAATCTAAGGGTAGAGGGGCTGGAACATACTGAAAACAATAATGAAAATGCTGCAAAAGCAAATAGTATGCATCTTGTAAACCCTTCCCCCAGATTCCTGAAAGCAAGGTGAGACTTCCCGCCATCGTTTACCAACAGAGAAAGTCCTGTTGTTGCTGTGGCTGAAATGGAGGTTTGTGTTAACAAACTGAGGATGTTGTTTGACTTCCAGCAATTTCCCTGAAAATGTAGATTGGCCCAAACTCTTCTTCTGTGCTGCTAACCAGGCCCCAGTCAAAGTACAGGAGGGGTAAAGGATGAGATTCATGTAAATAAAACTGAGGAGCTGATACCAGTGGCATGAACCAAGGTTTGGAATACGTTGTCCAAGCGTCCTCCATCTATATCGCTCTAGCAATCTTCCTTGGGCCTTTGCCTACCAGTATACCCGCACCCCTCCTCTTCCAGTCCTGGTCCCACGTGTTTCTCTGCCAGTGCACCTCCATCAGGACTGTAGCCCTGATTACAGCCAAATGTAATACAGTCAGGTAGTGCACAAGCTTTTTCAAAGACTTGTCACCTACACTGGTACCTCCTCTTCCTATCTTGGGTCTCTCCTGAGCTGCTGTTTGGTAGCTGAGATAGAATTGCAGCAACAGTCATGCTGCACCAGACCATTGCTCTGGCCGGTGTGGTATCTTGACACTGGCAATGTATGTGGCCAATACATGAATCCTTCTGTAGGCTGCACCTAACAAATTTGCATTCTGTATGGTGGGGAGACACTCTCCTGTTTGACCTCTCAACTGATGGGCTTATGCCAAGAGATGTTTACCATGTCCTAGCATGCATAACTAAAACCACTATGAATTATGATGATTAACTTGTTAATGTTTCTGAAGTGTTTTCAAGGTGAAGAGTGCTGAGCATTATGGGTAACAAAATTAGTCATTAGCCTCTATCAAATCCAGCTGCAGTAGTTGACTTTGCCATGCTGTAGCTGTGAATTATGCAGGCCAAAGGCTTTCATTTGTTCTGAATTTACCTGTCATTAATTTCACTGAGTAAACTGGGTGGAAGGGGACAAACAAAACACAAGGAGTCTAGATCCCTAGGAACTGGCTGAGAACAGTAAAGTGTAGGAGAGACTTAAAAACAGATTTAGGGGGCGGTGGAAGGAGATGGATGTAGCCCTACATAAGTGCCCTTTCCTGCCCTAAGCTGTATTTGTGCTTAAGAATCGTTTTCTTGGGATCTTCCTTTTGGTTGCTTATCCTAGGAGGAGTTTCTTCACAGGGAACTCTTACTTGCCTTAATAGCAAAAGCGCAGACGGACCCAGAAGGATCAGTCCCAGATGCAGTAAAAACTGCCCATCAGTGCAAGAAAAGCTAGCAATACCAGGGCAAGGAGTGGGAGATGCTGTGGCCAGTGCCTGTCACAGCAGAAGTTTCTGAGCCCCAGGCCTGTTTAATTCTTTACCTCAAGCTTTGTCCTGCCTGGGTTCTTGGTGAAATTGTGCTCGTCTTGCCCTATGTTGTTCCTCTTGTGTTCCTTGGTTGCCCCAGCAGAGTCATAAGCTTTAGGAGGCAGCTGTCTTGCTCCTTAAAGCACAGCGGGGATGTTTGCTGGGGGCTGCTGCCTGGGTGTAATGGGATGGATGATTTCAGACTCGGGGTTCTAGGACCCAGTTCCTCCTTCCCCTCTCCCCACTTGGCTTGGCAGGGAGAGAGCCTGGGCCAGGGGCCCAGGAATTCACTGCTGCTCCCCAGGCTGCAGGCCTGTCCTTAGCCCCCACTGGCCTTATTCCTGTCCCCGCCCTCTCCCTGCTGTTAGCAGCCGCCGCCAATCACCCCCCTTTTCCCTGGGCCCTGCAGCGCGGGCTCCCAGCCCCAGCTGGCGGCAGCTGTTTAGGGGCTGGTCTCTCTCCCTGGCGCAGGTAGCTAAGGGTGGGTCGGGGCGGCTGCAAGGCCGGGCCTAGCTCGGCTGTGACCGTGCCCCTCCGGGGAGGGGGACGCTGCAGCCGCAGCTCTGGGGCTGGAGGGGGCAGAGCTCTCGGCTCCGCTCGCGTTATGATCCTCCCGGGGCGGCTCTTCTCCGCAGGGCGGCTTGGCTTGGAGCACAGCCCCGGGCCCTCCTGGCCTCAGGTCTCCCACCCCCATCGCAACGGGGGGCTGCGGGGCCACTTCCCCCCAACACGCACCCCCCCCCGCCTCAGCCTGCAGCAAGCCGAGGGCCGCTGGCCGGTCAGGCTCCTTGCTGCAGCAGCACCAGACACAGGCAGCAGCCGGGGAGACTGCATGGGGGGGGGGTCCTGGGAACCTTTCGGCTGGGGGAGGGGGGCTGTCCCCTGGCCAGGTGACTGGGCGCGGGGGGGGTTTGCTGGGAGTCTGGAGGCGCGTAGGTTCAAAGGAGCCTCCTGCTTCGGCCCGGAGCTGGCATCTCTCGGGGCGCTCTCCCCTGCTGCAGCTCCCCACGGCGGGTTCCTTCCCCCCCCCCCCGCCAAGGTGCCCCAGAGGCGGTGCCAGCCGCGCCTCCTGCCCTGGCCTCTCTCAACCTCCCACGCAGCTCGGGGGGGGACAACACAGGCACCCCCTAAAATGGAGATCGCGCTTTGGGGGCGGGGTTGGCTGGTTTTTCCACACGTGCTTCTGCACCTCGCGGGGGGGGGGAAAGAAATCCCGGCTCCCTGGCTCCGATCCCGCGATGGTGGCGGAGAAGCTTCCCAACGGGGACTGACCCTCTCCCCCTCCTTTCGAAAAAAAAAGGGGGGGCAGCGATTCTGCAAGGCAGGCTCGGGACCCGTCGGCTCCAAGGGAACCTGGACACAGCGCCCGAAAGCGCAGACCACAGCGGCACTCGACCCCTTTCCTGCATGCAGACTGCCTGCTTTCCCTGCCCCGGAGAATGGCAGAGCAGAGAAACCTCCCAGCTGGGCCAGCGCTAGGCTCCCCTTCTAGCAGCAGGGTGATCTTCCAGGAGATGGGGAATGGACCCCCCGGGAGAGAGGGAGAGGAATCACGCAGCAAAACTCCCCAGAGGAGCTGTCTCTCCTCCCAGCCCATCGGCACAAAACCGGAGCCAGGGCAGCCCGGACGCTGGTGTCATTCGATCACCTCCACTTTAGAGACTTCCCAAACAGCGCTGGCTTTCCCTCGGTCCGATCAAAACACTATTGCAAACACATTAGTGACAGGTTTCAGAGTAGCAGCCGTGTTAGTCTGTATTCGCAAAAAGAAAAGGAGTACTTGTGGCACCTTAGAGACTAACAAATTTATTAGAGCATAAGCTTATGCTCTAATAAATTTGTTAGTCTCTAAGGTGCCACAAGTACTCCTTTTCTTTTTGCAAACACATTAGTGGTTATCTGGGGGGGGGGGGTTCCCGCGATCTACCGGCAGTGAAGAGGCAATTAAAGATCATAGGGCTTAGTGCGTTTTTTTAAGCAATTCTCCAGAAGACTGCTAAGAGGGTTCGTTTTTTTAGACACCCCTTGAATCGGATCTATTTCATCTGGTTTACTGGGAAAGTCAACTTTACCCAGAATTCTGATTATTCTCAGAACGCTTTATTCTTTCATCTTTTTACCGCTGTTATTTTTATTTATGTAGATTCTCCCCCCCCCCCCTACAATTTCAGCTGAGTAAAATAACTACAACGGGCTTGTATAAAAAAAAATCATCCAGAAAAGATTTGGAAAACGTTTTTAAATTCCCTTTTTTTCCTTCAACTGTTTTGATTTTAAGGCAGATAAAAAGAAAACCCGTGGAAAGTTTAAACTGAATTTTTTATTAAAATATTCGATTATTTAAACCCAGCGAGCTAGGTTAGAATTAAATATATACACAAAATATTTCCATCTGTTAAACGTGTTATTCGTTTCAAAGAACAAAATCTCTCTGAGCAACATCGGCAGCCTTTTACTAGTAACTATCTGACGCATTAAAACTGAAATATTTGTTGGAGCTAAACGTAGGGAATTGTTATTTAAAAAAAAAAACATTTAAACCTACAAACGCTGAGTGTAGAGAGACAGTTTTGAAGATCCCTCTGAGATGAGGGGTTTTAGCGATTGCCAGTTACGAATTTATTACCTTGCTGCACACAGGGTCCAGGGAATGAAGGGATTTTTTTTTGGCCTCAAATCAACTCCCTAAACAAAAACGATGAAGGTGAAATCTCTGCCACAGATGTCCAGACACAATTCTTGGTTTATATGTTTCCATTGCACAAGAATTGCGTTTGGACAATCAGGAGCAGAGATTCCTGCATTCCAGGCTTGGCAAGGCATCTTCCAGGAAAATCCGGGTTGGTTCCTAGAAAACACAAACACACACACATACACCCCCCCGTCGTCCTTCCCCACTCTGGGCACCTCCACACACCGAGCCTTCTCCAAAACACTCGTGTCAGCGGCTCTTCACAGCCCCGTATTTCAATTCCTTTCAAGGAAGGTATAAAATGGAGATAACACTCTCCCTTCATCCTGAACAAGTTTCTGATCATAGCTACAAAGCTTCTAGTTCCTATTTTGATTTGAGAGATTTCATTCTACCCTCTAACCCTCAATTATTTAATTACCTAGAATATATACAGTACTACATTCCTGATCGTCTGAATCAAGAAAGGGTATTTTTTGTTTTTTGTTTTTAGAAATAATTCGTGAAAAAAATTAGACGGGAATTTGAACGGTTACTGTCTGTAAATTTCTCTCTTTTGGGTGTGGGTGTGGAAGTGCAGTGTGGAATTACTTGTAATAATAAGAAGAAAGGAACTCCAATCTCAGCCTTTGATGGCAAGTTTGTATATGGATGTCCCCTTCCCTCAACACAAACCCGGCAGTCTGAGAACAAGCTTGCGGTTTTCTCCCAATTCCAGCTATCAAATCGAATCGAATTCCCCCCCGTTTACAAAAATAAATAATTTCCAACAGCACGTTTTTGAAATCCGTGTATTTTAAAATCTCTTCATAAAGATCTGCAGATGTACAAATGTGGGGGGGGATCCAAATCGGATTCTCACCAGTAACAATCCTTCCCTCCAAATGCAGCTTCTTCACTAAACTAAGAACATTTTCCCTCTTTAGTTAGAAAATAACGCATCAAGCTTAAACCCCAACATTTTAAACCAACAGGAATCTGCTTCTCTGGTTTCTCTCTCAGTTTACGTACCGTTTGCTTATTTATAAATATCAGCATCAGCACCTGTGCAAACAGAGTAAACTGGTTTCATTTTCTGTCTTTAAATTGTTGGCTTTCTAATTCCACTTGGAAATTGATCATGCATCATTGAGGTGGTTCAATATTTTCATATACATATTCATACACGTGTGTGTGTGTTTCACTAGCATTTCCATCTAGATAGCTAAGGTATGTATATATATAGAGAGAGAGAGAGAGAGAGAGACAGATTATATAATCCGATAAATAGCTATCTAACTATATGAGGAAACGATTGAAATGCTACCTATATATATACACACACACACACACACACACACATATATATATACACATATATACATGTGTATATACACACACAATTCAATATAACAATAACTATCGTTTATAAATAATATCTCTTTCCATGTAATATAATCTATTACATGGAAAACGATTGACACAGTACATTATATATAATTGTAGATTTAGAGGATAGAATCTGATATATAGCGATCTATAGATATGGAATTATATAGAGAGAGAATGTTTCAGTAATTTTCCCTATAGATAAAGAAAGAGTATTTATAATCAAATATATACATGCACAGATTTATATCTCTATATGGACATAATGGAAAAATATTGAACCACCCCATATATATACAGTTCTATATAGCTATACCTATACATAGTTACAGACAGTTGTATAGAAATAATATATTTAAGGTCTATAGATAAGTATGATTTTATTAACTGGTTAAAAATCCTAACCCAGCCAAAACGCCGAAGTGCAGCGGTTCCCCCAAAGAAAAGAGTCTATTTCGAGCATGTGTTTGAAACCCAAGCACCAGATCTATTTGTTCTGCACCTGTTAACCCCCATTTGCTAAAGTCATGCAGAAGAGACATGCACATCCACACACCGGGCTTTCCAATACCTGCGCCTGCAGCTCCGCACAAACATCCCCCAAGTGACTTTTCCCCCCCTTTTTGCTGGAGGGGGGGAGAGGTTTCAGCTTTTCCCATTTTTTAAAAAAGTCTCCTGCTGCTCGCGTCCACCGGCTGCGTCTCTCCCTTTCCCCTCTTTCTCCATATTGTATCCTTCCCACCCAAGCGCTTCCAAAATCCGCCAAGGCTCCCGGCTCCGTTGCTGCTGGTGCCAGCGGTGGAGCCTGTCCTCCGGGAAGGGGCTTGCCGAGATGAGCACATTGCAGAAGGCTCTGGAGGCTGCCGTTGGGTCCTGAAGGGTTTTTAGTTGAGCCCCACAACAATAAATGTGTTGCAGAGGAGGCTAGAAAAGAATGGGGATGGCCTTCAATTGGTACTGAATTTGAATAACACCACAGGGTGATAAATGCCCATTGTGTTTTAGGAGTAATGAATCTCCACTGTCTCCATAGCACAGACACAGCAGCTGCAACCTGGAGCCAGCCATCTCTTAAAGACACAGCGCCCGAACTGGGTGACCGCCCGCGCAGAGCCCAGCCACCCTCAGCCTTCCTCGCCGGAGCAGAGCAGCCGCGCAGCGCCGCGCAGCTCGCCCCTTCTGCGTTCTCCGGCGAGCTCCTGGCGGGGCTCAGAATTCAGCCGCGTGGGCCCGAGACTTCTTCTGCTCTTCCCGAGTTTAAAGAGCTCCGGCTCCCCAGCCCGTGCTCCGGTGAATCGCAGAGAGCTCGGACCCTTTTCCGTCTCCAACTAGTTGGTTGGTTGGTTTTACCCCGGGCTCCCTGGTTATTCATCCACACCGAACTGAATCAGTGGGCTTGCATGGTGCTGGTGGTGGTGGGGGGGTTAGAGTTTTGGGGTTTTTTAGCAGATACTTTGAAGTCTGATCACATTCCCCAGCTCAGCTTGCTTTTTTTAAAAGCACACCTCCCTTTCCTCACGCCCATACTCCCACTAGTACTACCCTTAATAGCCTGGGGAGAGATGTGTAGGTCTTCTGACCGGAGAGAAATGGGGAATTTGGAGCAATTTGTTGCTGGTTAGCTCTTAGAGTAGAATCATCTCTCTCCCTCGTCTCATGGGGTGGTGAAATCTGGGGTCTCAGGAATGGTGGACAATGGGTGACATAAAGAGCTCAGGCGAGATCATCAGCTCCAAAAGGATCACGTTAGCTATATGGGAGAGTTTCCATTCACCCTGGTTTTGTAAAGGGACCCCCGAGGCAGCTCCCCGTCCCCATCCCTTCCTCCCCTCCGCCCCTCAGACAGCATCTCCGCCCCTGGTTTCTTATTTTCCTGGCATTCCTGAGGACCCCCCCCTTTTTTTTTTGCAGTGAAAGTGTTAAAACGGTCCTCCTCCTCCAGCGTTGTAATGAAATCAGATAAATAATGCTCATTGTTTTCGGCTAATGAATATTATTGACTTTTAAGCGTAGCAGCTGCAGTATCCTTCCTTGGAAGAGAACAGGGCATCGTTTGCTGCTCTCGGGAAGCTGCCGAAGGGGGTTTCAGGGAGGGTGGGCCGAGAGCTCGCAGCCAACAAAAACACGCAGAAGCGAAACAAACAAATAACCGGAGGAGCAAAGTGATCAACTAAACGTCGAGGCGAGAAGCTGCTGAATGTGGCGCATCCCCCAGCTCCTCCAGCCACGCTCCGAACACAGCCTCTTTTGCCTCCACAAAGTTCTAGCCAGACTTCTCCCCGATCCCCCCTTCCTACTGAACTCTCCGAAATGCTGGGGGTCCTTTTCTTTTAAATCTACGGTTCCCTCCCCTTCCTTTGATCAAATGGAATTAACACACAAATAAAACAAACGCTGGGCAAACTTCACCCAGACACAAGCAGCCCCCTGCTTAAAAATGGGCACACGGCAATGATAATAATAACACACTACTACTAATTAATAATAAAACAGTTCTTCAGGGAATAGCTGTTGCCACTTTTCTGCTAGCGATTTTAAGTGCCACTGAAATGGGGTTTAGACATAATTAGCTGTCCTGATTTCTTTCAAAGATCTAACCAAAATTTTATGATCTACCTACATATTTTTCAGTCATCTTCCCTGCTTTCTCCCTCCTAAGCTTTGGCCTTAGCAACACAGAAAAGCTGGGCTGTATATATATTATCCAGCAGCATTTTAGATCCAGGTTTAGGGGACTTGTTCTTGCATATCAAATTCACTATTTAACTGGTGGTTACAACAACTTTAACTCCTGCAGTAACTTTCCTCCCATGTATTCTGAGTCTGCAGATACAATGAATTAATAGCATGAAGCCTGGCATGTGGCAAGAGCATTGCTTGCTAGTAAGAAATATTTTTTTTTTTATAATCGCTGTGTAGATTGCAGGCTGATGAAAGAATAAGATCAAACAGAAGGAGAGAGAAAGCCCAGGGCTGGAGAAAGATTTGACCTTAAATATCCCGCTAAAGGGAGTCAACAGTTGTACTTGTCTCCTTTTTTTTTTATTCGTTTTAAGAACTGTTCTCACGCGCTGTTTGCAGAACAGCACGGCCCTTATACTGACCATGGATGCTCAAAGCCCACAAGCAAAGTCTGGGAGCTGTACTTCTACTGCTGTGAGCAGTAAATAGTTGATGAGCAGAGAGAGAAACACAAACTTGAACATGTTTCAGAGTAGCAGCCATGTTAGTCTGTATCCATAAAAAGAACAGGAGGACTTGTGACACCTTAGAGACAAACACATTTATTAGAGCATAAGCTTTCGTGAGCTACAGCTCACTTTATCGGATGCTGTAGCTCACGAAAGCTTATGCTCTAATAAATTTGTTCATCTCTAAGGTGCCACAAGTACTCCTTTTCTTTAAACTTGAACATGTTTGTGCAAAGCATCTCAGCAAGCTGGACCGAGTGGGAATATTGCAAACACTCCAACCACTGGGCAGGCTTCCGAGCATGGGACTCCATTCTGCCTCAGAATCACCCCCAAGGAGTCAAGACAGGCAGCAGTTGTGTGTGCACAGCTTAGGGCAGGTTGGGACCCAGGAGCCAGAGACTCATAGGAGTTAGAAATGGAAAAGAGCCAGGAGGTCACTGAACCCCATGGCCAGTGCAGGATTGCTCCCTACAGAACAGATCCCAGTGTTTTGTCCAGCCTAATTTTGAATGTCCCAGGTGTTGAGGATTTTAGGCATTAGATTTTAATTACAAAGACTTCTCTGCAAGCCAGAAACCTAGTTACCACTTCTGAAGCTAGACACAGTGGTGGCAGGGTCAGTCCCAAAGGGGCCCTGATCCTGCATTCTTGGACATTGCAATCTCTCAGTGACTTCCAGTGGGAGTTCTGGTTAGATAAGGTATGCCAGAGGAGAGCCCTACTTTGATAACAGATATTATCACTGGTGATGACCTTAGTGTTAAGCAAAAAATTAGAGGCCAAGATTTTCAGAAGTGATTAGTGACTTTGAGTGTCAAACCAGAGACACTTTAAAGGGGGGCTAATTTTCAGAGGGTGGGTGCTCAGCACTTCCTGGAAATCGGGCTTTAAAAAAGTTTCTCAAGTTTGGCATCTGAAATCTCTAGTCACCTGTAAAAGCCACAGAACGGTGAAAGCAATTTCTAAGCTGTCTCAGTTTGTTGGAGCTGCCATGTCAACAGCATCACAAGTTCGAAAGGGAAAATAAAAACCCAATGCCAAATTAAAAAAAGGAAAACGTTGCTCTCTCCTTTCAAAAGACGTCTCATTCCTCAGCAGCTGGAAAAGCCCCCAACGGTCTCTCATTCCAAATGATTCTTCTGGCTCCCATCTGTTTTCATATTAAACAAACCAGTTTTTCAAGGTAAAAATCAGAATTAAAACCTCCAACCACCACCCCACAACTTGCTAGCAGATTCCTGCAGGAATCCTAAAATGGTTTTACATGGTCTCTGGAATCCTGATGAGTGTCTTTAGGAAATTAAAGCCATCTCTTCCGTGAAGGCTGCAAAGCAATGGGATGCGCCCATTGTTACAGCTTGGAGCCTGGCATTGTTTTAGAGCCCAGATGCTGCAAGCCTCCTTTCAACTTTATTTAATTCTTAATGTTCCATTCCCCCCATCCCCCATAATACTGGCTGAGTTAATGAAGTTATGTGATCCTATAAATGTTAATTGTCTAAACTTCTCTTCTTCTCCTTCTTCTTCTTCTTTTTTTTATCTCTCTCTCCTCACTGCTTTCTGCTCCACTTGTAATAAAGAAAATATCTTGGCTGGACTTAGGTAGTTGCTTGGCAACCCCAACTGAAAAAAAGAGAACAAAATGTAACCAATCCAAAGACAAAGCAAAAGATTTTGGTGACATGTGACCCCTCTATGAAAAGGGCAGCCTTAAACTGTCCCTTATGTCCTTTGCTCCTGACTACTGGGGCTAGCCCTCCTCCCCATTCAGTTTCTTACACCAATAAATATGGATTAGTGAAATACTTTTTCCCACACTGCTGAAAAGATTGGATTGATCTTTCCACCTCTTTTATGTACCAACCTGACAAGTTTCTAAACAAAATTAACAGGGGAGAGTCAAAAGAAGTGAACTCAGGTTCTGGACCCTCACAGGCTGCTGGGGGTTGGGTGGGTGGGGAGAGAATTGCACCATTGAATTCAAACCTCACAGATTTTCAAGGTGGAAAAATGTGCTCCTCTTAAAGAGAACTTTTCACTTCAGCTGGTTTAGTCTAAAGATTGGGATGTGCTCCTTCAAATGGCAAAACAACAGATTACAATGTTTGATTTATAGCTGCTCTGCCTTTCTCTCAGATGCTTGGAGAGGGGCACTCTTTTTGGTCCCAAGTAATATAGATGGCAACTTATAAAACAATGCAATACATTTTAGCAAAATAAATCTATTTTCTTGATTGCATAGACAGTAATGTCTCTTTCAGTGCAATTCTGTTCCTCTTTGCTTCAGAGCCTGAATACTTCCAGTCTGTAGAGGAAGTCATCTGCAAATGAAATTTCATCCTGGAAAAAAACATGATGTCATTGGCTTTAGTTTTGATTCTGAGTAAACACAGCACAGCACGGTTTGAAAGTCACCCTTGCACCTGACTTTAGGCTCCAGGTTTCAAATAAAAATAATATCCCAGCTATGAGGAGTGGGCAGAACATCTTCTCACCTTCCAACCCTGCCTTCTATTTCCCCCCTTTCAGCACTGATCCTCCTGTTTTGGAGATAAGATAACATGCTGAATCTTCCCAGGCTCACAGAGTAGTGAATGCTTCTTTCACTAGCAGTGCCCCTTTCCAAAAAAGCATCACCTTGCCAGCTGCTTTCCTCCCAGAGGCTGCCAGGAAAAAAAATAGGACAAGGGGAAAAAAAAAGCCAGTGAACTTGTTTTCAGCCTTTCCCTCTGACGATCCACCCAGAAAAGCGGAAAAAATATTTTTCCTGTTAAAATGCCTTTCGTTCATTCCCAAAGCCCGTCAGCGCTGGAATACTGTCCTCGTGGCAGGAGACACAGGCTCTGAACGCTAAGGATCTCTCAGTAAGTTTGACATTTTCTGAAGCTATTTTCTAAGATTTCTAAATGTGATGGAGGCCCAAATTCATCCCCCGGAGTAAATCAGAGGGCTTAAAACCAGGGGATGGATTGGGCCCAGGATGGCTTTTGGAGAGGGGTTGGAGAGAGGGCAGGGGGATTAGGGTGTCAAAGCACTTCTCTGAATTTGATTAAATCTCACTCCTAATGTTGCTTGTCTGCATCTGTGTCTCCTTAATTTATGTGCCTCAGTATTAAAATCCTATCTATCTATCTATCTATCTATCTATCTATCTATCTATCTATCATCGTGATGGCCCAAGTCCCAGCGCTGGCATGTGACTGGTGGTGCTGGGAGCTAATGCCTCCACAGCATGCCAAAGGGTTAAGGATCTCACAAAGCCCCTTTGATTGGAGCCACAGATGAGTCACTCTTTCTCCTCCAGCATGTGGACTCTCTGGTCACAGAAGGAGGCAAGTGGCAGTTTGTTCTTTAAAAACCCAGTGACTGAGAAGTAGGGGGAAAAAAAGAGGGTTCACTTCTTTGGGGCTGTGAATGAGCCCACCAGGAGAGAGAATCGAGGGCTTTTTGTTTCTGCCCCTCCTGGGGCTGTATCCATGAGTCAAGAAAATGCCTCAGAGAGAGAATCATCAGAGGCATTTATCCAGAGAGGGCCAGAGCAGGGTGGCTTCCGGAAGCCCTGATTCTGCAAAGAGCTCCTTGTGGGCACAGGGATCTGCCTGGATGGAGCATTGTTGGATCCAAGCCTCGGTCTGTGCCCAGTTTTGTTCAGGCAATAGCCCCTCTTTCCCCTCTAGTCCTGTGGGAATGAAGGTTTGACCCAGACAGTGTTTGGAGGCTGCTTTTGTTTAATCTTCCCCCTGACTCTTAGGACCCGCTACTGACTTGCAGCAAATAGAAATAGAAATAGAAGACCCCTTGGTTGGGGTCAACACTCCATCCCCCTTCATGTGTCTGAGATTTCCTTGAGCTTCCCCAAAGCGAAAGGCAAACACCCTCCGTGAGCTGCTCTGCAGTAAGTGGAAAAGCCTGGCAAGGACCAACCTGAGCATGCAGCACCTTGCACACACATGCAACAACCACCCCAGGGATCTTACCAGCATTGGCTGTAGGCCCTGGATGAGGGCATTAGTTCAGGTCTGAGGCAGCCTGTAGCAGGTTCTCCAGTCTCCCACCGTCCCTTCTCACACTGTCCCACAATGCAGAGCCTTGGGTCCGAATATTACCCAAGAATGCCTGCTGTCAGCCACTGCTCCAAAAGAATTCTGGCGGCAACAGGGTTGCTGCGTGGATGGCGCTGGACTAGCAGGTACCAAAGTCAGGCAGGGTGGTTGATTTTCCAACGACCTAAAGGCCTGATTCAACCAAAACTCCCACTGAGGCAAGGGGGAGTGTGGCCTGTGTGAGGCCCAGAGCGCTAGCCCGAGTTTGTGACATGTCAAGGAAACGCACACTACAATCAAAGTAATTTCCCCCTCCCCCATATTGCATTCTTGTTTTGACTCAGGGACTGGCACGGCACCAAGGGAGTTGTGGCAGGACCAGCCGGTAGCTGGGTGGGAAGGCCTTTGCTCTGCTCTGCCAGGTGGAAGACTTGGCTTCGCTTGCTGGTTCTTCCAGTAGCAACAGGAGATGGGAGTGCGCACCTCCCACTGCTCTGCAGCCACCCCGCCCAGCTGCCCCATGGAGCTCTGACTGCTGCCAGGCATTAAAGAAGAAAATGGAGGTGCCCTTAAGGCTCCTCTAGGCCCATAAGCCTCTTAGCCCCAACACATAGGGCTATTTCTCTCCTCACATTCCCAATGATCGCACAGTCTTTATCACACGCTCCATGGCCCACACTTTGTTTCCCCTCTTGGGTGTCCTCATGAGTGTGTATTCTCACTCCCCAAGTCTGCCCAGATCACACTTGCCCTCCATCCAAAACAAGGGACCACATTCACTCTCCCCTCCCACCCTGCTGCCCCCACAGCTGGCGCTTGAGGGCTCAGCTTTTAGCACAAGAGAACTCCCTTTCCATGTTGGTCACCTCCCTAGGTCACATACTGCACTGCACACGAACGCTGTGACAAGGGCAATTTCCCTCCTTCCCATTTCCACTCAGTCCAAGTCCTGCCTGTGCACAGCAGTGCCGTCTCTGCCCCAGCTGTGTTCTCCCCAGGGCTGGACTCTTGGTACTGCAGACCCTGTGACCCGAAGCACCCCTCAGTGGGAGTGTGGCTTATGGTGGGTGAAGCTCCCACAAGCACACAGAGAGCGTGAGGGCCCATTTCAGTGTTCAGGCCTCAAACTGGCCCTGCCTCTCACCAGGCAGATAGAGGAACGATGTAGCTTTGACTAAAGCTCCAAATCCTTCTGCAGGGCACAGGCTGAGTACATGGGCAGTAGGGATCTCCTTGGGGAGGGTGTGCAAGGAGGAATGGGACCTTCCCTTCCACAGGCCATGAAGAAGCAGAGAAGCTGCTCCTCGTCCACAGCTCCAATCTCAGAGCTGGAGGGGGCTCCACCCCATCAGCACCCACCCTGTACTAGGGAGAGCGGCTGGTGGCTCTGGCTTCCCACCCTCAGCCCTTGGCTGTGTGAAAGCAGACCAGGAGCGATTGTGGACCTGGGCTATGTGGTGTATGGATGTACACAAACCCATCACCATCTGCTGGAACGGCTCCAGTCCTGCTGCAGGTGGGACCCTTCATGCCTACATGCGGCTGGGGAGCAGGGCGAATGGATTTGTCACTTAAAAATGCAGCTTGAACAACATGAAAAAGAACCATCAAGGGGTACTTTTTGCTTCCCTCTCCTTCCGCTTTTCTTACCTGAGCCCCCCTCTTGCTTCCCCACTTTCCCAATTTCCCCAGAGTGACGGCAGCCCCAGGCGATCAGCCCTCATGGAGGCAGATTCACATGAGGAGCGAGTCCATGAGCCAGCAAGGGGAGGCTGAGTTGTGGCCTTGGTGTGTAGGCATGGCAATGATTCCAGCAGATCCAGAACAAGTCCCTCATAGTGACTGTAGAAGTGAGACATTCACAGCTGAGACCCTCAAAGAACCAAACTGCGCCAAATTCCCCTCAACGGTGAAGCTCCCTGTGGGAAATGTGCGGGGCTGGTAAGTGTCCTTGAGAAGGGGCCTCATCTCAGCCCTGCTCAGGGGGACACAAAGTCCCCCAGCTTCAGCTACTGGCTGGGCCGTTGCTCTGACACCGTCCGAATCAGTGAGATCTGCCAAAATGCCCTGAGTGGGATTTTTAAATGCCTCGTTGGACTGTGGCAAAATCCTCCTTCCTGAGAGGGAGAGACACTGCCAACTGTCTTCCAGTGAGGGAGGCTTCCTCTGTCTGAGGGAGAATTGGCAGCTGGTGCTATGGGCCCTCCCCCTCAAGCTAGCCTGGGTGTAGGAATTCTGGAGGGTGCCAGACCACTGCTTCTCCGGGTCCCATGACACTAAAAAATGATGTGGGCTGTGGACCAGGCCTCTGAAATCTCTTGCAGCTTCAGCTGCGTGGCTTCTATTTAGCAGGCCTGGCTCCCTCTCTTCCCTACCCTGAAACACAAGCTGCAGGAGGATGCCTTCAGTGGAACAGGGGAAAGAAACAGACCTGATTTTCATGCTGCTTCCCCGGCTTTGGGGAGTGATTCTGCAGGAAGTTAAAGGTTAGAGAGCCTGAAGATTGGCCTTAGATTAAAATGTAGCCCAAGCAGGCGGTGCCAAGAGTGTGCTTGAGCAGAGAGGCAGCTTGGAGGACTAACAGGTGGAATTCAAACCCCCCCTCCCACTGGAAGATGTCTCCTATCACACAGTAATTCAGTTCCCTTCCTGAGCTGAGAGCCGGAGCTCCTTTCCCAGCTCCAAGTCCTTTTGTTTCGCTTTTGTGATGGAAAAAGTCCCTCCTAAATCAATTCCATGACACTGTTATTGTTTCCTCACTAAGAGTTTTTAAACTTTTCCCCCCCAAGGTCAGGAATGTGGCCAGTTGCTATTGGGATGGTGGAGCATGGGTGGGTAGGGTTGGGGGTGAAGGGTCACACTGGCTCTGCGGGTCATCTGAAAACAAAACCTTTTGAAATACCTACTCTCCATCACTGCCAACATTGTCTCCTGCCAGCAGGGGCCTGGCACGGACCTTCAATGGCTCCAGCCCTAGCCGCTGTCCACCGCAGCGGTCAGCATCTGGGAATGGACAGAAGGTTATTGTGTGTGAAATAGCTTTGTTTTCAGTCACAGCTGCCCGGGTTTGGACTGCGACTGACCGAAAGTCCTGGTGGGTGGGAGAGGAGGGAGGGAAAGGAGGGGTGTGTGGGGATTGTGAGAGTATGGGTCACTGAGTCCTAGAGGGAGATCCCACCTCGCCAAGGCAAAGACCACTAGAGCTCAGATTTAGAGGCTGGCTGAAGAATTCCCTTGATTATTTTCCCAAAGAAAGTGGGGGAATTTATTATAGAAAAAAAGAAAAAGTAGCCCCCCCTTACAAAGTGAAGACACATTGGATGCCCCCATGTTCATATGGTGCCCACTTCACATGGGCTGAGGAAAGTCCCGGGAGCTGGTCTCTGAGGCCTGGGCTGAGGAGAATCCCAGAAGCTGGCCTAGCTTTTGGGTCTGGTTCTTTAGGTCTGACTGAATTAGAAAATCATAGAAATTAGATTTAGAAAAGCCCTGTTTGGTCTCATCCCCTCTATGGCCCGGCGTACAGGGAAGGATTGTGCCTTATAGTATCTTTGCCAGTGTTTTAACTGGCCCATGCAGTGAGCCCCTCTGCCTCATTCCATGGCTGATGGCTCCACAGGTGAATGGGCCTTGCTGCTATGAAGCTTCTCCTGATATGTTGCCTATGTGTCCCCTTTCTTAAGTTAGACTCATGACTCCTAGTTACAGCTAGGGCCCTACCAAATTCATGGCCACGAAAAACGCATCCCGGACCATGAAATCTGGTCTCACTGCCGTGAAATCTGGTCTTTTGTGTGCTTTTACCCTATACTATACAGATTTCACAGGGGGAGACCAGCATTTCTCAAATTGGGGGTCCTGACCCAACAGGGAGTTGCAGAGGGGTCACCAGATTATTTTAGGGGGGTTGTGGTATTGCCACCCTTACATCTGCGCTGCCATCAGAGCTGGGCAGCCAAAGAACAGCGGCTGTTGGCCGGGCACTCAGCTCTGAAGGCAGCGCCACCGCCAGCAGCAATGCAGAAATAAGGGTAGCAGTACCGCAACCCCCCTACAATAACCTTGCCCCCCACTACTTTTTGGGTCAGGACCCCTACAATTACAACACCGTGAAATTTCAGATTTAAATAGCTGAAATCATGAAATTTCTGATTTTTAAAATCCTATGACCGTGAAATTGGCCAAAATGGACCGTGAATTCGGTAAGGTCCTAGTTATAGCCTAACCCTTTTGTACTGGGAACAAGTCTCGCATGGCCCAGGGAAGGGTCAGTTTCAAAGAGGGGCCAGTTTCTTTGCCTTCTAACTTGTAACACATTGATTACTCAAAAGCTACCTAGCAGCTTGGTCAATGCCACTCAGAGCAGAGCTGGGGCTCTCATGTTTTCTGGCAGATGAATAGACCCCTGGCGGATTTGCAATCTGGAGGCTTGATACTCCTGTCTCAGGATGCTAGCAACCCTTGCTGGAGTCAATATAGGAGTCACTTGTACCCCTGGGAGAACTGGGCTCCTGGGAGTTTTCTGGTAGCGATGGGGAACCTCTTGTATTTGTGATACTGGCCCCAAATTGTGGGCTGCAGTGCAGATGCTTTGCGCGATTGCACAAACCTGACTACCAGTGCAGTGTGGCCAGAATAGCCAGCCAATAGCCAAAATAGCTAGCCACGGGAGGATCATGGCAGGGTAGGGGACCCCCGGGTAGTGTGGAGCTGATGTAACAGAACCTATCCTCCCTCCCCCTTGTCTGGTAGAGGGGATGTGACTGGGGGCAGGGGGGGAAGGGTATGGCAGGGGCCTCCTCAGCTTCAAGTGCCCTTCAAGGCACTGGCAGCCTTCAGGCTGCTCTAATGTATGGCAAGGAGCTTGTTGGGTGCACTACTGGCCCAGGATCAGGGGCGGGGCTCAGAGGTAGCTGAAAGCCACCTTTGCTCCCCTTTCCTGACCTGTTCGGTATGCTGCTCGGCCACAACTGGGGGACTGGGTCACTCAGTTCAAATAAGCATCCAAATAGTCAGATGCTAAACCAAAGCTTATCTGGACCATTTTGGGCTAAAAATCAGGCTGAGACACACACTCTCTGTCTCTGCCTTCCATCAGCTCTCCTCCAGACTCTCGGTCAGCTGACTCCCGGGTCTTCCCAGGCAATTGCCCTTTTCTTAGGTGTGCTTTTTAGTTTCTCAGGGCTTTCATTTGAGCCCTGGTTCTATCCTGGATCCTCCTGCTGATCCCCTATCACGTGGGCTGGACTGTCTCTCTTATGGAGAGAAGTGATAGGGAAGGGCCCCAGATGCAGTCACTTCTATTGTTTGTATTTACATGGTGCTGCAAATGTACCTGGGGATTTATAGATTTAGAAGAAAAGCAGGCCCCTGTCTTGAGGCTCATGCAGTTTGGATCCCTGGATGAAGGAGCCCAGACCTGACAACACCTATTTTCTTTCTTTACGTGGTCTAAGGCCTGGTGCACAATGGCTGCACCTTCTCACCGGACCACGCTCCCCTTGACACCTCGGCTGTGTTACCTACCACTATGGACAAGGACTGCACGGACAGCCTCTTTGTGATTCATGTGGTTGGCTAGCTACTCCCTTACACCACCTGCACTGGGACCTTTTGTGTTTGGTCTGCTGAGCTGCAAGACCAGGCAGTGGAGGCAAGGTAGGCTTCAGAAATGACCAAGCACACAGCTCTTGGAGAGCTGCCCCTCTTGTATGTGGGGTTCCTTTCATGCTGGCTCTGGATTCCTTTGCTCAAACAGGCACCTTTGTAACATCCTTGTGTGTCGACAGCACTTTCTGTCTGAGGAGCGCAATACACTTTACAGATGGGTTAAACCTCATGATCCCCCTGTGAGACAGGTGTTATGATGTTCACCTGACAGACAGGGAAATGAAGGAACAGGGTGGTTAAGTGTCTTGCCTAAAGACACACAACTCAGTGTCAGGGTACAAAACCGAGGAATCCTGCACCTTAGCCACAAGACTATAGTTCTTCCCTTTAACTGTTAGCTGGTACCACGAGGAAATTGCTTGCTGGTTTTCAGCCTGAGCCCTGCCTGTGCTGGACTCAAAGGGATTGACGTGGCACATCTGCCCAGACTTGAGGAGCAATGGTGTGGGGGAGTCTCTGTGTTGTTCCAACATCACTAAGTAACTCTTCCTCTCTCAGCTTTTGGTGGGCTAGGAAAACCTCCCTCCACTCAGAAATCAACCTCGGCTCGTCTTCTGATTGGCCAGCACTCTGTTACAGCATTGTTTGCACATGCACGTCTGCAGTGGAACATGGACATGTGGCTGGGGGCATCTGGCGTGGCTGTGGAAATGTGTCTGGCAACTGAGTACAAATGTCTCAGGTGACTTTCAACATGGGCTCACAACGGCACAATCTTCCTAGCTAACTACAGCTGCAGTCGGCATAGTTCCTCCCTCCCCTGTCAGACAGAACACCACTTACTGTCCTTCTAGAGCACCAGTCAGTCAATCTCAGTCATGCAGATCTCTGGGGAGATGGTGGAAAATGCAGGTTATGGGGACCCTAAGGATTTAATTGCACTTGTAATTGAGGCCTTTCCATCAGGCCCTAGTGGGGGGAAGCGGAATACACCTAAAAATATCCAGATTACAGCGTGGCACCATTATTCTTTCATGCCCAGGAGAACAGGCTAATGAAGGACAGAACAAAATAAATGCACAAGGCAACAACTCCCGGCGAAAGGGGATGGATTTAGCAGAAAACTGGAACGAAAACCCAGTTCTGGGACTCATAGCTGGCGCTAGCTTTTTTAATCTGTGAAACAGCTGGAAATGGGAGAAAACAGCTGGAATGGACACAGATTTCTCAGGAGTTATTAGACGGAGTCACAGTGGAGCTTGTGTGTGCCCTTCTCCGCACACTGCTTTTGGAGAGAGAGGCCTTTGCGCGACCCTCTTTTCTGTCCATCGCACCACCCTCCATTAGGAATGGTGAAGAGTGGTCCAGATCGGAATGATGTCCTGTCGCGTAAAGGTTCTTGGCTGATAGATCCAGCCCCATAGCTGAGCTAAGCCCCCTCTTCATGGTCTGGTGAGGAAGGTCCAGTGTGCGGACACTTTCGGAGCTTACCCAGGGTGATTTTTCTGCATTACAGATGGCTGCATGGACAGGGATGGTGGGGAGGGCTGTGTTTCCCTTTCCAATGGTCTAGCTTTGTGACTCTCCCACGTAATGGATTTAATTGTCTTCTTACCAAGGACACGTAGCCAAGCCATTGTTACATCACAACGAAGGGGGCCGGATGAAGAGTATTGCACATTGGTGGTTCAAATCTACTCCAGGTGACTCTGACAATCTGGTGGCCTGCTGGATACAATGTGTTTGGTGGGTCTCAGCCCAACCTCCAGCTTCTCACATCACACAGTCTCCCCACCATCGTTGGCCACTAATTGGCAACATTCTGTTGTCAGCCCTCCTGGCAGCAGGCATATGCGACTGTATGGGTAGGTCTGGACTGCAAGTGAAGGTGTAATGGCAGCAAATGTGCTAGCTCTAAGCTGGCTAGGAGAGTAACGACAGCAGTGAAGACATGGTGGCATGGGCTTCCGAGTCAGCTAGCAATCCAAGTGTGTACCCAAGCTCCCTGGTCAGCTTGCGCTGGGGCAGGTAGCTGAGTACAAGCCCATGCCACCGTGTCTTCACTATTCTTGTCATTGTGGGTATCAGGGTGGCCTGCCCCTTTAAGACCAGGAGGCCTTGGGCCAGCCCGCCTGTTCAATTAACCCCACCTGTGCTGTAATTTGCTGCCTCCCAGCCAGAGGGGGTGGTCTAGTGGGGTCAGGTGATAGGCTGAGGAACACCTGGGCCTCATAAAAAGGGCTGAGGGTGCAGTCAGAGAGAGGGAGGTGTTATGGGAAGGGGGTGGTCGTGGTCGTGGTCGTGGTCGTGGTCGTGGTCGTGGTCGTGGTCGTGGTCGTGCAGGTGGCCTGGCAGTAGTGTCTGCAGGCAGGTTTCTGGGGAAGCTGCTAGAGTCCTGTGGGAGAGGAGGCAGCAGGAACCTGCTAGGAAAAAGGGCTTCCAGGCAGAGCAAGCCCTGGGAGGCAGTGCTCAGCTGAAAGAGCACTGAACTCAGCAGGGCTTGGCAGTAGGAGTGAAAAGCCTGGGACTCTGGAGAGTGATCAAGTGTGAGAGGGACTGCAGAGAAAGCAGACTGGGAGCCAGCGCTCCATAGCCGAGCAAAGAAAGACCTGAGCTGGCAAGGCAGACAGATGAGTAGCCCAAAAGGAGACAAATCTCCTGTCTGTTGTGGCTCTTAACTGGACAATTGCTACCTGGGAAGGGGGTATATTTGCTCAGTGATGAGGCTGGAGTGTCCAGTTACATTTCCTGACTCTGACCTTGTGGGGAAGGAGGTAGGGACCCACGTCAGAAGAAACTGAGGTAGGAAGCAGCTGCAGTGCCATGTTTGACCAGAAGAGAGTGTGATGGGGCAGCCAAGTCCAGTGGCACTGTGCTAGCTAGGTTGAAGTTTAGCTGTGCTACAATCTTATGCTTCTAGTGTAGCTATAACCTTTGTTTGTAAGGATCAGTGTAAACTTCCAGCCCTGCCTGCATAATGATAACCTTGTTGGCAGAAAGCTGAGGAATGGATCCATGGCTGAGGCACGTTGGCAGGACAGTGTGTGGGTGGGCAACTTGCACCAGTGCAGAAAAAGAACATCAGGCTCCAGGGGTTAGCACTCAAGGCCCTGTCATCACACCACCCACATTCAGGTTAAATAGTGGTAGAATCAAGAGGAGAGTCATACAGCGTGAATCTCAGCCGTGTTCATGCCTGGGCTTGCAGTCACGGCACTACCAGGATCTAGCCCATTGCCCTGTAAAGAATCTTAGGGTTCCTTGGGGTAAAAGATGCCATGTGCTGTCAATTCTATTCCGTTCTAACGGAAGAATCTCCATCTCCTGATCTCATCAGCTACCTCTGAGAATAGATGGATTTCCTGTGATGTCTGTGCACCAGGCCAGATGAAATAAGTCAGCGAGAGGTTCAGAGAAGAAGGGATGTTAGTTTCAGAAGGTTGTGTGATCCTAGGCTCTCGGATCTCGTACCCTAGATCTTCTGCCAGCAAACTGACCCTTGTCCTGAAGCTTTGTTTCTAATGGCTTTAAGTGCAGGAGCTTTTAGCTGTGTTCTTCAACATCGTCCAGTATAAGAACCTGTGACTTCTTATCTGGAGTGAAAAATGGCAAAAGTCCTCCAATGACAAAGTGTGTTCTGGGGGAAGAGATGTAGTATGTGTAGAGTGTGTGCAAGTAGACGGTGTGGTACAGATGAGTGATGGGCTATTTTTATGGCCAATGTGTGTACATGAACAGGGATGGATTTAGGGGCAGGTGACTGCCTGGAGTGCTGGGCTTAGGGGGGCACTGGGCTCAGGGTGCTGTTTTTGTTGCTAGCGACAAAAGGGAAAATGGAATGTAAATAGAAGTAATGAATGAAGAATGAAAATAGAAGTAAAATGTTTCAGGTATCCCATATGTGGATTCATTTTTCCACTAACCTCCTAGAATGTTCCAGACCTCTGTCGAATTTTGTGGAATCTTCCAGACTTTCTGAGAACTGCATTTTCCTCAGACCTCCTAGAATGTTGTCAGCCATGCCCTCACGGGTTTGGAAGGGGTGGGGTGTTGCCAGTCAGTGAGATTAGAATGAACTGAAGTGAAGTGAGAGCCCAGCTGCGATACTGTAAAGTTTATATACATTGTGTGATATTCAGAAGTAGGGGGTGCGGGCTGAAGATGCTCCTCACCTGGGGTGCCATTTGGACTTGGGCCGGCCCTGTACATGGGTGGTCTGTATGGTGTGAGTGAGCTTTGTATGCACAGGTGGTGTGTGTGTGTGTGTGTGTGTGTGTGTGTGTGTGTGTGTAATATTTGAGTATGTATGTCTATGCATGGGGGATGTATGCAGAAGCTATGAATGGGTATGTCTGGTTTAAGGTGACCAGATGTCCTGATGATTATAGGGACAGTCCTGATTTTTTTTTTAAAAAGAAAAGGAGGACTTGTGGCACCTTAGAGACTAACACATTTATCTGAGCATAAGCTTTCGTGAGCTACAGCTCACTTCATCGGATTTTCCAAATGCATCCGATGAAGTGAGCTGTAGCTCATGAAAGCTTATGCTCAAATAAATGTGTTAGTCTCTAAGGTGCCACAATTACTCCTTTTCTTTTTGCAAATACAGACTAACACAGCTGCTACTCTGAATCCTGATTTTTTGGGTCTTTTTCTTATATAGGCTCCTATTACTCCCCCCACCCACGTCCTGATTTTTCACATTTGCTGTCTGGTCACCCTGGCTCCGGTTGCATGGGGGAGGTGTGTGATGTACCTCAGTGTATGGAGGAAGTTTACATACCTGTACATATGGGGTATGGGTGTGATATGTCTATGTGGATGGGGGAGATGTCATACATCAGTGTGTACTGTCAGTCTGTACACATAACAAACCTGCTTCATAATCTGGCATGCTAGGCCACATCTTCTGCTGACGAGTTGAAGACTAGAATAGCAAAATTATTGCAGGGTTCTAGGGCTAGAGTTAGAGGGGCAATTTTGGTCTGCATTAAAGTGCTTTAGCACAGGGTACGAGAATAACAAGCATGCTGCCTGTCTGGATCGAGGTGCTTTGGCTGTTGTGTGGGGAAGCTGAGATGGTGCCTTCCGCTCTACAGCTGTCTGACACCAGTGCTTTGACTGCAGGACTCTCCTGCATGAAAATGCACTCCCCCATTTGGAAAGAAACACAGTGGTTTGCCTGCTGCTGCCCTGTGATGGGGCTGAGACTGCTCTGATAATATGGAGAAAAGAAACCACACTTAAGAGCTGATTTTTGTCTGAGAAGTAGGAGCCTCTGTGTGTACACCTGTTCAGTGAGTATAGCTCACATTGTAATGCTCCTCTTTGCTCTGGATCAGATGGGTAGAAGAAAGCACCTGACCAATCTGCAGTAAGAGGCGATAAGTATGTCTTTTGGAGCAGGTAACAGACTAAGACACAATCAGCCCCAGCTGCCTGCCTTTCTCTAGGTAATAGGGTGATGTATGTCTGTCGGGGGGAGGGGAAGAAATGCTTTGACCTTCAAAAGCAGCTTGGATTTTTTTTCTCTCTCCATCCTTAACTCCCTTCTCAGGCCAGCTGTCCTACTAGACAAAGAGGGCTGGGGGCTGCTCCCTCTGGTGCCTGTCAATACTATTCCTGTATCAGCCACCCGAGCTGCTAGAGAGACTGGGCATGAGGACACTGGGGGCCGGGAATGACTCTGCTGCACTGCCAGCCCCTGCTGGCCTAAGATTGAAGACCTGGCTTGAGTCCTGGATTCTGGCTCCCCTACCCTGCGGGACTGTGCTGTGCCACTTCCAGAGGCTGTGACCCTGGTTCTCCACTGCTTTGCTCCTTGTGTTGTCACTTATGCCTGTCAAAGTGAGTGTGGTATGCTACCAGCTCAGAATCTTCCACGTGCTCTGCCCGGGTTTAAGGATTGCACAAGGTTCAGGGCCAAGGAGAATTCACTCAGTAGGCTTAGATCAAAGTAACAGAATGCCAAATGCAAAGGTAAAACCACAGCTGGGGAGGGGTCTAGTGGTGATAGCACAAAATCAACTCCTGGGTTCTATTTTCAGCTCTGCAAACCTTGTTGTGTGATCTTGGCTAAGTCACAGCACCGTTCTGTGCCTCAGTTTTCCCCATCTATAAAATGGGGATGATGCTCACTTTCCTCAGGTGTGGTTGCGAGGTTTATAAAGGTTGTTTAGAGGCTACCATGGAAAGTGCAATAGAAGGGCAAAAAGTATTAATTTATTAGAATGATGCAAATCAAAGCAAACCCTCTGGTGTATCTAGTGGCATGCAGACCATCTCTGCAATAAAAATAACAGCTAGATTTCCACGAAGGACCCAGTTCCGAGTTCCTTGAATGCCACAAATCCCCATTGGAGCCAAAACGATGCAGGATCCGGCTCAAAAGGCTGCAGATTAGAGCTACTGAGGAAAAGATACTTTTCCTGGTGAATATCTTTAGGGTTGTTTTTTTGGGGGGGAGGTTAAGGGAGGAACCCCCAACCCCTGTTTTTGTTTTCAGCAACCAAATACAGAATTTTCCAGCTTTCCAAACCAAACAAGTTTTGCTTTTCAGTGTTTCAACAAAAGTCTGAAAAATGGAAATGGAAATCTGGAATGGCCAAAATTTCCTTTTAATCAAAATGCCGTTTTGTGTATTTTTTTAAAAAAAAAAGTTGATGGACAATTTCTGGCCAGCCCTGCTGCAGCACAAGGGCTGATGAAACTTTTTCAACTTGCCTTGTAGGGTTCATTTCCCAAATACAGTGCTCAATGCCCACTGCCCATATGTGAGATGCACATCTTGAGTACCACTCACTCTTTGTGGGTCAGCTTTGCTGGATCCAATCCCATGGGCACTATGAATTCCTTGCCACCAGTCTGCTGATGCCAGTGCCCAGGGTGAGAATCAGCCAAAGCTGTTTCAGTAACAAGGATTAGTTTTCAGGCCTGTTTAGTCAATGGAGCTGATTCCATGTGGATCCTGGCGGAGGGCAGTTTCTACCAGTTTGGTGCTGCTGTGAGAGTAATTGACAACTTGGCTGGGCCTCGGCTGGTGTGGGCAGGCAGTTTGGGAGGCATGTTAGGGCTGATCTTGTGTTGACCTTGAAATGTCCTACTCAAGTGATGGATGAAGTGGGAACTTGGCTTATGGAAATAGAGCGAGATACAGAGAGGAGATGGGAAGGAGGCCAGTGACGGCAGAGAGTGATGACAGAGGAACTCGGGTACTGATGTGAGGGCAGGTATATGGGATCTGTAAGCGTAAAACCTTGAGTGCCTTTCAACAGACGCTCTCAGCTCTGCTCTGCGGCCCCTGGTGGGACATGGGGATGGGAAGAGATGGAGTGACTGACTCCTGGGATCGATTGTATGACTGGCTCTCTATCGTGTCCCTGATGTAACACATCCACGTATCCCTAGTGCCTCAAACTCTAAACCTGGGGCACTGTCACCATCTACAGGCTGTAACTAGAAGTGTGCATACGTCATTGTACACTTGGAGAAAGGCCAGGTGGGTCAGTGCACTACCTATTAAGTTTGTCTAACACTTCCCATTTGCAAGATTTGATTGCTTATAACATTGCCAAAACTTAACTGTCCAGGTGTCTGCCTCAGGCTTTTTTAAATGGTTCAGCTATTTCCAAGGATGAGGTTGGAGAAAAATACAGTGGTTGCCCATGTTAAAAATGCTGGCAACTTATTATTTGAACAGCTCTAGTACCACAATGCTTTGGAGCAGGGACTTGAAATTTGGCAGAGTGATGGGGTAAGGGAGGTGCCTTTGCCATCCACATGGAAATCTGCCAAAACTTGGCCAAGTTTTAAGCTTTTGAAAAACTGCAGTTCAGACCTTCAGTAGAGATTTAAATCTTAGCAGCAAAAATCACTGAAGAATTCATCTTCACTGAACACGCTCAGTCTCTCTCAGTTCCTAGGGCTGCCCAGGTTTCACACATGTGATCCCTGAAGAGCAAGTGAGCATTCACACATGGAGACTGAATTAAGGATGCCCAGACAACCTTATTTCTGACATTTCCTGACTTCTGAGTGCTTGACTTTGCAACCTTCATAATGTTCTTTTACCAGTGTTTTGTGTATGTGTCTTAAATAGAATCAAGACAAGTCTGACCCAAAATGTAGATTAATTTTTTTTAAATGGAGACTTTACAGAACCTGAGATCAATAGAAAAAAGTATCTATTTAAATAAAACAGGATATGAAAAATAATAATAAATGAAAAAAACAATCAAGCTCCTATAGTGTATAATGTATTTGAAGTTCTGTACAGGCATTAACCGACTAGACCCCTTCCCCTACCCTCTGTGTTTAGCTTGTCTATTTAGATAGTAAATAGGGGAAGGAACATCTACTGTGTTTACATAAAAAGAAAAGGAGTACTTGTGGCACCTTAGAGATTAAAATTTATTTGAGCATAAGCTTTTGTGAGCTACAGCTCACTTCATTGGATGCTGTAGCTCATGAGAGCTTATGCTCAAATAAATTTTAGTCACTAAGGTGCCACAAGTACTCCTTTTCTTTTTGCAAATACAGACTAATACGGCTGCTACTCTGAAACCTGTTTAGATAGTGCCTAGTGCAAAGGGGCCCACTCTTGGTTGGCCTTTAGACTCTACTGTAATAAATGTGTAGTAATCCTCACAGCAGTTGTGCTGGATACCTCTGGTAAGTGTTACAGTCTCTTCTGTGCACACAAAAATTTAAAGCATGGGAGGTCACAAGGCAAGTTAGTAGCAGACAGTATTAGGAGTTGGGAATTCCTGATGCTTAGCCCTGTGCTCCCATTTCACCATAAGCTGGTCCCTTGTGCTAGTGCCTTGGGGGTGGGGGGAGCAGAAAGTGGGGCAGACTGGCAACAAAAGTAAAACTGGTCAATAGGTGCAAGCAGCAGGCTCAGTGACAGCTGACTTGATTTGGACAATTCTTTCCATACGAGGCATCTCTTGTGATGTTGGTCATAACCCCTGTTTTTAGTATATAATCTCAACAATGTCCCCTTCAGGGAATTTCAAGATGGCTTCTATTTACTTTGCATGAAGATAGAATCAGAGTCCTAAGGTGCCTTTCGGCATGGCAAAAGGTTTTTTTTGTTACCTGATAGGCTGTCTTCCTGCTATAGGCAGTCTGGGCTAGGAGCAGAACGTAATACAGTAGTCACTGGAAGTGAGTGTGTTCATCCACACAGGCAGTCAAATTTCATCCACTGTTTGGTTTCAACAAAAAATTTGGAATGTTTTCAATAAGAATCATGGGGTCAAACATTGTGCTGGTGCCATGGGCTGCTGGACAAGGTGCAGGAGTGGGAGTCCTGTGTTCTTTCCAAGCCCTGCCCATTGCTGTGTGACCTTGCTGTAGTTTCCTTATCTGTAAAACGGGGATACTGATCCTTCCTTTGTAAAAATTTGGTATCTCTGCTGAAAAGTTAATAGCTAGTGTCAGTGCTGGGCAGAGAGAGGGCTGGGGTTTCTCAAGGGCTGCCTCAAGTGGACAGTTGTAGCACTCAAAGTGTGCTGGTCTCAGACAGAGAGAGGATCCCGCTAGTTAGGGACTGCACTATGGCTATTTCTGGTGACTTTATTGCTGATGGAGTCTGCGCTGTTAGGCAGGGTGAAGATTCTCTCACCCTTGCCCTGTACACCTTAGTGCCATCCTGTCAGATTTCCCAGGCAGATGGTTCTATGGCACATCATTGTTCCTGATTAGCTGCCAAATTGATTATGCCATCCTTTTTCTCTGCCATGCCCCCCGCCCCCCTTCTGCAAGAAAACCCAAACTTCTTTGGAGAATCCTGTGGGCAGCAGTGACACCTGCTGGTGGAAGAGGAAAAAGGGCAGAGACCTTTTGCTAAAGATTTGACTAATTCTGCTTGGCAGATGGGACACTAGGTGAGGAGGGCTCTGAGGCAAAAGAGCAAGTGGGGGAGGCAGTGTGTTTAAAGATTAGATTGGACAGTCATTTTGCTGTGAGAATGTGTGTGCATGTAGGTATATTCTCACAGCAAAATGACTGACCAAGTATTTTATCAACTTCATTTGGTTAATAACAGAGCAAAAGCATCCAGATTGGTTAATAATTTAGACTGATTAATAATTAAATCCCAGTGTTTTAATATGTGCTTCAAAGAGCCGCAGGAGACGCATTCAAGAGCCACTTGTGGTTCACGAGCTGCAGTCTGAGTATCTCTGTTCTAGGCCCTTCAAACCTCTGATCATGCTCCAGTTTAAAGCAGACTCATTGCTTTCTATGCAGGGGGCTCTTGGCTGTGCCCAACAGCTGTCTTATCCTGGCATGACATGAGACCTGCTCCAAATGGCCTAAAAAAAAAAACCCTGCAGGTGAGGAGAGCTTCTTGGCTAACCTCAGCAATTATGCCCTGAACCATTTCATAATCTCTGCCATGCCTGAGGCCCCTGCTGACCTGAATTGTAGAGAACAGGCCAAGTTCACCCCATGCTTGACCCAGTCAGTGGAGTTGCCCCAGGGATGAATTTGGTATCTGCCTGTTAATTGAAATTGTCTCCTTAGACTGACCTTACTCTTGGTAAGGCAACTCGCATGTTTTCATGTATTTATACCTGCACCTGTATTTTTCCACTCCTTGCATCTGATGAAGTGGGTTCTAGCCCATGAAAGCTTATGCTCAAATAAATTTGTTAGTCTTTAAGGTGCCACAAGGACTCCTTGTTTTGCTGATGCAGATTAACACAGCTACCACTCCGAAATTTGTCTGTGTGCCTCTTGAATTTGAGAGCTAAACTCATTTACCACTAGATGGCAGCAGATTGCTGATGGAAAAAGAAATGGTCCCAGGGAAGGATATCAGGGGTGTAAATACACCAGGAAACTGCTGTTGTTCAAGATGCAGAGCATCAGGCTTAGAGAACGACTTGGCAGTTCAGAAGCTGGCATGCTCAAAGCCTTCTGTGCTAGATCCTCAAGGAGATGGATCCCTTGGACTCAGCCCTCTGTCTTCTCTCATTTCCTCAGATCACTCCAAACTAGACGTGTCAGCAACAGGTGCTTCTCTATGAGATTGGAGATGAGCTGGGGTGTTTTGTGCTGAAGTCTGGCAATGGTCCCATGGTCACCAGGAGGCATAAATCAGCAGTGGTCCTAGAAGTCACTCTGAGCACAGCACAGATGTTTTAATCCTCCCCTCATGTACCACTAAACACTCTTCAGTCCCATACCTGCTAACGTTTTTAAGATAAAAAGAGGAGGCAGAACTCATCCACCTCCAAACTCCAATGGTAAACACTGAACTAGAGGACAATCAATTAATAATGTAACAATAACTAATACTTAATTTGCCTATAGCGTCTTCCACATGTGGCCTTTAAAGGGCTCTGCAAACATTATGAACTCAGGTTTCAGAGTAGCAGCCGTGTTAGTCTGTATTCGCAAAAAGAAAAGGAGTACTTGTGGCACCTTAGAGACTAACAAATTTATTAGAGCATAAGCTTTCGTGAGCTACAGCTCACTTCACCGAATGCATCCGATGAAGTGAGCTGTAGCTCACGAAAGCTTATGCTCTAATAAATTTGTTAGTCTCTAAGGTGCCACAAGTACTCCTTTTCTTATTATGAACTCAGACTCTCAATCCTCCTGTGAGACCTGTAATTATTAATCTCCAGTTAGACAGGGAAACTGAGGCACAAAGCTGAATTAGTTTGTCCAAGTTTATACTGTGCATCAGTGGGGATAGAGCTCAGGTTACCTGACTTGGAGTCCTGTCATTTGACTAACCCAAGGAGCTGCTCAACCTGTTATACTGTGGGGCCAGATTTTTCAAGAACCTTATACCAGAAAAAGAGGATAGGGAATCTAACTCCTTGTTTAAAAACCAACCAACCAACCAAACAAAAAAAAACAACTAGTGATTGTATTTGCCTCTATGGAGCAGTGAAGTTAGCAGGCTGATTTCATGCTGTCAAGCTGTACTTTCTGTTTGTTCCAAATGTATTGTGCGTTCATTTCATGCTCCCGGATTATAGAACTTCCTTTGGGTCTCTGAGTTGCTGCCTGGGGTCTGGAACTTCCAGAATACTCTCTCCTGCTACAGAGTTTGGTTATTTATCAGAGTTCTTGATCCTCCTGTTCCTAGAGAGGACCAGGGTAGGTTTGTAGGAGGAACAGCACTCTCTACTCTGGTGCTCTCTGAATAAACTATCCAGCCCTTCCCTAAATGCTCACCAGTCTAACACACATCAGCCAGGACATAGAATTGAAGCCTGCTGCATAGAGAAGAGAGAGGCAGAGGCTTTTTCTCAGTGTGGCTGACTGGAAAAGTGTGTTGTGTCCCTCTGTAGTGGCTGATCCACTAGAAGATAATAGTTTACTACTGCTACCCGCTAACAGAATTGCTTCTCTAGCTTAAGTGGTAGAGGTTGGTGGGGCAGTGCTGAAAGTCCCACGTGCAGACATTAGGGTGACCAGATAGCAAGTGTGAAAAATCGGGACACCTTTTCCACCCTGGAGTTGGGGATAGCTTTGTATATAAGACAAATTCCCTAATATCGGGCCATCCGGTCACCCTCTCGGACACTGCTGATGACCCATGCTGGGGATGGAGGTTTTATATGCTGTTTTTCATACTCCGAGGTAATACTCAGCCTTGATGTAAATGTGATTATTCTTTGATGCTCGAGGAATGTCAGGATTTCCTGAAAAGCACAAATGTTGTTTCCCTCACACCCCCTTCTCTGTTTTTTCTTCCAGGTTCTGTGTCTTGCTGGCTTGACTGTTGTCAAGGGACTCCCCATCCCTATTAGTTTCTGTTTATCCCCCTTCAGATGTCCCAGAAGGTCAAACACAGCTGTCTGGGCAGGTTTTGCAGCAGCTGTGATGAGCAAGGACGGAAGGCATCCACCTAATCTTTCTGGATAGCTGGGTCCCTCAAACCCCTGGTGATCAGTAGGGCAGGTATGGTAGAGGTAACTACTCTTGGGCTGCAGTATGACACTGGGGATGGTCTCTAGGTAGAACTAACTGAATTGTTAGGAAAAGTTATTTATCTGGCAGATTTAGCTCCTTTTCCAGCTTGCAAATGGTCTGGGGGCAGACCACAATAGTTACAGATCTGTTTGTCATATAAAAGTGTTTGCCACATACATTAAAACCAGTGGATCATTGGCCAAGTGTGCTCCACAAACATCCCTTTGAGTTGTGTGATTGGGCATCAGTCATGTGGGGTCATTTCTGTTCTATGATTGGACGAACCGTTTTGGCCCCCAAACAAATTTTGGTTTTGTCATGAATTGAAGTCAATATTATTTTGCAATTAATCGGCTCTTGGCAATGGGCCTGGAATTTGCTCTCGGCAAACGCTGGTTCTGTGAATGAAGCATGGCTTGCATGGATGCTTGAGGGAAAAGGCGACACTTGATTCAGTTGCATTCACACTGTGTGGTTCTGGATTCTTAGAAACAGACGTGACTCATGGCTCCTGCTACTTGCCCAGCTCTCAGGCAGGGGAGGCGAGAGGGGTGTTTGCGTTGGCTGCTGTCGCTAGAGGGGATGCAAGTCTGCTGCAGCTGCAACACCAGACTAAAGTGAAGAAAAGGCACATTCCACCGCCCCAGCTTTCTGTGCAATCTGGGCTTTCTTGCAGGCAAAACTTCTGGAGTCACAAGACTCATAGCTGTGAGAGATGAAAAGTCAGATCCCAGCCAGCCTGTCCCCAGCTAACCAAGTATTGTGCCCTATGGGGCATTTTCAAAATGTCTTGACTGGTCTAGGTTTTTAAAATGCCAAGGTCATAATTTGCCTACTAAAGCTGCCCCTGCTCCAGGGGGCAAAGCCTAGTGCTCGAGGGGTCAAAGCCTGGTGCTCCGTAGGCCCCTTTATGCCGATTTGCAGGATTAAAGGGACTGTGAAGGCCCTACCCTAGGGAGCCACCCAAGGCAGAGGAGTCCCCAGCAGGGAAAGGGTTGGGGAGCCAGCCCTCCCTCACATCCCAGCACAGGGGGCATATTGGGGTGCTCTGTGCATTGGAGTCATACTCCCTTGGAGGCCCTATGTCAGTATCCACACACAGTAATTCCTGCCCCTTGGCTGTCAGCCAGCCCTTGCTGGAGATCTGAACTGATTCAGGAGGCCCAGCTGGAGCACGAAGCGCCAGCACAGGGGTGCACGCCCAGAGCGGAGGGGGGAGGGGGGGTGGTGCACGCCCAGAGCGGGGGGTGGGGGGGTGGCGCCAATTCTGGAGATGAGCTGGGTGGCACCAGGATTTGATCTGCAGGGCAGAGCCCCAGAGCTACCCGGCACCGTCCCTTCCCCACTGTGGGCATCCCCCTCTCCCCTCCCGTCGCCGATTCCCAGCCCGGCCCCTCTCTCCCCCCGCCCCCTTCTCCACCCCGCTCCCCGGCCGCTCCCCACTGTTGCAGCCGCTGCCTTTGGACATGCGCCCCCCCGCCGCTGCTCTGCTGCGCTGCGCCCTGCTCCTGCTGCTGAGGGGCTGCCCCGGGCTGGAGGGGGAAGGGGGGAGCCCAGCCGGGCAGCAGCAGGAGCTGCCCACCGTGGTGATCGCCATCCTGGCTCGCAACTCGGAGCACTCGCTGCCCCATTACCTGGGGGCCTTGGAGCGCCTGGACTACCCCAAGGAGCGCATCTCTATCTGGTAAGGGCTGCTTGGCTCAGGGGGCGCCGGGCCTCCCCGCGGAGGGCAAGAATCCGGGGGTGCCCCCCATGACCCAAAAGGGGTTAGTGCCAGGGCGAGGAAGGGCAGCCCGGTGCTGCAGGGGGCAGCTGGGACGGGGGGTGGAGGGGGATGTGCCCGTGCAGGAGGGGTGCCATCTCGTCGCTGTCCCCTTACTCAGGGGCACTGCCAGACGGGGGAACCCCTCCCTCCCCGAAGTAAAGGGACGCTGGGCAGTGGGGCAGGACACTCTTCCATCCTACCCAAGGGGGATGTTCTCCCCCTGCGCTTGGCGGTTAATACCCCCCTCACCCTCTGGTGCATGCTGTGAGATACGGGTGTCTGGAGCTGGGTACCCCATCCCATCTGCTCGCACTGCCCCTCGCAACCACCGCAGACGTGTCTGACATTCTTTCACATGAGCTTGTTGGAACTATTACCTCCGGAGTCTAATCATTGTAAAGAGCATCTTTACCATATGTGCACGTCTGTTGGCAGCGGACATGCCCTGCTAGAGATCCAGATGAGGAGTCCGCTAGCCAGCAATCCAGGCTGCAGCGGGAACTGGGCGAGATGTCTATCCTTACCTTTTTCCATCTTCCATCTCTGTGTGTTTGGAATTCCCAGCACAGAATAACAGAGGGGGTGAGAGGAGACGCCAGTCCCAGCCTCTCCCAGCAGTAGGTGCTGCAGAGTGGATGCAAGCATATTGGTCCTGGGGGAGCTGAGGTCGCCCATTACAAGTCACTGCCTTGTGCTCGGATCTCAATGAAAGGGGTCTCCGTCCTTGTGCAGTGTCAGACCTTGGGTGGAGGGGAGTATTGTCCTTCAGCTGTGATTGGGACTCCTCTCTGCCCAGTGTTGCTGGCAGGGCCTGAGGCTGACATTTTCAAAAAGCTTTTTTTTTTTTTTTTTTTTAAATTTCTCACTTTCATTTGCACCAGAAAGTATGTGAGGAAAGGCTAGAGGCGAGCAGCATGGGTGAGAAGAGCAGGATGGGGGTGAGTAATTGGCTGGTCTGCTCCGCTCTGCTCTGCCCTGCCTTGCTGACTTACATTACAGCTATGCCCTGCCTGTCCAGCCCCAACCTGTGCTAGGCCGCAATACACGACATTCGTCACTTTCCCCCATCTCAGTTGGAACAGGCCTCCCCACTGAATCCAGGCCACGTCCTAGGGATGTTGTCATGGGCATGGCTCTAAGGCGGGGCTGAAAACAAAACTGGGAAAGGCGGCCGTAGGCAGTGTGTGCATCACCTAGCCCTGCACAGAGCAACTGGAAAAAGTAAAGGAGGAGAACAGCTAATTAAAAGTTGGGAAGAGCCTGGTCTGAAGACAAATGAGCCCTTGTGTTTGGTGGCTGCCCTGGCCCAGGCAGGGCAGTGCATGTGCCTCTTTAGTGCTAGTCAGGGAGTCTGCAGTTTGGAAAGAATTATCCCTTCACGTTCCCTTTCACAATAGCAGAGTGCTTAAAATTACATGTTAATTCTCCAAAAGATTCCTGCTTGCTGGTGCCAGCATACCCGGGAGGTATTTATAGCGCAGGAGCCAGTGTTTGTGCCAGGGTTGCTCATGTGTCTCCTTTTAAAGGGATCGCAGCTGCTCCAGGGTGAAAGCAGAGCTCACAAGGGAGTTTTAGCTCACCTATGCCTGGATAGGAACATCCTGGGCTAAATTTATTCCTGAGGCCCATACAGTTACACCGGTGATGAATTTGACCCATCTGGTCCATATTAGAAAACTGGTAAATCAATCTATTGCCTGGAGCTTACAGAGGTGGCAAAATTCCCATTTGACAGGTGGGGAGACTGAGGCACGCAGAGGGTAAATGACTTGTCTACAGAGCTAGGATTAGAACCCTGGAGTTCTGATCCTTACCTCCCTGCACTAGCCGTTAGACAACACTCCATGCAGAAACAGGGTGTGTTTGGACAAGTGGCTCTGGTATCTTTATGACAAAGGAGAGCAGGGAACCAGTTTCACATGCAAAATTTCTTTGCAGAGCATTGTTGGCAAGCTGTTAGGCGGAGCCCTGCCCCTTAATATTCCGCAGTCTCATGCTGCCACTGCCCATGAATACAGGTGGTGAGTTGTATAGCCAGTTCCATGGAATTCTCCCACTCAGCTGAGAGCCCTTTAGGAAGAACCTGCTTTTCTATGGATAAGAACATCCAAGCTTGGAATGGGCAATGGGATGGATCACTTGATGATTACCTGTTCTGTTCATTCCCTTTGGGGTACCTGGCATTGGCAACTGTCGGCAGACAGGATACTGAGCTAGATGGACCTTTGATCTCACCCAGTATGGCCGTTCTTATCCACGTACATCAGATGAAATTTAAAAATTGGATTTAAACCCTCATGCTGCAGGGCATGAATCAACTACGCTCTGACGGGGTTAGGAAGAAACTTCCCCTGCAGGTAGGTTATTCCATAATTGTCCACCGTGGGCTTTCTTGCACCTTCTCCTGAAGCATCTAGCACTTGCCACTGTTGGAAACAGGACTTTGGATTGCATAGATCAGTGTTCTCAGCCTTTCTAGACTACTGTACCCCTGAAGCTCAAGCCCCGCTGCCTGGGGCTGAAGCCTGAGCACCGCTGTCCAGGGCTGAAGCATGTAACTTCACTTCACAGGGCCCCCTGTGGCATGGGGCCCCAGGAAATTGCCATGCTTGCCACCCCCTAATACCGGCCCTGCACTTGTGACCCCCCCCCCCGAGGCTCATGACAGGTTGAGAACACCAATCTAGATGAGTTGACATACCTCCTGAAAGATCTCTGCGTACCCGCAAGGGTGCACATACCTCTGATTGAGAACCACTGAGATAGACCATTGGTCTGATCCAGTCTGGTAACTCCTTTGCACTGTCAGAGGCTTCTTCCCCAGTTCTGCCTGTAAGGCCAGCCCTATGCTTGAGACACTCAACTTCTGCATTCATGCCCCTTGTGCCCCTCTGGGGTCATGAGTCTTCTCAACTCCCTGGCATCCTTGTTTGTACAGTAGCTCTCTGCTGATGTCCAGATATGTGGGCTTTGGAGGTCGGGAGGCATTTGGGGAGGGGGATCGCCCTCAGAGCTGCCACTATGGTTTCCATTTCAGTTTCATAGGATTGTGTTGCTGGGTTTGGGGCTGGAGACTGGAAGGCACGTGCTGCAGGAAACGGGGCTGGGAGAAGGGGGAGAGCTAATGTCTCCTCTGCGTTCTGATTTTTCAGGTGTGCAACGGACCACAATATCGACAACACGACCGAGATCCTGTGGGAATGGCTTATGGCCATGGAGAAACACTATCACTACATTGAGTGGAAGTCAGTGGAGGAGCCCAGGTAAGGTGCATGATCACCTGTGGCCTTGCTGTAGCAATGTGTCCTACCAGAGAGTGTTTTGTCCATTTCATGTATAGGGAAACCTAGGCACAAAGGGGCTGAGTGATTTGCCCAAGGCTACAAGAGAGTCAGTCGGAGATTGGAACAGAACCAGAAGTTTCTGGCTCCTGTCCCTGCACTCAGCCTACCAGACCTCACCATTGCATTTTTTTACATGCAGCTTTGTGGTTTGCAGCTCCGAATTTGGGGCATAAATGTTTTTGCATGGAAGTGGGTCTAGCATCCTCTTCTACCATGTAGTGATTCTGATCCAGTTTAGGACAGGATGCATGGATATTCTCCTCCAGGTGGGATGGGGATGGCTTTCTCCCAGCACTTTCACTGCTATCAGCCCTTTGGTGGCACCCTGAAGAAGGCGTCTGAGGTTACCTACCCATTGGCATTGTGGCAGTCTGCCCACTGTGTGGCAGGTCGGCTGCTGTCTGTGCCCATCCTGTTCTGATCCACTCAAACCTGCCATGCCCAGTTTGGTTCTCTCCTGTCTTGTCCTGCTCTTGCCTGGAGCTGGCTGCACAGACAGATCCCCCGGGAGCGAGAGGCCCCCATGCACAGATGGAGCGAGAGGCCCTGCGCGCAGATGGGAGACAGGGAGAGTCTGTTTCCATACAGTCTCCTCGCTGGGAATGTGTGTGCTGGGGTAGCTGACTGTGGCCTGACCCAATCCTGAGCCTGCGTTAGTGAATCAGTTTCATATTTCTTCCCTCCCAGCCTGGGGCTGTTCAGGCAGCACTGATCCGCACCACACATGCTTGGGCTGCTTGTGGGATGAACAGGCTGGGCAGACATAGGGCGGTGCAAGCTGAATGACTCCTCACTGAGGGATCCCTCCCCCTGCTGCCTCAGTGGGACTCCATGCTAAGCAAACCCAGTCAAGATGAGCCCTTAGGACTGAGCTGATCCTGCCGTGGCCAAGCTACTCAGCCGTCAGGCACACAGGAGCAGTGAGTTTGTAAGTTCACAGCCAAGGGCAGGTTATTAACTCCTTGTTTGCCTGATGCAGCTCTTACCCCAATGTACTTGGCCCCAAGCACTGGACAGACGAACGCTATGAACATGTCATGAAGCTGAAGCAGGAAGCTCTGAGCTTTGCCCGGGCTGAGGGGGCTGATTATCTCCTGGTAAGAGAACTCTAACTGGGCCTGCTTCCCTCCTTTAGCACAGAAAGGGTTTCAGCCCTCCTGCAAGGCCCGACCTGGGGGAACATGACCTGCTTTCAGATGCATTGAAAGCAGAGATGGGAAAGTTCTGTTGCGTCGCTCTGCCCACCCACAGGGGCCCAGAGCAGGATAGTTCCTTGTGGCAGATTCTCCGGGGGTGTATCCAGTCTACTCTGAAATGACCCCACTGTGGAAGCCTGTCATCTTCCTAATTTAAGCTTTATGGCCCTGGTTCCTCTCTCTTTCGTTGTGGATGCTCCAGGGCCATCGTCCACAGATAACGTCCAGGGCTGTCTGAGAGAACCCCCTGCTAGGAAAGTATCCTCCAAGGGTTTCTTGCCCTGGCTGAGTGGCTGGCGGTTGAGAGTGCATGAGAACCCTGGCGCTTCCCAGAGTGGCATGGAGCCGTGCCTGCCCTGGGTCGGCCGTTGCTGGGCGGGTGCTCTCCCTACTAGCTCGCCTACCTAGACGTGTTGTGATGAGCAGCCGCAGCCTCACGTCAAGCGTATTGCTCCCACTGAGTGGGCTGTGTTTCCGCCACTAGCTCACCGATACAGACAGCATCCTGACCAACAATCAGACCCTGACATTCCTGATATCGCAGAACAAGTCGGTGATCGCCCCCATGCTGGACTCCCAGACATATTACTCCAACTTCTGGTGTGGGATAACCCCTCAGGTAAGCTGCCTGGGGTAGACAGGGGGAATCCCCTGTGCTGGAGGATGTTCTGTTTGCTGTCATTCAGCCTGGGTGCTGCTGCCAAGCAGTGGGGTGTGTTACCCTTTTCCTGCAGTTCCAGATGGACCTGGGGCGGGTATGGGAACACTCCCTTAATCACAGCCGGAAAACATCTCCAGCCCAGAGGCCTAACTGTAAGGTTCCTGCATGAGGAACCTTCCTTGAAGCATGACCTCTACCCTTCTGGGCACTCCTGCCAGCCCAGAGTTGCTCCTAAGGTCTCGTAGCCAAGTCACCCAGTCAGTTTGGGCTGCAGCTTCCTCCAAGAAATTCCACTGGTGCCTTCTTGGCCATGTGCCAACCTGCCCATTCCCCTTCCTTCATGTGAGCTCTGCTGACTCCTAAAACCCGAGTGGCCTGTAATGAGGCCCCCCTCTCTGCTGTGTGCGGTCTGGGCTCTGCTGCAAGCCCCCTTTAAGACTGGGGGAGGAAACCTACAAGCCCCACCTGTCTGCGTTCAGCTGGACATGTGCGATCTGCTGGGTGCTGGGATTCGCCAGGGAGGAAAATATCCCTCCCTCCCTCCCCCACCCCGTGTCTCTCTTCTTGAGGCAGAGGCTGGATGATGAGGATGGAGGGAAACTCTGAAGCGTCTGAGAGTGGCATGGAGCCCAGCCTACTGCTGTCAAGGCATGGCTGTCGGGGAGCTCTCCATGCTGGAGCCCTGCCTGCTCGTGGTGGGTGGGTGAGACACGCTACTTTGGCACCTCCTGGCTCCGGTCAGTGGGAATTACCTCACCCCTGTATTTCCCAGGGTTACTACCGTAGGACGGCAGACTATTTCCCCACCAAGAACCGCCAGCGGGTGGGCTGCTTCGCTGTCCCCATGGTGTACGCCACCTTCCTGCTTGACCTGCAAAGAGAGGGGACCTCTGAGCTCGCCTTCCACCCGCCCCACCCCAACTACACCTGGCCCTTTGACGACATCATCGTCTTCGCCTACTCCTGCCAAGCCGCGGGTGAGGGCCAGAGGGAAGGGGCAGAGTGGGAGAGGGATGGGTGAAGGACCCACAGTGAGCTGTACTCAGTCCCCCCAGAAAGGAGCTCCTCAAGAGATCTCATGTCCAGGGATTGAGGCCAGAGGACTGTGAAATCTGAATCTGTCTCCACGTAGATGTGGAACTGAAGGATGTAAAAGAGCAATGTATTTCCTGAGGAGCTGTCTCCTGCTCCGTGCTGGCCCTAAACAGCCCCTTTGCCCAAGGCAGGGTGGTAGGTGGAGGGGGGGAGCTGGTTGGCACATTAGGAAGAGCCCAGGGCTTGTGCTTTGGGATGGAGCAACACGGGGAAGGCTGGTGTGCAGAGCTCTCAGCGAAGGGCTTGGGAGCGGGGGCTGGCGGCCTGGGGTTACTCTGGCTACCGCTGCCTTGCAGGAGTCCAGATCTACGTGTGTAACCAGGAGCGGTTTGGTTACATCAATGTCCCGGTGAAGTCCCATCAGACGCTAGAGGACGAACGCATCAACTTTGTGCACCTCATCCTGGAAGCCATGGGTAAGGGCTCAGGCCCAGCAGCCCGCACTGGGGGAATGACAGGGAGCTTCAGACTGGGGTCCTAGCCCTGGGGTGCAGATCAGCAGGTGCAGCTCCCCTGAAGTCAGTGGAGTTTCACCCGCTTACACCATTTGTCTGAGGAGTTGACAGACAAAGCGTAAGCGGTTCTGGTCCCTCTTTGGCAAATGCCCTTAGCTGACGTGAGGGGAGTGCGCTGGGTCTCGGGTGGGCGTCCGCGCCATAAGGGGGCTCGCTGGCTTTCTTGCTGGGAGTCACAGCAGCAAAGCCTAAGGATTGAATGGGCCATGAAAAGTGGAAGACACCAGCTCAGCCATGAGGTGCTGTGGCAGGGTGTGTGTGGGGAAACAGCCTGTACCATTCTGGCGGGCTCAGAGCACTTGAGCCTTCTGAGCTGTCAGTGTGGGCTGGGGCTGGCCTATCATCCTGAAGCAAATCCTGGGGATGGGGAGGAAGCTCCCAGCCCACACGCCCAGCTGTATTCGGTGAGGCAGTGATGCAGCTGAGGGTGTTTGCTTCTGTCTAGGCCCTTGGAGTGAAGGCTGTGGGCACAGTGACTCCATCTTAGCCACATGCTCTGTCTCTTGCAGTGGACGGCCCCCCGATGTTCCCCTCTGAGCATGTTTCCCTCAGCCCCAAGCACCTCGGTAAAATGGGCTTTGATGAGGTGAGCACCTGGCCAGAAGTGAGAGCGTGTTTCCCTTCCCTGACCAACACAGCGCCCTCATGGCACCTATTGTCCCTCCACCTCCCTGCCCTCTGGAGCCTGCTTCTGCTGGGCTGGCCAACGGAGACGTTGCAGAGAGGTGAAATCCCCCTGCTTGGCTAAGCAGGCTGCCTGCATAACCCCTGCTGCGTGAAGGACACTCTTCAATCTATATCCCTTGTCTGGTAGCCTGTGGCTGCACCATTAAACCCCCATGCTGGGACACCAGGGAACAGCACTTTGGGGCCCAGTGCAGAGCTGGCTCATGGGAGAGGATGGGTGGCTGGAGAGGGAAGTCTGGCAGTAGCCCTGTCTCATGAGCAGAGACCCCCCTGAGCTCCCATCTTGGGGAAGGATTCTGCTATTGCTTCAAAGAGGAGAGAGCTGTTAGGGCCCTTCCTTCATCACACTCATTGCTATGGAGCGGAGCTTGTTTCCCCTCTGTGTGCCCAGCTGGAATAGAGCTTTGTCAGTCCTCTGTGTCCCAGGGTATCCCATTCCCTTCAGTCACAATGGTCTGCCCACTGCTGGATGGAGGAACCCCATATAGACTGAGTCCCCTTCTCTTGGCAACTCCCCTTGGTGAGCATGAGACCCTTCCCCTTTCCTGTGTCTCTAGCCCAATGTTTCCCAGGCTGGAATCATAAGACGGAAAGGGACCTCGAGAGGTCATCTAGCCCAGTCCCCTGCACTCATGGCAGGACTAAGTATTGTCTAGACCATCCCTGACAGGTGTTTGTCTAACCTGCTCTTAAAAATCTCCAATGATGGAGGTTCCACAACCTCCCTACGCAATTTATTCCAGTGCTTAACCACCATGACAGTTAGGAAGTTTTTCCCTAATGTCCAACCTAAACCGCCCTTGTTGCAATTTAAGTCCGTTGATTCTTGTCCTATCCTCGGAGGTTAAGGAGAACAATTTTTCTCCCTCCTCCTTGTAACAACCTTTTATGTACTTGAAAACTGTTACCAGGTCCCCTCTGTCGTCTCTTCTCCAGACTAAACAAACCCAGTTTTTTTCAATCTTCCCTCATAGCTCATGTTTTCTAGACCTTTAATCATTTTTGTTGCTCTTCTCTGGACTTTCTCCGATTTGTCCACATCTTTCCTGAAATGTGGCACCTAGAACTGGACACAGTACTCCAGTTGAGGCCTAATTAGTGCAGAGTAGGTGGAAGAATTACTTCTCGTGTCTTGTTTACAACACTCCTGCTAATACATCCCAGAAGGATGTTTGTTTTCTTTTTTTTTTTGCAACAACATTACACTGACTCATATTTAGCTTGTCTACTATGATCCCCAGATCCCTTTCCCCAGTACTCCTTCCTAAGCAGTCATTTCCCATTTTGCATGTGTGCAACTGATTTGTTTCTTGCTAAGCAGAGTACTTTGAATTTGTTCTTATTGAATTTTATCCCTATTGACTTCAGACTATTTCTCCAGTTTGTCCAAATCATTCTGAATTTTAATCCTATCCCCTTTAATATTTGATTCTTCTTCTTTAGATTTTCCTGATTAACCTGGTGCGGCGGCCAGACCGGCGCCACCGGATGCTGAGTTCTCTGTATGAGCTGGAGATAGACCCCCAGGTGGTGGATGCTGTAGATGGGAGGTGAGTGCTCTGTGCTCTTTACCCTGCTTTGCCACAGCTCGGGTGGGATGCCAGTACCTCATGTGGGGGTGGAGGGGGAATGGGTTTTGGATGCTGGGCACAGGCAGGTTTCTTGCTGCTGAAGCTCAGAGCTCTCGCTGCTGCTTTGGGTTGGGGTTGGGGATGTGTTATGACACCGCACATTGAACGGGGAGAGGAAATTCTGCTAGTCGGTGGTGGAGAGACAGAACCACACTGCGTATTCTCGGCTGGATTGTCTCCTGAGCAAGGGAATCAAAAGGCAGATGTCGGGCATGGTAAGAAGAGTCAGCAGCCAAAGTTACACATGAGCCCCTGGCTGTCAGTGTCACACAAGCTCAGCCTGCCATCTTCTCACCGCACAGCCCACCAAATCCTCTGCATCCTCCACACCTTGCCACAGGCTGCCAGGCTGGAGAGCCCCACCTCCACCAGGTGTGGCCAGGCCCCTCCTGTGAGGTGCTTATGGGGTGGGGAGGGCTCACCTTCACTAGGGACTCCCCTGTTGGAGGAAGTGTCAGTGGCCCAAGGCAGGGAATAACCTGCCCCCAGATTGGAACTAGCCCGTCTTGGTGGGAGAGCTCCCCTCAGGGGGGTGGTGCTGGGAAGTGGAAGTGACTCATCTGACTGGTGCAGAATAGTGGGAGTTAGAGATGGGAAGGATCAATCATGCCTACCTCATCCATCCCCCTGGCCAGTGCAGGATTGTTCCCTACAGTCTGTTCTCCAGTGCAGCACTTCTCTAACCACGGCCTCTCTCCCTCCAGTGCCCTGAACAGCAGTGACATTAAGATCCTGGGTGTGGATCTGCTCCCAGGATACTATGACCCGTTCTCTGGCAGGACGCTCACCAAGGGGGAGGTTGGTTGCTTCCTCAGCCATTATTACATCTGGAAAGAGGTAAAGACCTGAGGCAAAGGAAGAAAATAAACGGGAAGGGGGAGATTACATTAACACCAAGGGGGCCCGTGGCACTGGGCATTGTTCAGAGTGAGAGACAGACCCTGCCCCAAAGAGCTTACAGTCTAAACGGACAAAGTAGGGAAGGGAAGCAACTTGCCCAAGGTCACCATTGTCAGAGCTGGAACTCTCCTGAGTCCCTGTCCAGTGCCCTATCTGCTGGAGCATGTTGAGCAACCTTCCTGGCTGGCATGGTGCCCTTGGCAGCAGCCCCTGGATGGGGAGGTGTCCCCTGCCCCACTCCTCTGTTCTGTGAGGCCGTTCTTCACAACAAACCCTGGCCCAGACTTAGTTTCCAGACTGGTGCCACTGTCCTGGGGAAGGGGGTCCAGGAGGGAGCAGCAGGGCCTCTAACAGCCGTCACTCGGGCTCTCCCTGCAGATCGTGGCACGGGGGCTGGAGAAGTCAGTGGTGTTTGAGGATGATGTGCGCTTTGAGGCCTATTTCAAGGTGCGGCTGACACGGCTGATGGAGGAGCTGGAGTGGGCACAGCTGGACTGGGACCTGATGTACGTTGGACTAGCCCACAGTGAGGGGAAAGAGACGGGGCTGGCCCCATTCCAAGCTTGCCTTCCGAGTGCTGTCACTGGTTGAATCCCACCATGGTCTGGGGGCCCCTCCCCTGCTTCCCCATGGGTTAGTGCCCTCTGATGCTGGCTACTGTTTTCAGATAGGCGAAAGCCCCAAGCACTGTTGTTTTCTGCCCCAATGGCTGATTGGAGCCAGCCGCCTGGAGACGAGTCTCTATCCCATTCCCAGCCCCTCGAGCCATCCAGTCCCCTGTGGGCCTGGCTCCTTCCCTTAGCTGATGGGCTGCTTTTGCCTTCGCAGCTACCTGGGCAGGAAGCAGATGAACTCGGAGGATGAGGAGCCGGTGGAGGACGTGCGGAACCTGGTGGTGGCTGAATATTCCTACTGGACCCTGGCCTACATAGTCTCCCAGCGCGGGGCCCAGAAGCTGATCGCGGCCGAGCCCCTGTCCAAAATGCTGCCTGTGGACGAGTTCCTGCCCATCATGTATGACAAGCACCCAAAGTAAGGATAGGCTCCGGCTGCTGCTCCATCCCAGGGGTGGGGCTGGCACAGTGCTGGCTGAGAAGGGGCAGAGCCCAGTGCTGGGGGTCTCCAGTCCATGCACAACCCCTCCCCCCCCCCCGGGAAGAGGTTTTGGTTCTGTTTTCCTATCCAGTCAGGTGTGACACCCCTTTGCTAGTCTGCTTTGCAGCCCAGACTCGGTTAGCAGCTTGGCCCTGTAAGTGAAGAAACAAGCATGTGTGTCTCCGCCCCCGCCCCCAGCATTATTTCTGTGCTGAAATAAAACATCTGTTACCATGAGCTCATTCCCCTCAGCCATCCCTGTGCTCTGGTCTGTGGAAAACGGCTGTCAGTGAGCTGTGGGGGAGGGTGGCGCAGTGCTGAGAGAACAGAGTTGTTGCTGGCCGAGCAAGGGTTGGAGTGAAATGCATTTGAAGGATTTCAGCTCCATTTCTAGTGGATCAGTCACATCCCCATGTCTGACCATCATGGCTGAGCTCTTCCTGACCACTGCCCCTTCCTGACTGACTGGGCCATGGAGACTCAGCTCCCACTGATGTCCATGGATCATCCCCCGCAGGTCAGGACTGAGACCAGCCTAGGGGCTACTTGACTGCCACTGCCCGTGTTCCATGGTAGGCAGAGGGCTCCAGGGCTCTTGACCCGACACTGTTCAGCAGCAGTGAAATCCCACATGGTGGGTGAGGCGGGAGAACAAAGATCGCTGAAAAACCTGAGTGCAGTTTTCACAGCCAAGGAGTCTGTTCATGCATATCTGAGGGCGTACGTGGATGCTCATCTGGGGATCACAGAGCCCCTTTGCACAGACACCAGGCTCTAAATACAGCATGTGGACAAGGTCACTGACTCCCCGCTCTGCATTGTGTCCCCCGTTCATCCCCATGCAATATGCAGCCCCACAGATACTCAGCCATAACCCCCCGGCCCTCCCAGACGTCTCCCAGCCACTCCAGGATGGCCATGTGACTCGCATCCTCTGCAGCTGTCTTAAGTGCTCTCAGATTCCAGGCCGACTGTTGCAATGGCTGGGAGTTCTGGTTTCCCAATGCTGACTTCCTGCCCCTCCTGCAGACCTCGGGGGGGGGGCTGGGGGAAGAAGGGTGGGGGAGATGGAAAGGGTTGAGAGAGAGGGATGGAAAAACAGAGGATTAAAAGAGCAAAGGGAGGGGTGGAGAGGAAGGTGGACAGACTAAAGCCCTGGGTGTGAACCAGGAACCATTCCAAGACCCAGGCTAGCTAGAATAACATCACCACAGGCTGGCTGGCACTGGGCCAGCCCGTGGCCTAACTGGGACCGGTGGAGCGCCCTGCTCCGCAGGAGAGCCCAGTTCGATCTGAGTGGCACAAGGCAGGGGCTGGGCGAGCAGTGAAGGTGGATGTGACAGGAATTGTCCCCGGGTGTAGTGGGAGGCACCATGGATCAGTTCAGAGCGACCCTAAGGGCTGTCAGGAGCCCTGTGCTGGGATGCAGGATGTTGGGGTGGGGGGGGTTTGCCAGGAGTCTCCCAGGTAGAGAGGAGGTATCAGCCCTGCAAGGAGGCTGCTGGCTGCCAGCGGCCCAGTGTCCCATTCCTGCCCTTCTCGGAGTCCTGCAGACCTGGCAGCCCGCAGGGTGAGCTCATCGCGGGATTCCTTGTTTGCTGTAGTTTAACGAGGAGCCTGGGAACAGCCTAGCTCTGCCGTGGATGTTGAGGAACATGTTTCTGGGCGGCCAGCCGAGCCAAGCAAAGTGTGTTGGCTGCCGTTTGAGCTGCTCCAGCAGGGCCGGGGGATGGGTGGCCTCCTCCCACCTGCAGACTCTCGCTGAACCAGAACCTCGCCTGGAGTTCTTGGCTTCCATGCCAGCAGGAAGTGCTTTGGATGATCCATCCAGGTGCTGTGTCTCAGAGCACTCCTGCCTCTTTGGTGTCTGAGGCCCAGGAACACAGCGTTAGAGGCGACGGGGCTCCAGGCTGCAGGCAGACCCTGGCATCCCCCTAGGTGTGCAGATTTTGTTCTCCATCCACTTTTGCGTTCTTACCCAGAGTCACTTATTTTTCCACTCTCCCTTTTCTAGCGAGGATTACAAGCAGCATTTTGCTAACCGAGACCTGCTGGTGTATTCGGTGCACCCCCTGCTGGTTTACCCCACTCACTACACTGGGGACTCCAAGTGGCTCAGCGACACGGAGACGTCTACCATCTGGGATGATGACTCCAAGAAGACGGACTGGAGCGGCTCTCAGAAAACACTGAAGGGTTCCCGAAGTAACGCTGGCCATTCCTTCCGCTCGACCTCCCGGGATGAGCTCTAACATCAGGCTGGTAAGCCAGGCCCAGGAACAGCTGCAGAACACGTGTGTAAACCTGCAGATTCATTTGTTTGTGTGGACGGAAGTTGGCTGCCAAGAAATACTGCCCTGCAAACATGTCTTACGGACATGTCTGAAATCTCTCTTTCAGCTTCAGTGTCCAATAGCAACTTTCCCCTTCCCTACCGTCTTTCCCTGCTGATCTCAAAGCACCTGATGGACACCCGGGAATTAGTGTCCCAATTACCTTCCTCTGGGATAGGTCAGTATCATCTGACAAATGAGGAAACCAAAGCACTGAACTGGATTTGTCCGCAACTGGGTAGTAAGTCAGTGGCAAGTGAACAGAACCCAGCATTCCTGACTCCCAGACTGCTTTGACTACAAGACCCCAGCTTGTTTGAGCTGTCATTGGGGGAGTAGCTGTGATGTCCCATTGCTCCCCTAAGTACCAGGTGCTATCCCGAGAGGGTATGCAGGAGTATCCAGGGGGCTAATGCCCATCCTTCCCCTGGGTTCTGACATGTGACCAGCTGCAATGTTGGGTATGAATTAGCAAGACGCTGTCTATTCTACATCCCAAGGGTTGAGGACTTGAGATGGGAGATACAAAGCCAAACCATGGAAGGTCATGTCCAAACTAGCTGTGTCCATTTGGGAGGCAGTGTTGGCTAGCAGAGGGGACTGGGTCTGAATTCCTGGGTTCTATTCCTGACTGCCACTGATTTTCTGCGTGACTGTGGGCAAGTCACTTTACCGCTATGTGTGTAAGATGGGGGTGATGTTCCTCTACTTCCCAGAGTGGGGGAGAGGCCACATTTAGCTATTGTTTGTACAGTGCTTTGAATTCCTCAGGTGGAGGTGGCAGGGGGAGAATACATTGCTTCTGGCACCCCAAAGGTTCCCTTCACATTCACTGCTCAATCTGCTTCCTGCTAGCTAGGGAGGGTGGGTGCGTGGTATATTTCACAGAGCTTGCACTGTAATTGGAAAATGAGACAGTGCATGATGCCAGACAGCAGAGCAGCCCTATGCTTTGTCTGCCCCAAACCTAGCCCAGCAATCGTTAATCTTCATCAGCATTTCCATGACAAAGTCCTGCTGTCTGGCATTTTTAGTGCTAGCAGGAAAACATTCTCTGGGCAGGAGTCTAGAATTGAAGGGCTCAGGCTGGGAGCAAACGAACTGGGCAAGGTATGAAAACAAAAATAACTACCTTATTTCTGTGGTAAGCCCTTGGTGGGTCAGGCGGATGGTCTGGGGTTTAGCGTGCCAGCATGTACCCTCTTCTCCCCCTGCTCTGCGCTGAGCCAGCTGGCATGTTCCTCCCCAGAGGTGGCTGCACGGAGTTGGGGCTGGCAGGCGCCACAGAAATGGAAGATTATTTTTCACACTGACTTATTAGGTGACCCTGGCTGAATCTTAGATCAGCCAAACAGAGCAGGAACTTCAGAGTAACTGCTGAGACTCCAGCCTGAATGTGCTGTGTTGGGCTGCTACATCTGGGGAGGGTTGGGTCCCAAAGAGTGGGCAACTTTCCTCCTTTGCTCTCTGGTTCTCATGTTGGTTTAAGATGGCTGGAGACGGTGAGTGTGTGTTGGGGATTCTGAGCTGAATTCAGCCCCGCACACTGAAGTCCCCTCTCCATCCTCGGACCACGTGCTGCAGGCGTAACAACAGGGCAAACTTCCCCCATTCAGATCCCCACCACTGAACCTCAGTCCTGACCAGGAGGGACCCTTTTTGGGGGCAGAGTAAAATCTGGTGGTCCGCATGGCCCATTCGCACCTTGTCCCTTTTGTTGGCTGTCTCCACTGAGATGCACAGCAATACAGCCAGGCCCTCTTGCAAAGAATAGTGGTACAATCTTCCTGTGGGACACCGGGAAACTCAGTGCCCAGGAGGGGGGCATTTAGGGCAGCAAACAGTTTCGTTTCGCAGGCTGGCATCACATCCGCACAGGGAGCCTAGCAACCAACCCCTGCTTGCACCAGTAACGCTGGCCTCTCACTTCCTTTTCCAGGGGTGCTTCCCATTCCTCAAGTGTGACAAAGGATGAACACCGTGGGCTGCTCTGCCTGCAGATTTGACTGGTTCCTGGCTGAGAGATGCAGCTGTGTTTGCTTGACCAAAGGGGGGTGTTTAACCTGCGCCCGTAATCTTCGCTCACTGAAATAGACCATTTGCAGGGCTTGCACCGAGGACCATGCTTGACTATCTGGACACCTCTGCTAGGTGGTGGAGCGTTTGGTCTAGTCCTTTGCAACCTACTACTTCTCCTTCCCCATCTCTGGTGGTGCCTCTCCCTGAAAGGACAGAACTGTTTGGAAATGTACAAGACTTGGTAACCTTCCAGAGAGTTTCTTGCTCAGTATTTTCAGACTGAGCTCATTCCTGTAGGGATGCAGGAACCCAGTCAGCTGAGATCTGCCAGGCCATAGGGCCCAGGGTGTGTGTTAGAGCCGATGGCTCTTGCTGTGTATTGATTCTTTTGTAATACTTGTTTAGATTATTTGATCAGCTCATCCTTCTAATCCAATGGAATCAAAATTCTTTCTCTTCTCCACCCAAACTTGGAGCCGATGATCACCCTGTGTCCCTTGGTGAAAGGGGGATGGGATCTAGACATGAGGTGGAGTGCCTAAGAAATGCCCCAGACAGACTTCCAGAGCTGTAGGGGGAGAATCCAGTGCAGGGCAGAAGTAATGCAAAAATCCCCCCCACCTACCTGCAGATTAGGGTTCTCTCTGCATTATGCCAGGCTGTCTGCTGGGTTTTCCCTCCCATGTAGTATGGCTTAACTGAAATAAGCAAGATATCAGGAGGATTAAACTGGACTCTATTTAAGACAACTCACCCATATTTTGTCACCATCTTCTTGTTCTCTATAGCCCCTCTAATGTTCTCTAGTGTGTGTTGCATTTATTCACTCCTGCTCTGGGCCACTAGCATGTGTACAATAGTCTGCAATGCCCAGATCGCCTCCTTTCCTCCATGTGCAATGCACTGACAGCACCCAGAGATCACCTCTGAATGCCACAGGGGAAGGGGAATAAGCTACACCAGTATAGAACACCTTTACCCGTTATATTGGTACCCGGTATAGAAGAATCACACCCTTAACTGACTAGTTATAATGGCCTCAAATCCATGTGTGAACTGGGCTGCAGTGGGAGCACTCACTGCAGGGTGGACTCAGTGTGGGATCCAGGATCTATGGGATACGGTCTAGGATGTCACGGTGTGAGAAACCTGTAGCACCACACAACACTAAAGCTCAAGATTTGAGTGGAAGAGCACCTGGGTGTGGGCTCTCTGTGTCTGGAGGGAGGGCAGTGCCTGCCTTCCACTCTGTGAATCTACCCCATGTGTTGGAGCTTCCATTGCTAATTATTGCTAGAAAATGAAGCCTGGCTTTGTGTCTCAAACAGGCGACTGAAAGGCAGGCACTGCCTAGCTCTGCCACTGGCCACGTGACCTTGAGCAGATCACTCACGTCACTTGTCTGTGCCTCACTGTCCTCAGCTGTTGAATGAGGGACTTGAGCCTTCCCTCCTCCAGCACTGGGAGGGGTAATTAGTTTAATGTCTGTCAAGGGCTTTGACGATACCCTGGGAGGAGGGAGTTCTGCCTGCCCCAGTGATGTGTACCCTAGAACTTGTTCTGTGCCTTCTGGATAGTTGAATCTTAGTTTTAGCTGCACAGGGAGGGATTCTCACATGTTGGCTTGTGAAGACCTGTGTGGAATATCCTCCGTGCATCACTGTCAGGGGGCAGAGACCATGCTGGCCTGCCCTGTGGCTGTTACAGAGCCAGGGCCTGGCTCATCCCCACCTTCTCCTGTGTAGTCACTGAAATGGGAGCAGATTGGGTATAAAACTTCCCTTCTAACTAAAAAAGGAGTACTTGGGGCACCTTAGAGACTAACACATTTATTTGAACATAAGCTTTCGTGAGCTACAGCTCACTTCATTCGATGAAGTGAGCTGTAGCTCACGAAAGCTTATGCTCAAGTAAATTTGTTAGTCTCTAAGGTGCCCCAAGTACTCCTTTTCTTTTTGCGAATACAGACTAACACGGCTGCTACTCTGAAACCTTCTAATTAGGTGACATTTCACAGCTGCTTTGCACAGGTGTGAATGACCCCAGGTGCAAGATGCAGAGGGTAAGACTCTTGGCTTCAGAAGAGCTGTTCTAAGTGACCCTGCAGCCTGAGCATTCCTGCACAGAAACCAATCACTCCCCTGGTAACTGGGGAAGATCTGCTTCTAGCCATTAGAAATGAGCCCAGACTTACCTCCGTTTATAGAAGCCTAGGATCTGCCTTCTCAGTAGACTGGTAAAGCAGTTCAGCGGAGTAAGAAAATGTACCCTCTGCCCGAATGGGGTGTCTCTGTCAAATCATCTCCTTCCTTCCCCGTTAGATCTTTGAAGTGATATTCCTACCCCTCCACTCCCATTATATACTTGGCACTAGAGTTCCTCTAGTCACTTTACCACCTGCTGACACTGCCACATTTGACTAGCACCCGCTCTGTTGCCCAGAAAACGAGAGAAGAATTTAATGCCAGGCCTTTAGGTTACATCAAATGGCCCATAAAGTTTCTTGTTCAGTGATGCAAAACTATTTGTTCTTACTCACTTTGGACTGTGCCAGGGCCCAGAGCAATCACAGGGTGCAACCTAACTGGTCTCCATGTGGCCTTCAGTAAGGGCACAAGAAGTTATGGACCAAATGCACCATGCCTAGAACTGTCATTCTGCTTGTATCAACTCAGATGTGTTTAATTGTAGGTGTCAAAGTCCTTTATGAAGGTGAATTAGTATCTCTGTACCCATCTCACAGATGGGAAGATCAAGGCATAGCCCAGGTGCCCCTGAGCCACTGGCAGACTTGGTGTCCTGCTGCTCAGTTCCATACATTAGTGGCCAAATCATGCTAGATTTTGTATAGGGAACAAATCCTTGGCTATATCCCAAGGCATCCATGCCTCTGTGACTTCCCTAAGCAGCCCCTGTCTATCTTAGCTATTTATATGAAGCTGGAACATCTGAGCACCTCCCAGTTCTTTTAATGTATTTATCTTCATGTGCCCCCTGTGAAGTAGGGCAGGGCGATTATCCCCCAATTACAGGGAGGGAACTGAGGCCAAGAGACGCTAAGTGCCTTGCCCATGGCCACATGGGGAACGTGTGGCAGAGCAGGGATTTAAACTCACATCATCTAAGACTTTGACTAGAGCTTTAACCACTGCACCATCCTTCCTCTGTCCCACCTTTTTACACCCACAGCAGTGGTGTTTTCCTTGGCGTGTATAACCAAAGTCCCAGCTGCTGCTTTAAACCAAGCTGAGCAGGGGGGCGGTGTCTTCACTGCAGCTCCGCGCTATTCTAATGTAGCGCGCAGGGTAACATTCAGGATGGGGGTGGGGGGCCTTTGCATGCTCATTCCCATGTAAAGGGGTTTTAGCGGGGGGAAGATGTTGGGGGGGAGTGTCAGAGACTGGGGGATCCAGGGAGGAACCCCCAGGGGGCACTTTAAGAGCTCTTTGATTTTTCAGGAGGGTCAGAGGGTGCACAGTACCGGGAACACCCTTTGCCAGGGAGGGGGGGGGCAATGGAGGGCAGCAAAGTCTGGGGGCCCAGCCCAGGAACCCCCAGTTTGGGGGTGACCCCGCTGGGCGAAGAGCACAGCCCAGGGATCCCCAGGCGGGCGGCCCAGCGGGAGGGGGGGGGGCTAGAGGCTGCCCCCCCCCCCGCGCGGGCGCCTGGCCCTTTAAGCCCCGCGCCCCGTTGCTATGTACAGCGCGTTGCCCCGGCGACGCGGCGGCCCGCGAGGCTCTTCCAGCGGCCGCCGGGCTCCCGCCGCGGCCATGGCCCCCAAGAAGAAGGGCGGCGGCGGCGGCGGCGGCGGCGGGACGGAAGAGGCGGGCCGGGAGCCGAGGCCGGAGGGGAGGGCGGAGCAGCCCCCGGCCGAGCACCGCCGGGACTTCTACCTGCTCCAGATCCGGGAGCTGGAGAAGCGGCTGGCCCGGTGCGGCGTCCCCTCCCCCGGGGGGCTGGGAGCCAGGCCCGGGCGAGCTGCGGGATCCGCGCCCCGGGGTCTGTGCCGCTGCCCGCGGGACCCCCAGGCTCTGCCCGCGCTGCCCAGCTGAGATCTTCGGCGCCCTTTCAGGGCGGGGGCACCTGCTCCTGGCCGCATACCCCGTGGGGAGACGCGCTCAGCAGCCCCCCCGCAAAGCCCAGCTCCCTTGGGGTTAAGCAGCTGCCCGTGTCCCTCCCCAGAGACGGCCGCGTTTCAGTGCGGGGTGAAATGATTCTTGTAAATACGGCTTGCAACATGCTCTGGGGTCAGGTGTTTCAGAAGTGTAGGTGTTACGATGATTGCTATCCAGGCTCATGATAGCCCTTTACCGCTGATGCTGCAGAAGTCAGTTATAGTGCGGGTGAGGTGAAGCCCTGGGTCAAAGGTGCAGCTTCTCTTTCTTCTGCTCTTAGACACTTTGGATTGAGCCCATGGGCCAAATGCAGTCCTTGTGTAAGCAGGTGTAGCTCCAACAGAAATCAAGGCACCTTACCTGGTTGCAGCAGGGCTCACTTTGGCCACCTGTGTTGGAATTAGAATGGCAGGGATGGGCAGAGAGATCTGTCCACTTCCGTTCTGGTGTCCACCTCTCATCTCCTTCCCATCCTGGGACAGGGCTGGGGGGTCCCCAGCTGCTGGATGGGAGTGCAGGGGAATGGGCCATGAGTAGGGCCCTACCAAATTCATGACCATGAAAAATGCATCTTGGACTGTGGAATCTGGTCTCCCCCGCATGAAATCTGGTCTTGTGTGTGCTTTTACCCTATACTATACAGATTTCACAGGGGAGAGACCAACATTTCTCAAATTGGGGGTCCTGATCCAAAAGGGAGTTGCAGGAGGGTTATGAGGTTTTTTGGGGGGGGTCACGGTATTGCCACCCTTACTTCTGCGCTGCCTTCAGAGCTGGGCAGCTGGAGAGCGGTGGCTGCTGACTGAGGGGCCCAGCTCTGCAGGCAGCAGTGCAGAAGGAAGGTGGCAACACCGTACCAGGCCATCCATACATCTGCACTGCTGCTGGTGGCGGCTCTGCGTTCACAGCTGAGCTCCCAGCCAGCAGCCACCGCTCTCAGCTGCCCAGCTCTGAAGGCAGGGCCACCGCCAGCAGCAGTGCAGAAGTAAGGGTAGCAGTACAGCAACCCCTGCTACAATAACCTTGTGACCCCCCCCCCCACAACTCCTTTTTGGGTCAGGACCCTTACAATTACAACACCATGAAATTTCAGATTTAAATACCTGAAATCATGAAATTTCTGATTTTTAAAATCCTGTGACCATGAAAGTGACCAAAATGGACTGTGAATTTGGTAGGGCCCTAGTCATGAATAGTCCCTCTCTCCAGTCCCACTGCAATCAGCTGTGAGCTGTGCTCCTGTGCATGCCCTGGGTCTGTGTCCAGGCAATGGGAGAGACTGTAGCAACCTATAAATAGGTGAGGGGCAGGCAGTCAGCCCATCCTGGAGACTGCTGTCTGACTGTCTGTTCGGTGCTGCTTCCCCCTGGCAGGTACCAGCAGAAATGGGATGAGCTGCAGGTGAACGAGACCCTCTTCAGGGTGGAGTACGATCAGATGGCCATTGACAATAAGGAGATCGTGGCCTTTCTCAAGAAGACCCTGAACCAGCGGGTCGATGAGATCGCTGACCTCAACGACCAGCTGCTCAGCCTGCAGCAGGCCAAAGAATCCGAGAAGGATGCCTTCGAGGCCCAGCTGGCCCAGGTTCGACACGAGTTTCAGGAGACCAAGGACCAGCTCACTTCGGAGAACATGCTGCTAAGTAATGTGCCCTGGCTCAGATTGGACCCTACCTCTTCCCCCTTGCCCCATGGTCCGTCTTCCTGGGGCAGGGGGCTGCTGGTGCCGCCCTGCAGGGACAGAGCCTGGAATTCTGAGGGTTGAGCATTTCCCACGTGGGGTTGTGGCCACGGGCAGTTGGGAGAATGGTCAGTGGAAATATTCTGGCTGGAGCGGGTGGGAATTTGTACCTCCACCCCCAGACATTTTTTTTGATGAAAAGTTTTTTTGTTTTCAGCAGAACACTCTATTATTACACTTCTAGTAATAATAAAAAGGGTTTGAAAAATGTTTTTTTGGCCCAAAGCTGCTGAAAACCAAAACGATGTTGGGCCTTTGGCAGAAGCTTTTTGAGTTTTCTGATGAAAAATCTTAAATTTTCATTTAGTCAAATACCTGATTTTCCACAGAAGAGTTTCAGTGGAAAATTTCTGACCAGCCCTAATTCCAGCTGTGTGGCGGGGAGGAACATGGGGGTGTGGAGACAGAGGTGGTGCATATGTAGGGTGACCAGATGTCCTGTTTTTAAAGGGACAGTTCCGTTTTTTGGGACTTTTTCTTATATAGATGCCTATTACCCCCCCACCCCCGTCCCGTTTTTTCACAGTTGCTATCTGGTAACTCTATGTATACACATTTGAGCCTCCCTCTCTTTCCACCACAATGTGGGTTGTAGAAGGCTCCTTTCTAGTGCTGGAGGCTGCTGTCTATTGCTGGTCCCCATAGCAGGTACAGCTTTCCCCATATGCTGGCCCTGTATTATTGATATTACAGCAGCACCATTGTGCTAGGTGCTGTACAAATGTACTAAAGAAACAGTGCTGGCCCCATAGAGTTTGTGGGGGTGGTTAAGAAGATGCAGAACAAGTGTGTGGTGTGAAGAGCAGTTGGGGAGAATCTCACAGTGGGGTTTGCCGGCTTGTTGAAGCACTTTGCCCTCCCCCTGACCCCCGTGGCTAAGCGTGGAAGCCCCCAATGGTCCTTCTGTGGTCCTAAGTGATCTGTGTTGGCAGGTGGGAAGTTGGCTGCGCTGGAGGAGTTCAGAATCCAGAAGGAGGATCTCTTGGGCAAGTTTGCAGCCCTAGAGGAGCAGCTGAAGAAACAAGAGGAAAATCACAAGGAGTATATCTATAACCTGGAGAGGAAAGCTGTGCTGGACAAAGACAGGTCAGTGCCAGACAGAGACTAACTGTGTGTCATTCCCCACTGGAGTCTGAAGGTGGGAGTGTGGTCTCGTGGTTAGTGCCAAGTGTGGGACTTAGGAGCCCTGGTTTCACTTCCTGCCACTGACTTGCTGTGGGACCTTGGGCAGGAGCTAATCCTTTGGACTGGGGTCCAATTTGCCAGGGCTAAGGCGTTTGCAGCTGCGGTGGGCCCTGCCCCAGGAGTGATGACCTTCTCTGTGTGTCCTGTGTGCATACGCACATGCTCCACCCCTGCAGGCTGAAGAAGGAGATGATGCAGCGTGTTAATGTGGTGGCAGCTGAGTTTCGCAAGGTCTCCAACAGCCAGATGGCCGAGACCACCAAGCGCACCATCCGCGAGAATGTCGCCATCAACGTCCAGCTGGCCAAGATGTCCGATCGCAGCTACGACCTCATCCAGGAGAACGACATGCTGAAGGAGGCCCAGGCTGAGATGCAGAAGCAGCTGGGGATGCTGGAGCACAATGAGAAGCAGATGGCCAAGAACAGCCTCAGCAACCAGAAGGTCAGAGCTCAACCAATGCACAGAGGGATGTGGGGTGCTGAAGCCAGGCTCTGGTCCTGTTACTGCTCCAGCTTGTCTGCCCCTAGGGACCATGTGGTGGCTTTCAAGGGGTTGGTCTCCCCATTCCCTGACAGCACTATTGCCCTAGAGTTTGCTCAGACCCCATGTAAGTGCAAGTGGCTCATCATCTTGGCAGCAGGGACCTGACAGTGGGCATGGGCAACTTGCAGCCTGTGTGTGGGCGGCAGTGAGGGGGATAAGGAGCCTGGGCTGAGGCTGGTGCCTGAGACGTCCCTCTTGTCTCCTGATCCCGAAGCTGTGTCCCTGCTGCTTGTTTCAGATGATTTGGATGCTTACCAATAAATGCAAGGAGCAGCAGGTGCTGGTGGATGAGTACAGGCAGCAGAAGGAGGCCATGCAGCTGCTGAAGGCAGCCCATGAGATACTGCAGAAGGAGAACCAGGCACTAAGGTACGTGGAGCAGAGTGGAGGCGACGGCAAGCCGTCGCGGTCCCAGCAGCAGATCTCATTCCCGTGCTGCAGCCGGGTCGTGTTGCAAGGCCATGTAGAGGCAAAGCAGAGTCCTTGTGCTGTGATCCCATCCCGTTTCCCAGGCTAAGTGTGGCCAGGCCAGGTTGGATGGGAGACCTTCAAGGAAAACCCAGGTATTACAGGAACTGGGGTCAGTGCTTCAGAAAATGGCACACTGCCTCTGGAACGGCAAGCTCAGTGTGGTGCTGTACTGCTAGCTCTTCCATGAGATGCACAATACAGAGCCTGACTCCAGCGGGTGGGGGCTGGAAGTTCAGTTCCATGGGAAAATCCGACATTTCAAAAACCGTTTTTGTTCCGAATAAAAAATTTGAAATTTGTAACAAAGCAAAAATTCCAATCGGCGTCTACTTGGCGCTGCGAACATATTTCATTGTGATAATGTTGAATCATTTTGTTTCAAAAAGGTCAAACATTTCAGTTTTGACTTTCTCATTTTGATTCACTGAATTTAAACTTTAATATTATATTAAAATATTAGTGTTTATTATTAGGCATTTAACACAGTATAGAATTGAGTAGATAGTTAACATTTTAGTATGTCTAAATGAAATGAATCAAAATGAGGAAGCCAAAAGGAAATGTTTTGCTTTTTCAAAATGCAATAGGAAAGTCAATGAGATTCATCTGGACTTTTTCCCATTGAAAATGTTGAAATCGACACATTTTGATTTTGACAAAAGTGTTTTTTTCCATGGAGAATTGTGCTGTGGGAAATGTTTTGACCAGGTCTAGTCCTGACCCCTTGTGCCCATTAACCCCACAGAGTGGGAACTTGGAAGAGTTGCGGTGTTAAGCAAGGTGTCCTGGCTCAATGCCCTCTGCAATTGCAATTCGACCTGGAAGTCTTCACTTCTTGACCTAAGCTGCCATGCAGTGTTGTGCTGTGTTTTTAAATAATTGCCAGTTTCCACCCTAGAGGTGGCTGCATTTAAGAGCTGAGGGAAGTGGTCCCTGTATAGCCATTCACCGGCTTCACAGGGCCCTTGTGATGTTTAACTAAGCAGTGTCTGTACCCCACTTGGAGCTCTTTGGATGGGAGGGACTAGAAAAGGACCGAATATTATTGGGATTATGCTTCCCCTGAATGTGTCTGTGTCACCTCAACCTGCTCAACCCTCTGACAGACTCAGCAAGTCTCTCTCATGGCACCCCACAAGAGCTGCTTCGCCTGGTGCTATACACAGGTTCCCAAAAGGCCTGACCCAGAGCCATGTTGACTGATGCTGTCAGTGCCTGGTCTCTGAGCGCATCCTGCCCAGTAAGGGCCGCTCTGCTCAGCCAGCTGGGGCCTGCTGTCTGTACAGGACATTCAGGAACCCCACAAGGGGTGGGAGTTACCATGGGGAAGGGGAGGCTGGTGTTCCCAGGCACCTTCCGGGAGTGTAACTCTTGGAAAGTAAACTCTCTAGGAGACCTCACTTCCACAGATGTGCAGAGGGGGCTTAGCCCACCTCAGCCTCTCTGGGGACCTGACTTAGACATACATCTCCATGGAGACCAGATTTAGACCCACCACCTGTGCTCACATATCTCCCTGGTGGGCTGACTTAGGCAGGCAGGCAGGTGGATAGAGACATATACATACTTCTCCCTGGGATCTTGGTTTGGATGGATAGACAGACACATGCACACATCTCCCTGGGGACCTGACTTGGACAAACAGACAAACAACACATGTATGCCTGGGGACCTGACTTGGATGAACAGACAGACAGACCTCCCTGGGGAACCTGATTTAGACAAATGCATGTGAACACACACACAGTTGTCTGGGGCCTGTTGGAGGTGATGCACGCTTCCCTGCACTCCAAGCGCCCTGAGGTGAAGTGGCTGTTTGCTACCTCACCCCTGGCTGTTCTTGTCGGGCTCCCTCCCTGCAGACAAGAGCTGAAGGAGCTGAAGGAGCAGGTGAGGAGGAAGGTGGACGAAGGGCAGAGTCAGGCCAAGCTCCTAAAGGAAGAGCAGGAGCTCAGGAGGAATGCAGAGAGCATCCTGAGCCAGGCTGTCCAAGCCCTTAAGGACCTGCTGCAGGTGAGGCTCGCACAGTCTCGGGGATTGGGGTGGACGTGTTCTGGTGGCTGCTTGGCATTAAACAGGCCAGAGCCCACCATGCTTCTGAGATGGCAACATTTCCTTGGTTTGCTCCCAAAAGCTAGAACAGAACAGACGGATCAGAGGACATAAGCCACCACCAAGATCACAGAGGTCAAAGGTTAGGAAAGACTTGAGAACTAGAAAGAGAGCAATATTGCCTGCAGGAGCCTGGGAACCAAGACTCCTGGATTCTATTCCCAGCTCTGCCACGATGTTGCTGTGGGACATTGTGCAAGGCGCATTGCTGCACTGTGCCTCAGTTTCCCCATGTGTAAAATGGAGATGATTATACTGACCTACCCCATGGGCAGCTGTGAGGCTTGGTCTGTTAGTGTTTAGAGGCTCTCAGAGCTCTTTCCAAGGAGAGGCTGTAGAGAGCAAAGCAGTTCCATTAAGAACAGGGTAACACAGGTACAGGCTGTGGGGCAGCAAACTGGGAAACTCATGAGCTCTTGTAACATAAAAGAACTTGCCCAAAAACCTGCTAAGGAGAGTTAGAGGCCCCTGGCTGAGAGCTCTTGAGCCGTATCCATTTATCTTGGGTACTTATATATGGCCCCCATTAGTAGGATCTGGGTAGTATCCCCCCACGACATGGTGGAGCTGGGAATTGAACCCAGGTCTCTGGAGACCTAGGCTGGCCCCCTAACCACTGGACCATCTACTGCCCTTGTCCTTGGCTCTGTCCCTATCTTGAGAGGCTGGCTCCTGGGACAATTTCAGAGTCCTGAACTATCTGGGGTTTCACGTCATAGTGCTGTGTTGACTTACCTGGAACTGATTTTGCATCAGGCAATGAGGATGTTGTGTCAATTAGGGAAGACTTGAAATTAACAGGAATGGATTTTGCATCCAATCCCGGGGATGCTGTGTCAGGTAGATGCTGTGATAGTCTGGGAGGGCACAATGGCCTCATGTTGGTGGCCACCAAGCAAACACTGTGGTGAGATGTCCTGGCACGTGCTGTGCCTTGTGAGGGGTTTGCCCTGGACTCTTTCAGATGAGAGCCACCAGCATCTTGCTGTGTACAAACACCCACCCTGGACCTTGGCACTTATATGTTCTGTGGCAGCTGTTTCTGGCTCTTTATTTTGCACCAAACCAGAATGTGTCAGGGCTACATTGGCTGGACTCACTGTAATTTCCCTTGTCCCCTATAGGGGGTGCTAGATGGTGGAGGGTAGTCATGGGGGAGGTTGGGTCTATGCTGCAGGCTGCTGGGGCAGACGCCCTAACCCAGCACATACATGGTGTTTATTGCATGTGGTACTAGAAATTCTCCCATTATGCCAAGTGCGGAGTCTCTTACTGAACCCCTGGCTGCATCTGAGTGAGGATCCGACCACATGTCCTGTGCTAGGGACGGGAAGCCTCCAGCTGTGGGGAGGTGGAGTCGGTGGGGAAGAGCCAAGAGATGCTGGACTGCTGTTCCACGGAACCCCACTAAAGTCTGGCTTCGAGCTACAAGCAGCCCAACCCCCACCAGCTCCAGCTCCCTGCCGGCTGTCCCAGCAGAGCTCCGGGGGGCCTGAGCCTTTGTTAGATGGGCACCTCTCTCACCTACTGGAGCTGCCAGGTTCTGGGTGCACTCAGAATGCAGGAGCCAGGGTGATGGTAGTGGAGACTGAGCTGTGGGGCTTCCTCTGCCTACAGTGGGGGTCCAACCAGTGCCTTGAAGTCATGGGGGCAAGGGGAGAGCAGGAGCTGCAGTGCCGGCTCCCCTCCCCTCGGTTCACCTCCCCCGCCTCATCGCCCTGCAGGAGAGGCCGTCTGATGAGGAGGATGGTGACTTTGACATAATGTTCCAGCTGCGCCACCAGGAGATGCTGCGGAGCCTGCTGGGGCTGCTGAGGCGGGCGACCACAGCTGGGCTCGCGCCTCAGGAGCAGATCTTTGGGCCCCAGCAAATGGCCAACAGGGAGCATGGACTGGAGTCCACAGTGGAGAGGTGAGTAGGAAATGCAGGGAATAGCCCCACTCTCCATGCAGCCCCTGCCCCAGCATCTCCTTGCACCCATGAGAGGCAGGTCCCAGCTGGAGGCCAGGCCAGACCCCGAGAGGCAAAGGGGAGAGAAATGGGGTTGTACCTTTTTGGCCTCTATTCGATTATCTCTATAGCCCTGTGTGACATGTGGTTGCGTTTCTGCCTTCCAACTCTGTGCTGTCATAAAACCCTGCCTCCCTGCTCCTGTGATGCATGACTCCCATCTCCCCCGACTTCTCCTAGAGCCCACAAGGGGAAGCACGGCAGATGAGACCTTCAGAGGTCACCTTTAGCTCATTGCCCACAGGCCTTCCACCAGCAAGCTGACGGCAGCGACTTCCCACCCGCACCGACCTGCGCTGGCTCCATCTCACTCCCCTTGCTAATCCCTTGAGTGTGCAGTTCTCCACTGTGGTCTCTGATTGTCTGCTTGCTCCCCCGCACCCCCAAAGCTGGCTGATCCTTTCCAGTGACTGCTGTTCACAGTTGCCTCCAGAGCCTGTCCTGGCTAAGCCTGAGCTGGGGAGGCTCACCCTAAGAGGCACCCTACCCTTACTCTACTTCCCACCTTGAAGAGCCTGCAGTATCTTCCTGCCAATGCTGTTCTAGTCTCTGCCTTCAGTGACCCCTGGCCCCCCCATGTCACGTGGTCTAACGCATCCCCTTTCTCCTCTGCTCCAGCCAGCTGCACGCAGCCCCGTGCCTCAAGACCTCTCCCGTCATCTCGCACCACTTGCTAGCTCACCGGGGGCAGGGGGTGCAGCTCTTCCACAGCATGAGCAAGATGGGTCTGCTGTCCAAGACAACCCGCACCGGGACCGTCCGCACCTACACCAGTGCCACAGAGGTGAGGGGGGCTTGGGCCAGCTGGGCAGGGGTATCCCGGGAGGTTAGCAAAGGAGTCACACAGGGAGGGCTGGGCAGGCTCAGCAGAGAGGCTGATGATTGAGGTGAGCACCAAGACTGACTCCTGGCCCCTTGTCCCTGCTCCTAATGGTTCCCTCCACGGACCCACAGGGTCAGGAAAGCTTATCCAAGTGCCATTGGCATTGGCCTGCCCTGCCCCGCTGCCATAGAGGGATGTAGTGACGGGTGTGACAGTGTTTGAATCACTGCCAATTTCCCAACAGCCACTGATGACTTCCTGGTCGGAGGAGAAACAGGTGAAGCAGCAGCCGATTCTGCCCCTGCCAGAGATAGCGGCCAGACGCTCCTTGCAGGGCCTGCTGACCAAATAGGGAAACAGTGCGGGGGCGGGGGAGGGAGCGAGCACCCCTTTCTGCCAGCCGATTGCTCCCTCCCCTGCTCCCAGGACACCTGCACAAAGGAGAGGGACTGAGCATAGATGGCAAAGTGTGTGCAGACTGGGCGCCTGCGTTTATTGTACAGTCTATGCAGAACTGCCCTATAAAACCTATGGAGTTACTGAGATGTCTGGCTGGGCACAAGGACGAACAAGGCAAAGCTGAGACTGGGCACGACCACCAAGTCCCAGACCTTTTTCTGCAGGGGCAGGGACAAGGTGCTCTGCTGGGACAGAGTGGTCCCAAGCTGGGCAAGGAGGCAGGCGCCCCGAACACGACGAGCCTGGCTGGGGCTTGGAGTCTCTCTCGGGGTCCTCCTTACTCCCTACACTGCAGGGTGCTGAAGTGCCAGGCACGGGCACTTGGCTATGTGGAGCCAGGCCATCTACCAGGCTGCCTTTGCCAGCGCTAATGGGGTTGGAAGGAGAAGCCTGTCATCTGACATGGGGAGGTGCACCTGCCTGGCAGTCCGCCACCTCCCCCACCAGTTTCATTGCCAGGAGCTTCCCCGCACAGCACAACTTGTGGGGTCAGTGCTCTCTGCTTAGCTCCCCCAGCCCACCCCGGCAGCTGTGCCCAGAGGCCCATGAAGGAGTCCAGGACCACTGCTTTCCGTCAGCACCATATTCATAAAAACTCCCCCAGCTCAAAGGGTTAATGAGGGGTCCTGTCCCCCTTGTCGCCAGGGGGCGTGAGGTCCTTGCCACTGCTCCTCTGCAGGATGTGTTCCAGCAGCAGGTCGGCCGCCTGCTCCAGGACGCGCTGCAGGACCTCGCGCTCAGCGCTGGCGAACTGGCCCAGCACGTAGTGATCCACCATGGCTTCCCCCACCGGCCGGCCAATGCCAACCCTGAGCCGCACCATGCACTGCAGGGAGAGAAGGGGATGCAGCACGTGCTGTGTGTCCTCTTCCCATCACCACCTGTTCCTGGGGCCTGCATTCACCCGAGCTGGGCTCTCGGTACACTATGGCAGTCGCTACAAAGTGTTAAACATGCTTGGCACAGCCTGGAGCCAAAGCAGATACTGTGGGCTCTGAGGTGGGGCTGGAGGGCAGGGGAGCCTTGAGACCCTGGTTAGCCAGGGATCAGTCAAAGGGGGAGCCTGTGGGGTGAAAGGGAATCCTAAGTGCTTCACTTGAGCCCCACACGGAAAGCTGGGCTTGTGTCCTACTCTGTTCCTTTGTCTCCCTCTGCTGTAGCTGGGTTTGGGCTGGGCTCCAGCTAACATGAGCTTGGAAAGAGTTTCATCCAACAAACGCAGTTAAGTTGGTTGGCTAAGCTCCTAGCCAGGCCATGTGGTTCCACTTTAGCTAATTGCTTCCACATCCTGCCTCATGGATGAGTCAGAAACATCTCACGTGTGAGAAGGGCTGGGCTGGGAGCGGGGGATGAAGGTCCAAGTCTACTAACACAAACACAAGGGGAGGCTAAGGCCTTGGGGGTGGCTCACAGGGGGCTCTGGGGCTGGGAAGAGATGGTGCTTTACATATGCACTGCTGAGATGTGTGCAGGATAGAGCTCTTTACCCTGCAAGGCCGACTTACATCTGAGTACAGGGAGCTGATGCAGGAGCGGACCCCGTTATGCCCCCTAAAGAAAGCAAGAGAAACCAGCTGTCAGAGAGTAGGTGAGAACCCTAGAGGGATTATCCATGGGATTCACGCTAAACTCTCCCTCCTCTTTGCTCTGTACAAACAGGCCCCGTTATTCCCCCTTTACAGAAGACCTAGGCACTGGGCTCGTTTACACAGAGAGTTCTACTGATTTAATGACAGGTGTGACATTACCCCAATTTAGTTAAGCTGGTGCAAAGCCCATGCAGACACTTGGATTTCAGTGTACGAGCAGCCTAGGACGGTTAAGCTTATTCAGGATTAGATGAAAGGACAAGTCACTCAAAGCAACATCCAAGTATCCACACTGGGAAACTGATGCAAAGTTGTGCAGAGGAAGCCCCAGGCAGGCTTGCCTTGTCTTGCAGACTACACCTGGAGTTCTGGGTGCTCAGCGCTTCTGAAAAATCAGACCCGAAGTGGCACGCCCATGGCCCGAGGGGCAATCGGTGTCAGAGAGGAGCTCATGATTCCTAGTCTTATACTCAGAACAGGCCTCACTTACATGCAGCAGCCTCTGAGCTGGGCCAAACACCCTGGGTGACCCACTGCCACGGGGTATTGCCAAAGAGGGTGCTCGGCTAAGGATATGGCTGTGCAGATACAGAATGTCCCTTGCCCTGCACTGAACTCCCCAGCAGGGCTCTGGCACCCAGTGCTTTCAACTGCTGGAGAAGGGAGTACACACTGCACACGCTGCCTGCATTGGGCAGGCCTGAACACAGCCAGGTATGGACCATGTGGTAATAAGAGGGGAGACCCCAGGGAACAGTGTGTGGCTAATGTAACTGATTCAGAAAGGTCACACTTCAATCAAACGTCGCGTGTCACCACAAGCACAGGTCTTGGTTCTGTTAGGTCTCAAGTGTCGATCAAGCTAGGATATGTGTGACTCAGAGAGGTTGCCTAAGACGGCTCTGGGCAGTCACTGCTGTATTTTATTGCAGCAGCCTGGGCACCAGTTGTTTCCTGCACACCTAGTGCCAGAGCCCACCATTTGAGGCCATCCCAATTTACTGAAATATCTCTAGTTTAGCTGGTGCTTTGAACTGGAAACTGCAGGATGTTGGGCAGACAGCAGAGTAAACCAATGTCAGTTAAAGCTTGTAAAGCACTACAGAAAGATTCTGCCACCAATCTGCTGCCACCTCTGCAGTGCTGGGGGTGGGGGAGATGGGACAGTCACAGCTCCAAAGGCCCCTTTTAAAAAGCACACAGTAAGATGCAGCTCAAGCAAATCTTTCAAGGTCATTTTTCACAGGGGCTTTCCCTTCGTACCTTGCGCTGCCTCCCAGCTTTATCGCCATCTTCCCCAGCGGCTTGTCCAGGTCGTCGTGAACCAGGTAAATGTCTTCTACCCCGAGGTTGTAAGTTTCAGCTTGAGAAAGAAACAACGCACAAGAAGTCAGGAAAAATTAAATCCATCTCTCACCGTCCCACAGCCTCGGGGACCTAAAGAAGGACACTGCAGCATCAGTGATAAAAAATGACAGGGGACGTTGAGGGCAGGAAGTGCATAGCAGGGCTAAAAGAACTTCTAACCTCAGGAATGCACTATCAGCTATGCTGGCAAACTAGCTGCACACGCTGTCACTGGAGCTGTCTGATGTCTGCACCACATGATACTGCTCTACGCCACTACTGTCTTTTGGCCAAAAGTACTTTACAGTCCACACCCCTGAAACACAGTGGGCTGGAAGGTCGTAGCCAACTAGCTTGCAGCAGGCTATGCAACAGTGTGAGGAGCGGAACTCATAGCCCAGCACGCCAGGGAGAAGCCTGACTGTTCAGAAAACTGCTCTGGGATTTCTGATGTCCGTGCAGAGCCTCAGGACCTTGGTTCCGAACCCTGCCACCTGTTTTTATCTAGAGATGCCAAAATGGCAAACTGCATGGAACTCAGTTAATCTTCTCCATCTCCCAAGGGTGGTGTGAAAAATTAGTAATGGCTTTAGGAGAGTGTGTGTGCGCGTACACCACCCTCTACTGGACAGAACTGGATATGGTCAACTGTGTGTCATAAACCCTATACTGGAAATGGATCTTCTCCTTTAGCTCAAGCGATAGGTTCTTGAGCTTGGTCTACTCTTACTGTCTTGCTGCCTGAATGGCCATGGAACAACCAGGAAGTCCTAAGAGTTGTTACATCGTTGGCTCCATAGAAAAGAAAAAGGAGACTGACCCTGGCAGGAGTGGGCCCTGTAGTTCCAGGGCAGGTATTTCAGACTTGTTGCTTACAGCCCTGAGTGGTCCCCTATGGCTAAGAAGATGAAAGGTGAAGCACAAGGGTCCCTGGAAGGCTTCAGTTGTGTACATTCCTCAGCTGGCTATTGGAGGTGTTCGTAGTCACTCACCAGCACTTGCTACACTGAGGCCATTGATGTTCATGAGCCGCCGAGGTTTCATCAGCACCAGCTCTGCTTCCTCCACATTGGTGATGGTCACGTCTGCGCAGCAGTGTCTGTCCACTTTCCACTGGTCAGCGACGTTCAACTTCTGGGCCAGCTGATTGAGCACCGCCATGCCCACATTATGACGGGTTCCTCGCAGCCCATAATTCCCTAGCCCTGCCACCTGCAAAGAGGACCAGCAACAGGTGTTACCAGGACTCTCTCTACATCAGCATCCAACCAAACGGTGTCACTAGAGTCAGCCCTGATGAAGTGGGCTGTAGCTCACGAAAGCTTATGCTCAAATAAATGTGTTAGTCTCTAAGGTGCCACAAGTACTCCTTTCCCTTGTGGTGTAGTGAGGATCAAATTTGCCCTCCCTGCAGCCCTGCTCCTTTCACCACCCCGGCAAGAAATTCACCCAACAAAACCAGCTGCTTCCCTTCAGAAGCAGCAAGACAATCACCATGTCCATTGTTGATAACTGTAGGGCCAGACTCTGTAGCTACAAGGGCCTGTCCCTCTCTTGTTAAACAGAATTGAGATGGGCTGAGATTGAGTGAGATGCTCAAATGAGTTTAGCGACCTAAGTGATCCCTGTCCCCCCACTCATTCCAGCTGTACCTCCCATCTCCAGGAATGAGAAGCCATAGGATGACTAAGAGCCGTATCTGTCCTGCGATTTTTTATCCCTACATGAGCAAAGAGCATAATCTAAAGACGGTGAGTTCCAGCTGTGAAATCACAGTACATTGACATGGCATCATAAGGTCATTTACAAGGAGAAATGGGAACATTTATTGTATGACTCTAGTGCCTAGGGGCCCTATGGAAGGACCAAGATCCCATTGTGCTAGGTGCTGTGCAAACATAAAACAAAAAGTCCCTATCCCAAAGAGTTCACAATCTAAGTATAAAACAAACTGATGATACAGTCAGATGGGTCGAGTACAAGAAAACAATGAGATGGTATCAAGTATTTTTTAGGCATCAACGAAAAGAAAAGATTTAAGGAGGGATTTAAATGTGTATAATGAGGTAGCTTTGTGGATGTTTATGGGGAGTGTATCCTAAACGTGTGGCACAGCACAGGAGAAAGCGGGAGATAGGCTGGCACCATGGGCTGATCAGAGGTGGGAGCCAACATCTCCACAGTGAAAGAGAGAGGATAAGTAGGGTGGGGATAGGCCATGAAGGGCCTTGAAAGTGAAGAGAAGCAGCTTATGTTTGAAGAGATAGAGAACGGGAAGTTTCAAAGAAAGGGGTGATGTAGTCAAAGTGACAGACTAAGAAAATGATCTTTGCAGCAGCATTCTGAACAGTTATGAGCGGGGCAAGACTGCATTTGTCAAAGCCAGACAGAAGGATATTGCAGTAATTGAAATGCAATGATGAAAGCCTGGACAACAGTTTTATGTGTGTGGATGGATAGGAAAGGCTGTGTCTGAGAGATGTTATGCAGAAAGAATTGGCAAGACTTAGACAGCCTGGATGTGAGGACTGAGAGGTCAGAGTCAAAGATAGCGCCAGAGTTATGGACCTAAGTGACACTCAGGATTGTAGTGGTGTCCACAGTGATCAAGAAAGGAGGTAGTAGGGAGGGCTTGTGGGGAAAGATTCAGAGCTCTGTTTAGCCATGTTGAGCTTGAGCTAGATATCCACCAGATGTCAGAGTCAGGCTGAGATTTTAGTTTGGACAGAAGAAGATGGGTCTGGAGTAGAAAAGTAGATCTGGGAGTCCTCAGCATAGAGATGGTAGCTGAATTTGTGTTCACAGATGAGATTACCCAGAGATGAGATGGGGACCAAGGACACCCACAGAAAGAATGACGGTTGAGGAAGATCCTCCAAAAGACATGCTGAAGGAGCAATTATAGATCTAGGAGGAGAACCAGGAGAGGATGGAGTCAGACAAGCCAAGGGAGGAGAAGATTCCAACATCCTGGCTGACAGGCTGATGACAGGTCAATGAGGTTATAGTACTGGTTCTGAGCTTTGGCTAGATAGAGGTCATTATTCTTGCCAGCATGTTAAAGAAGTATGGGCTGGATGAATGGACTGTAAGGTGGATAGAAAGTTGGCTAGATTGTCGGGCTCAATGGGTAGTGATCAATGGCTCCATGTCTAGTTGGCAGCTGGTATCAAGTGGAGCACCCCAAGGGTTGGTTCTTGGGCTGGTTTTGTTCAATATCTTCATAAATGATCTGGAGGATGGTGAGGATTGCACCCTCAGCAAATTTGCAGATGACACTAAACTGGGAGGAGAGGTAGATACGGTGGAGGGTAGGGATAGGATACAGAGGTACCTAGACAAATTAGAGGATTGGGCCAAAAGAAATCTGATGAGGTTCAACAAGGACAAGTGCAGAGCCCTGCATTTAGGACGGAAGAATCCCATTCACCGCTACAGACTAGGGACCGAATGGCTAGGCAGCAGTTCTGCAGAAAAGGACCTAGGGGTTACAGTGGACGAGAAGCTGGATATGAGTCAACAGTGTGCCGTTGTTGCCAAGAAGGCCAATGGCATTTTGGGATGTATAAGTAGGGGCATTGCCAGCAGATCGAGGAACACTATTGTTCCCCTGTATTCAACATTGGTGAGGCCTCATCAGGAGTACTGTGTCCAGTTTTGGGCCCCGCACTACAAGAAGGATGTGGAAAAATTGGAATACGTCCAGCGGAGGGCAACAAAAATGATTAGGGGACTGGAACACGACTTATGAGGAGAGGCTGAGGGAACTGGGATTGTTTAGTCTGCGGAAGAGAAGAATGAGGGGGGATTTGATAGCTGCTTTCAACTACCTGAAAGGGGGTTCCAAAGAAGATGGATCTAGACTGTTCTCAGTGGTAGCAGATGACAGAACGAGGAATAATGGTCTCAAGTTGCAGTGGGGGAAGTTTAAGGTGGATATTAGGAAAAACTTTTTTACTAGGAGGGTGGTGAAACACTGGAATGCGTTACCTAGGGAGGTGGTGGAATCGCCTTCCTTAGAAGTGTTTAAGGTCAGGCTTGACAAAGCCCTGGCTGGGATGATTTAGTTGGGGATTGGTCCTGCCTTGAGCAGGGGGTTGGACTAGATGACCTCCTGAGGTCCCTTCCAACCCTGATATTCTATGATTCTATGATTAAAGACTTTCGTGAGAGTAGTTTCAGTGGAGTGCAAGGTACAGAAGCTGGATCTGAGAGGGTCTGGGATGGGATTGGAGGGGAGGAACTCCAGACAGTGATTGTAAACAATGCATTCAATGCGTTGAGAGATGAAAGAAGGGGTAGTAGTTGGAGGAACAAGTATGGTGCAAAAAGAAAAGGAGTACTTGTGGCACTTTAGAGACTAACAAATTTATTTGAGCATAAGCTTTCGTGAGCTACAGCTCACTTTATCGGATGCAACCGGATGCAAAAGTATGGTGCATTTCCATACAATATGACATTGGATAGTGACACTATCACATTTAACTTTGAAACATTTGCAAAGGTTAATGCAGTTGTGAAAGGGAGAGGTATAAAGATTACCAGGAGATATAGATGGAAGTGTGGGGTAGCAGGCCTGAGTCTTGTTTTTCTGTTCATTATTAGTTTATTAGAACACGGGTTGTGAATCTATCATCCATGGAACCCTTTGTGGTGGGCAGCAAAATGAATTATTTTGGGAACCAAGTAGCTTGTGTGTTGTGGGATAGCTGGGAGGGAACATAAAAATTGACAAAGCAGATCAGACCTGTGGTCCCTCTTAATCAGTATAGTGTTGCTTATGCGGCTCATACCCCATACTTCATAATATGACATCAAGGTCTTTGTAATAGTGGGCAACTAGAAAATAACCCGATCATGGGGGAAATCTCTTCTTAACCTGTCAGACATTGGCTTTGGCCTTGAATTGTCACTCCCCTTGCATATTTTATCTTATTCACTGTCACTGTGAATGTTCTCATTAGCCATGTAAGTGTCAAAGGGAGGAAGGTTCAAGAGATGGGATTGCTCCTACGAAGTATGTAGTCTACAGCAGGGGTAGGTAACCTATGGCACATGTGCCAAAAGCAGCATGCAAGCTGATTTTCAGTGGCACTCACACTGGCCGGGTCCTGGCCACTGGGCCTGGGGGCGCTGCATTTTAATTTAATTTTAAATGAAGCTTCTTAAACATTTAAAAAACCTTATTTACTTTACATACAACAATAGTTTAGTTATATATTATAGACTTATAGAAAGAGACCTTCTAAAAATGTTAAAATGTATTACTGGCATGCAAAACCTTAAATTAAGAGTGAATGAATGAAGACTTGGCACACCACTTCTGAAAGGTTGCTGACCCCTGATCTACAGAGTCATAAAGAAGCTGGAGAATTTATGACTGGATTATGCTATTTGCTAACTTCTATTTTGTTCCACTCAAATACAGTTCTGAATCATGATTTTAAAATTAAAGGTCTATATGCAAACAGATGCAGTGAGTTGGCACATGAGGTCACACATCTGAAACAGCTGTCTGTACAATCGGTACAATCTTGGGACCTGTGCACTGACGCTTTTCCCCTCTTCCTCCCCCCAAGCACAGACCCTATTGGGTGCTTCGCAATACTTCAGATCTGAGTGTACTTTCTCCATTTCAACAAGGAACAGTATGTGGAACAGAAAACCAGCCTTCCGGCAAGCAGCCAGCGTGCCTATGGGCTAACAATGCCGAGCTATTGCTCCTGCAGGTCGGGGGACTTAAGGGGCTGGACTGATCCATGGGTCGTGCTGACATATTCCATCACAGTAGTTCTCAAGCAGGGGTCCGGGGCCCCTTGGGGGGCTGCGAGCTGGATTCAGGGGGTCCGCCAAGCATGGCTGGCATTAGACTCGCTAGGGCCCAGGGCAGAAAGCTCAATCCCTACCATGCAGAACTGAAGCCTGACAACTTAAGTTTCACGGTGCCCTTTGTGGCGTGGGCCCCTGGGCAACTCCCCTGCTTCCTGCCCCTTAATGCCCGCTGTAGATTTTACATGGGGACAAACAATCGTCGTGGCAGGGGTGGGCTGCGGCGTGTTCAGAGCGGGGGGCTCAGAAAGAAGGCGGCTGCGGCTGAGCCCAGGCAGGGTGGCACCCAAGAGCTCAGCGCACCCCAGGGCCTGGCGCCCCAGCTCCCCCACGGGCCCTGCTGCCTTTTCTTGACCCCATCTCCCCGTGACCCGGAAGTGATCCCTCCTCCCGCGCCGTCTCTCCCCCTGTGACCCCGGAAGTGTTCCCTCCGCCCGCTCTCTACCAGGACCCGCTTCCTGAAGGCGCGCGGATCGGCCTCGCAGTGGCTCATGGTGCGGCTCAGTAACCTCCCGAGGCGCTTGGGTAGCGGCCGCAGCATCCCCCTCTTTCCCCAGCTGAGCGGCCGCCTCGGCGCCGCCGAGACCTCAGGTCTGCTTCTAAAGCGTCACGCCCGCGGCGACCAATCACAAAGGCCGCACCCTACCACGTGGCAGTGCCATCTTGTTTGCGGGCGGAAGGGATTCACACCACGTGGGTTGATGGGCGAGGCCATTTTGATTATGATGCAGGAAGGGTGCAAGCCACGTGGTCTGCAGACGTGGCCATCTTCCTTGTGGGCGGAAGTGTTCCGCCACTGTAAGCCGGCTGCTCTTGGTTTTCTTTATGAGGACCCTTTCGTTTAATCTTTGTTGGTCCCTTTATCAGACTGGAAGAGCTGGTGACTTACGTAACGCACCAAGGGTCTTCAGCTGCTTGCTTATTGGCAGAGCTACCGGGCACAGGATTCATGCCTGCAGGCTGCATCAAAGCTGGCAGGTCAGACCAACCCTCCTGGACCTGTCTGTCTCAAGATGTAATCAGCTTTAATGCATTTATAGCGGATGAAGGCCCTGTATCATAATATCAGTCACTCTGCATGGCACTAGTACTGAACAAGGATGCTTCAGAAAAGTCTCCCTCAGTTGACATTTGGGCAAGAAATAAAGTTCCATCACTACAATGGGATGAACATCCCGTTGTAATGATCCACATGATGGGATTCTCCTCTCAAATTATTTTACCCATTTGGATCATAGATGTAAATGGCAGCTTTAAACCCAGGTCCACATGGCTGTTGAACATCCAGAGGTAGTATGGAGCTGGAATCTAGGAGTCAGGACTGCGAGGTTCTATTGTTTTGGTAACATTCCTTTGTGTTTCGGTTTCTGTAACATGGGGTTAATCCAGATGCAAAGGAGTAAAATGAGGCTTAATTCATAGTACTATTTTTTTTTAATTGAACCTTCCTTCTTTTCAACCAAGCATTTCAAAATACTCCACATACATTTAAGAAATTAAGTCCCAAACCTCCTGTTGTAGGAAATTATTCTCCTGCTTCAGCTGGTAAAATGAGGCAGAGAGAGATTAAATGACTTGTCCAAGGTCACACACCTTGAGTCTGTAGCAAAACCAGGACTAGAACCTAGAAATCTCAGTTTTATGCCATAACCACATCTGGAACACATTTTGAGATCCTTGGATGGAAGATGCTAGAGAAACACAAAGTATTATTAGAGGATAAAAATCCTTGAACTCTGATCAGTATGTTACTAACAAAGCTACCCTGGAAATCCCTTACAACTATTGCTATGTACCATTACCACTGGTAACAGCTGCTCTGATGGTAGTAGCAATGGAGGAAAAGGATAGAGATAACAGGTTTCTGTAGACATAGAACTAGTCTAAATGGCCCATCAGCTGCCATCTATTTATCTAAGATACTTATACAACCACCATTACAATAGTTCCACAGTTGGTGGAAGCACTAGTGTAGACAAGATTCAGAGTTGGCAACTCTTGTGATTTTATTGTGCTATGATTTGTGGTGTTTATCTTAAAGCCCCAAGTGTCAGACTCAGGTTATTACCCGAGAATTTCATTGAAAAAGGAGTAACTTTATAGCCCTCAGGGTTGGGGAGAAAAGCTTGAAAACTCGACCTCTAAATGTCCCCAAACCAGAAGGCAAGTGCAAAGAATCCCAAATGTATTAGTGTTAAAATCTCCTAATTTTTAAACCAGTTTCATAATTTGGGGCCTATCTTGTGATTTTTTCGATGTTTGCATTGGCAATGGAACCAGACTCCTGACGGCGATCAGTATGTTTAACACCATGTCCTCTAGTCCGGCTCAGAATCCCATGGTGTAGAGTAGGGTGACCCCAGACAGTAGGTGTGAAAAATCAGGACACTTTTGGGGGGGGGGCAGGGATGTTTACAATTCCATATATAAGACAAAGCCCCTAATAGTAGGATGACTGGTCACCCTAGGGTAGAGAACATGGGTGACTGCAAAAGTCTGGTCTGCTCCAGACACCAGTGGAGCAGCTCTGGTGGAAAACCAGTGCCCTGCCCACATGCCCATGGCGAGTCAGTGGCAGAGCTGGGAATGGAACCCAGGCGTCCTGACCCCGATCAGACAAGCCCACCTGCTCTGGGGCAGGTTCGTGCCCCTGCCTACCCAGCTGGCTGCAGTTCGATGGGACACCAAGATTTTGCCCATCACCCAGGTTAGTGACCTTGGCGTGGGAGGGGCTGTTGCGAGCCCTGCCCCTCCCTCCCAGGCCGGGCTCACAGGGGTCTATGTGAGCGCAGCGGGGATCCTGCCCTGGCCATGGAACCTTCTCACTCCGGGCCGGCCCCCAGCTCCCAGGATACCACCTGCCTAGCAACGAGGGACGCAGCCACTGGGATGGCAGGGGCAGTGGCACCGCAGGAGGAGCCGGGGCAGAGCAAAGTGAGCACCGCTGCCTGGGTGGGGGGGCAGAGGGCACAGAGCTGGGGTGGCAGAGGCAGCTGAGAGGGGTGGGGGAGAGGGCACAGAGCTGGGGGCAGAGGCAGCTGAGAGGGGTGGGGGCAGAGGGAGCTGAGAGGAGTGGGAGCACAGGGCACAGAGCTGGGGGGTAGAGGGAGCACAGGGCACAGAGCTGGGGGGCAGAGGGAACTGAGAAGGGTGGGGGCAGAGGGCACAGAGCTGGGGGGTAGAGGGGGAAGAGGGCGACTGACGCAGAGCGGGTGGGCAGAGAGCACAGAGCTGGGGGGGCAGAGGGAGCACAGGGCACAGAGCTGGGGGGGCAGAGGGAACTGAGAAGGGTGGGGCAGAGGGCACAGAGCTAAGGGGTAGAGGGAGAAGAGGGCGACGCAGAGCAGGTGGGCAGAGAGCACAGAGCTGGGGGGGCAGAGGGAGCTGGGAGAGGGGGGTGGAGAGTGCCAGGTGCAGAGCTGGGGTGGGGTCAGAGAGAGCTGAGACAGGTCATATGTAACTGGGGGTCAGAGGTCACTGGGGACTAGAGCTGTGGGGAAGTGGCCATGGGCAGAGACCCCGGCATGGGGGTGGGGAGGAAGAGTGACCATCAGCCTCTCTCCCTGCAGGTGCGACTGGAGATGAAGACAGAGACTAAAGGGCTGTTCCCGACTGCTGTGTCCAAAGGGGATCTCCAGGAGAGATCCCTGCGACAGATCTTCAGGTCCAGCCAGACTCTGCGAGACCTCGAGGACCCCAGCGGAGTGAAGACTCTGACAGCGATTGTGCAGAACAAGATACAGGAGCAGTGAGTGCCCAGCAGACACTTCATACATTTTCACTGTTACAAACACCTGGTTTCTTGTCCACGTCCTGCAAGGAGGCTGGGAACCAAACTTTTAAAAAACCTTACTTAGTACTGGTTCGAGGTCCTGGAATGGCAGTCCTGGGGACTAGTGTCTGATTTATCCACAGAACAGGTACAGCATGGTCTGCAGCTTCCCCTGCCCAGCCACTGTGCCCTAAGCCTACTCTGGAGGGTTCCCTTCTATGGGCTAGAGGGAGGTCAGGCTGCACAGCCTGCTTGGTCCTTGGTGTCTCTGTTGAGATTGCCAGCCAGGACCCAGTAAGAGCGTGCTGTGATGGTGTAACCTGTCCTCTAGGAACTGAACTGAGACCTAGCAACTTGAGCTGGGAATTTTCACCAGAAATGGCTGCCATGCTAGGTAATATTCTGAAAGTGATGGCAGATTATCTGCAGTTGAACTGCCATCTGGAAGACTGTCTGATGTTTAACTTTGCTGACTGCCCCTTGATTTCCTCACATCAGAACAGGCAGAACAGAGACACTCACCCATAGCCCATTTTAGGATAAAACCTAGGAAAATCATAGGTCCTCTAACCTCCATGACAAACTCTATAAATATGGTGAGGCCATCAAACAACCGTCAGATGGCTTCAGTGACTACCAAACTGAGGAGCATATGACCGAGTGACATAGAGATGATAGCATCTTTATCCCATTACTAGTGTCTACTGGTAGTCGCCAGTTCCTGCATTTCAGAATCTGTTCTCCCTAAGCATATGAGCAGTGGGGTCACCAGAGTCTGCTGCAGAATCAATAGGTGGGCAGTGCTGGTCAATTAGCAGAGCCGTGGTCCTGCAAGTTCCCTTTCTTGATCTTGAGAAGACTCAGAACACTGGCTAGTGTGCTTGTAGAGACAGTCACCCTCTTTTCTACTACCTTCCACCCAAAGCTCTCCATGTGCTTAACGAATGATGAATTAAGCCTCGTAACACCCTTGCAGATATAATTATTATCTCCAGTTTACAGGTGGGGAAACTGAGTCAGTGCTCCCATGGGTCTGTGACTGTCACAAAGGCTGTGCTGTAGGGAGGGGAAATGTACTTCTGCATTAGTTCATAATGCTGTCTTCTCATCACAGCTGTCAGAGAGGGAAGGCGTTCTTCTCCCAAGGCGAGTGGGAGAAAGCTGTCATTTGTTATTCCAAAGCCATTTACCTAAACCCCCAGCAGGTAAGAGGATCGTGATTAGGCAAGGGGGAATGCAGAACAGGCATAGTTAGGTGAAGTTACAAGTCCATCTTGCATGGCATGGGGATATGGAGTCCTTTAGCGGGAAGGACAAAGCCTGTAATGTTCTTGTGTTTCCAAGATTATCAAATGAAGAATGTCATTGGGGAGGTGAATATTGGCGTATATTAAAATCTGTCTGGACAGGATTGCAGTGTTGAGTCTCAAAGGGTTAGTTTCAATGTGTCCAGATAAAGGATAAACAGGATAAGGAATCAGATTTCAGAGTAGCAGCCGTGTTAGTCTGTATTCGCAAAAAAGAAAAGGAGTACTTGTGGCACCTTAGAGACTAACAAATTTATTTGAACATAAGCTTTCGTGAGCTACAGCTCACTTCATCGGATGCATTTGGTGGAAAATACAGTGGGGAGATTTATATACACACACAGAGAACATAAAACAATGGGTTTTATCATACACACTGTAAGGAGAGTGATCACTTAAGATGAGCTATTACCAGCAGGAAGGAGGAAAACCTTTTGTGGTGATAATCATAGAATATCATGGTTGGAAGGGACCTCCAAAGGTCATCTAGTCCAACCCCCTGCTCAAAGCAGGACCAATCCCCAATTTTTGCCCCAGATCCCTAAATGGCCCCCTTAAGGATTGAACTCACAACCCTGGGTTTAGCAGACCAATGCTCAAACCACACAGCTATCCCTCCACCTTCGAGGTGGGCCATTTCCAGCAGTTAACAAGAACGTCTGAGGAACAGTGGGGGATTGGGTGGGGGGAGAAATAACATGGGGAAATAGTTTTACTTTATGTAATGACTCATCCACTCCCAGATTTTCCACTGAATGCATCTGATGAAGTGAGCTGTAGCTCACGAAAGCTTATGCTCAAATAAATTTGTTAGTCTCTAAGGTGCCACAAGTACTCTTTTTCTTTTTTTCAGGATAAGGAAGAAATTTATCCTCCAGGACTGAGGAATGTCTGTGGGTGCATTTGCAGGTGGAGTTCTATGTACAGAAGGCAGAAGCCTTTCTCCAGCTCTGTGATTTCCAGTCTGCTGTGCTGAACCTCAGAAAGGCGTATTCCTTGTCCCCTGCAAAGGAAGAATATGTAGAGCGCATGGCCTTCATTCTTTACCTGCAGGTGAAGGGTACAGAATAGCCCCTACCAGCTGGCACCAGCCTTCCCTATCCCTGCCATGTGCCTTTCCTTGATCTCTTGGTATCAGCATTAGCATACTGGGTCTAGTGTCTGACCTCTGATCTTGAGGGAAATCTGGAGATGCTACTTGAAGTGGAAATCAACATGATCTTGGATTTCCAAGGGGGAGTCTTTTGTGCACATTTATATTTGGGGATAGGGGAGTCTCTCCGATTCTTCCTCTCTGAAAGGTTTCATGTTTCTACTGTTCATATTCATGGCTAGTCTGCTGGGGCCTCCTCTCCACATGCTAATTTATTTGCAGCACAGGAAGAGCCAAAAGTCCCATTTGGGGTTCATGCATGCTCAGTGCTCTCCAGCTAGGAGGGAGTGGTATTTAGTGTAGCTGCATCTCCTCTTAAGCAGCACTTCCGTTCCTGGATTAGTTGGAGAGAGAGAAAGAGAGAATGCTCTGTCTCTCTCGTTAACCTGGAGCAATGGGCAGATGGCCTGAGTCAGACTGATTCTGTGCTGTGGGATTTGAATCCACAGGGCCAGTCTCTGTTTGACCAAGAGGTTTATGGGGATGCTTTAGAGTCCTTCACTCGAGCCTCAGAACTGCAGCCTGACAACTCAGTCTATCGCAGGAGGAGGTAAACTGGGATAGGGAATTCTTTATCCTAGCCCCTCTAACAACTGTATTCTCCACTGCTACTTTATGATGCCCTTTCTTTTTCTTTCTAGCATTTCCTGTCTTGCTGCCCTAAACAGATACCATGACTGTTTTTGGCTCGTCAATGAAGAGCTAGATAAGGACTCAAAGAACCCAGATCTGTACATCCTGAGAGCCAAGCTGAATGAGCACTTTAATCAGGTAGGGGCACCTACTCTGCCCAGGGTGTGCTGGCTGCAGGGAATTTTCACAGAACAGTCATTCCTGTCCCCATGTGGCCTATAGCCAGTTCTCAATCCGCGGGACAATGGGTCAACACTTCCAGTTCCAGGATTAACCCTTTGCTGGATGAATTGATAGTTACCTAATTAATGGGAAGCAACAGCATACGTGCAAGGCTGCATATGGATTTCATATGGAATTGCTTCCTAAGGACAGAGAAGAGCTAAGTTGCTCTGTGGTTAATCAGTTAGCATAAAGCATCAAATTGGTTTCAAGAGACATGATTCTAAACCTTTCCAGCTACTCTCATTCCTTTTGGGAAACTGATGGTTTCTATCCCTTCTAGGTGAAGGCCTCCTGGGCTGTGGGATTCCACACCTCTGGGGCAGGGCTCTTACCTTCCCCTCCTATTTGGCCGTGGAATCCTACACCATTTGAGAGCCTTCTCCCTCCTTGGTCTATAGAAAGCAGGCAGAGAGATGGAAGCAGAACCTCGCTCTGTGGGTAGTGTACTTTTCTTTGATGGGAGATCACATGTGTCTTGGCTCAGCAGAAGTGTGGTGCCCTCAACCCTGAGGAGATCAGAGATAGTAACTGGAGATCTTATTTCTGTTTTGCATTTCCCGTTAGAAATGGGACTCCTTTTGCCCTGCACCTGCAGGAGCAACTGGTGCCCTTGGTTAGAAATCAGGGTCTGAATGACAGGATTCTGGAGAATCCATTGAGCCTCCTGTTTTATCAGCCGCTCACAGCGGTGTGGCAAACGTATAGACAGAATGAGACAGATCAGAGAAACTGCCTCTTGCCCAGTATGACCTAGTGGGCAAGCACTAGATTGGGAGTCAGGAGATTTGGGTTTCTTGTGTTGGCTCTGCCATTGATGCAGTGTGTGGCCTTGGGAAAATCTGTGTCTCAAATTCCCTGTCTGCAAAATGGGGATAATGATCCTGAGTTCCCCTTTGTAAAGTGCTCGGTAACAGAGGGAGGAGAGTGCAAGTTCTTAGTATTCTCCTAACCTCTGTTTCCAGGCTATCTTGTGTTACCAGGACGTCCAGGAGGCCATTGCACTGGAGCCGCAGCACAAAGAAGCTCAGGTTCAAATGCAGAGGCTGCTGAAACGAGCACAGAAAGCCAAGAACCAGGCTATGAATAAGGCCTTGAAGGGAAACCTGAAGGATGCCTTGCTGAAAATCACCTTTGCCATAGAGAACAGCCCCTTTGATGCAAGATACTTAATCTTCAGGTAGAGACCCCATTGTATCCAGTCCTTACTGAGGTGGCTCTCTGTGTCCCACTGAGGGGAGTGGGAGTCTGCACTAGTGAGTGGGTGCTGGCTCCAGGGTTTGAATGCCCCTATCATTTTAATTTCTCCTTAACCAGTGGACTCTAATCCTGTCTCCCTCCCTTTGTGGCAGAGGGACTCTACACAGAAGGCTCAAAGACTTCAACTCAGCCATTGATGATTACATCAAGGCCACAGAGCTCTGTGAAGAAGAGGGAGCTGTGGCCATGGAGGTGCAACGGCAGCTCCTGCTCACGTACAACGACTTTGCAGTGCACTGCTATACTCAGGGCTTCTTCGAAGAGGCCGTGCTGCTCCTCAACAAAGCCCTGAAAGGGGAGAAGAACGAGAAGGGACTCTATGTCAACAGAGGAGGTAGCAAGGCTCTTCCTGGGTGGCGATGGAATTTGTGCGAGGGTATCCCATTGGGGTAGCCTCTCTCTCTCTGACACAGCTTAGCTGTTTAACTCTTACATATGTTTAGAAACAACCAGAAATGTTCCTTGGGATAAGAGAGTGCATGAATGAGTGTGCTGACAGCAGTGGAACCATGTGGTTGTGTATGTACGGGTGCCCACATGAGGGGGGATTTACAATGCCTATAGCTACCCTGCCCAGGGTGCAATCATGTTGGATTTCATAAGTAAAGCATAGTCAGTGCTCAAATGGGAGACCTTGAAGGGTGCTGCAGGTGGCATTCTTTCCTCCCATTCTCCCGTACCAGGGAGGCAGTGGAGTCTGAGTAAGGAACTGGGAGCTAGATCTCCGGGCTTCTATCCCTAATTCTGTAACTGATTCACTCCAGGATGCACAGTCAGTTGCTTAACTTCTCTGCACCCTGGTTTCCTCCTCTTTTAAATGTAACTAATACCTATTGCATGGGGGGTTGTGAAGATTAATTAGGCAATGCTTGTAGAGCCCTTGGAAAATGGAAAGTGCTGCATAACTACTAACTGTTAATGATTATTACTGACTCATTCCCCACCTGTGCTACTGGAAGCACCTTCTTTGGTTGCACCCTCACATTCCCATCTCATCCAATTTATCACCAGGAAAGATCCCATGGAACTTTTTGCAACAGTCAAGGTTGTCACCTTGTTAATTCCAAATTGGAAACTACATTCTGCCTCCCTAAAATCCCACTATAGTTTGCTGATTGCTACATGGTGTTTCTAAGCACTGTTGAACTGCTGTTGCATTCCACCCTACTGGTGGCTGCATTTCAGTGAATAATATCTAGCTCTCCTACAGCATTGTTCATCCAGTTGCTTCTGTGTGTCTAGTTTGTACAGAGCTTTTGAAGCCTTTGGGATGGGAGGCACAGTAGAGATGTGTTGTTGTAGCATTTTATGTATGCTTGGAGAGATCTAGAGAGAGCAAACAGGCCACGCATCAATTACTGGACTTTGTAGCAGCTATAACATCCCAAGACACTCAAATACTGACCTCAGCTTGCTGTTTGCTAAAGTAATCTGTGTGCTCCACATCAGACTGCCTCTTCCGGCTGGGAGAGCTCACCTTTGCCTTGGCGGATTATCAGCAGGCGCTGGAATTGAGTCCGATGGACTTTAGTGTGCGAAGACGTGTTGGTATGTTGCTGGATGAACTAGGATTACAGGAGCACAAGCAGGGGTATGTTGGAATGGCTCACTGCCACCTTACATCCAGTTGACAGAATTCTTACCCCCCAGCTCATGCTGCTTAGGGATTCTGCACACCTGACTTCTGTTTCCCTGTATCTTTTTCCCCAGAAAATACCAGCAGGCAGTATACCGTTTCTCTGGTGCTATTGAGAGCAACCCTCACCTGCCGCACTATTACCTGCACCGGGCCAAAAGCCGCCTATTCCTGCAGGATGTGATGAGTGCTAAGGAGGATGTGATCATAACTCTGTTGCTGGACCCTGAAAATGAGGCGGTACTTCACTGACACCACTCCCTGTGCCAGACACCAACCAAGTAGTGAAAATCTGTGACACCCTATTAATCTGGGCCCATAGTCCTTGTGCCACATCCTGGACAGACACACTTGGACTGCAAGCTCCTTAGAGCAGAGACAGTCTTTGTTCTGTGTCTGAACAGTGCCTAGCACAGTGGGGTCCTGGTCCAGGACCAAGGTTCCCTCACACTACCGTAATACAAATAATATTAATTAGGGCTTGTGGGTTGCAGCATTTATTTGCTAAAATTAAAAACCTAAGGAGGCTTTTTTTCCTGCTGCCTATAAACCAAGAACTTGTTTCTTGTAATGTGTTTTCAAGCTGCTCATGATGCATCTGGCTTCAGAGCATGCAGCCCCCTGTGACTAGGAGCGATCAGGAAACAAGACCAGGGCTTGAGTGGAAAAATAAAACCCCACATCCACCTACCATGCTAGCTAAACAAAGTACTATGTGTTGTTGAGTATAAACTAGTCCTTCATTTCCCAGGAATTGCATTCTCCCCCACCCTCCCTGAAAGGTATTGATGGATTAAATATTTCTTTAAATTTAAAACCAGAATCCCTACACTAGCAAGACTTTCATTTGGATTAAAAAAAAAAAATTAACGCCGAGGCTTATGGCTCAAGGCTGTAATACTCTGGTCTGATTCTGGTGGTTGGATTTGGGGCAGGGTGGCTATTGGCCTGGGCATTGTAGGTTAAACTAGATGATCTGATTGTCCCTTCTGGCCATAAATACTAGAACTATATTTTTAATGTAACTTATGCAAGTGTTTGGCTGCTCTAATGGGAACTGCACAGCTTAATCCTTGCAGCCCTATCTGATGATGGAAGGAGGAAGAACTCTTTCCTTCAGCACACATCTGGCCATTCAACTGATCTCATTCCCTCAGCAGGTCCTACCTGTTGTAACCAGCCTCTTTCCAGGACAGCCCATCCAGGATATTATAAGCAGCAAGATCGCGGAGGTTGCCAAAACAATCTTGGAAAGAAAGCTTCAAGCCTGCCCCTACTCCAACAGCCCAGCTAAACTGCAATGGTACGAAGTAGGCACTGGGGACAGGTCTTCTAAAGTTGTTTTGAAGATCTAATAATTGCTGATTACAAAATACAAATCTTCTAAGCCTGATCACTTCTTGGATCTAGAAGTACTGTATCGTTATTCTTGGGTTATGAAGGACAACCAGAACCCAAGTCGACCACAAAATCTGCATGGATTTCAATGGGAGCAGGAGTGATAGATTTATTCCAGTTAGTTTTTGTCCCTTTGTGATCCTAAAAGGACAGTAGCTTGCCATCTTTCTATAGACTGTGCATCTTGTCACAAGGACTAGATCACATGCTCTCTGAGGGGATCTGTTCATGCATCACTTTACAGAGCAGCTGCAAAAAGTAAGTTCTCTGCCTTACATGTGCCCCTACAGGCCACCCGGAGCTCTAGAGGATGAACCAAAGGAACCAGGTGCTCAGGGGGAAGAGCCCGAGAGAGCCCTGATGGATTCAGAGAGCGTCATCAGCCCTTGTGCCATGGAACATGAACTGTACAAGCAGATAGCTATCTCCAGAAGGACAGTGAGTAAAATAAGTGAAGTGTCGTGCAGCAGAAAAGGTGAGAAGGCAGGAAAAATCAAAGTACAAAAACTGCTCCAGCTTCATGTTAGAGACAGCACTTGAGCTGCCTGGGTTACAGACACCAAGCTGTGTTTCAATGGAAAGTAGGTGCATTTAGATTCCTTTCCTGCTATCTCAGCTCTAATAAATATATTGCTTCTCTCACTTCACTTCCTCTGTAGCCCCCTCCTGTTTCTCATTTTTGTGCAGATACCAAAAAAAGTAGACATCCTTTCCTCCTGCAAGGTGTGAACCCAGCCATTGTCCAGGTAGCCTAGGAGCTGTCTTCCCAAAGCAGGAAAGCCAGCTCTGCCAAGAATTTTAGGCTATTTTCTAAGAAGTCACTATATTTACAGGCTTTGCTGTACTGCAAGCTACTGCCACAGAAGGGTGCTGAGTTAACAAGAAACTTGTAATATTGCTCTGTTTTAGAGGTGAACATCTAAGGGGATGTTCCTACATAGTGATAAGATTTGGACAGGAAAGCAGCCTAGCTGTGAATGATCTCTGTGCACTGCATTAATCTGAATGCAGAATGAGCAGGAGGAATGCTTTGATTAGGATAAACTCTTAAACCAGGTGTGTTAATCTAATGCTATTCACGCTGGGTGGCTGACATACATATGCCATTTATTGAAAGTTTTGTGAAGTTTTACCTGTCCCTTCTACCGCAAACACTCACCTCAATTGCTCTGACTTGGGTGGAGAGGAGAGTGCTAAACCTGGTTTCCAAAACAACAACAAAAAGGTTTCTGTTTCTGTTTCAATTCGTGTTAAAACAGATAAAGTTGACCATGAGAACTTGAGGGGAAAAAATGACCATGGCAACTGGGTCTCCCCCTTATGAAAATGTCACTGCTAACTCTCTGGTTGTAGGATGAAGTAGAAGATAACATTTGTTCTGCTCTAATATCTCTGTTGCAGTTTTAATGGTCTCCTGAGCAACTCCTTGGGTTTTTAAACAAAGGGACATGCGTGGCAGAGAAAACAGATGCCCGTGCTCTCTTGGCATTTAACTTTGACAGAGAGCAGCTGAGACGTCCCAATTCCCTACTCCAGCTACCACTGAGGATGCATGGTCCTTCTTACAGTTGCGTATGGCCCTTTCACATCAGAGGAAGACCACTGCTCTTGTTTTCCATCATTAGACAGTAGATATTTCTCCATGTCCCTATTTGAGTTTGTTTTGTCAGGTCAGGCAGCCGTTCCAATGCATTATGCAGGCTCACAGATACTGGGAGGTAAGTGGGCTCATAGATAACTGGGAGTTTAGAAAGGAGGTAAGTGACTGCTACTCATGCATGTTTTTTCTACAGATTTATTTTAAATTTAAAAACAATGAACATTTTGGAAGAGGCAGAATGTTTGACTGTAAATCCGTATCTTGGTCCAACTGTATCCTGGGCAGGATCTGAACAGAGTGTAATAGTGCTGGCTCCTTCTCAACCAGAGTGCAGGTTGCTCTAGTGCTGTACTGAAGAGACCTTCTTGCGGCACTGGCATGAGAGTTCCTGGAGCACTTTCTGCCTAGCCCCAAATCTGTTTGCTCAGATAGAGCTTACACGGTTTCCTCTTACTGTATGCTGGGTAGCCAGCTGCTACATGGTGAAAGGGCAAAGAGTGCTGTGCTGGTCAGTGATAGCAGAGCTTCGGGAAGTAAATTCCTATGAATTATTTCCTACCCCCAGCAGCATTTAATTGTGATACAGTAAGCTGCATCTGAGGCACTGAATTGGAATGGAAACTGGCTCTGCCAGGGACAACAGGTTCCCAGCAGTGTCCTATCAGAACAACAACCTCTAATATATAATATGCAAGAGGTTCAGCAGTTCAACACAACTCAGATGAGACGCACTCATCCCAGCAATGTAATACAGCACAAGATTAATACCTGGTACTTAAAACCATTAGTTAATGCCTAGTCTCCCTATGAGGTAGGAATCACTATTTTTATATCTGGAAAGACTGATATGGGTGGCTCCTAATTCTTCCCTGGCAAGATACAAGTAATTGCCATTGTCTCAAAGGGAGTGACCTGGTATTCTGTGGTGGAAGAAATGTCCAGGGAGATTAAGGGCCTGGCTCAAGGTCACACCCCAAGTCATGGGGAGAGCTGGTAATAGAAATCACACATTCTTTTCTCCCTTATGCTAATGCACTCAGGGATACTGCAGTTGGAATCTTACCTACCAGCTCCTATTCACAGTGAAAGAAAACCTGAGAAAAGTTGGCTCTTAACATTTACCCCAGAGATTTAAGATGAGACTCTGGTTGATCTGTTTAGAACGTTCACAGGGCAGTATGGCAGGCTCTAGGACATTGGGGCCTTCATACAGAGATTCACATTAAAATACATGTTTAAAAATGCCATTAAAAAAGCATTAGAGGGTGAGACTCCCTTGTCAGCAGCCCAGGGAAGATCATTTATTGGAGCTAGGCCAGAGAATCTTGACTGCTCAGTTCTTGACAGCTGCCCAGAGAGTAACAAGGAAGATCTGCACTGCTCCAGTGATCAAAAGGAGGTGGCAGTAGCCAAGAACCCTTCCCAGCCATTGTGATACATCCCAGCCTCTTCCCCTTTAAACTCCACATACACATCACAGTAGTATTCTTGGCTGTTCTGTGTTCACCCTCCCCCAGGGCAAAGAACAGATTGATAAAGTGCTTAGAATCAGGTCAGTTTGCCCTTTGTTCCAAAGATTGCATCTGGCAGTCTCTTCACGCTGAAGGGCAATGGGACTAGCATGGAGGCAGCACTTGTCCTATCAGAGTTCCACAGTCTGTTGCTCTTAATGGTCATCCCTATTTTAATGGGCACAGCAGCTTTAAGAATTCTTAAATTCTGCTCCTCTGAATCTGAGCAAGTACATGGGTAAACTTATCCTCCAAGGGCTGCTTACCAGCTCAACTGTGCACTGCTTTGGAGAAAGAGTCCTTCTCTTGGGTTAGGCGAAGAAGGTGACGCGAGAGGCTACCGTTTTGCAGCCTGTCAATGAGAACACTCTCTCCTCCTCTGGGAAGTAGGGGATGCTGTCAGCGACTGCTTGAATGATGTCCTGCCGTACCGTTAAGCCTTGCTGGATGAGTTCATTCACCACACACTGCTTCACATGGTGTTGCTTCAGTGGGAGAAAGGGCACAAGGAGATCAATGAGGTGCTCCTCGATGATTCCAGACTTCCAAAACCCATCTGCAGGAGGAAAAAGGGGAGGCAAAGAGCTTTACCTTCAGTCTCTCTCTCTCAATTCTTTGGAATTCAACCCTGTTAGCATGGGAGATGCCCCCACCCTCTAGGAGGAAGCAGACATCAATGCCAGCACCACCAGAGCTGGTTTCCAAGAAGTCATAGTTAGAGCCCTGTGTGGATACAAACATTTGGATTTGCATCCAATCCAGGAGCCACAAAGATGGCAAACAATACAACCGCAGCTGAAAATGCAGATATCTCTGGATATAAATTGGATATCCACAGATTTGCAGGGCTCTAGTCATAGCACCTAGAAGAGACAACAGATCTGCTTCTGCTCCAGAGTCAACTGAGGGAGCTGGGTCCATTTGTTGTCCACTAATAGTAATCCAATCCAGTGGTCTCCAAGCATATGGTTCCTAACAGCTGTACTGATACTTCAGACCCACCAACGTACATTAGGCCCAATCCCAAGAATTGCTGAGCACGGAAATAAAGGAAATCTCTATGTACTCAGTACCTCTCAGGATCAGGCTCTTAATAATTAGCTTCTTACTGGGCCCCACTACCCTATCTGCCTACTATTCAGTCGTGGGTGCCCCTTCTCCCAGTGGAGCTGGGTTAAGCATGGTAATGTTTCTGTAGGCTTGAACAGCAGAACCCTCCTTTCATCTGCCAGAGCAATTCATCCAGGTCCTAACTCCACCTCATGCTTCTCCCTAAAAACTGGTAATAGCTTGACACACATCTGTAAAACACTGTATAAATATCATTGGCTTATTTGAAATAGGGTATGGCTCTCACTGCTGGTGAACATGCTCATTGAAAAGCATTTCCCAGTTGATGGAAAGACTTACTATTGGGATTTTCAAACACAGCTTCTGAAACTGCAGATTCCAGATCTTGCAGGCTGATCTCTTCTCGGTCCTTGCGAGCATAACAGAGATCCAGCGTCATTCGATTAATTTGCTCACCTCCTCCGTTGCTGAGCAAGACCAAGACAAGAAATTACCAGAAAGTTATCCCATGACATCAGTACTGTACTGGAGTGGCAGTGTCTCATTCTGCAGTGAGTATGGAAGCAGTCTTAGTTGGCCTATGAAGACAGCTACAGAGGTTGCCAAATAGTGGAAAAGGCAAAGCACTATGAGACCATGTACCTTTGCAGACTAAAATGAATTGAGATCTCATGGATCTGACAGAAAATACCTGCTCTGAGTGATGTAAAATAGGGAGGAACTTACTAACATTTGACCAAAGTAGTAGCATTGCATTAGAATTATCCCCAACCAGTTACACTTGCTGCAGAGGAATCTTACCTTATGAAAATGAAGATAGCTTTTCTGTAGTTGGTTCCATACACAACCCAGGAGGGTCCAAGGAATGGTATAATCACATCGATCAGACCTGGGTGCATCTTATCCATTTCATCAAAGAGAAACACTGATCGGCCACAGTTTGTCAAATTCCCCTGGATCCAACTCTTCAGATTTTCCTGGAAAACCAAACCAAACCAGTTAGGACCACAAACTTGTTTGAAGAGCTTGAGCTACCAAAGAGCTAAGCTTACAGGAGAACTCAGCCTGGCTAATAATGCCAGAAATAGCAACCACCAAAAGCTGTTGTTCCTTAGAACCAGCACTTGTGATGCTCTGCCTGGAAAGAAGGATTAACTTTGTACAGTGCAAGACTGACTTCCATTTGTGAAGGTTCCCTGGTAAACTGTTTTGCTCTTAATTCAATATGGTGAATTTTGCCTAATTTAATATAGTCTTACTAATACAAATCCATTTAAAGAAGAATATGGAGTGGATCAAAGGGAAATTCAAGAGCTCCACAAGTTTAATAGTCAGACCCCAGAAATTATTGAACACGTACTCTCCCTTCACTCTATGCTGAGACCAGCCATTAGTATGGACGCTTAGGAAGATATACTTTACCCAAATTGAGTTCTCGTGTAAGCATGTGAGACTCTTCTGATGTCAGTTGCACGTGCTTACACCATCAAGGCTGCAGCTGGTCCAATATTTATACCATTCCATATTTTAATGTACAGACTTTCTGGTGAAATGTGTTAGTCTTCACTGAAGCACTTTTTCCAACAGAGGATTTTAACTCAAGTTTCTTTCTTCTGAGGAAGCAAGAGAGCTACGCATTTTTCTCCAAATACAGTGTAAAGAAAACCAAAAATGCCATTAGTTCTCTTGCTCCATTCAGTATTTGTCAGCTAACCTTCTTGCATAATTTCTTTAGATTCTGGGCAATGCTAAGGTTAATGGGAGTACAATCAAGTAGTTAGAGCAGAGGGCTGGTAATCAGAAGACTGGGTTGTATGGCCACTTCTTCCACTGACTTGCTATGTAACCTTGGGCAAGTCACTTGCCCTAGCTATATCTCAGTTTTCCCATCTGCAAAGCTGAGATAATATCCCACAGGCTTAATTAGTGTTTGGAAGGCACCAGAACAGTTTCAGATAAGAGGTGCTACAACAAGTGCTTACATTGCACTTTCCAGTATGTGTTGGAAGATGGGAGAAGAGTCTCAATACTTATCCAATGACTGACTAGATAATCATAGGAGGAAATCAGTCTTATAATTTAGCTTTCAGAGGCAGCCTCCATTCTTACCCTGTACTGCTCGATCTGTTCAGCGTGGGGAAAGTGCACTATTGGGGAGAACTGATGGACATATGGACTGCGCAGCCCATCTCGGAACAAGTAGCGGACCAGCATGGAGCTCACGTAGGTTTTCCCTGTGCCAGTCCAACCATGGAAGGACATCACCAGAGGTTTGACAGGATCATGATTTTGTAAAAACTCTCTCACTCCTTTCACCACCAGTTGCCTCACCAGGTGCTGCCCAACCAGGTTCAGGGCCAAGTCACACTCCAGACCTGGAATGAATCCAAACCAAGATTTAGAATGTGTTGGGGTTAAGAGATGGATGTTATTTGGGCTGTCGTTTGAAGCCATCTCTGCCCTCTCCCCTCAGATGCTGGGTTGAGGGATATTTCTTCCTTTGGGATAACTTCAGTTGGCTCAAGGCCAGTCTGTACTTAAAAAGTATACTTCTTTTACTTTACCAGTATAGTAAAAACAGTGTGAATGCATTTTTATCAGCATAAAAGTGCTCAGGGAACTGAAAAGCTATATTGGAATTAAGGCACTTTAATAGCAGTGTAATTGCATTCACACTATAGCTTTTACTGGTATAACTAGTTTAAGCAAAAAAAAAAAAATCACACCCCTAACCAACAGTTACATACATATTGATAAAACTTTTATGTGTAGGTAGGCCAGGCCTCACAATGGGAGTAATAGGATGCAATTAAGAAAAGTTTCAGAGGAGCAGCCGTGTTAGTCTGTATTCGCAAAAAGAAAAGGAGTATTTGTGGCACCTTAGAGACTAACACATTGATTTGAGCATAAGCTTTCGTGAGCTACAGCTCACTTCATCGGATGAATGCATCCGATGAAGTGAGCTGTAGCTCACGAAAGCTTATGCTCTAATCAATTTGTTAGTCTCTAAGGTGCCGCAAGTCCTCCTTTTCTAGTTAAGAAAAGGAAATACTATGATGAATTTCAGGGGATATTGGGAGGAGGAAAGGTCCGTCTCCAGAGGGAAGCTCCATTACTCTAGACCTTTGAAATCAGAGTGAACAGAAACACCCAACAGACGGGAAGCAACTGTCCAGGGAGCAGGGTCCATATTCAATGCCTGGTGAAGTAAACGGGCTTCGGATCAGGCTCTAGTCAACACAAAACGGTAACTCTTCCTGAGGATCTGTATTGCGGCAGGCCCTGAAGGAGCTGGTTTTAGCGTGGGACTCACAGAAGGGGCATCCTTCCACCTCCTCCCTAAGGATGCTCCCCCAAGGAGCAGCCCTTCCCGACCATCCACTCGCCACATCTGCCCCCCCCCCCCGAGATCTCGCCCGCTGCAGCTGCGCTGGGGGCCTGCTGATCTAGTGTCTCCCCAGGCTGCGAGTCACCCCGTCGCAGGGGCTCAGGGAGCAGCAACCAAAGGCACGTTACTCTTCACACCGGCTCCTTCAAGCGGCGGCGGCGGCGGCGGGGGGGGGGGGAGCCAACGCCCCGCCCCTGGAGGAACCAGCCTGCCCTGGCCCCTCAGTCCAGGATGACCCCGCTCCACAGCTGCCCAGGAGCGCCCGGCCCGGCCCGGCCCGGCCCGGCTCCCCCCCGCTCACCGCGCACGTCGGGCCGGAAGTCGCACTCGCAGGCGGCCGAGAAGCTGCAGCGCAGGGAGCGCAGGTCCCAGGGGGAGGCCGAGCCCGCGGCCCCCAGCAGCAGCAGCAGGAGCCGGAGCCGGAGCGGCCCGGAGCCGCCGCCCCCCATCCCCGCCTCGCGGCCCGGACCGCGGCTCCCAGGCTGCCCCGCGCGGGGCCCGGCTCCCGGCAGGGCGGGAAGCGAGCGCCAGAGCCGCGGCTGCCTCAGCGTTCGGGGCCGGGGGGCGGGGCGGTGGCTGCGGCGGGGGGAGGAGCCAAAACGGGCGGGGTGGGGCCTGAAGACAGGGGGTGGGGCCTGAAGGCAGGAGGGGTGGGGCCTGAAGGCGGGGGGGGGCGGGGCTGTGCCCAGGGTCCTGGGGTGCGGGGCCCAGGGGGAAGATTCGGCCTGTGGGGCTTCAGGGTGCATCGCCGGTTTTAGTGCAGTGGGTCTCAAACTTCGTATGGGCAACGCCTGTCCCACAGCAAGCGTGACCCCCCCTTCTCAATTACACACGGGGGGAGGGTTAATTTAACAGGGGCCCGGGCTGACAGACAGCTCGTGACACCCACCTAGTAACCTTGCAATCCCCGGAGGGGTCGTGACGCCCAGTTTGGGAACCCCTGATTTCGTGTCTGTCATCCACGCTGCATCCCAAAGGCTCTGCACAGCTACTGCCTCAGCCTGAGCAACTTCAATTCCCACTGGCTTCTCGGGGGGTCCCAGGGGCCCGGCAGAGCTCTGCGTCTACCCCAGAAAGTGGAAACAGCAGCCGAGGGAGAGCATTGCAGCAGGGCGGGTTGGTACCAGATCTGGGCATTTCTGGGATCATCCTGATTTTGGAGTGGTCCAAACGTCTCAGGCCTGGATCATGGGGTCTCAAAATAACTAGGAGCCCAGGTTACGTTGTTGTCCCCTTTAGTCAGTGTTGGGATGCATGTGTTTGCCCCACCAGACAAACTTGCATTTGTGGGAATCCTAAGGCATGGGTGAGGAGAGAGGTTTTCGTCTGAGATTTGAAATGAGATGGAGCAGCGATGAGGGGCGAGCGAGAGGGAAGCTGCTCCACATGGTAGGAGCGGGACAGGGGGAACCAGCAGCTGCTGCACTCATGGATGGGTGCAGCTAACAGCGTCTTCCAAGATGTGCGTTCTGCATGGCACAAGTGAGGATCTCACCTAGACTCTCACCTGGTGATTAGTACACGGGTAAGTTTGCTATTTTGGGATACGGGAGCGCTTCTGGGCACTTTCACACCCTCATTTTGCCCTGTACACCTGGGGGCCTTGGCATTGCAAACAGGCTCCTTTTACCAAAAAAGCATTTGAAGCAGCACCCTCTGGAGCCTGTCCATCCCCCCGCCTCCCAGCACTGAGCAGAGGAGGTTGCTGGAGAGGATCACTGAGCATGCCCCTCTTGACTTAGGACCGAGCATAGTAATTCCTCAGCGGGTGCAAACTTGTTAGTTTGGGGCATGAGAGCGCTCTAGGGACCTGAGCTCAGGTGGATGGCTGGCAGTGTCAGGCTGTTGCCTTTTTAGCAGGCAGCTTTTACTGGTAAATTACCCACTTGCCCTGCTCCCCGCCGCCCCGCCCCAAGACACTTTGACAGTTGTTTGCAGTGTTGTAGCCATGTTGGTCCCAGGGTATGTCTACACTAGAGACCTTACAGCAGTACTTGTTCACACCCCTGAGCGACATCAGCTTTGCCGACATAAGTGGTAATGTCGACATGAGAGAGACAAGGTAGGTGATGCAAAATACCCTATTACCTCAGCTGAGCGCTGTACACACAAGCATGTATGTTGGTTTAACTTGTGTTTCTCAGGGCGGTAGTTTATTCACATCCCTGAGCGACATAAATTATACCAACATAGGCTGTAGTGGTAAGTTACGCAACTCTAAAAGCACCATTGGGTGGCGCCTTCTCACTAAATCCAATACTCCAATTTTTTCCAGAAGGTGCAGCACATATTGTTACTTGGCTTCCTCCTCTCCCTGCACAACCTCATGGATCTTCTTCTGTTCCTTTCGCAATCACAGCAGCCGCCACAGCAATTCCAATGGGATAAACAGAATTCCCCAAACCCTAGGTTTTGAGTGGTTTTATTTTTTTTAAGTGGGCTTTGGAGCCCGTAATCCAACCATCAGCCAGAACAGGCTGTTCTGGTCACCAGAATTACAGCAAAGTGAAAATAATGTACAAGCCAATCAGGAGTTCTAATGACCAAGAGAAATTTTGGAGAGGTTTTTATCCTGTAGTGGGCTGAAAATGCCAGACCCAGAGGATAGCTGGGCGATAACCAGCAATCATCATTTATGAATGGATGGGTAGATGGCTTGTTCTGGTGTAAAGCAAAGAAGATGAAAAGATGGAGAGGTTTTTAGAGCTAGGTGCTGATGATACCCTCTCTCTATTTCACCAGACACCCTCAGGTGTCTGTTACATGCTACATGTTGCATTCAAGACTGAGTGGGTTAGTCCCAGCCCGGGGGGGAGGGATAACTCAGTGGTTTGAGCATTAGCCTGCTTAACCCAGGGTTGTGAGTTCAGTCCTTGAGGGGGCCATTTCAGGCTCTGGGGCAAAAATTGGGGATTGGTCCTGCTTTGAGCAGGGGGTTGGACTAGATGACCTCCTGAGGTCCCTTTCAACCCTAACCTTCTATGATTCTATGACTGGGCTACTGTTTGATAATGTTTTGAAGAGCCCTTAGTGGACCTCAGACTCTGGGGACCATCTGATTTTGAACATAAGCTGATGAGTCGTCCCCACTAGGCAACAAACACATTATCAGAAGAAGCCCACGGATCTTTTGAAGGTATGTGAATGCATTGTCCTCAGAAGGACCTCTGCTGTGCCTAGGGTACATCACAGATCATTTCCCCCATGGTCTTTGAAAGGCATGTGAAATGCTTCCCAAATAGCTCTAAGAAAAGGAGTACTTGTGGCACCTTAGAGACTAACAAATTTATTAGAGCATAAGCTTTCGTGAGCTACAGCTAACTTCGTCGGATGCATCCGTTGAAGTGAGCTGTAGCTCACGAAAGCTTATGCTCTAATAAATTTGTTAGTCTCTAAGGTGCCACAAGTACTCCTTCTCTTTTTGCGAATACAGACTAACACGGCTGCTACTCTGAAACCAAATAGCTCTGCAGCCTTTAAGGATGCTCAAGGAGCAGCACTGCACAGTCATCCAATAGCCAGGTACGGCCATGAGTACAGAAAGCCCCTAGTCTGAACTGTGGTAGTACCAGCCTTAGGAAGCAATCAGACAAGAGTACCTGACAGCAGGCTTGAAACAAGATCTGAATTAATTTGATGAAATTTGAGACCATCTTTGTAGAAGTACAGAAGCACTGTTCCACTGGTATAGAGCATGGCAGAGAGAGGGAGCACATGTGAGACTTATTCAAGTCTGGCCTGAAACATCTAACCCTTGATCTTGGTGCTCCTCCTGCTGGGAAAAGATTAAGTGAGCTCTGCTGACTCACTGTTGCAGATGGCTCATTGCCCCATTTGGATAAGGGAGGTGGGAGTGACCCTTTGGGGAGAAAGGATCTAGGGAGTGGGCTGAACAGTTCTGAAGGAGGAACCCTAGGAGCAGCCAAGTGCAGTGAGAAGGCTTAACGTGAACTGTTACGCATTGGGGTGAGGTTTTGACTCTACATAGTATGTAGACATTTTAGGTTGCAAGCAGACTCTTTACAACCAGGGCAACATTAAGAACTGGTTCATCATTTTTCCTCTATAGTTGGCTTGTCTGTTAGGACTGCGTTAACCATATTAGGACTTAATGGATCAATTTAACTCCACTGAGTCAACTGGAGTTACACCAAGAGGGAACAGCAGGAACAAAGTCAGCTTCACTACGTTCCTGCCTCCAATAGGTGAAATTACTATTACTTGATATGTCCTCAAGCTATTCCCACTGCAACTGTTCTATTTGTATGCCGCAGGTGCATTAAATTTCTAAAGTAATGCCAACAAAAGAAGAAACACCATCAATGCTTGTGGCACAATAAATAGACACCACCGACACTTGGGGCATCAGTACAAATGCATCTTGAATGGTATGAGTTTGTGTCACTATAGAAAAGTATTTTAAAATGTCCTCCAAAGACATGAATCCATTGAGGAAGAGCATAAAAGTTTATTGTATGCAAGAACCAAAAACAACAACAAAGCCCCCCCACCTGATATATGTACACTTATTTACAAGACAAAATGACGTGAGCATAATTATTTACAAGAATGCCCTCACAAGTCTGTACATCAAGAAGTAAATGTGAAATTTATTTACAGGCAGAATTAAGAGGCCTCAGACAAGACAGAGAAAAGATAAAATATCTGAGGCCAACAGGCTGCGTGAGTGGGGGCGGCATTGGGTGATCATAGCAACTGGACCCCACATGGCTAAGAACCAGCAAAGCTGAATGAAGAACACAATGGTAATGAGATACCTTGTGATTGCAGGGCCAGAGGAGGTGGATTTCTGGCTTCACAGGCATCTTTGTGTAGATCAGCTGGGATGCACACACTGGCCTAAACTACAGCTGAGAATCAGCAGGAGGTCCTACGGCTGGGAGTGATCAGCGCTCTCCTTCCTCCACAAATGTGCAGCTCGAAACATTTGCACCAGGACTGCCCAGGGAATTTCGATAGGATGTTAGTGGGGTGGGTCCGTTAGTGAGATTCCACTATTGATTTGTATTGGTGGTCGAGGAGGGGAGGTCACTGCTTTGGGTGGAAATTAAAATGCAGCCTCCTGTAGTTTGCATGTGTGGAGCATGGATAGACCTATATCACAATAGCTGTTCTGGGCCCTCTCCCCCTCCTCCACCCCCATCACTTTGGGCAAGCTGGAACTTTTCAGGAGGTTTCTCTTCTCCAGAGAACTACAGCTGTACCCATCCCAATGCCGCGATTTCAATCCTGGTTAGTTCTTTCCTTTGCAGATGTTAAATGCCAACTTTCTTCCTCATGTCCTCCATCCACGCCTGGCTGGCTCCCCTTCTGGGTCTGTGGTACCCACAGCTGCCTAGCCCCCATGGCTGCATGAGGAGGAGTGGGCTGGCTTGCAGACTGGGGACCTGGTTACTTGGCCTCTTGAAGGACTGATCGGTGCCACCCTACCCCTGTGAGTTTAACTCCGAGTCTCACGTTGGTTAAAGTTCACTGAACCGCACAGAGGGCTCCAGCTTGTGGGACAGTGCGGTGAGGACCTTGTCGAATTTCTCATAGCGTTCCCGCTGGCTGCTCTCAGCACCGCGGCTACCCCAAAGGAGACGCATCTGGAACTCAGTGCTGAAGACCTCAAGGAGCTCAGCCTTGCCCTGGAATCCTGCAAAGGATACAAGAACCAAGAGTGTCAGAGAGAAGCCAGCCTACCAGGGGACAAGCTCATCACATGCATGCTCTGAACCACCCTAGCCTAAATGGAGCAGCAGGAAGCAGCAGGGATTCCTCTGCCCTTCCAGCTCTCCTGGAGAAGCAAACTGGCTTGGGGCCATGTGATCAAGAGAGCACATGGTAAAACAGGGGTTATTCCAGGAGCAGGGTTGGGAGGCTGATGGTTCAGCCACACAATGCCTGTCTCTAGCTTGGGGAGAGATTGGCCGAAACATGGACCTCCTTACTAAAGTCCTGCGATAAGGTACAAGTTACCCCACATCCAGTCCAAGGCCTTAATGATGCTCTGTTCAAAGTCCCTTCAAACACAATGGGCCAGATTCTGCCCTGACTTGCAACTAGGGTGACCAGATATCCCGATTTTATAGGGACAGTCCTGATATTTGGGTCTTTTTCTTATACAGGTGCCTATTGCCCCCTACCCCGATTTTTCATACTTTCTATCTGGTCACTCTACTTGCAACTCATGATTGCTGGGAACTGCTATGTAACCCAGCTTTGGAGAATCTAGAGGGAAGCGGTGGTGGTGTGATGGGTATGTACCCCATGGAGGCAATTAAAAAAGTTAATGTGGCTTGGAGAGGCCAATTATGCTACCTGGCTGCACCTGGAAGGTGGGCCAGGTGTATCTGATGATGAAGCCCAGCTGGGCGGTACAACAAAGACAGGAAGTCTGCAGCAGAAGGTACTGCAGGAAGAGAGAGTGAAGAACTCTACAGTCACTCTCTGGGACTAGAAAGCATGGGAGAGTTAAGGAGGAACCCAGGGGCAGAGTTGGCCTTGGGATCTTTTCCTGAGTAGAGAAGTCTAGCAGGAAGCCAGGAGTTACACTGAATGGCCACTAGGGATGGAGCAGGCTCTGGTGGTGAGTAGCCCTGAAGATAGGGCAGAATATGGACCTCTAAGGAGAGAGCCCAGGGAGATGTTATACTGAGGTGCAGAGAAGGATGAAATGTCAAGCCTAAGGACAGTAGAAGTGGGTTTCCATTTGTACTTTGTTTGAGATTTTGTTAGGGGATTCCAGTGGGAGCCCTGTATGGCCTGGCCCTGAGAGAAGGGTAAACCTGAAGAGGCTGTGGGAGAGGCTAGCTGATAGGATTCAGTAGGAAGGGAGGCAGCAGCTAGGAGTCTGATAGAGTAGACCTTGGCTGCTGGTTATAGAATCTCTTGGACTGGAACCCAGACTAGAGGGAGGGCCTGGATTCCCTACCAGCCTCTGGGGAAGGTGGTGTGAGGCCCATTAGATGGGGATAAGGACAATGGAGAACCCTAAGAGAAGGGCATGGAACTGAAGAGCTTTTGTCAGGATGCTGGACTGTTGTTGAACTTTCTGTTATGCTGGGTGGGGTGAAACTGGCCAGAGCTCTAAGATGGGAGAAGAGGTGGATCACTGCAGGTGGTGCTGATGAGAACTTTCTATGCTAGACCCAGCCACAAGGTGGTGTTCCAGTGGGGAGTCCCTTTTTCCACAGGGGTAAATGCTGCACAAGACCATCCAGCTGGTGGCCGAGCTGAAAAGCACCCTGGGGTGCTTATTTACTGCCAGCAGCATAGCATCCCCTGACTCCGTCCCCCCTTCCGTACAGGAGAACGGCCCCAGTTCTGACAGTGGGGCACCCTCTGTGGTGTGGAACCAGCTCCACAGGGATGGGAAGAGGAAGATCTAGTGTTGTAAGGACCTTCCCCTTGCCAGTGGGGTATCTGGTGCAGCCTGGAGGGGCTCTTTAGCCCAAAGTGAGTTGGATATCACAGATCAGACTCAATGCTTCCTTACCCTGAAGCTTCACCTCTGCGTTGGTATGGTACAGTCCCCCGTGATGCGCCACCATCCGTGCTGCTTCCAGATGGGCCATGACAACCTCCACGCCATTGTCTGTGTTTTCCCAGGGTTCAGGGCTGTCTAGGAGTGCAGCATCCCGCTCCAGGAGTGTAATAAGGGGCATGATATGAGGGAAGGTGGTGTTGGTCAGTGGAGGGCCTTCTGTGAAAGAACAAGAATATGCCCACACCCTGAATTCCCTGGCTACTTCCTGATCTTTCAAGAGCCAAAGGGGCCACTTCATATGCTCACCCTCAAAGTTTGTCATAGTGAGAGGTGCAAGACTGAGAGCCCTGTGGATCGGTGCCCTCCAGATAGCTACAGAACAGGTACAGTCTGGGTAAGATTCCCCCAAACAGGCACTTCCCAACATGCCCCAGTCCTTACCCCAGCGAGGAGGGAGACCCTCCCAGGAGCAAGAGGGCAGTCCAGTCCTTGGCCTTTCACTACCAACAAGGGGGTCAGTTAGTACCAGTTATGGCAGTTTGTGTGATGTGGACACCTCTCCTCTACAGACAGGTCTGGGCCAGTCAACTTATTTCACCTAGGTCACTAAATAACCATCAGATGATCAGTCCACTACAAGCCCTGCCCTGGACATGAACTAGGGACCTAGAGGGGAATGCTTCAATCCCATCTGGTCCAGACTGTCAGGAAGGTAGAGTCAGATTCCCAAGCACTCAGCACTTGGGATCAGATTTTTCCAAGAGAGCTCAGTATCCAACGCTGCTCTGAGCCCTTTGGAAAATCTGTCTGTCTTCCCAACTGTTTCCCTCTTAATGTCACCCTGTCTCCTTATGATGGGAAAACACAGCTGCTTACCCAAGTCACCTGGGACTGGCCCAGGCAGCTTGGCTCTAGGAAGCCATGTTTATGCCCAGCCACTACTTTTGTTTATTTTGAATGAGGTTATTTGGAAAGTGAAGAGGCAGGACTGGTTGGAAAGGGGTGGCAGGCATTCCAGAGCACACGGGCTGTGGACAAGTGAACAGCTGGACTCAGTTAGCTTGGGGTTGCAGCTTCTGCAGGGTTTTGCACCTTCTGCATCCCAGCAGCAGCGTGCAAACGCTGACCGTAACGCCCTTGGCGTTGCTAGGAGGGGGGGAAAGCTCATGGGGGAAGAAGGATGGACAGATCATAGGCAGCAATCCCACCCCGGCCGCCCCAGTGGGCTTTGGTGGCCCATGACTTCAGAGGCCTTGGGAAGAGCTGCTGCTGCCATAGGGTGCAGTTAGGCTCCGAGGGGAGGGGTAGAGCCACTAGGGACTGGAATGGGGAAGAGGGCACAAGGGGAGGGTTGAGTGGGGTAGGAGGGATGTTTTGGGTGACTGGCAGAGAGGCCATGATTTTGGGGGCTGCCCCTTTCCAGGGGGCTCTCACTATGGAAATACCCATCACGATGATGAAGAGTCTGGCAGGAAGCCAGGTGGAGGTAACTGGACACGTCCATTTCCCCTCATTCATTCAGTGGGATGATCTGGGAAAATGGGACAGGGGCTAGCCCCTCCACAGCTCCATGGATGGGGGGGGAATCGTATGGACCTTTGCGAGGGAGCTTCAAAGCAGAGCAAAGGGGAAAGAGGAAATGCCAGGCGAATGACTCTTCCTCCCCATTACCTTTTCCTTCATTCAGGCTCTTCAGGAAGGGCTTTAGCTTCTTCTCATACAGGATGGCCCCCTCGGTGTGTCGCTGGCGCAGCGCCGTCCAGGTCTGCTCTAGCCGCGAGATCTGGAAGTAGCAGCAAAGGAGGGATCTGACCACAGGAGTGTCAATAGCAGGCGCTCAGCTCTACAGGGACTGTCCCACTAACACGCTGGGAGTCTGACACTCATGAGGGACCAGCAGCACCACCTAGAGCTGGGGACAGGCTAATCGTGGGTGGATCTGCCAAAGCACCTCGGACCGGAGCTGCTGCAGCCCCCCTGCTGTTCCAATCCAAGGACACCCCGGCAGCTCAGCTAACGCACCTCGCTCCTAACCTGCAACACCTTCTGCTGCGCCAATTTAGGATCCCCCACAGCTTTGCCGATAAACCTCGGCCCCAACTTGCAGCCTCCCCTTCCAGTCCCCTCTGCAGGCTCCCTTGGTTGCGCCAGCTCTCTGGGCATCTCAAGCTTGACCGTGCTGCAGTGGTGAGAAACTTGAGAGCTCATCAAAAGAATTTTTGCTTTGCTGGTATTTTTTCCTTCCTGCGTGGCTGGTGATGGTCAGTGAGAGAGATGGGGAGGGCAGGGAGCAGCTCCAGCTCCTTTGTACTAGAGGAAAGCGAGTTCCCAGCTGGGCTTGATTTAAAGTTTAATTCTAATCTCCTTTCATCTTCTGAAGGAAGCAGCTTGGATTGTGAGATGCTGGGGCCTTAAAGCAGTGGTTGTTTCCTATTGGATGGTGACTTCATTTCCTCTGAATAATACAGTCCAGCAAAGAATACCAAATCATGGCTGTATGGGACTGGGCCATTTTTGGGGGTGGGGATGTTCCCATCCTCGTCATTTCCCTATAGCTCTCTTCTGCTCTGTTTTGAGCATTGTTCTGAGTTCCACCCAGGTGGAACTGGAGCCCGTGACCCCACAATATTCCTCACCCCCAACGTGCTGGCGTTTGGGGCTCCAGGAGCCTGAAGGATGCAGTGAGGCGTGTGTGATTTGGGGAGGGAGGTGGGAGAAGGGGCCCAGCTGAGCCAAGCGCTCGCCAGAGAGGGGTTTTGGTACCTGGGTCATTTCCAGCGCATTCATCACAGCGGCAAAACTGAACATGTTCCCCAGGGTGCTTTTCAGCTCGGCAGCCAGCTGGATGGTCTTGTGCAGCAGGGCTGCCCTCTCTTCCGTGCTGCCTGTGCAGCCCAGGATATCCACCGCAATCATTACGGACATGGTGTGGAACCTGACGTGGGAGGACACAGAGAGGCTGAGATGTCAGATGAGGAAGTCGGCAAGGAACATGCAGGAAGCAGAGGCAAGGGAGTTAGGAGGTGGCGAGGGGGTATGGAGCCTCTTGGATCAGATTTGAACCAGTGGCCAAGTGAGGAGTGGCCAGAAGATGTCCCCATCATGATGGCTCTGTGGTTCCCCATGTGCAATGCACTGGCTGCCTCAGTCCAGGGGGGACACCACTGGAGGCCTCATCGGCTGCTCAGCCGAGTGGCCGAGGACTGAATGGTGCCATGGAGCCTGGGCTCCCCCCTAGAGGTGGCCCATCAAGGTCAGGTGTGAGGCCCATCAGGAGGCCAGCACTGGGTGTGGTGCTGGCACTGCCGCCACCGGGAGTGCGGGGCTAAACTGAGGATTTCCGTATCCGGGGCTATTACTCTGGGGCCTGTTGCTGTCATTTCAATAACCCGCTGAAAGCAGATTCGGGGCAGAGCATTGTACGGCGAGGGAAGCTGCATTCGGAACCACAGGCCAAACTTTCCAAATCTGGTGCCAACAGCTAGTCTCCAAGATCCAGAGCGAGATGCCTAATCAAGTGGGGCTGAGCCCCACAGCTCTGCTGGAGTCAGGCTGGGCTGCCTGAGGCAGGAGCCAGGGCAGCATTTGCTTTCCCAAGTCACACAGGCCTCCTGCCCCCTTGCTTCCCAGCCTACCGTTCCAGGAGGTCAAGCCGAAGTTGATGGCCGTGGGGCAGGGTGAGCAGCTCCATGCCCGAGCTCACTCCCATGAGCCTCTGCATCTCCTTGGTAACACCCAGTATCCTAGCAACCTGCAACAAAGAGGGGAAAGCAGCTGAAGCTCCTCTAATTGAGGGGAGGGGGCTTGGCTAGGTGCAGCAAACGTTTTTGCTCTGGACAGGCTCCACTCTGAGGCAGCCACAAGCTTAGGTCTTCCCCCTGCCTCACCACACACCAGCCTCAGTGCAGGCAGGGCTGGCATGGCTCGGCCAAGAAAGCACTGATGCTTGGGACTCCCTAAGCTGCTGCCAGCGCAGGGTTGACACACACAGGGCACACCAAGAGATGGACAGTACTGGATGTGTGTTTGAAGGCACTAAACACTGAGCAAATGGAGATGCACCCGTTTACCCCAAGGGAGGAGTTTGGCCCTAAAACTCAAGATCCCCTGGTGTCAAGAACCAGTGTCCAGACCTTAGATGGAAACAAACTCTGGAAGAGAAATGGCATGGACGGGGCAGGCAGGTGGCAGGTATTTGAAGACACAGCCTCAGCGGCGTCCTTGGCAAGGGATGGCTGGTAGGGAGCCTCTTGAGGCACAGGTCTGAGAGTCAGGAGATCTGGCCTCTAGTCTTGGCTCTGTCAGTGACTACCTGGCTTTGGGCAAGACACTCTTCCTCCCTGGTCCCCCAATAATCCTGCCCTACCTCACGCACAGGGTCCCGTCAGGAATGTAATGGCTTTGAGAATGGACAGTGCTCTTTGATTACAACCCAGCCCTAGGAAGCTGGCTCCCATCCAGCCCAGGGGTGGTGGTGAGCAGGGTGGGCCCAGCTGATCCCCAGTAGTTGGCCAGTGTGAAATGAGGTGGATTGTCTCAGTCCAATTCCGGGTTCATAAGTCCTCACCTCACAATAAGCTCTCACATAATTGGCATTTATTGTCCCCTTGTCAGCTGTCTCAGAGAGGCCAAGGACTAAGTGGGACCAGGAGAGACTCAACTCCCCTCATGCCTCTAGAGCACTGGTAATACTAATTTGCCCTCACAATACCCTGTGAGGTCAGCCACACACATACATTTTACATATTGGGGAAACTGAGGCAAGGATCACTGAAGTGACTTGCCTCAGGTTACACAGAGTCACTGGTGGATCTGGGATTAAAACGCAAAGCTGGTCACTCCCAGCTCTGTGCTCAGTCCACCAGACCCCACTCATCTGCTTGGCTGGCACCAGATAGGTCCCTTTGAGATGCTAAATTCTTTAGTTAAACATCAGCTCTTCCAACAAGCTCAGCAAGGGTGGGGTTAGTTCAAAGCAGGAGGTCATGGGAATGACATGGTCCTCCCCACCCTCCAAATCTCCAGTCATACCAGGCAGTCCACTTTGGTGATGTGTCTGGCAAGAGCCTTGGCATCCACCTCTGCCAGGAGCTCCTTCACCTTCTTAAGCACGGCCATTTCCAGAGGCTTGTTTTCCAGAGGGATCAGCAGGGACTGGAATGCCACAGGGTTGAAAGACGAGCCCATCTCCACAGTGGGTGAGACAAAGCTCACAATGTCCAGCTCCCCTTTCATCCTCTGCCCTGCCTCACTGGAGCCGTTCTCTGCAGTCACCCTCTGAGCCCCCTCCACCTTCAACCTCTCCACATAGCTCTTAGTGGGGAGCAGCTTGGTGTCAGTAGTTGGCCTCTCCTGGCCGACAGGGGAGGTGGGGTGGAGCTGGCAGTAATGCCCTGTGTCCGGGTCGCTATAGCTGTTAACGGAGGGGGAAGGAGAGGCCCTGGAGTACCCATAGCAGGGAGTGGAGTGGGTGCTGTCAGCCAGGTCTGTCAGGGGTTTGTTTCCTGGACACAGCTGTGGCTCGCTGGATCTTCTTATGACAGGAGAGACTGGGGGTATGCCACCAGCTTGACCCCCTTGGGGCTTTAGCCGTGTCACTGCAGAGGGAAGAAGAGACCCAGTTACTGTAGATCAGAGGAGAGACATGCATCCCAGGCACACCCATAAACACGCATGCTGCATTCCAAACCGAGAGATGCAAGAGACCCAGCTCTCGGATAGAACAGACAATCTGGATTGGGGCCTATGAAGTTACAAATATCTTTGTCGTGATCGTAAGAACTTCTAGCCAGTCAGAGGGCAGGACTCTGAGCCCATGTTATATTTGAGGTTGCCAAGGAATGGCAGAAATTAGAGTAGTTTCTAACAGTTGTACAACCCTAGGGTTTAGTCCCCCACTCTCATTCCAGACTAGCTGATTCTTTTTAAATGGTGGTGTGGGGGGGGGGCGGGGGGGTTATGGCATCTGTGTGGTGTAGGTAGTTAGGAAAGACTGAGGCCCTTGTTTTCTGTGTACTATTCCTTTAAGTTTCTAAGATCTCCCTCTGTGCAAAGACAGCAGCCATTGTGTTCTCAGAGTGGCTGCAGCCTGTTACATAGGAGATGCTCACACTATGCTCTCTCTGACTGGACTTCCATTCTCTCTCGATGTTTTCCCTTAATCTGAAGAGTGGTTATTATAGACAGTTGGTGTTTCATTAGCAATATGTGATGCAGCAGGCAGGTAGAGTTGTAGGAAAGATCTGTCATGGGGTGACAGGCCTTTTGGAGGGAATTGGAGCCAGTTTACCTGGGACTAAAGCTGGTGAGCCAGCCTTAGAGCAAATTGATTGCCCAGGGGCTAACTGATCATCCAGCTGGCTGGTTAGTGCTTAACTGATAGGTAAGTACCTGACTTTAATAAAAAGGTCAGCAGAACTCAGTTGGAGAGGGATCAGTTGGGGACAGAGAGCTCTTGGAGAGAGGAGATCCCAACAATGCACAAGGGGAGTGCTTCCTAAACCAGTTATGGGAAGGACTGTTGAACTGAACCCCAGTGCCAGGTAGGAGAGATGGGAAAAAACTCATGATGATAGCAGTACCCTGAACTCCAGAGAGGAGGACTGAGGGTTATTTATGTAAAGAGAACTGAAGGACTGGTGAGAACAGTACCCCAGCTTCCAGGAAACACTTTATCTAGGAAAAAAGAAATGGAGTACTTGTGGCACCTTAGAGACTAACAAATTTATTAGAGCATAGGCTTTCGTGAGCTACAGCTCACTAGTTGTAGCTCGCGAAAGCCTATGCTCTAATAAATTTGTTAGTCTCTAAGGTGCCACAAGTATTCCTTTTCTTTTTGCGAATACAGACTAACACGGCTGCTACTCTGAAACTTTATCTAGGGAAGATCCAGAGACTGCAAGAGAGGGCACCCCAACAACAGAGCTAGGAGTGGCATCTGAAACCCAAATTGGAAGTTTATTTGGGACATGTTTTCTGTTGATTAGTCATTCTTTTGATAAAATGATTGTTTTGGACTTACAAACTCAAGGTGTGGAAACTGAGGCAGTATCTGTAGTGTTATCTGTAGTGTGGCACCTGGCCACTAGGGCTGAGGAAGGGGGGAAGCCTGATTCATTGACAAGGTTCGTGCTAAGCATATAGAGGCCAGCGTTATGTGCCACAGGGCCAGTGTCTATCTAGTAGCAGCTCAGCCCAGTTGGCATACCTGATGTCTCTGGTGTCGCACCATGCTTAGTCCCTGCCCTCTTTCCCCAATTCCTCTCTTCATACTATGGATAATGCACATTTGAGTCTCTGTGTACGACTACTTTCTAGGAGGCTGAGGGATTCCTACCAGTGCTGTAGGCCGGAGACAGTGGGATCTCGGAGATGGGAGACATAGGGGAATGGAGATCTTGGATTTGGTCCATGCTGACTGCGCAATTCCGGATGACGTCTCGGTGATGCGGTAAGGATACGCTGGGGGTGGGGTAAAAATAGGTCAAGTCACTGATCCCTCTAAAACATGTGGCTCCTGTAGACGCTCCAGGGTAGATGCCAAGGGACAAATTCACAGTGTAAATGCATGCAACTGTATGAAAGTCAGTGAACTTGTGTCCGTTTGCACCAGCAGTGAATTTGGTCCCCAAGCTTCAGGGGTGGCTGGGGTAGTATGCCCACACCCCAGGAGAGGGCACCTATAACTTGATTTTCAGGAGAACTCAGCTCCCATTTACACACCAGCACAAGTAGCCAGACTTTCAGAAGTATGTGGGTGGGGAAGCTCTGCTGAAAAGTCCAGTCTGTGGGGATGGGTTTTTCCAGAGGTGCTGAGCACATGCAGCTCTAGCTGAAGTCTATGGGAGCTGCAGCTGCTCAGCACCTCTGGAAACCAGGCCTTGATTCTCTAGGAAATGCTCACAACACTTCAGTATTTGAAGGATCGCAGTCAGCTAGTTCAGGCCCAGCGCTTAGATTTTGTAGGCCCAAAGTAAGAAGTGAAATGTTTGCGCAATTGGTGTATTAACTGTCAGTGACAGCAGTTTGTTTGGATTTAAACATTCTACTCTCCCTAGCCTGTCCCCACCCTCCCCCTAGAGGTCTGGTAACCCAAACCCCACAGCATGGGGACAGTGCAGGAGAAATAGCCAAGAAATGAGGGGAGATTGACTCGTTTTGGTGTCACTGCCTAAGTTGACCAGATGGCAGAAATAAGCAGTGAAGAGTAAGTGAGAGTTTGACAATTCTTTCCATTTCCCATCTCTGGCATGCTTGGCAAGGCCAGGGTATTTTTTTCAAGATTCAATAAAATGAAATTGGAGGAACGTATAACCCTATCAAGCTGATCGGGTATCTTGTACACGCTTGCTGCAGCTTTAACCGATCTGACTCATTGGTGACGCCGAGGCGTGTTATTGCAAAGTGCTCTGTGGCGCTTAGTGAGGAATGCAGCTGGTTGCTGGTGTGTTGTCCAGTGAGTTGGGGGCTGGGGACTAGGAGTCGGGATTCCTGAGTTCTAGTCTGGGCTCTGCCATTGATTTGCTGTGTGATCGTTGGCTAGTCATTTCCCCTCTTGGTGCCAGTCTCCCCAAATGGAGATAATCCCAGGGATGTGGTGAGATGCCAAGGCCCTCTGAGACCCTTACTGTTCTGCCTTTCACTTATCTCGTTACCTGGTTGGGCACCCCTCGCCCCTCGTGATCTTGTCAGCCGTTAATCCGTCTGTCATGGTGATGCTCCGCCTCTTGATGTGCCCCCCTTTCTGGCTGGTAGGGCTGTGGGGTCCGCTATGCTTCCCATTGGCTAGTCCGTAGCTGGCTTCCAGGTAGCGCAGCGGAAAGGTGCGGTTGATGGGGCAGTAGATGATGGCGCCACTCTGCTCGGAGACGGCTTTGCGGTTCCCCACATAGAAGCGCACCAGGGCGGGCACGTTGTCGAAGCTCTCCTGCTCGAACAGGTACTGGATGTGTGTGCGGCCGTTGCTGGACTTCACCATCACCTTGTTGATCTTGAAGTGCAGTGGCTCGTTCCTCCAGCGGCACGTCAGCACATAGTCCCCCAGGCTGGTGAGCGAGTCACGGATCAGGAAGTTCCCATTCCTCTGGACCAGGCTCTCCGACACCTGGGGGCGCAAGGTGGAGACTATCAGACCTCCCCTGCTCTGGATGGGGTCGACCCTGGGGTCAGCAGGGCCTTGTACCAAGTGAGATATTGGGTCGGAACCACTACAAGCAACTTTCCAGAATCTGGGTGGGGGACGGGTGTCAGCTGGGGAGAGAGATCCAGGGACTTGGGGGGGAGGGAGGACAGAAGTGGCAGGTGATGTTTGGATCACAAAATTCATCCTGGAGGGGATGGAGAAGACTTAGGCACGTGGTGAGAAAGAAGGAGATGGCACTAGCCTAGGCCCAACCCTGGGTCCCGATTCTCCCCTGCCCTGCACCTTATGCAGTCATTTACACCAGTACAGAGTTGGTGTGAAGTGCTGCAGCTCTGACTGGATCGCGTTTTGCACCACGTTGCACTGGAGTAAGTGATTCCACCAGGTGCACGGCAGTGATGAATTAGGCCCCTGATCCAGGCCTCTCATGTGGCTGCACGGAGCTTGGGGGAGCTCTGCTAACTTCCTTCTCAAAATGCTCCTTGTCAGATGAGCTGGAATCTGTCCCATCCCCTGAAACTGCGGGGCAGGAAGAGACCCGCCAAGACACAGAACTGGGGCCAGATTCATGAAGGGTCCTAAGATGGGACCTACACCCCAGTTTTAGGCTCCACTGAGATCAACAAACTCACTGAACCCTGTAGGAGCCTAAACTCCCTCAGTACCTACGTTTTCAGGGTAAAAGTTCCCTTGGCACCTGGCTTCTGCCTCTGGACATGTGCACTGCTGCCTCCCTCTAGACCTCCAGACACCCATCTGCCCCCTAAGTCCAGAGGCAGTCCCAAACCAGTGGAAGACAGGCGTTTGTCTGCCTAAGTTGTGTGTGGGGCCCGATCCAGAAGGTGGCCTCTCAGCATGCCTACTGAATTAGGTTCCATTCAAAATCTGGCCAGATGAGGGTGGTGCCTACCTTCTAATTTTTAGTCCAGTGGTTTGGTCGCTCACCTGAGTGGTTCAATTTCTCCTCTGCCACCTAGGTGAGAGGGAGGCAGGTTCTGAACAGGGGTCTCCCCCACTCAGGCAAGCACTCTAACACTGAGCTAGCGGATATTCCGATGTGGGGCGTTCTCAGTATCTCCTGTTAAAGCTGTTCCATGGGGGATAAATAATGAAGAGTGATCAGAGCAGGGGGGCTGGACCCCTAATCACTGGGCTGCAGAGTCGCACTCTCTCTCTCGCCTAATGACCGTTCTACTGTGGATAATGACTGAAACAGTCTTTGGGCCAGAGAGAGGCTGCCTATAGCTCAGGCACGGACCTGGGAGGTGGGAGACCCAAGGGCCAATCTCCCTGCTCCAATCACTCTTTGCTCTGGGCTAAAAGTTAAGGTGGGTGGTGGCTCCTCCTCCTCCAGCCATTTGCGTGTGGAGCAAGGAAGGTTCCTGCAAGGAACCACTTAGGTGCTGAAGCCATCCGGCTCCAGGCGATGGGTTTCCATTTGTGGATCACCAGCATAGACAGGTGCTTCCTGCAGTCCCGATCTCCGACAGAGGGGTGGGGCTTAGCACACATCCCTCTGGTCGGGATCTCCCATTAGCAAGCTCAGACGTACTCCCTGCCTAGCATACTGGCTTTTATGGATGGCACTGTAAGGTGTCCCTCCCCTTGTTACTGCATAGGGAGCCTAGGCGTCAAACTTGTGGATCAGTGTCCTTTCTGTAACTTTTTTTTCTAGGTGCCTAAAAGTTATGCCAATGCTGAGTGTTGCAACACCCACATCCCTTTGTGCTCACCCCAGAACAGAGCAGGATTGTCTTGTAGGGCACCTATGCGGTTGTTCTAACTTGAGTTCCTCCTCCAAGCATTTATCTCCCCGCCTGCCCCAAGCTAGATCTAAAGACGATAGGGGAGAGGCTGGTTCTATGTCTGCTCAAGTGAGTGGAGAGAGAGGAGCTGAGGGGACCCTTAAAGGGGGTGGGGGTATTTGTATCATCAGGGTTCAAGGGAACTGCTTGTGCCCCCAAGTGCTGCTCAGAATGGTCTAGGAACATGGCCAGGCAGTGTTCCCTGCAGCATAGATCCATGGAGGCAATGCAGACTGGTTTGTGACCCTTTCCCGGAGAAGTGGGCTCCTGTGAGACCTGCCTGCTCCCTCTCTCTCCCCATCTCTTCCTGTCACTCAATAGGTCTCTGTCTCTCTTCTCAGCCCCAACCAAGATCATATCCCAAGGCTGCCTGAAGGGGAAATCAAGCCATGAGGTGTCCCAGTGCAGGGGGCGAGAGCGTCCTGCCCTCTCCTTCCAGTCCTGCTGCCAGAGTGGCAGACAGGGCAAAGTGAGTTCAAAGCCCCCCTGCAAAGATGAGTCTTGGGGTGTATCTTGCTGCACTTGAGGCCAGCCTGGATTCTCCAGGGCAGGCAGCCAAGGCTAGGGGCTTCCAGCAGCAGCTCAGCTCCCCCTCACCTCTCGGGGGATGCGCCCGTGGTACCACACATGGCTGCGCAGGTCCGTGCTGCTTAATTTCAGCTCCTCCTCCAGCTCCTTATGAAGCTTCTCCGGCGAAGAGTCAAGGATGTACTTCTCCTTGGAGAACTGGAAAGAGCACAAGTACACGTTAGCCACCACTCCGTTCCTCTAGACATGCCAGGAGTCCTGAGAACACAACCAAGGAGTTGCCCTTGGCCTGAGGAGAGGGCCTATCCTAGACACACAAGACACCTCAGGGAGATACGAGCCCCACCAGCTGCAGAAGGATCCCCTCAAATACAGAGCTGCCACCACACAGCAGAGATCCACCAACACAGAGTTACAGATAGCAGCAGTGTAAGGATGGTTTGGATGGCCTGTCACCGACAGAGGATCGGGGCTTGTGGTGAGGGAAGGGGGATGATGTAAAGAGAACTGTCAACTAACATGAGCTGCAAAATGATCCCGTCACCACGTGCACAGGGAGGTGCATGGATGTGCTGTCTGTAGTGGAACCCGAGATGACAGCTGATTTCACGAGAAGGCTCTTGTGAGGAACCCTTCACTCTGCACATCCCCTGGGGCCGGCTGTGCTGCTTCACTGCTTTTCTTCCTGGATTGATTGCAAAAAGAAAAGGAGTACTTGTGGCACCTTAGACTAACAAATTTATTAGAGCATAAGCTTTCGTGAGCTACAGCTCACTTCATCGGATGCAAAGCGAAAAAACGAAAGCTTATGCTCAAATAAATTTGTTAGTCTGTAAGGTGCCACAAGTACTCCTTTTCTTTTTGCAAATACAGACTAACACGGCTGCTACTCTGAAACCTGGATTGATTGCGTGTGTGTTTGTTCACACACGCGCTTGGGAGAGGAGAGATGTATTGATGCCCCCGTTCCTCCACTCGGGCAGCAAGTGCTTTCATTCAGAGAAGCATATGCAACTCCCCTGCAGTGGACGAGAGGTCCCACGGGACACAGCCTCCTCTCTGCCCTCCCTACTCTGCCACCAAACTGTATGACATCACTGGGTTATTTCTGTCTGTCAGAGTCCCAGCAAGCCAGGAGCCAATGACACCAGTGTATTGAAGGCAGAGCTGCTGGAGGAAGAAAAGTCAGAGCCAGTGATCCTGTCTGCAGCAAGCTGCAGGTGACTACAGCACAGTCCTCAGTGCCAATTGAATCAGGCTGTGTGTACAGTGCGCTCCCTCGGTTTCCAGTGCATCATCACTGCAGGACCCCCTCGCAATGCAATTCTATACCCTACGCCTGAACTGGGCTACTGCACTCACTCCTACAATATTTGCCAGCTCAGTCATGGCTGATCGGGTGAATGAGTCTTTATTTCTAAGGGGGGGCTGGGAATTTGATCCGCCAGAAGGTTTTGGACCGGATCAAACCCTTACTCTTCTGGCTTGTTCAGTACTAATTTTTCTCAGCTGCGCACATGGGAGACGCGCACACTTACCATCTCTGCACCCCTGACACTTGCATGTTGCCATGAACAATATGGAGATGGCTATGTAAGACACCTGTCGAGAGGCAAGAGGGATGGCTCTGATTTTTTTCCCATCTATGGGATAACAACCAAAATGGTACAAAGCTTCCCTCTGTTTCTAACGGGGTCACATCTCCTCGCAATATGTTGGTCGTGCTTACAGTTAATGTGGCTGCACAGGGCTATTGTGCCCTGAGATATTTAAGAATTCACTTCCCATTCTTCATAGTGCTCTGTCTATCTGTATTGTTGTTGCAGAAGTAAGTATTCAATGTTATCTATCTGGCCCTCTTCACCATAGTATCTGAGCTCTTCACACATTAATGGATGTTGTCCCTGTGAAATAAAGCGGCTGTCACAGGGTGACACTGGCCCTTTAAGAAGGAAGAGGCCAGCTCACCTGTGACTGATAAGCCAATCCCCAACTGGGCTTAAGAGGATGTCTGGCTGGGACCTAGAGGAGAGAGATCTGGAGAGTCCCCCAGCTGCCTGTGAGCATAGAGTGAAAGGGGCAGGTGAGACCTACCTAAGCATGTGGGGAAAGGGGCTAGCCTGCCGACCTTCCTGAGCTGGAGAGCCAATGAGGGGAGGCTGAAAAGGGCTGAATCGCTGGCTGGTGTTTGGGTCAAAGTCACGAGACGGTGATTTTCATGTGGATGGTCTAGAGAGTGGAGTTCTGGAACAAGGGCAGAAAGGGACTGGGAGGGAAACAAGTGCTGCTGGGTGACCTGGAAGTGAGATCCCTAGGAATGGAAAAATCTCACTACCTTTGTATGTTTTACTGTGGGAAGTGGGAGAACAGTTTTACTATAGCAGTTCTGTGGCCTATTGTACATCTACATCAATTATGCCCAAAGATGGGACTTTGTATTGGACAGCGGGAGCCTGTGTTCCTTTTTATGGTTGGATGATGGGGAAACTGAGGCAGGCGCATGACTTTGGAGGGTGTGCTGGGGAGGGGTTGCCTTGTCACAGAGGTATTATCCCCATGTATATATGGGGAATCAAGGCACAGAATAGCTGTGTAAGGCCTTTGGCTTTTTGTTTTGATTTTGTAAAATACTTTCTGGAGCTTTCTCAGTGTTTATTCCAAAACTTAAATTGGGTGAAAACTGATTTAAAAAAAAAAGGGGGGGGGGGAAGGCATGCCTCGTGCTCACGAGTTAGCAGGAGAGTGCTCCCTATTGCTGCAGCAGTCAGGAGGTCTGGGCTGCTGGGAGCTGGCTCTTTGCCTATCTAGCTCCCCCACTTCACAGCAGCTATGGGGACTCTGCAAGGGGGAAGCTGGGTCCTGGCTTACCCAAAATTCAGGTGAAAATTGGTAAATCCCCAATACTGATCTTCCCACCTCCACCAAAACCTGGGAACTTTTCAGAGAAAAATGGGTAAATACTAAAAATGCAGGGCCTCACAGATGAAGTGACTTGGCCCAAACCACACAAGTGTCTGTATCGAAACCAGGACTTCAAGGCAGGTCTTTAGCGGCCCCTCCTTCTTCCCTGGTTGGAGCAGTTTAACTTGTAATTTATACTGGAAAGTAGTTTAGTTTGACTGCCACCAAGATGCTAGGTTGCAACCAGCTTTCCATTATAAAAACACTGCCTGTTACTGGGTCGAATCTGCCCTGTTCCCCCCAGCCATCCCCCTACTCCCCACGCTGTGTGTAGATTGATGTTTGTTTCTGCAGGCTCATGCGTAGGATAGCATTAGAGCCTTTCTCTAGATGTAAATAGATGCTTTTTCCTTGCATAGCTATTCAGCATTTCAGCTGTCCCCCACCCCCACATGTACACAACTGTGAGGTTGGAATAATCAGCATATTTGGATGACACCTCCCAGGGGGAGGCCAGAGAAGTGAGCAGCATTGTGGTCAGGCTTTGAAGTGCGGGGAGGGGTTGAGTCTGGGCCAGGGCAACTAAAATTTAAAAAAGCCACTTCGTCTGATTTGTAATCAGTGCACTGTTGGGGAAAGCTCACTCTGTGCTTAAGGATGGATCATGTAGGAGTAACACAAGAGACCAATCCACCAAAGGGTTAACTCTACTCTGTTAGCCTGCTAGTATCATGAATAATAATGACAGATTTAAAGGGAATCTTTTGCATAAAAATGAGCTTTTTACTAACACTCATGCACCTGAGCCTAAAACATCCAATCCTCTCCTCACCCCGCCCCCTAGAGAGACCACAAGGGAATGACGTAATGTCTCAGATCAGCTGAAGCTGGGACTCGGGCTCAAGACCACCCTGCTCAGACTCCGCGTCCCGGAGAGATGACAGGATTCCCAGTCACAAATGCACAGTGGAGCTCTATAATCACAGTGGACATGCACTCACCTACACAAGCCCAGACCTCGGAGCCTGTGTCCTGCGAGGGACAGGCTGGGCTCTCCACTATACCGGTGCAGCATCTCAAAGGAGCTGCTCTGGATTTATACCTGTCCAGCAGTCCACGGAGCCCTCCCATTGCATTATTTCGCACAACACACACTCATGCAGGCTTCTCTTGGATAGAATGAACCCTGGAGCACCACTTAATACAGGCATGACCCACAAGTCCAGCAGCTTACTGTTAGTCCCACATTCTGGGCCAGTGCTGAAATATTGGTGCCAAAGGCTTTGGCAGTAACACACATTCAGCACCCTTCTTTGGAAGGCAGTGCTCTCTAGTGCAGTGGGGCCTGGGCGTTAAACTCCTGGGTTCCATTCTCATTTACCACGTCAGGCAAATCATGCCTCCTCAGTTTCCTCATCTGTAATGCAGATACAATATCCATTTTGTCCAGTTAGAAATTACTCAGATGGGACTCCCACCACTTCATATAAGTGTCTGAAGCATCTCACTATTAAAGTTTCCTTTGCTTAATTTCCACCTTTTCCTCCTCTTTATTCTACCTACTGGCCCATATTCCCAGGTAAAATGATGCAAGAGCACTGCAATCCAGGGTGTAACTGACAGCAAAGTTTGGCTCACTCCATCGGTTAGAGGTTTGAAGCCCCTTGTCACCCCTTTTGATTATGTGATGCTAATTGCTAACACACCGAATAACTTTATCGCCACATCCATTTATGGCTAGTCTCTCGCGTTCCTACTCTGCCATTACTTCCATTAAAACCAATAGGGATTTGGAATAATTGTGGTTCTACTCCCCCCATGTCTCTGATCTGGATACAAGGTAGAAGGGCTGCCCTGCCCCAGCACCAGCAGAGTTCACTGAGGCCTTTGGTGGCTGAAGTTGGAAGTGAACCACTAGCCATGGTCCAGCTGGCAGGATATTAAAGGGTCACACACACATCCACAGGCAAGTGCTTCAGACCTGCACTTGCATGACAGCTGGCCTTGGCTCGTTAGAATGTTGCCTCCTTGCCCAACACCTTCCTGTCTGCTCCCCTTCCACTCCTCCTGTTGCCACAGGTCTATGTGCTCTCCAGACCTTCTCTGCAGGTTAGCTCCTTTATCCGTTCCTGCCCCCGTTCTTTTACATCTGTCACCATCCACCCTCTCCTTTCTTAGCAGAGCACTAGAGAGCGTGGCTCTGTCTCAGCTCTCCAACCACCTCTCTGGTGGGCTGTTCTCACTCTGGCCAGAGCCTGGAAGCCACATTATAGTGAGTGAGGCTTCTCTGCTGCTCATGGAGCTTTCTCCTGCCTCGCTATCCTGGACCATAGGGAAGCCTTTGTCACCATCAAAGACTCCTCCTCCCAAGTCCCTATCAAGTGCTCTCTGGTCATGGATCTGCTCCTGCCTATCAAACTCTTCCACTGGTGGAGATCCCTTCTCTGCAGAGTCCCAGAAGGTTCGTTTCCTCCTCCTGCTCTCTACCACCTCAATCCTTTTTCTGTTTTTAACCTGAACCATTTCTACCCTGATGATACTTGGCGCTCCATCTCTTGACACTTTTAATGATTCCTCCCCATCACTCTTGACCAAGTAAACTTGTGGTTTCCTCCCAGCTTCCTTCAGCTAATTGTCTCAAGCAGATTGTTCTCTCTTGGGCAATCAGACCTCCCATGTGCCTTCCACGTAGGCATCATCCTAAACCACAAGCTTTCCATCTGCAAATCTGCCTGTCATCACCTCCCAGGCATTCCCTGCGTGTACAGTATGCCACCTCTCTTGAAGTCCCGAGCCAAGCTTTTATCTCCTCTTACAACCCCATTCTCTATGGCTTGAGGTAGCTGGGGAAAGTACACAGATGCATGATTATACCCTCTTATCCTCTGGTCTGCTGGCACCACGTTCATTTGTCCTGGAACTGGAAAATTGCCCTCCTTGTTTTTAACTCCTCCCTGGACTTGCCCTAGCTAACCCACAGACCTTCCCACTCCATGCTCAACAGGAACTTGCTTTTTTTTCCTGTCCCCACGCCCACCTCTGCATGCACTAGGTGCTTGTGGTGCAAGTGCCTTCTGCTCTGCAGCCATGGCCTTCTGGAACAGCTGCCTTCTGTCTCTATCCATCCAGCCTTCCTCCTGATTTAAAGTCTCTCTTCTCCCTTTCCTCTGTCTGACGTTTTATTTGAACTCTCTAGACTCAAACAACAGTTACCAAGTATTTTGGGGATCCTAGATACAGCCTACTCTAGAGCTGTCACCAGCAGGTGAAACTCCATTGATTTCAGGGGATCTGGACTGCTCACAGCAGCTCCACATTCAGCTGTGTGCTCCGTGAAGCTGTACTGTACTGCCCAGTGGCATACTGGGCAGAGATGGGGTTGGCTACCTTGCTCCTGACATATCCCAGAATCCTTTGCACTGGCTGCATTGACACGGGCTCCAACCAGCTCCCCCACACCAGACCCTTTCTTCTCTCACCTGCTGGTGGCTCTTGCAAACCTGCAGTAGAGTGCTAGGGTGAGCCCTGCACTCTTCTGGAGCCCTCGAGCCCTGGCACCCCATGTCTCTACCCCTGGACTGGAGCGTTGGGTGTGAATTCCTCTGATGGCACTGGGGCCCAGTCCTGTGAGGTTCAGAGCACTCAGAACTCCCACTGACTTGAGGGGGAGCGGCAGGAATCCTGCAGGCTCCTGCCCTCACGTCCTTAAACACGCAGGCAAACCCATTCTACCTGGCTGAACTTTCTTAACAACGATTGGTAGCCAGGGGATGCAGCCAAAGTCCAGCTCCCTCCCAGGGAGCCTAGGCCTGAGCAGATACTGTTGCCATGACAACCCCATCCTCTGACAGGGAGCCATCCGATCTCTCCTTGTGAGTGGCAGCCGCAGCTTGTGAGTGGTGGCTCCCTCCCCTGCAGCAAAGGCTCCCAATAAAACACCTCCCAAACTAGCCTCTAGGGCTGAAGGGGAAGCAGGGAGTGGAAGGATGTACATTCGCCTGCAGGGCCCACCAGGCAGTACATGATCCACACAGAGGGGGTGGAGCGGTGGGGGTCCTATTGAAGTCACTAGTGCCTGAGAGTGTGAGGGCGCGAGGATGGAATTGGTGCTTCTGCCATGTCCATCCCCTCTTTTCTCTGCTGATGCAGCCGCTCTCAGAGCTGCCCGAAGTGGGGGAAAAACAGCTCTCCTGGTGGTTTCATTCCTGCTTTAGTTTTCCCCTCTTTCCCAGGGGTACCTTGGAAAATAACAGGGAGATGTATTGAGAAGTGGGGGCAATCCAGAGTGATGGGGGGGTGTATGGGAGTGACCTCGTATCAGCATGCACAGAGGAACAAGAGGGCTGAGGGTCAGAAAGTGCTAGCAAGAGCTTTTCCAAAGCTGTTTGCTGCCTAGAATTAGTCATTGCATCATTTAGCTGAGAGGATGGCCCTTCCCTCTCCCCATTAGCTTGCTCCAGAGATCTCTCTCCAACCCCCTCAGGCACACCTCATTCTCACCAGAGAGACTTTAGGAGGATCTTTAACCTTTGCCACTAATCTAAATAGACAGTCAATAGACTGTGGGCACCTGCAGCCGAGCCCCAAGATCCCATCACAACTCCATCCACGCACTGAAAGCTTCCCCCCTGCCCTCCCTCCTGGGAATACAGCGGGACCTGCACCACAGTATGTTAGACTTCTAGAGTCAGCTCACCCCAAATAGAGTGGGAACATGGAATCTTGCCTCTCTGTGCATCAGTTCCCCCTACAGCCATCTCCCCATCAACCCCTTCATGTGTCCCACCCGCCGCTACCACAATATCAATGTTCAATAGCAATCATCTGGAAATATTCTTTTTTTAAAAAAAGCAAGGAATTGCCTTGGCCTGCTAAACCCAGGGTTGTGAGTTCAATCCTTGAGGGGGCTATTTAGGGATTTGGGGCAAAAGTTGGGGATTGGTCCTGCTTTGAGCAGGGGAGTTGGACTAGATGACCTCCTGAGGTCCCTTCCAACCCTGATATTCTAAATGAGAGGAGTAAGTCTGGTCTATTTCAGTCTGTTTTATAAGAAACTGGCCTTAGTCAGCCTGAAGACCTCCAATGTTACGCCTGCAATAAATAGATTAGTCTTGGACTTGTTCCCCCCCGGCCCCCGATTAGTGACGGTTCCAGCCAATATCTTACATCTGGGCTTTCCCCAAATCTTTACAATCCACATATGCAAATATGCAGGATAACAAAACTAAACAAGCCCAGCCAAGCAGCACCCGCTGTCCCCAAGACTGGATTTGGCCAGGGGCCAGGACAGCATTAGTGCTGATGGCCAGGTGCTAAACTAGCAGAAAAAAAGGGAACGTGTTGAATGAGCAGGAGACTTTTGCATTAGGGATGGGGGGATGTTTGTGAGCAGAGAGCACCCTGAGCTACCTTGCTGATTGGATGGAGAGATCCTCACCATTGCAGGGGCTCTGCCACGCTTTCCAGCCCTGTGCTGTGCACTTTTTATTCCCTAGCTATCCCTGGATGGCCTTGCCTACACTAGAGTGTGCTGCATTAGTCACCACTTAGTCCCCTTTGCACGCCTGTGGCACACTGCACATTCACATGCAGATGTGCTAGCAGTGCACCATTTGCATTAGACATGCTTGGAATAAGGCCGCGTGGTCCTCCAGTGTGCAGTGCCAGCACGGATGGGGATTGCTAGTGTGAGCATCATTGATGCATGCAGTCCTTCTCCCACAATGCACCTGTCGCTGCTTAAATTGCTTGTCTGGTCTGCCTTCTGCACAGGGGTCATGTGTGCCAGAAGCCATGTGCACAACCAGCCCTGTCCACACCATGGAATTATGCGCCATTATCCCAGCAATCAACTCCTTCAGCAGCAATCAGCTTGATTCCGCTTCAGTCACTAGTACGTCTCAGAGGAGGCCTTCCCATGAGCGTGCTGCCAGCTGGCCAGGAGCCGACAAGCAGGCGCTGGCAAGATGAGATCCAAGGCCAGCTGAATGCTGTCATAGGAACACTCTGGTGTGTAACCGGGCATCACCCAGAGCAGTTAGCAATGCCAAGAGATCAAGAGAGTTACGTCCAGCACAAGGACCAGGACAATAACAGAACATCTGGTGCAGGACAGAGAACATGTCTATTCCATAAGTAGCTGGACCAGGTGCGTGGCACTTGTCCTTCTATGCCACACAGTATGCTACAAGAGAGCATGGAGACAGCTCACAGCACAGTGGGGAGGAAGGAGGTGGTGAAACAGTCATGCCAGAAGAACTAGACAATACTAAAAGCTGCCACAGAGATTACCAGGATCTGCTCAGGGAGTCCAACACAGCAGCCATGCTGGCAGGAGGAAGAGAACCTTCTGCCCAAGCTATATGGGGGCTGATACAGCCTTCCATGTTCCTGGGAATGCTGCCATTACTGCTTGGAAGAAGGCGGGGGGGGAGTCCTCCTCCCTGCTTCCCTACCCCCCATCTCTGTGCAGCACAGCACCAAATGCCATCAGCCAGATGAGTGGGTTAGTTCCCCAGGGTTGGCATCCCCCTGCAGTAGTAGACCAGCTTCCAGCTGGGGTGAGAGTGCCCAGTTTGGCACCTGGCTGAGCCATGCCATTCAGCTGGACTAGAAGGGACAGAGAGAGGCTGAGAATCAGAGAATTTTATTGAAAAAGAATTACCTGGGGGCCCTATAGCCAAGACATTTACACTTCATTTTCTCTTTCCACCCTAGGCCAGACATGGCAATAAGAGACATGTTTCTCTTACCCACTTACAGTCCCATTTCTTTCTTTCTACCTAATGCACGAAAGACAGTCCTGGGCTTATTTGCTATGTACAACTAGTACAGGCCATGAAAGTTGGCTTACGCCACATATCCTCCTGCTGTCAGGCACAAGATACCATTTATCAGTCTAGCAGAGAGAATTAATCTTAGCCCTTATTTCCCCCTTACCCCCAGATCCTCGGCAGTGGTGTCTGAAAATGCAAATCAGTTGCAGGAGTAATGCATGTTTCCATCAAATCCCACAGAACTTTTTAGCCTCTTCATCAAGGGAGTGGTTCCTTTGATACAATCTATGTGAGTAACCCCAATTTCCTCATGAACTCAAGAATTGCCTGACAGTCCCTTGCTGGGACCCTCTGCACACGGATGCTGTCAACTCCATCATTTCTTTTTCTTTGTAGCACCTGCTACAGATGTGGGGCTGGAGGACGTAATCCATGGTGGAACAGCTAAGAAGCCCAAGGACCAGGAAAAGCAAGGAAAACCAATACTTGGGACACATAGAGGAATGTGAGAAGGGTCTTGGAGTGAATGATGGAAGGAGGTAAAAATGATGCCCGCTTTTAAGGCTGACTGGACAGGTCCAGGCAGATGTGGAATGAGAGGGGAAGGAGACCTGAGACCAGGCAATTCTAATGAGAGCTTTTCAAGGACTCAGGTATCACATTGAACCTAGTAACTGGCCCCGGCACCTGCTAGATATAGGTTAATAGTGCTCTTTGGAGCACCTCCTACTCTCCAGCTCCTTCATAGCCCTCACTCCAGTCACCTCTGCCAGTCACCTAAGAGGACTAGAATCCCCAGTTAGATGGGCAAGATGCACCTGTAAAATATTCAGTTACCATTGTTTGTGTAACTGTTACTCTGCTTTGCCATTGCAGCTGGCTTGAATTTTTGTTGGTGTATAATAAAGCTGAATCTGGGGAAAGTCTGTGTAATGAGCACAATCAATCATGCTGGTCTATAATACCAAAAACAACAACAGTTCACTCCTCCATTCTCTCTAGGAACGCAGCCATGCATCCCGAAAGAGCGCCCACTGGTACGGAACACACCAGCCTGTCTATTTAGTAACATAGGTCGCTGAACACATCACTCAAGTACACCACTCTCTGCACTGGCTCAGACTCCAGTTTAAGGTCGCTGTCCTGATATTCAAAGCCCTCTTTTGGAATTGCTCATAGCTACACAACAAGTCAGCTCTCTCCATGACCATGACCTCTCACAGCAGCTGCGTTCCATTGGAACAATGAGACATGAGCACGGGATGTGTGTGTGTGGCCGAGGGGGGGAGGGAGGGCTCTGAAATGTTAGGGGGAATAGCAGTTGTACTATGGAATAACAGTTAGTACAACTGCAGATAGTCATGATGCTGTAGGGCAAAGCTGAAGCCAAGACAGCACGGCTATGGTGGAGATGTTGCAGTGTTGGTACTTAGGTTGGGCGCTATGCTACTGGTTCAGTCTCTAGTGTAGACACAGCCAGGGCGTGCGTATGCACATCCATCTATCTAGATATTAGTTATCTCACTCCAAGGCTGCAGCTGCATCCCTTTGCTGAGCTGTCATTGGTCAGAAATGATGTCATTGCTTCCAGTGCTGGGTGGCGGTGCATTGCTATTGGTGGAGAGGCAGAGATGCTGTTGTCAGCTGGAAAGGCTCCAGTCATTCATGTGGAGTTCAGTGCATGTTCACTCTGTGGGCTTGGACAGATAGATGGAGATAAAGATCTGGCAGAGCCAGGTGAGCGCTTAGGCCTCACTTTTAACCCTGCATTGCTGGGACATAACACCACATCCCCTGCAGTGTCCCAGCAAGAGAGACCGTAGCTGGTTTAAACTCATGCAGTGCTGGGTCAGAGTGCCTAAAGCACCTTTCTTTAACCCATGCACTGATGAGCCAGAGTTGTATGTCCTGTGGACATTCCTTCCAGATTCCTCAGCAAAGCTCTGGAACAATCAGAAGAGAAGCTGTCCCCAGAAAATCCTGCCCAGGTTTTACGCCGAGACCAGTGCTTGCAGTGACAGGGCTTTTGGGATTTAGACTGGTCTCTGCCTACACTCATGCAGTGCAGACAGGATCACTGAAACTCAGAGGGCTATATTCCCAGGTCTGGAGAGTCCTCATGATTTAAGGAGCTCCAAGTTACCTGGGACATAAGCAGTGGACTTGTGATATGGTGCCTACCCCCACACAGCTGATGAAAGGACTAAAGTGGACCGGAGAGTCCACACAATTAACCCACCTGGTTGCACCTGGAGGGTTGGCCAGGCCTAATGAATGATGAAACCCAGCTGGGGAGGGACTAGGTGATGCTATAAAGAGAGGAAGTGTAGCATATAACAGAGGGGGTGAAGGGAGGAATTCTGCAACTACTCTTTTGGTAGTAGGGAGGGACTAGACCTATAAGAAAAAGCTCCTGGAGGATAAGAAGAAAGCCCTGGTAGGAATACATCCAGGGAGGTAGTATCAGGGAGTCTGTTGGAATGACCCTTCACTGCCTTCCTAGGGTCCCTGGACTGGAGCCTAGTGTGGAGGGTGGGCCTGCAGTCCACTGCCAGCCTCTGGTAAGGTGGTACAAAGCCCAAGAAAAGGGGTGTATCACCGACTGGGCTCTGACTCGGGTGGCAGACCAGGCAGAGGGATTGGACACTTGTTTGTTACCCTATTACCCTGGAAGGGGTGAGACTACATGTAACTCAGCGGGAGGGCTGAACCCTGAGAATCAGACCACGACAGGACCAGACTGGCTGTTAACAGGGGCTGCTACAGGAGAAGCTACTGCTACCCTGTGCCCAGCCAGGAGGGGGTGTGCCAGTGGTAAGTCATCCCTTCCACAAAGGGACTGATTTTTTTTAAACCCATACTGTACTAGATTACTCTCCTCTGACTTTCCAGTCAAATGCAGCTGGACTCTTACAATGCTCTGTTCAACTCCTGTCATTTGTCAGACACCTGGTGTATGCTGGGTGTGATAGGAAACAGATACTGAAGGGACCTGCTTCTCCATTGCTTGCTACTGCCTCAGCACCAACACAGGTAGCATTTCATATCTGCTCTGCACAAGTGTAAGTGGTGACACCAGATGTAAGGTGGTAAGAACCAGGCCCTTGCTCCTTGACCCCAAGCATCCTTTAGCTGAAGTCAGGCCCAGCCAATGCAGTAGCATAGCCCAAGCAACTGAACTTCAAACCACAGAGGTTTTTTGGTGTAAGTCTCTAGCTGATGTTGGGTGGGTTCTCGCCAAAAGGCTTTCTGGAAGTAGTATTTTTTTTTAAGGAGGGATTTATATGCACCCTTGCACATAGTGAGCTGCAGGGGAGAGGGTGCCCCCAAGGGCCAATGGTGGTAGTAGAGCACTGGTAGAAGCATCATCTGTGTCTGATTTGGGTGTCTTAGGTTGTGGATTGTATCTGCTCACCCGCCAACCTCAGCACAGCACATTGACAACACTGCTGTAACTACAGGTCAACTTTGCTCTTCCTATGTCGCTGTCTATCCATGGTCTCCTGGTCAGACAGGTGTAAAGGTCCCGGTTGGGTTGGGCAGCAAGTCCTTCAGAAAGGAAGTGACAAAAGCAGGGGGCCAAAGAGGCTTTTCTTATGAGGCTGAGACTCCATGTTGCTTTTTTGGGCTGCGTGAAAAATATTCACTGCAAAAGCCTAGAAACTGGGGGTTCTGTGCTCAGTTTAGATTGTATTCGGCTAATCCAGTTTGGTGAAAGCTTGGGGGAGGGGGGAGGATGGCAGAAGGGAAAGGTTGCTTGAAAACAGGACCAAGTGTGGAGTATTCCTCAGTAGTGTTTGGAGTCCAGCTGAGGTCAGGGCCCTGTTTGTGCTAGGTGCTGTACATGCACCTAGTGTGAGACTGCCCCTGCTCCAGAGAGTTCACAATCCAGTCTAACTAGACAAGGCAAAGGGGAGAAAGGAGGGATGATTATTCCAATCTTACAGCTGTTGTCAACCCACAATGAAAAACTGCAAAACTGCCAAAAACCTGGACCCATGCTATTGGCAAAGGGATTTTGGTTTCTGAGTCCCAACCAGACGGATTCAGTTTTCATTAAATTGTGTTTAAAAAGCCCCTGTCAGACAAAAGGGAGCATCTCTTCCCCCGGCAGTCTCCTTCCAGGCTCTCTCAGGGCTCTGGAGCCCTCCACCACCAACCCCGCTGCCAGTGCAGGTACCCAGCAAGTGGCATACGCATGTATTAGGACCTGGCTACTTTCCCTGCTGCATCTCTGTGGCAGGCAGCTGCTGCTGAGCCTGCAAAGCAGACTGGCTGTGTCTGAAAGCAGGGGGAATCCTCACTGCTCCCCCAGCCAGGGTGTGGGCAGCACATACAAGGCAGCAATTGCAGTAGGAGAGGGGGGCTAGATTTAGCTCCCAGTCTCCAGTCTGACTTTGTTGTGCCAGGTGAGCTTTTGCAGCCCCCTCTGCCCTTCTCGATTGCTCCTCAGGGCTCTGCAGAGCAAGCAGTTGCAACGGGGTTAGCACTAGCTTGACTCAGTCACTCCCCAGAGCCAAGTGTGGCCAACAAGGGCTGAAGCCGTGGGCAGATCTGGGGCCGGGGGCATCTCCAGTGGGGAACCAACCTAGCTGGCACTCTGCTGCTGACACAGGCTGTGGAGGAGGGGGCAGAGTTGGCCATCAAGCCCAAAGAGCTATGCTCCCCAAAGCAGCAGCCTAGCAAGGTTCAGCCAGGCAGTGGGGGGTAACTCTGACCCACTTTCCCTCACCTTGCAGCAGACAGCAGCTCAGTGCCCCCCTCCCCATATCCCTGCTTGCACATGCATCTTCTTCCCCTGCTGCCAAGTCCAGCCCTGGAGGCTGCCTCTGCCCCCCGTCTTGAGTCATAGGATGCTCCCTACCACCTTTGCCCCCCAGAGACCCAGCCAAACATGGAGGTGATTTGCCTCCCAAACCCTGAGTCAAAGTGCTCCCTGCACACCTGTGCTACCTTTCCTGCTCAGTGAGTCAGAGCTGGGGAGGGGGACCCCCCCACTCCAGGAGCAGTCCCCAGTCTAGAGCAGCTGGTGGAATTGACCTCTGCCCCCCGGCATGCTGGGGTCTGCACCAGGGTCTCCACCACCATCCCCCCGACCCCAAGAGTGAGTGCCCAGCCCCTCACCTGCACTTGCATGAAGGATCCCCGGTAGAAGCAGCAGGCGGCCGCCGACAGGGCGCTCCAGAGGCTGCAGCGCTCGGTCATGGCGCCTCCCCGGGGCCCGGCGCTGCAGCCAGGACCGGCCCCCTCGCTGCACCTGCCGCTCCCGGCTCCCTCCTGCAGCCGCCGCGGCCGGGCTTCAATTTCAGCCGCTTCCCGGATTACCTCATCCCTTGTCAGGCTGGGGGCGGGCTCGGGCTAGGCCCCGCCCCCGGCCCGCCCCGGAGCCCGCGGGGAGCGTGGCACGGCGGGGCCCCGGCCCTGCTAACCCCAGCTGGGAATCCCCGCCCGCCCCACGGGGCGCCTGGCCCCCCCTGGAGCCTGCCGGCCCCCCCACCACAGGGATGGCACGGTGCCCCATGGGGGGGGGTGGCAGGCAGGCTCCAGGGGTGGCAGGGTGCCCCATGGGGGGCAGGCTTCAGGGGTGGTGGGTGCCCTGCCACCCCCAGAGCCTGCCAGCCCCCCCGCTATTTTGACAGCCTGCCAGCACATCCCTGCTTCCAGGCGTCTTCCCACCGGGCTAGCCCACCCAGATCTCCTAGCCAAACACATTGCAGGGCATCTTTGACTCTCCACAGGGCACCTCATCCTGATCTGCCAGCCCCATTGTTACAGCCAGGAGGCCCAGCTGCCCCATGCAGGATATTCTCCCACACTGGCTGTACTAACAAGCCTCCAAGAAGCGGGTGGTTCACAGGGGACAAGCTCTGAGAAGGCAGCTAGCTTTAATTGGCACCAGCTCTGTTTTCTCACATTTACACTCTCTAATCAAAGGAGTAACTAAACCCTGGGGGAAGGAAGGGGACTCGGGTTCACACCTTGTTTAACTCTCCCCAGCCCAAGCACCCCCTCATCCAGGCCCATTCACGGTTCCCTGCATTCCAAAGGCCCCGCCCAGCACAATCCTCTTCAATTCAACAAACTCACTGGGGGGTCAAGGGAGATGCCTGCGACCAAAGTTAAACTGTACCAGCCGATCTCTGCCCACAGCGATAATGGGCCTGTGTGCTGGGGGCCAAGTTCATCCCAGGTGTCATGCCAGTGGCTTCCATGGAGTAACATCAGGAATGCTTTTGGCCTCCAGGGTCCATTTGGTACCATTGTTTTTTCTCCCCTAGCCCCATAGGCCAGGCCTAGCCCTGCACTTTCTTTTGGTTCTTTCCAAACTAGGCTGATGTTTGTTTGTTTTTTCCCTTCACTCTTTACTGGGAGCTTTCTTAGCTTTGTCCGTAGAAAAGTGGCCCTGGCCCTGGCCCTGGCCCTGGCTGTCCCAGCCAGCAGGAAGCTACCACTCTGCACAGCTGCCATCAGTGTCAGCTGCCCTGTATTGAGTCCTGCTTGGTTATCCAAGGGAAATCGAATCTTAGGCTGCAAGACCGCTCGCAAGGGATGGGAGGAATTCTCTGCCCATCCTGTAACCCAGCAGGTGGGGCATCCTAAGAGGTTCTCCACTTTCTCCTGAGTGATTATGTTTTGGCCGCTGCCAGTATTAGACTAGGTGGACCAGAGGAGGATTAGAGGCCCAGATTGATCAAAACTTTGGGGGTGAAACAAGGCAGGTGTGTGGAAGGGGATGGGGGAGAAGGATGAGCCTGCAAGCTACTTACGAACATCTGAAGCTCCAAATACTGCAGGGAGATATAGTAATACTCACCCATGCAATTGCCAACCATGCCCCCATCCCCAAAGTCCCAGGAAGCATATGCACCTGGGCAACCGTGGTGCAGAAGTGCTTGGTATTTAACAGTAGGTGTTAATTGCTGCCTTGAAGGAGCTAGGTAACTGCTACCACACGCTGCAGTTAACATATGAACAGTACATTTTCTGATGTAATTAATTCAAACAAGTCCCTCGCATCCTGAGGAAAAGACAAAGCAAATGCTCCTGAAGAGACACTTTTCCAGAGTGGCAGCTCCACATAGAACCATGCATGGGAAGATCAGAAAGGAAACACAAATACAATATGGGACCTGTGGCTGACTCGGTCAGAGGGCTTTGTTCTGTGACATTTCAAGGGGCAGTGCTTTTATCCCCATGGTGCCACTTCCTCTCTGGGACTCCTGTAAGGTAGGGAAGCTTTATCATCCCATCTCTCAAAGAGAAACTGAGGCACAGAGGCTCAGTGACTTGCCTGAGGTAAGACAGGAAGTCCATGGCGGAGCAGGGAATTAAAACTGGGTCTTCTGCATCCCAGGCCAGTGCCCTACCCACCAGGGCTTCCTCCCCAGCATGGGACATGAAATGTGCACCTTTCATGTAAGAGGTAACTGGGGCAGGAAGTGCAGCACAGGGCAGAATCCTGGAATCCTAGGGGCTATGAGTGAATGGTTGGCCATGGTGATCCAGGTCTCAGCGGACTGGAGTACAGGGCACAATGCCATGTGCTTGTGAAAATGCCATTGATGGTGGAGTGCTGTGTGTGTGTGTGTGTGTGTGTGTGTGTGTGTGTGTGTGTGTGTGTGTGTGAAATTTGCCACGTGAACCTGGAATTTAATTCCCTTCTTGCCTTTGTTTGATAATGGAGATAGTGACACACACGCATTCCCATAGGCATCTCCAGCCCTTCACTGCTGGAAGGGGAGAGCACAGGCTCCTCTTTCATCCTGAATGAGATCGAGGGACAGAACAGATGGTGGTTTACAGGGAGCCGCTGAACTGAAAGAATCTGATTGTGGTTCGTCTTCCTGAAAAGCCTGTTCCTTCTTGAAGGATTTTGTTGCTTTCCTTAGATAGAGCTGGAGCTTTGGCAGGACTCGGCTCCTCTCTGGGGAAGCAGCACTGGTTGATACAGCACTGAGCTCCTATGCTGATGAGTACATAGCCTATGTACCCAATCTCCCAACTCTTATCTGCCTACCTTTCTAGGGCCAGACCTGATCTGTGCCACAATGCAGCTCTCTGAAGAGCCTGGGATTGCATACAGAGTGAAATCAGATTGCATACAGAGTGAAATTTGGATTGTGTCCTGCAATTCTGGCCTTTATCACTCACTCTTTTCACAATAGCAGCCATTCCCCACAGCCTTGGGGGGGGCCTGTCTCTTCCCCAGGATGGGAAGGGGAGTAGTCAAGGCTCAAACTGGGCCAGATCAGGATGGTAGCACTTTGCATGTATGTTAGTGACTACACAGGGTGTAAGCAAAGGAGATTTGGGCCCAGCCTGTCCAATGAGATGCCAGCCACCCTGTGTTCCACTGATCCCCTGCTGTTCGGCATTTACACTAGCTCAGGTGGTGTGTGGTTTTCTACTTCACTGTGTCATCTCTACGCTGCCGCACACAGGAGTGCATCAGCCACAGCACAGCAGCTGCTCCTACATCAGAACGAAACTGTGAATGAAAGCAAACAGGGCCAGCAAATAGCACTCCACTCCCTTGGGGACGCTGGCACACTCACTTTTGTTTGCTCACGGCTCCTCAAGGGATGCTGCCCAGCCTGTCTGCTCTTTCACTTCAGCAACTTGGACTCTAAATAGATTCACTAAGCAGACCTGGGTTCTGGGCTGCAGTCTACGTGCTACACCCTTGCTCTGCTTGGCTGCAGGGGGGACCTGTTGGGGCTTCATTTCCCAGTCCAGATGCTCTTCATGGTGCTGGTGAATGGCTGTGAGAACAGCTCTGGTGGTAGCAGGAGCAAAACCACCAGGGGTTAAGAGCTGATGAAAAGTCATCCCTAGCCAGGTCTTGTAGTCCATGAGTGTCAAGCTTGGCCAATTCTCTTAGGAACTCTAGACCTTACTAGCACTGAACTGTGTGTAAGCAGGGAGGTGTGCATGCTCTTCTTCTTTGCTTGGTTGCTGCAGAACAGCTGGGCTGGTTCATTCTATTTCCTTATCACTTTACTTGCACCACATACAGAAATGAGTCCCTGGCTGAGAATCGGGGTTGTACCAATGCAGATTCCCAACAGGCCAGCGCTGCTCCCCTGTTCCCAATCAACCTCTTTCTGAGAGAGGCTGGAACTGGGAGCTGTCCCACAACTACTGCAGCGCCACCATTCCCTACAGTGACTCCTGCTGGGGACCCAGATTAGCTGTGGGCTCTCCCACAGCCAGTCCTAGTGCACATTGCTTGCAGTGACCCCTGCAGGGAGAAGCTGGGACTGAAGGATCTGATCTGGTCAGAGGAGGCGGGGCAGTGATGATGGGGAAACAGGAGAGCAAGCAAAAGGTGGTCAGTGCGCCGGGGTTCCATGGAGCCCTCGCTGGAGGCAGACCAATGTCCCTCACTGGTGGAGAAGACACGGCTGTGCAGTTAGGTTTATTACAGTCATTTGGACTGGCAACGCCTTTAACCTCTAACAGCTAGGAAGGGGAATCTCCCTGTAGAAAGGAATCCCCCTCTGCCTGGAACTGATGCTGCTCTCTTGCTTGAATGAGAGAACACCAGTTGTCGCAGCTGGTAACACTCCAGCCAGGAGCATGCATTATACTTGGATATGGGCAGCACGAGCTCCTGAAAGGGGCAAAGCACTTGCTGACATCAGAGGGGTGCTGACTCCCAGGAGTGGGGGGAAGAGTATCGCAGGCAGAAAGGACTAATGGCACCAGCAAATGATTCCCACCTGGGGACAGTGGAATTCCCACTGTGGAACTCAAGGCTGCTGGGTGCCTGGCTGAGGATCAGGCTGTCTGGGCGTGCAACTGGCTTTCATCTAACTGAGAAGGTTCTGGGCACAGGGAGCTTGTCTTATTTGCCTGTAAAGCACCATATACACCTGGGCCACTGTATGAATAACCACATCAGACAGGTCTCTTTGGTTAAGTGCATATAGGTGGCAGATGTGAGGGAAAGTCACCCCTGTGTGAGGCCCAGCACAAAGATTTTGCATCACTTTAGTCCCACTTAAGACCTCAAGCTCGGGTTTAAATGGGGGTGTAGGCCTCAACCTGGCCCTCTGTCGTGGGTGAACACACCCTGGTGAGGATGTAAGGTGCACAGTGGCAAGTTACCAGTCTGTGCATGTAAATCTCCACAATGGCTCTGTCTGTGTGTAGCTGACTCCACTAGTTCCTATCACCACAGCTGTTAGGAGATGTCCATGCATGGAGCTGGGGGTGACATACCCACGCTGGCTCTCTGTGACCTCGCACGCTAACCATTCAAAGCAAATCGTGGTCAGCCCAGTGCCAGACAAAATACAAACCAGCCCCGTTCAACACCACACCAAAAACAACTGACCCAAATGGTGACCAAGGTCCATCTGGACAGGAACCCTGGCAGCTGGGGGTTCTGTTGGCTCACCAAGCTGAAGGCCTTCCATGGCTTATACCCATCTCTTTCTCTTTGAGTTCATAATTTATAAAATGCTCCCATCGCTAAGGCTCTGGGTGCACGAACAAATAGAACAAGAACAACAATATTCAACGTCGGCTAAAGCGAATCCCTTCATTGCCTCCTCCTCCCCCACCGCCCTTCCATCATCCCCACACTCAGGACAATGCCTGTGTGAACAGAGGAGCCTCACCCTGATGCTGAACAAACATGGACACTAACATGAGCAGCCAATTCTAGAGCCAAGGACTTCCTGCTTCTGGCCGTGTAGATGTCTAACCTGGGGGCTGTTAGTGGTCTCGATTGCCCTAATGGTATGCAGCCACCCTGCCCTTCCCACATTTCTAGCTGGGAGTGGGGTCTCATATGGAGAAAGTCAAGAACAACTACCTTCAAAAACTGTTCAGTGCTAGTGAAAGGTTCTGGACTGATGGTCCTATAACCTGGAGTCTTCCCCTTAGTGATGAACAATGGCATTGCTACCGTCCCCCCTCACTGCCTCTGCCTGAATAGAGGGACCACCTCTAAGAACAGGCGCGTAGCTCAGACTCCATCATCTCGGCCTTGCCACCTCGTGCCGCGGTCAAGATTTTCAAGAGCAGCTCCTGACTTTGGAGGGGTGGGCAGTTGGGTGCCAAGGGGCCTGATTCTCGGAGAGGCTCCACTACGGTGTCTCCAGCTGGGCACCCAAAATCACTAGCCAGTTTGGAACTCTGGGCCTGTGGCTGGAAACACTGACCCACTGGAAACCAGCCTGAGACATCAGCTCATATAACATAGGCCATCAAACAGACAGTGGCGGGGGGCAACTTCATTCACTACTGAGCTGGGTTGGATTTGAACTGCTGGTGTAGAGGTGAAACTCTCTGTCCCATGGAAAAACTCTGCATCCCCTGAGCCAGGCATTTCCACCCCTGCCTCTTCGAATAACTCCACAGGAAGTCTACTGAAAGAGGCTCGCTCTTCCGTAAAGCCAGCCATCTCCTGAGTGAATTCCTGGCACTACACAAAGAGCCCTCAGGAATGTGACTAGTTTGCTGGAGGATAAGCAGGGTCTTTGCAGAGGATTTGGAGAGATTTGCACCAACTTTCATGTGACAGCTCCAGAGTGGCTAAATGCTGCTTTTTCCCTATTAAGGCTGAATGAGGAGATGGCACCTGCCACAGCCCACACTGGCTGTGTCCCCGAGAGAGCGGACACCCCTCCCATTGCCCAGAGCATGAAACGAAGGCAGCTTCCACTCTGAGGGCTGCTTGTGAGGAAGGAGGGGATGCCCTCCACTGTCTCCCTTTGATGCACCCACCTACCAACCTCAAAGGCCTCATGTGGCAGCAAGGTTAATCCTTACATCAGAGATTGGTCTGAACCAAAGCCTTGGATCCAGGCCTGGGGTGCATTTGAGGGTATGTTTACACTGTAACCAGAGGGGTGATTGCAGACCTACCTGAGCTAGCTTTAATCTAGCTAGGGTGGGTACCCACCATAGTGAAGCTGGAGCAGTATGGGCTTGAGCATAGCCCATACAAGCCAACCTGGGCCCCTAGATACCTATTCAGGCAGCTAGTCCACGCTAAACGCTGCTGCGGCTTCACTGCTGCTGGTACCTGAGTGAGCTTGGGTACGTCTACACATGCTGCAATCGTGCTGCCCAGCCCTACTCCATCTCTGAATGGGCTGAACGTGGGTTGGGAACAGGGGTGACCTGCAGTCTGGATTCACGTGCAATGGCTCAGGCTCACCTCTATCCATGAAAAGGCTTGCTGGCAGCTGCAGGGTGCTTATCAGGCTCCAAAAGGGAGTAGCAGGAAGCTCCCACTAGGGAAACTCAGCCCTATGTAGATGAGGAGGATGGAGCAGCATAAATAGCAAATGAGGTTCCCAAGCCCTGCATGCAATGAGACAGCATCCACAGGCTGATACCTCAGCATCTCTCTCTCTGATATTAATGCACCTACTGGAGCAAATGAAACAGGAGAAACAACCAACTTCCTGCAGCTCTGATGGATTTTGACAGAACGTAAAGATGCTCCACTCTAGGGGCTCTTGAGAGCAGGCTGTGCGCTCCGCCCTGCTGCTGGATCTGAAACGCAGATGCAGCTGATTTTTAAAGGAGAAGCAAGGCTTATAAGCATCCACACTCGCACGGTCAGGACAGCCATGAAAAGACACAGTAGAAAGGGGAGGGTTTCTTACCTTGACATATTCACTGCAGGATTCCGGGCCATCGGCGGGACTAGAAGAAACCAAAAGGAGTTAATGACTTTCTGAGAGTGACAGCAGTCAAACATGGTCAGTATGCCCCCAGGCAAGTCCTTTGGTCATCCAGTGACAGACCATCTTGGGGCTGGCCTCAGGGCTTAAGGTGAGCCTACGACATTTTTCGACTCATCCCCAGTCGGGCCACTTCCTCGGCAATGCTCCAGCAGCAGCTATCCGTCTAAGCAGCCTAAAACATGGTTACAGGGTAATCCCAGCTGGGACTTCCCTAGAGGATGGCTACTTATAGAAGGCAAACAGAGGGAGGGTTCATTATATGGTACATGCTATAGACTGTTGGGGCTGTAAGGACAACAGAAAGTCCTAACAGTTGCACTATAGGGACTGTACACATGTGTATTCCCTCTGTTCCCTGTAACACTGAAGACCAACAGAGCTGTTCCTGCCAGAGGCCATGTACTGCCTGAAGGAGGAGGGGGAAGCCCTGGGTCACTCAAGGCTATAGGGCTTTTCCCAGCTGGGGGAATTACTTGATGTGGGCAGGCACCAGAAGTCCTTGTTAAACGGCTAAGAGAACCAACTTGTTTTTCATGTGAAGTTTCTAGAGCCCTGGAATCCCCTCCCCTTGTCCCATCCCTGAGCTCCTGGCGTGGGGCTTAGCGTCCCTAATGCAACTGGAGAAGAATGAGGTCTTTCTTGCAGGATCTCCCCTCAAATCGGCTTGGGCAGCGTGAGCCAGGCCAGGCTTCATATGTTGTCTGGGCTCAGTGGGGTCTCTGGAGTTCATGGCAGTTGAGCCAGAACCTTGGGGAGGTGCTGCTAGTGGGTGGAATCCTTCCAGACCCATAAGGGCTGAGACTGAGGGGGAGAGGAGCAGGCAGACCAGGTGTGGGGGCTCTCTGTGTTTACTGGGGGGATGCTCCCCCCTCCTTACGAGGAGGGGGATGCTCATTCCTGATTTTCCCGTTATTCAGGCCTGGATTTCCATCCTGTTCTGGGAACAGGGAGTCACTGGGACACATGGACTCACACCAGTGTTTCCTGTGCACCTTCCTGCCCTGCTTGGGCCCCAGCTGCTTCCAGCCGGAGCACAGGGGAGCTCTGAAGGGCGGAAAGGGGTGGGACGGCAGCCCCAGAATAACTTGCAGGATCAGGGGTCACGAGCCAGACAGACATTGGTGCCTCCACCCACCCTAGGAAGGTTGGTCAGGAAAAGGCCTCCCTCCCTCTTTCTACACTGTGCCCTGCAAGGATTCAGCCCCGCAAGCCAATTTGCTTTCTCAGCTACAGCCTCCTGTTTATGTTTGGCCTGATGGGACTGCTGACAGGAGAGGGGCGAAGAGATGGGTATTCACAGGCTCTGTGATGAGCATACAGCAAGGGCTAGATCCTGCTCCCCTTGACATCAGTGAGCAGGAGCAGGCTCTGTGCTGGCTAGAGTGATGGGAGGGAAGGAGTATCCTATCTGTAACTGGACCCTTGACCAAAGAGTCACCCTGGGAGGGAGTATTAGTCAGTGAGCAGGATGGGAACTGAGCCCTGCTGGCTAACACCCCATAATTAACACTTCTTTACTTGCCCCCCTGTCATCCTGTGGAACTTAAACATTCACTGAAGTTCCTTGCCCTTATGGCTGCAAAAAGAAACCGTTCTGGCTGTGACTCAGTGGACTTCTGTCTGGGTAATGCTGCAATCAGAGGAAAGCACCAGCCCCTCCAACATGAGGAAGTTACCCCATTGAATCTTAAACCTCCACACCCAAAACCTCCACATTGGTAACTATGTAACCACAGCATCTGGGAATCTGTCATTCTCCCGTAACGGATGTTTACATCACCCCCTACTAAAGTGCTTCCACCGTTGGAGTGTACCGCTGCTGCTTAACAGCTCATGGCAACAGCCTACAAGGTGAGGCTAAGTGGAGCAGAATGCTGTATCCAATTGAAACTGCAGGGGTAGTTTAGGGGCATGGAATATGATGACCTGAATGGGAATTCGGCCAGGTCATTGGAGTTAGCACCCCAATTCTTACCAGCAGCAGGGGCTTATCACTGTAAAAAAAAGAACTTCAGTTTAGTTTATTACCCAAAAGATGGCACTTCCAGCAACCCCTAACATCGTGCTGGAGCACTGGGTAGGTAACAAAGAACACCCCCAACCCCACACTTCTGGGGGTCTCTTTAGAGGTCTCCCATCCAAGTCCTGAGCTATTGCAACTGGCCTTAGCTTGTCAGAACTGACAGGGTCACAGCACAAGGTAACACAGCTGCAAGGCATGGGACATGCCATATAAACTCTCTGGCTTGGCCTACGCTTAAAACTTTTATCAGTGTAGCTATGGTGGCTGGGGCATGAAAACGCACACTCCTGACCAATGTAGCTATGCTGACAGACACGTGCTTCTGTGGATGTAGCTAACGGTGTTCCTATACCCGCAGAAAAACTCCTCCTGCATCTATAGGAGCACAACCATAGCCTGGGACTCACTGCTGCTTCCAGTTTAATTTTCCTCTGCAAATCACTGTCAGGTGCCAACTAGCGATCAATTGGGAAACAGCCGTTTATTAAGAATCCCAGCTTGTCAAGTGCAGCAGCCTGACAGATCTGAAGTGTGTGGCTGGGAGTTACCTTGGAAGGTGGGTATATGGCCCCCAGGGCATACTGATGCTGCTCTACCACTGTCAGTGGTTCTGACAGACAGACTTGGTTTTAGCTGCCCAAGTGGCAGGTGCAAGACATGGCAGGATCAGTTATCAGAGGTTTAAGGGAGGAGAACAACTAGTTAAGGGCACAGTCTGTGCATGACCCTTGCATCTTGACATGATCCATGCATGGTCTTTGCCTGTATGGGGCCATACTGCTGTTAGTCTGTAAACTGCAGCTCCAGATCCCCTCCCACCTCCAGCAAACCAAGGAGTGATCTGAAAGGCCAGAGCGTTTAATCCCAATCAGACTCACTGAGCCAGGCACAGGGGGGGCAGGCATTTTAATCTTTAAAAAAGAAATGGTGATGCTCTTTGCACCATGGCTGCAGGAGAAGTCAGCTCCCCCTCTTCCTGCAGTCGGGACCAGTAACGGGGAGAAGCACTGGGGCATTCCATATTAAAACCTAGCGGTTTAATTTTTAAAGAGTAGCATCTTCTGAGTGTCAGAACAATAACTCGACCTGGAAAAATCATGGGTGACGTCCTGCATTCGGCATCCACAGTGCCAGAACCTCCCTCTGGGACACCGGGTTCCTTAGATTTATGTGCGGACAGAAAGCAAACCCAGACACGCATGCCGTAGAGACCCACCCCTGCAATCGGCTGGGAAGTGCCCATTGTAGAAGCTGGCTTTCCAAGCAGAGAGCAAGGGGCCAGTTCTAGCCCCTGCCCCTCTGTGCTGCTTGGAAGGTGTACAAGGGGTTGTACAGGAGCTGCAAGGGCTGGGAAGAATTCTATGGGTGCAAGAGCAGCCCAGGGCCCTACACTGTCTCCCCACACATGGCCCAGCAGAGCAGGAGTGTGCACCTGGCATGGAACGTTGCAGGGTTCCAGGCTGCGATGCTGCCCGCAGGAGCCTGCCATAAGTAAGAGCAGCCCCAGAGCCTGGCATTTTAGCTCCTGCAGCAGCCTAGAATCTAGAGCAGGGGCGGGCAAAGTTTTTGGCCCGAGGGCCACATCTGGGTATGGGAATTGTATGGCGGGCCATGAATGCGCACAAAATTGGGGGTTGGAGGGCTCCAACTGTGGGTGTGGGCTCTAGGGTGGGGCTGGGGATGAAGGGTTGGGGTACAGGAGGGTGCACTGGGCTGGGACTGAAGTGTTCAAAGGGTGGGAGGGGGATCATGGCTGGGGCATGGGAGAGGTTCAGGGGGGGCAGGCTCCGGTTGCGCTTACCTTAAGCTGCTCCCAGAAACAGCAGCATGTCCCCCCTCCAGCTCCTATGAGGAGGTGTAGCCAGGCGGCTTTGTGCACTGCCCTGTCCGCAGGTGCTGCACCTGCAGCTCCCATTGGCTGCGATTCCTGGCCAATGGGAGCTGCAGGGGCAGCACTTAGGCAGGGGCAGCATGCAGAGGCCCCTGGCTGCCCCATGTTTAGGAGCCGGAAGGGGGGACATGCCCCTGCTTACAGGAACCATGTGGAGTGGGGCAAGAACCTGACTCTGCTCCCCGGCTGGAGTGCCAGAGCAGGGCAAGCCCCAGACCCCGCTTCCAGTCTGGAGGGCCGGATGTGGCCCCGGGTTGTAGTTTGCCCATCACTGATCTAGAGGGTGCTTAAAGCTATCTTCCCCCACCCTTCCCCCCCGGGCTGTTTTTCCACAGGCTGAGAAATGCTTCCTCCTCTTACACCACTACAAACCGCATATGTAGTGGGGCCGTCCTGATCCAGCAAAGCACGTGATTAACTTTAAGCATGTGAGTAATCCCAGTGAAATCAGTCACAAGCTTAAATTCAAGCAAGCCCCTAAGCGCCTTCCAGTCTCAGGAGCGGTATCCTCACAGGCCAGTGGCAAACGGAGCCTGTCATAGCAGACAAACTGCCCATCTCCTGGAGCTGAGAGTGGGAGGAGAATGAGCAGGATTTTTGCTATTCAGCTCTCACGCACACCCGTACCAAGGGGGAATCCTTAAAATCAATGGAGTCTCATGGGGGAGGGGGGGTGTCAGGCCCCATATGTTACATTGCTTTATAAACTTTTAATGGTGTAAATGCTTGAGTGTTCCATTTTCCACGTGCTGTAGGAGCATTGGTGGCGTGTGGAGTGACAGCAGGGATTTGCTGGGACTTTGTTGTCTATGCTGCACCTTTCGTTTTGCAGGGAGTCTGCCTCTCTGCAGTGGCTATTTTGTGAGACGGAGATGACGCAGACTGTTAGAGACAAGACACGCATGTTGCACTGTCTCAGGGAGACTTTAGTTTTGTGGGTTTTTTTTCCCCCACAGTTTTTTCCTGTACTTTAGTTTTGTGATTTTCCCTAATCCCTTTAGGCTAAAAGCAAAGGTTTGTTCTTTGTATGTGGGAAACATAATATCCGGTCTCCTATATGCTACTCCAACACTACTACCTCTAATTAATAAGCTAATCCGAGCCCCTGACCCCAATGGGAGGTAGATGATTATTACCCTCTTTTACAGATGGGGGAAATGAGTCTTAGAAGTGAAATGACTTGCCCAAAGCCACAGAGAGTTGGGGGCAGAGCCTGTATTAGCCTGCTGGAGTTCCTGGCTCCCCGACCTATGCTCATTCCACTAGACCACACTGCCTTGCAGAAGTTGTGGCATATACTTAAGGCCAGGTACCTGCTATTCTGTACTGCAGCTGTTAGGAGACAATGGATGTTCTGCCAGGAATCTCTGCAGCCTGTGAGAGCCAGGCATGGCATCTATGTTATGTGCCAGGGACCATTGCAAGGGGCCTGGCATGGAATCTAATTACGCCTCATCCATATGTTTATCTCCTGGCTCTAGATGACCACAAAGACTGAATTTCATTCATGTTAAACATTAGGCTGAATATCAGCAACAAGGGAGAGGGAGATCTACTGAGAGGGAGATCTACTGGACTGGGGACCCATCTCCCAGGGGGCATGAAGGAAGCCCTGGTGCTTGGAACAGAGCTAGATTGTACAAAACATGAGTTGGTGCTCAATAGGATCCCATACTGCACTGACCCCTGGGACACAGGATCTCCCTGACAGGCCTGTTTCAAAGCCCATGCCCGTGATTGAGCGAGGGTTTCCCTACTGATCCCGCAGCAGCACCCTAGCAGGTTGTGGGGGATTAGCGCCATCCACCTCGCTTGCCACAGTGACCTAGAGCAAGCCTCAGTTCACCGGCTGGTTTCTCTCAGAAGCTGGAGCAGGAGCGAGCCATGGATAACGCTCCTGGAAGAAGAGACAGCTGCAAGCTGGAGAGGATGTTTCCCTTCTTGCTGCCAGCCCAGCTGGCATTTTCCAGGTGATTACAAGATGTAAGGGCAAAGATGGGCCTGGGATGGTGGGGTTCCTAAAAATCTGCCTCCTCCCTACACCAGTTGCTAATTGGCCTCCAGAGGCACCAGGTCAGAGAGAGGCTGGCTGGGGCTTGGGAATCTGTGAGAAAAAACAAAGGGTGGGGGAAGGGAGACTCCAGGCAGGAAATTGGGAGCATGAGAGCAGCTGGGAAGTGGAATTTAGGAGTGTCTTGCAAGCTCCTCCAGTGCTCTGCAAAGCCATCAGGGTCTGTGGCTAATGAACTGCAACACTCACATCCCAGCATCCAGTGCCAGAGAGCCCCAACTTCCACTCAGCACTGGGGAGGAATGAAACAGCTATAAATAACCCCGTCTCCTAACTGTAAGCAGATGCAGAGCCTGCACCTTGGCCCTGGGAGAGGCAGAGGGACGCTAGCGGCCGCAATATGCAGGGAGCTGTGCGACTGAATGGCTGGAGGATTCTTGAATGAGACTCAAACATTCTTGAAGCCCGTCAAAGCGCCTGGGAGAAATTCCAGCGCTCCCTTTGGAATGAGTCCCAGCTGCCCGGGAGCCCCTTCCGACTGGCCTGAAATGCCTCGCGAGGGGAGCAGCAGGCTCAGTGGCACTGCCCCAACGCTGGCAGGGATGCCAGCCAGTGGAAGGCTGGGGCATGTTGGGTTCAGCCCCTCCGCATGTCGCTGTTGGTTTTGAAATTTGATTCATATTTACTTCCAACAGCTCCTGCTGCAGCTCCGGGCTTTTCACCACGTCCTTGCCTCACCTTGCCTCACCTGCATTTCACAGCCAAAGAGTATTCTTAACATTGTGTTCCTCTTCTGCTCTGCGGCATGCTCCAATGGACAGGGCACTGGACTGGAACACGGGAAACTCTCTGCTACTGACCGGCTGGGTGACCTAGGCCAAGTCACTTTACTATTGAGTGCCTCAGTTTCCCCATCTATAAAATAGGAATAACGCTCATTGCCTCCTTTATAATGCACTTTAAGATCCATTGATGAAAAGTGCCATGTATTTGTACCAGGGATTTTGCATTGCAATACAGCTTCTGCAGGGGGCTAGCTAACTGTGTGCTATCACTTTCCTCTGGGAAGCAGTTTTCACTAGCCCTGTGCATATCTATTGTTCTCAGAAAAGTCAAGTCCGTTTCTTCCAGGACCTCCTTTTTTGCTGCTTGTCAATTACACTATGAATAATTCGGTCTCTGATTCATTCATCTGGTCCCAGTTCACATTCAGAGTAACACCCTGAATGTAACACCCCAGTCAATGGTCTCGCCTGGCAGCTGGTTTCTTGTAAAGAAAACATGCTTGCCCCAATCACATTCATGCCTGGATCAGTCTTCTGGAAATTTCTGAAAGGCTTTGCCGAGCAGTTTGCAGACCCCTTCGTGCTCCCAGAGGAATGGATTGTGGCTCTCCAATGCCACAGGTAGCAGGCTGGAGGATTTCACCCTCTGATTCCTCTTTCGGCGCCACTTGCTCCAAGAAGAAGGTGGACTCACTCCCCCAGTTCAGGAAACTGCTGCATTTGCTCCATTATTGTGGATGTTTCAGTTTCCCCCAGTGTACTAAAGCAGTGCCCACAAGCATGCTGGGGAGAGGCTGAACTTTTCTGGCCCTACTCGCCCGACAATGGTCAGAGTTCCAAAGATTAAAAGCCCATGACAGGATCCACTGATTCTGGTGGCTACTGTTACAGACATGCACCTGAGGATTATCCCTAGGAAGAGAGAGAGTGGGTGGATGTGTGGAGGTGTGTGTGTGCGCGCGAGCGAGAGCTGGTCTATATTTCTTTAGGTGGATTATTCCCCAGATGGCGTCTTGCCCCTTGTGCAAGAGTGAGGAGTGGAGATGATCCATGTAGGATGGAGGATTTTCCTGATCAGCAGCCTTCCTGGGCTTCCCTCCAGTGGGAATGCTTCAAGGTGAGCTCCGGTACCCAGCATAAATCAGTGTACTGGGAGCAGAGATGGATCCAAAATAGGGAGCTGCCCCATGTCACTTGGGTGCTTCATGGTGACACTCGGGAAGCAGGACCTTTGGACATATGAGCTTAGAGGAGAGCATCACTATTCCTAGCTATGGAACTACAGGAGGACCTGCCTGGAAACTTCATTCCACTTGGCACACCTGCTTAAAGCACCAACCTTTCTCCTCTGATCTGATCACAGGTTACACAAGAATGATGGTCGCAGCCTAATGCTTGGTGAACATTTGTCCACATCACAGAACTATGCCACAGTTTGACACCACTTATGAGGGGACCAGGGTCGGAACAGCAGGGGCTGCTGCAGGGCAGAATGGAGGTGCACTGGCAGAGCAGTGCATGGCCCCAGAGTGGAACAGCAGGAGGTGCCTTAGGTCAAGATTAGAGTCCAGTGCTAAAGCTACGTGTGATCACACCTTCATGAACCAGGGATGGGGCAGTTTTAAGCTCTAGTGGCAGCGCTGTGGGTAGGTAGCAGTACCGTCCTTTCCTGCACTGTCCACTGTTGCTCATATCCTGGAGCTTAGATGCTGCAGTGAGCTCAGCTCAGTGCATTAAATCATGGACTATACGGTGCAATACTCGGGCACCACGGGGTGAGTTATAGCTGGACAGTTCACCTTACAGCTGAACTCTAGTTAGCATCAGGCAGCGCAGGGGAAAGGTGCCCGGGACAGGGACAGCCAGTCACAGCCAAGTATCCCTGGCGTCCTCTCCCCTTCAATGGGGAAGTGAGACATTCCAGACAGCCAGGCTGGTCTATGAGGATGGGGGGAGAGCTCTGGCTGCAGTTGTCTATGGAACATCTTCCTCTCCCTCCTCAGCCCTGGGCCCAGCTCCAGCGCGGCGCCGGTGGCCTTGGGGATAACACCGGGCTTTGTGCGCTCATGGGAGGCACAGAAGAGTCCGGTGTTTCCATGACTGGTACTGACCAGCCCTGCACACGCCCAGCTCCGGAGAGAGCGAGACGCTCCTGCCTGCCCATCATCCTGCTCTCCCGTATCCCCCCCACTGACAGCAAGCCAGGGAGCCCAGCGGCTTCTGCCTGTCACACTGGCTCACCCCTCTCCCTGCCCTGAAAATGGGGGCTAGGGGCATGATCCTGCTCCTGTTTAAGTTAAAGGGAATTTTGCCTTTAATGTCAAAGGGACCCGACTGGGCCCCTTGCTGGCCATGTCTGGGGCTAGTGCTGGGGAACCTTCTCTTTCGCCCGCTCTGATCCATTCCTAGCCCAAATCACCAGGCTAGTAGCCCTCTTCCCTGCTCCACTCCCAGCTGTGCGGCCCCTGCCCTGCCTCCTGGGCTGGTCTGGGCCAGGGCCGAAGCAAACCCTGGCAGGCGAAGGGAGGGGGCTGCAGCCGGAAAGGTCTCCAGTTCCCCCTTCTGGCTGGCCGACTGGGAAGTGTGTGTGTGTGTGTGTGGGGGGGGGGGGTTTTCTGCAGGGCAGCCCCCACCCCACTCACATCCACACGGGGCTTTGCCAAGTGCCTGAGCCCAGGGCAGGGCGCAGGGAGACGGGGAGTGGTTGGTGCCAGGGTGACCTCACCCCAGCCCGGCCCTCCAGGGGCTGCCCGCCTGCCTGCGCTTTGTCCCCCGACGTGTCTGCGCGTCCCACGAGCGACCCTCCTGCCCCGTGGGGTGGGGACAGGCAGAGCCCCCGCAGCAGACCGGGGCCCCCCTCAGGACGGATCCCCCCGGCGGGGGAGCTCTGCGCTGTGATTTGCAGCCCCCTCCTCCGCCCCTGCCCACGGGACACGCTCACCTGCCATGGCCCAGCCCGTTGGGCCTCCTGCCCACCTCGGTCATCGGTGCCGGCTGCCTGCGCTCCGAGCCCCCCACACGCACCCGGCCAGCCGGAGAGCAAGTTTGAGCGCTGCCCCCTGCGAGCGCTGAACTTGGGGAGGGCTGAGCCGGGCCAGGCCCGCCCCGCTGCCTCTGGCCCTGCCTCCCTCCCTCCCCTCGCTGGGGCCCGGCTCCCACAGCTGGGAGAAATTCCTCTCCATTCCCATGCTCCTGGCAGGCACAGCAGCCCCTTCCCTACCGCCAGCCGCCTGAGCAAACAAACCCCAGAGCCCTGGGAACCGACCGGCCCCGGCGGTGGGGGGCAGGCAGGGGTCTGGCCTAAGCTCCCTGGGAATCAGGAGTGACCCCGCTGGTGCCATGCTGGTGTAAAACCGGGACAACAGAATCAGGCCTGGCTCAAGCAATGGGCCGGAGAAGGAGCTGGTGTAAACTGGTGCCTCTCCACTGACTTGACACCAGGGAGCCTCCAGATACTGTGGGGGCGGGCGGGCGGCAGTACAAACCCCTCAGCTTGGGAGCTCAGACCCCTCTGAACAAGCAAACCCAGTGCCAGGGAGAGGGCTTCTGAGTTAGATACAAGCAATGGGGCTGAATCCCCTAAACCAAGGGCAGTGCCCCTCGTGTGATGCCCACCCAGGCCTCCCTCGCACCCGAATCCGGTGGCCTCTCGCTCTGCCATAGACATGGCAACGCTGAGCGGTGGCTCTGAGAGGGTGGCATTTATGCTAAGGCGATGGATCCTGCGCAGCGCTGGGCCCTCCTGCTGCAGGGGGGCCGTGCGGTCTGCCCCGCAAGGTGTGCCCTGCCTGGGCTTCAGGGAGTTGGGGGATGGGGGAGCAGCCAGAGCCCAGCAAGGCAAGAAAGCCCAGTTCCCAGGGAGAAGGGTTCTGGCTCACACACGTAGGTTGTGGTGCATGCACGTGTGTTCACGGGCATGTGCGTGTTCACGAGCGTGTGCATGTGTGTTCACAGGTATGTGTGTGTTCACAAGCGTGTGTGTGTGTGTTCGGGTATGGGCGTGTGCATGTTCATGAGCGTGTGTGCATGCGTGTTCACGGACATGTGTAGTGGGATCAGCTGGCCTCAATGCAGCCAGCCCTCGAAGTGGAGAAGACAAGGCATAGGGAGCTCCCATGAGGTCACCTCCTTTGGCTGAGTTAAAGGTGGGGGAGGCTTCCCAGGCAGGGGCTGAAATCGGGGAGGGCAGGGGGTTGCTGTCCTTTGGGGCCCAGGCTGACAAGATCCTGCAGTCCTCACACAAGCATGGCGGGGGCCAGCCAGTGCCAGCTGTAACTCCCAGCAGCCGCCCACCCGGCCCGGCTCATCCCCTCCCCGCATTCCCAGCCCGGTCCCAAGCAGAGCCCTCCTTTACAGATTCCACATGGGCTCCAAGAGTCAGTGGTGGAGCCGAGAGGCTCTGGGGTGAGGCCCAGGGGCAGCTGGAGTCTGAGAAACCCCCCCCAGCGGCTGCACGTTCATGTCCCCCCCCCAGCTGGTGACAATTCCCTCCCAGGAGGAGAAGGAGGGGGAGAGAGAAGGGAAGGATAAGGAAAGAGAACAGGATAGTCTACACAATGAAGCTCTCCAAATCCCGCTCTTCTCCCACACACAGCGCCCCCAACTCCTGGTGTATTTCTTTAGTGGATCAAAGCCCCGACTTGAAAGTAAACTGAGAACAAGGCAATGCGAAGGCCGGACTAAACCAGGCTGCCTGAGCCGTTTCCGTCCCAACCGGAAGCAGGAAAGACCAGAAATCCCACGGTAAGCTTGTTCTCATGAAGCTGCCAACCCCAGGCTGCAGATGCGAAAGGTTGTAATAAGCAGCCACGCTTTCCCTGGTGTTTGTGTAAGGGATTGTTGCCTAGAGGCTAGCACCCAGCACCGGGAGACCAGCCTCCTGGGTTCTGGCTACCTTTGTCACCTGGGGCAAGTCACTTTGCTTCTTTGTGGCTCAGTTTCCCTTGTTGATAAAATGAAGATAATACCCCCCGCCCCCCCAGGGGTGTGTGAAAGGTGGGGGTTGGGAAATAGCACGCCCCAGCTGGCAAGCGCTGGGGTGGGCAGAATACAGTATCATTATTACCTCCGGAGAAAATCCATCACTAAATACAAAGGGAGTTGAGCCGAGGGGATGCCTCAGAGGGGCTCAATCCTGCAAGGTGCTGAGCACTCTGGCCCTGATCCAGCTGAGCACTCGATTTTGAGCATGTGCTTAGTCCAGGACCATTCAGGTGCTTAAATGCTTTGCTGGGTTGGGGCCAGAGTCGTCCGCACCCTGCAGGCTTGAGCCCTCATTCAGCAGCGGAACAAGGGGACCCTGGAGTAGCGGAGCATGCTCACGCTGTGTCTTACCTCCCTCGCTGGCTCTCCCAGGAGGCAGGCAGCAGCTCCTCCTTTGCTTCCTCTTGTCCATCCCATGGGACAGGCTCTTGCAACCGCTCCACTTTGGTACAACCAGCTCTCGGAGCTTGGAAAGGCTCCTGGGGCGGGCTGGCAGTGTGTCTCTCTCCCATGCCCCTAGGTGCCTGCCCAGGCAGAGGGTGGTTCCCCGAGGCGTCAGATCCCACCCTGGGCTCTGTTGTGATTGACTCACCCAGGCTGGGGCCGTTAGTCGACGGCAAAGTCCCTGAGGAAGCATCTGCTGCTGGGGCAGGGTCAGCGGGAGCCACTGACTCTGGGATGGCCGGTGGGGACGTGCCAGGGGCTCTGCCACCTATGGTCCCTCTGTCATGGGAGCTTTGGGAGCTCTTAGTCCGTTTCCCCACTCCTCTGGGGGTGGTCCTGGGCATCGTCCCCATGTGGCTGTACATGTCGCAGGACCTGGCGTAGGGGGATGGGCTCTTGAGCATGGTGTTCAAGTCATCCTGAACACTCTCCAGGGCATCCTCCAGGGTCCCCACTGGCAGGCTCTCTGTGGGGCTGGTGGGGGCGGACACTCGCCGGAGGGTTAAGGCTCGAGGGATGTTGCTCAGGCTCCCAAAGCCTTTGAACTTAAAGAACTCTGGAAAAGAAAAGGAAACATGAGCTGGGGTTACTCCCGGGGAGGAGGCGGGTGACAGAGTCCGGGCTGGCTCTTGGTATGGGGCTGAGATGGTGATGATGGCAGTTTCTGCAGTGGGATTGTGCCCTCTGATGTGGGTGTAGCTCAATGGAGTTGCACCCTGAGAGAGAAGAGTCAGACCCAGCCAGCCTGACACCCCTCTGGCCTGCACCTTGGGGTGTCAGTGAGGTAGCATGGCCTAATGGCTAGGTCACTGGGCTGGGGCTCAGGGGAACTCAGCTCAGTTTCTGAGCCTGCTGCTTCTTTGCTGAGTGGCCTTGGGCTAATCATGTCATCGCCTTGTGCCTCCCTTTCTCCATCAGTGAAATGAAAGAAATTCCCAACCAGCCACAGGAATGTGAACAGGGCACCTGGCAGCCCTGCTCTCCCTCCCAGCCTCAGCAAAACACTGACAGCTGCAGGGGAAGAGGCTGCATTTGTCTGGCTGCTGAGCAAACTGATGACATGCCCTCACCACCCCCTTGGCCCCATCCCCGTGCTGTGCCAGAGGCTTTGCTCCCTTTGCTCCAAGATAAAAGGCAGGAAACAAGCCAGGAGAGATGCTATCAATAAATAGAGTGCCCAGGAGCCACCTTTTGGAAATCTCCATTAGCCTGCTTAGAACAGCCTCTCACACCTGCTGGCAGAACCTGGTTCTTTTTGGTCCTCCCCTGGTTGCCTTTCTCAGCGAGGTATCTTCTGCGCCAGAGCCCAACAAGCCCCCTCTGCTGGACGAGAGCCTTAGCCCAGTTATGGGATGAATGATTTGTAATTCCCTTGTTTCTGTTCATTGGCTGCCCTGGACAGGGAGAGACTTTACAGTGACCTGGCCAGAGGGCCAAGACACAGGAAGAGGCAGGCTACCTCAGTGCTGGAGCAACCGTCGGCCGGAGGTGCCCGACAGGGAGTGAGCTGCTGCACCACGCTTGGCCACGAGGAGGCACTAGTGGTGAGTCAACCCCGTCACGGTGTCAAATGTAACAGCTCTGATCTGTCCCCTCAAATAAATTTGTTAGTCTCTAAGCTGCCACAAGTCCTCCTTTTTCTGCTCCAGATCCGATCTGGTAGCATTTTACTCCCATTTTGCATTTCAGTCACCCTGCACCTAAGAGACTCTATCAGTCGGAGAGTGGCTCAGCCTTGTGATACACTCAGCTTCCAAGCAGAACAGCACCACATTTCTCCAAGTTCTAGCTGCCTATACGTTCAGCCAGCCAGAACCTGAAAAGCTCTCTGTAATACCCGGCAACTCCTCATGATAGAATACCCATGGGTATGTAGATATGTGGCAGCAGGAGTCCATGAGTGTGTATATATTTCTGAAGGGTAGAGGGGAGTGTATGTGTGTCTGTCTTCGGTACATGGTGCACCATGATTCTGTATATCAGTGCGAGTGAGACAGTGTAGTTGTGTGCGTGTGATATAGGGTGACCAGACAGCAAATGTGAAAAATTTGGGACAGGGGGTGGGGTGTAATAGGAGCCTATATAAGAAAAAGACCCAAAAATCGGGACTGTCCCTATAAAATCGGGACATCTGGTCACCCTAGTGTGATAGCATGTGCGTATGTCAGTGTGTGGGGGACGCTGTGCCTGTGTGTATGTCTGTGTGTGTATGACGATGAGTGTATGTTAATGCGGGTGGGAACATATGACTGTGGGTGTGTATGTCGGTACGTATGGGACTGGGTTGCTTTGTGGATGAGACCATGTGACCTTGAGTGTGTATGTGGGTATGTGTGAGGCTGGGATCCTGTGTGGATGGGACCATGTGACCATGCGTGTGTATGTTGGTACATGTGGGGCTGGGTTGCTATGTGGGTGCCCATGATTATGAGAGTTTTCCTCCGAACTAGTTCAGGGCCCCTTTGCACTCCAGAGCTAGCAGATCAGCCTGCGTTCAGTGAGAAGCGTATACTGCAGATATCATCTACCCACTTCCTAAGTTAAGCAAGCGAGCAACGAGATCCTCTCGAGCGCTGTTTTCATCTCCCAGCTGCCACCTGCTACTGCTGGTGCAGAGTGTTAACCAAAGTCATATTTATAAACCGCACAGGGTGGGTTTATGTTTCACACCCCAGCCCTTTCCCCCCAGCTGTGCTCTGTAGGGTAGCACAGCCCAGGGTCAGAATATCACACACACACACACCCTTCTCCTTGTGCATCCCACAAATGAGGGCAGAACACAATCTCGCCAATGTACCCCCAGTGCCAGGGTTGTGCTCTTCCTATGGCATTACTGTCTCTGCATGCCACATGCATGGTTCAGGGAGCAGGTAACTGGGCAGTCCGCTGGGATTGCTGTTTCCCTTCTAGGAGGCTGCAGTGCTGTCCAAGTGCAGCATAGCTTCGTGTAGTGCTGTTACAGGGTTTGGGGCCAGAACACAAGGCAGGAATCACTGGGTGAAAGTCTCTGGCCCGGGTTAGCAGGAAATCAGACTAGTCCTGATGGTTCTTTCTGGCCTCAGAGTCTATGGAGACCTGGCTGTAGCATTATTAGTGCAAAGCTTTGTCCTTCTCTACAGGATCTCAGAGCATTTGGCAAACAAGACTTGCAAAAACCCGGCAGAAAAATTCAGGTATGAAGAGAGGAAGTGATGTGCCCAAGGTCAGGCAGTAAATTAGTGGCACAACCGCGAGTGACACCAGTTGTCCTGACTCCCAGGCTTGAATTTCACTCCTAGATCAAGCCACCTATAATCTCTTAGTCCATTTCACAGAAGGGGCTATCATATGAGGAGAAGGGATTTAACTAATTTTCTGGTTTATTTACATTATGGTAGCAGTTAGAGGCCCCCACTGAAATTCTGCTGGGGCTGGACAAACACTTAGTGGGATGGTCCCTGCCCTGACACTCTCCTGAGTCCCAGTGCAATACCTGAACTTCCAGACCATCCTTCTTCTCTGTCGGCTGGGGTGGGGGCCTTATTGATGGGGAATCGATGGAGTTGTTGACAGGGGCCATCCAAAAACTGCTGTGCCCCAGGATGGTCGAGTGGTAAATGCAGCTCTGCCACAGACATCACTTCATGCCACTGTGCCTCAGTTTCCCTCATCTCTAAATCAGGGATAATCCTGACTTGATGAGGGTGCTGTGAGGCTGGATTAGTACATGTTTGCAAAGCACTGAGTGATCCTGTGGGGGGGAAGGACGATTCTAGGCAAAGTCTCAGAGTGGGCACTAAGCATTCGGAAATGGGGAAAATGCAAATTTAAATTCTAGCATCATCATCTCAGGCCAACTTACATGTGTGGGAGGCTTGCCAGGAAGGAAGCATGTGAGGGGGCAGAAAATGAAATTATGCTGGGGTAGCTACCTTTCAGGGCTTTGGGGAAAACCCCAGGGCTTTGGGAAAGAAGAGAATTCAACCCACTGCTGCTGCTGATTAGTTTCCTCTGAGACCAGCTCCAAAGAGCTTATTAGCACTGTGCACACATAGGGTGAGATCCTGGCCCCAGTGGAGTCAGTGGGAAAACTCCCATTGCAATGGGGCCAGGATTTCAGCCATAGCCTCGTCACACTGGAATCAATCTGGGTTCACTCCCTTGTTCCACACAGTCCCACATGCTGCCTTCTGTGCTCTTTGTGCTCCGTCCAGGTTCAGGATTAAGGGTGGTTCAGGAGCCCCCATGGTGCTCAGGGCAGCGGGCGGGGGGGGAGGAGAGACACCTGTCCTGTACTTTTCTCCACACCCAATTTCACACTGGATTAAACTAAACTGGTCCCAGCTCACCAGTTCAGTTCAGTTCAGCTAGGGGCTGATCAACTGGATTATTTTGTATACCTCAATCTGCGAGAGGCAGGACGAGACACCCGGTCAGCCCCATCAAAGCAAATCCAGCCCCGTCCCAATCAGCCCAACCGAGAGCAAAACAAAATTGGCTCGTGGTCTGAAAGGCCAGCGGGAACCTGGCAGCCACGAACCCACTGACTATGGGCAGTTTGCGTCTGCCGCCGTCATGAGCAGCCCCTGGGCCAGCTCCCACAGCACCAATGCACAGCCCCACGGGGGGTGCTGAGACACACACGGACACAGGCTCACCACACGCAGCGCTCTCTCCCCACAGCCCCTCCGTTCCGCCTCACCCTGCTTTAAAGATCTGGCTGCCAGGTTCAGACAGGCGCGTGCACAAGAGACCGGCGACACATTCCCCAGAGCGACTTACTGAATTTTTTGAAGGCCCCTCTCTTTGGGCTCTCTGCCATTTTCAGCTTCTGATGGAGCCACCGAAACAAACCAGGTCTAAGTTTATAACTCTCCCCTCCCTTCCTCTTCCCCCGCCCCCTCTCTCTCTTTTACTTAGCATTTCCTCTATCTTTAAAAAATGCCATCACCTACTCACAGCCCCTGCCTCTGCTGTCACCACATGGGGATAATGCCTCCTGTTGTCACCAGCTGCCCTGCCTTCAACGGCTGGATTCGTACGATCTGTATTTTGCTGGCACCCAATCAGGACCAGGGCCCCATATAAACACATAGGAAAACAGGGTCCAGGCCCCACAATCTAATGGTAATATCTGCTCTTGCATTGGCCAGGAATCAAAGCAGGGTCTTCCAGGCTTAGGTGGTTCCAGGATAACCTTCTCCCCCACCTGGGCTTTTTAACCCCAACCCTACGCTACGCTGCAAAGTGAGAGCCCCTGCCCTCGAGGATCCAGCTAGCTGGATTACAGGCTGCTGCGCAGGCAGTGAGATCATAGAATAATCAGGGTTGGAAGGGACCTCAGGAGGTCATCTAGTCCAACCCCCTGCTCAAAGAAGGACCAATCCCCAATTTTTGCCCCAGATTCCTCAATGGCCCCCTCAAGGATTGAACTCACAGGCTTGGGTTTAGCAGGCCAATGCTCAAACCACTGAGCTATCCCGCTCCCCCATCCTCCCTCCCCCCCCCACCATTGCTCTGTCCACCAGGGCACAAGAGGGGTTTCTGTGGAGAGAATGTGTTGTCTGGCTAATGACACTGGACAATGGGGAATCCTGACAGCTCCTTTTAGGGCCTGATCCCATTCCCACTGCGCTTGGCCCTGCACAGTGGAGGATTGCTGCTTGGGAGGAGATTGCTGTTGGCTTGGCAGAGGAGGTGGTTCTCAGCTCGTGTTGACATTTGTCAGGTTGATATTGCCCTTCTGAGCCCAGGGATTAAGCCATCTGGCCCCGTCATTGTGGTCTGAGTTGCGAAACGGGGGTGTGTGTGTGTAACAATGCTGGTAATGACAGTGTAATAAAAATGCACATTTCAATGGGTCGCTAAATGCTTTTACAGCTTTACTTACTGATTGCACCTTGCAAACAAAGGGACCAGCTCCCTGCTCCTTTACACTGGAGTACATCTGGAGTGACTGGGTACCCATATTGACTGGGTACATGTCACCTCAGGACGGGAGGCAGAGATAGGTTTCAGAGTAGCAGCCGTGTTAGTCTGTATTCGCAAAAAGAAAAGGAGTACTTGTAGCACCTTTCAGAGTAGCAGCCGTGTTAGTCTGTATTCGCAAAAAGAAAAGGAGTACTTGTGGCACCTTAGAGACTAACACATTTATTAGAGCATAAGCTTTCGTGAGCTGAAGTGAGCTGTAGCTCACGAAAGCTTATGCTCTAATAAATGTGTTAGTCTCTAAGGTGCCACAAGTACTCCTTTTCTTTTTGTCGCCCCTTTGTTAGTCTCTAAGGTGCCACAAGTACTCCTTTTCTTCTTGAGGCAGAGATAAAGTTTCTTGACACCTTAAATGACTGCTTCTTGGAGCAGCTGGTCCTGGAACCCACCAGAGGAGAGGCAATTCTTGATTTAGTCCTAAGTGGAGCACAGGATCTGGTCCAAGAGGTGAATATACCTGGACCGCTTGGTAATAGTGACCATAATATAATTAAATTTAATATCCCTGTGGCAGGAAAAATACCACAGTGGCCCAACATTGTAGCATTTAATTTCAGAAAGGGGAATGATACAAAAATGAGGAGGTTAGTTAAACAGAAATTAAAGGGTACAGTGCCAAAAGTGAAATCTCTTTAAACTGCATGGAAACTTTTTAAAGACACCATAATAGAGGCTCAACTTAAATATATACCCCAAAGTAAAAAACATAGTAAGAGAACCCAAAAAGAGCCACTGTGGCTAAACAACAAAGTAAAAGAAGCAGTGAGAGGAAAAAAGAGGAAGTTAAATCATAGTGAGGAAAATACAAAGGAGCATAAACACTGGCAAATGAAGTGTAAAAATACAATTAGGAAGGCCAAAAAAGAATTTGAGGAACAGTAAGCCAAAGACTCAAAAAGTAAAAGCAAAATTTTTTGTAAGAACAATGGAAGCAGGAAGCCTGCTAAACAACCAGTGGGGCCACTGGACGATCGAGGTGCTAAAGGAGCACCCAAGGATGAAAAGGCCATTGCAGAGAAACTAAATGAATTGTTTGCATCGGTCTTCACGGCTGAGGATATGAGGTTCCCAAACCTGAGCCATTCTTTTTAGGTGACAGATCTGAGGAACTGTCCCAGATTGAGGTATCATTAGAGGAGGTTTTGGAACAAATTGATAAATTAAACAGTAATAAGTCACCAGGACCAGATAATATTCACCCAAGAGTTCTGAAGGAACTCAAATGTGAAATTGCAGAACTACTAACTGTAGTCTGTAATCTATCATTTAAATCAGCTTCTGTACCAGATGACTGGAGGATAGCTAATGTGATGCCAATTTTTAAAAAGGGCTCCAGAGGTGATCCCGGCAATTGCAGGACTATAAGCCTGACTTCAGTACTGGGCAAACAGGTTAAAACTATAATAAAGAACAATATTGTCAGTCATTTAGATGAACATAATTTGTTGAGGAAGTGTCAACATGGTTTTAGTAAAGGGAAATCATGCCTCACCAATCTACTAGAATTCTTTGAGGGGGTCAACAAGCATGTGGACGAAGGGGATCCAGTGGCTATAGTGTACTTAGATTTTCAGAAAGCCTTTGACAAGGTCCCTCACCAAAGGCTCTTATGCAAAGTAAGCTGCCACAGGATAAGAGGGAAGGTCCTCTCATGGATTGGTAACTGGTTAAAAGATAGGAAACAAAAGATAGGTATAAATGGTCAGTTTTCAGAATGGAGAGAGGTAAATAGTGGTATCAGTCGGGGTCTGTTCTGAGACCAATCCTATTCAACATATTCATAAATGATCTGGAAAAAGGGATAAGGCAGTAAGGTGGCAAAATTTGCAGATGATACAAAATTACAGGTTTCAGAGTAGCAGCCATGTTAGTCTGTATTCGCAAAAAGAAAAGGAGTACTTGTGGCACCTTAGAGACTAACAAATTTATTTGAGCATAAGCTTTTGTGAGCTACAGCTCACTTCATCGGATGCATGAAGTGAGCTGTAGCTCATGAAAGCTTATGCTCAAATAAATTTGTTAGTCTCTAAGGTGCCACAGTTACTCCTTTTCTTTTTGAAAATTACTAAAGATAGTTAAGACCCAGGCAGACTGTGAAGAGATACAAAAGGATCTCTCAAAACTGGGTGACTGGGCAGCAAAATGGCAGATGAATTTTAATGATGATAAATGCAAAGTAATGCACATTGGAAAGTATAATCCCAACTATACATATAAAATGATAGGGTCTAAATTAGCTGTTACCACTCAAGAAGGAGATCTTGGAGTCATTGTGGACAGTTCTCTGAAAACATTCACTCAATGTGCAGCAGCAGTTAAAAAAGTGAACAGAATTCTGAGAATAATTAAGAAAGGGATAGATAATAGGACAGAAAATATCATGTTGCCTCTATATAAATCCATGGTTAGCCCACATCTTGAATACTATGTGCAGATGTGGTCGCCCCATCTCAAAAAAGATATATTAGAAATGGAAAAGGTTCAGAAAAGGGCAACAAAAATGATTAAGTGTATGGAATGGCTTCTGTATGAGGAGAGATTAATAAGACTGGGACTTTTCAACTTGGAAAAGAGACAGCTAAGGGGAGATATGATTGAGGTCTATAAAATCATGACTGGTGTAGAGAAAGTAGATAACAAAGTGTTGTTTACTACTTCTTAAAACACAAGGACTAGGGGTCACCAAATGAAATTAATAGGCAGCAGGTTTAAAACAAATAAAAGGAAGTATTTCTTCCCACAATGCACAGTCAACCTGTGGAACTCCTTGCCAGAGGATGTTGTGAAGGCCAAGACCATAACAGGGTTCAAAAGAGAACTAGATAAATTCATGGAGGATAGATCTATCAATGGCTATTAGCCAGGATGGGCAGGAATGGTGTTCCTATCCTCTGTTTGCCAGAAGCTGGGAATGAGCGACCGGGGATGGATCACTTGATGATCACCTGTTCTGTTCATTCCCTCTGGGGCACCTGGCACTGGTCACTGTCAGAAGACAGGACACTGGGCTAGATGGACCCTTGGTCTGACCCAGTAGGGCTGTTCTTATTTTCTTATGACTCCTCTGACTGCCATGGATTTTGATCAGTGTTCATGAGACTGGAGTTTAGGCCTATGTACGGGAATCAATCTGCCCAACCTGAAATGCAGCCACCACTGGGATGAAATGTGGCAGTTGTTTAATTCTACACAGTGATTTTTGATAAGAAGTGAAGAAGAATCCTGGAGGGTGGAAGGAATAATAATAGTAGTAGGAATCATAATGAATAATAAATCAATCAATTCTTATTATTGAATCATAAATACGTTGTACTTATATAGCACCTTTCATCCAAGATCTCGAAGCGCTATACTGAGGTGGGTTAGTAGCATTATCTCTGTTTTACATGCATGGAGAGTCCATGGCGTGCTGAATGGCACACAGAGATTCAGTGTCAGGGTTGGGAACAGCAGCTGGGTCTTGACCGGACTCCTCTGTTCTAACCACTAGACAACAATGCCTTTCTTTTGCTAAAATGAGGTTTACAGAACTCATCATCTCCAGTGCAGCCCACTGACACATTTCCTGTTGCCATATACTGTGCAAATTGGGATTTTACCCTTGTTGTACCCTTGGGACAGGTGTCATGTGTGAGATACCCACAAAAGGGGTAATCGGTTAATCAGCAACAACTACATCAAATGGACAGTCTAAACATAGATGCTGAATGGTATTTTTTAGCTGCATCCTCTGAAGCATTAGACATTGGCCATTGTTAGAGGCAGGAAACTGGTCCGGATGGATCAAAGGTCTGAAGGGATAAAGCCGATCCTATGTCACTATGATTAGAAAGGAATGAGCATCAGATAAAAGCCCCCTCACTGTGCGTGCACACACACACACAGACACACACATGCATGCCCAGATCCCATGCAAAGAGCCACATTCTACCCACCCAGACGCCCGCAGTGGAGTGGCTTGCATGGGTATAACTGAAGGCCAGTATTTAGCCCATTCAGTGGAACCAGACGGTGAATCTGATCTCGCTTCGATGGTTCAGTCAGTGAGTTCCTATAATAGAAATAGGTGTGAACCATTGAGCCCAATTATGGTCCCAGGAGATGCTGTCTCACAGACGGATCTCTGTGCATCCAAATGGAATCAAGTTTTACATGAGTGGCCAGCTCAGCAGAGATAAGAAACAGGGCTCCTTGAGCGGCAGCGAAGGGTGGCCAGTGGCAAGGTTGGTTATGCAGGAATCGGTCCAACAGGACTGTAATTGGAGAAGCGTTTTGCGCCATCTCTGGGGACCAGACAAGGGGGCTGTGTGCCCCACAGCTGGGGCAGCTCATCTTTTCTGTGCAGTTTAAACAGCATCCAGCTGCAGCAACAGCCGTGCTGCATGGAAAGAGAGTGTGGCATTCCAGCATGCTGAGTGCTTTATACCCATCCCAATGGCAGCAATAGCCCTGGAAAGACCCAGCTGGACAGTGAGGCTCTGCATGGGGGAAAGGGAGACCAGCCCCTTCTAGTCCAAAGGTCCAAGCTGGTGGGATTAGGCGCCTGCTCTCTGCAAACCCGGCCTGGGTAGCGTAGGTCAGAGTCAGGCTTAACACCAGAGCATTTCTGGGCCTGGGGAATGGGGAAGCTTTGTACGGGGCGCGATGGCAGGGCAGAGACGGGATGCAATCTCCTCTGGATGTTGGGGCCAAAGAATTATTCACAGGGCACCCTGGCCAGAGACTGTAGGGAAAAGGTCAGTGTCTGGGAACCAGCCTCCATCTTTTCTTTGGCAGCTGGGGCCCCTCTTGTGCTGTGGGTGAGAAGAACACTTTGGGGTGGGGCGGGGGAAGGTGTGTTAATGCAGCTGGGGACAAGACAGGTACCTAGACGGGGCCTGTGGGAGGATGGTGCTGAAAAGACAGGGCCCATGGGTGGATGGAGGGGTTGTGTGTGGGGTGGGGTGTACGGGAGGGCTAGGAGGCAGGGGAAGGGGGTGGGGGTGGTATATGGGAGGGGGCCGGTGTGGTGTTTGGAGCGCTAGGGCGCTGGTGTAGCCCGTGAGAGGGCTGGGCAGAGGGAGCCACACTGAGGTTCCCACCACCCCTTTCGGTAGCACGGTGTTGTGGCAGACGGGCAGAGTTGCCGTTGCCGGAGAGCGCTCGCTCATTATTGAGCATGCCAAGAGGTGGGCATCACCGGCGCAGGGTTTGTTCCATCCTGCACACCACACTCACCCGCTCTCTCCTGATGGCCGCACATGCTCCCTGAGACACTGAACGTCATCCGCCGGCTCCCCTTCTCCTTGCTGGGAAAGTGGCCTGTGTGCTCCTTGCCTCTCAGAGCCTGGCCTGGCCTCCACACACAGCTGCTGAGCTGGGCTGGCCGGGCTTGAAAGGGCCTGTAACCCGATGGGCATTTCCCACGCTGGGTCAGAGCCTGGCAGGGCTAAACCCACAGGTCAAACGCTGGGGAATGTGTTACTGAGACGGGAGGACAAAGCAGCTGTTGTGCGCTAGGATATCGGCCAAGCCGACTTGTTAGAGAGCAGAGTGTGGCACCCGGGGAGGGGGCTGGCTGAGCTGGGCAGAGCTATTGCTGGTCATACCAGGGCTTTCTCCACAGCAGACAAGTCGCAGTAGCTCACGGCTACCCGTGGGACACCTGGTGTGTGGAAGATGCTTCCATCACACTAGGTTCTAGGCTGAATCTGGGGAGCCTCTGGAGCTCTGTGGGATTCTTTTATTGGACTTGGATTAAATTGTCCTCCTCACCTGCCAACCTTTCAGGGTGCAAAATTCTGCTATGTGCTGGGCGAAACCTGGGTATGGGCTGAATTAAAGCCTCATTAAGATTGATGGGTACGAACAAACCCCTTCAATTAACATAATTATAAGGATAATTAGTCACAGTCCCTCACCGAAGACAAAAGGGTTACGCGAACCCACCCAGGAGATTTGGACTGTGTGGGCAGAGCGGGTTTTGCTGCTGAGTATTGTTTTGCATCAGGGGATGGGAGGAAAAGGTGAACCCAGAACCAGAGAGAGACAGAGACAGCCTGAAGAAGCAGCAGAAGCCTGTGAGCATGGTTTGACCCTGAGATAAACTGGCATGTCTACACACACAGCCAGGGCCAGCCCCAGGCCCCAGCGCTCCAAGCAGGTGCATGGGGCAGCAGTCAGAAAGGGGCAGCAGTGCTTCCGCGGTGGCAGCAATTGGGTGGCAGCTTCTCTCTTCTGCCGTCCGCAGTAGCAATTTGGCGGTGACAAGATTTTTTCACGGCTTGGGGCGGCCAAAACGGTAGAGCCGGCCCTGCCTATAGCACTTTTGCCTTTGGTTCCTCCTGCATTCGAAGCAGCCCGACTTTGTTTATTCCTTGTAAATAAGCAAGATTGTGTCAAGCAAAGCCAGACTCCAGAAGCAATTTCTATTCCCAGCTTGGGCATCCCCAGAGCGCCAAACTTGGACTAGCAAAAAGAGGCAACTATATGTAGTAACTAACAGCAAGACTTTGCCTTTCTCCACCACCTTTGATCGGAGGCTGTCTGTGTGATTTACAAAACCAGGAATTCATTCTTGCTATGCTCCTCTTGAGAGAGCTAATAAATGGCTAAACTGGGGCACAGAGAGGTTAAGTTAACCAAGATCATGCAGGGAATTTGTGGCAGGATTGGCACTTGAACCCAGAGCGCCTGAGTCTCAAATCAATGCTTTGAACACAAGGCTCTCCATGCCACTTTCTGCGTATACAGTTTTGGTGTCATGGTATGAAAGTCTTGGTGTATGTGGTGCTTTCAAACAGCCTCTTGCCCAGGACTCAGACTGCAATCTGTATATGTCACAGCTCTGGGGCCATAAATCAGGTGAGGTGAGTAAAAGAGGAGGTAGTACAGTGCTTTCCATTTGCAGGGCGATCGATGGCCTCTCAGTCTGTGGCACCTAAACCTACAACACTGCTGAAAGCACCAGGACAATGAAAGGCAGGTTGTTCTGCTGAGTGCCGCTCAGCCCAAGGGCAGATTGGATTTTGATGGGCAATATCCACGTTTGTCCTCTCCACCTTCCTGTTCCTGACCTGAACATTTGCACTTGGCGGCTTGGGGACCCGTTGTGCCCTACATGCGATGACCCATGGCTGGGTCAGAAAGCAAAGCGCAAGGGGGCAGAAGCAGGAGATTTGATTGTTCTGTCATTGTTCGCTGCAGGTCTCCTGAGCTGCGAATGAGTAGGTGCTCGCAGGGCCCTCTGGGATCAGGGTGGCAGGGTGTCCTTCTCCTCAGCCTTGATCCTGAGCCCTTGGGTTAGATCTGGGCTCACACCTGCCTCTGTGGCTGTGAAGGATCCTGTGCCAAACAGTCTGGTTCTTCTATGCCAGGTGGGTGTGGGAGCACCCAGTGGCGGGGGGGTGGGTCACAGAGCTCCTACCTGCACTGCTTGTGCCGGGGCTGGATCTGCTGTCTGGTTAAACAGATAACATCAGAGCCCAGGCCCTGGCAACCTGGCACTTCTACCCAGCACCAGTTCCATTTTCCTCTCTGTTTCTGGACGTGCATCTGAGGAGTCGCCTCCCCCACGAGCTGAGCTCACTCTCTGCTCCTGTTTATTGTGGCTTTTCCTGCCCAAGTCCCCAGAGGCAATGGAAGAAATCCACTCACTGGCCCCTGGCAGGAAAATGATACAACAGGATGGAGAGCGGACAGCTCACTCCTGCATCTCAATGAAACACCCACGCCTGTTCTTCTTCTGGCATTGATTACATTAAATGAGGGGGGCCCAACATGCTCCTGAGCCAGGAGAGGGGATGATTCATTGGCAGTGGCTTGAGTGTGTATGCCAGGGGAGCTGGCACACTGTGTTCCCGATGTGAGCGCTCTCCCCACGGACTATTGTTCATAAACAAGCAGCCTTATCAGCTGGCCAGGCCTTAGGAGAGTGACTTGTTGCTCTGTGTCTGCAAAGTTCTTTGTCTCTACAGAGATATTGGAAGCCCAGATATTGCTGGGACGGTTCTGGGGAGTGAACTGCCAAGCCAAACAACAAGCCTGGGTCACAATGGGGTGTCAGTCACTGGTATCCTTTGCAAGACTCTGATGTACCCGCACACTGTCCCTCTCCCGCTCCCAGTTCACTCACAGATCTCAAAGGACCCGGTGAAGGCAGGGCAGCGTTCTTCTCCCCATCTGACAGGGAGGGAAAGCTGAGGCACTCAGAGGGCCTGCATTTGCAAGAGTAGCCACTACTTTCAGGTGGGGAGGGGCCTTGATTTTTGGATGACCAGCATTAGATAAGTTAGGGTTGATTTTAAGAGGAGTTGAGCACCCAGGGCTTCTACTGGCATCACCTGGAGCTGTGGTTGCTCAGCACCTCCAAAACCCAGGCTCCAGTCTCTCAAGCCAGGCATACAAAGCCAGAGGCCACTTTTGAAAATTTCCCCCAAGTTACACTATGGCTCAGTGGCCAAGCCACTATAGAACAGGAGTCTGGACGCTCAGGCCTCTGGTCTTCCCACTAGCCCACACTTCCTAAATAACATGAATGATTTCACCACCTCACACCTTGAAGATGAGATTGGATTTTGCACCAGATCGTATAAATCTTTCTCCTTTTACTAAAGATTTCCGTGGAGAGGAACCATTGCAGAATCTGCAAATCATCCCGCAAGTAGAGTCAGCCTGGTGGGCAGAGGAGCGGGAGGGCTTTTCCACACGCAAAGAATATTTCTGCTCAGCATAGCAATGTGAAATCTTTGTTTATTGCAGGAACATTTCTCCCCGGCCGGGAGAGCAAGGACCATGGAGTCATAAGAACAAGGTCACATCTCATCCATACCCTGGGGCCAGTGCAGGACTGTTCCCCACAATGTGTATTGCACATGTTGTGCTTTGACAGGAAGAGAAGACTGGAGAAGCTATTCTGCAGGGTATGTGAACTGACCTGAGTGGGGAGTTTCTTCAAGGAAGGTGTAAAGTTATTTTTTTCCTTAGCACTGTCAAGAGGCTCATCAGGCCTGCTGATTATCTCACTCTCCTTTCCTAATGCCTGGGTCACTCGGGAGGCCGGCTGGATCTGGTGGAGAGATCCATCAACGAACCCTACAAATTGCCTGCTCCCCTGCAGGGACCGTGCCCATGGTGCAACTGGGTAAAGTTGATTCAAAAATTGGGTTTGTTTAGTTTGGAAAAGAGAAGAGTGGGAGGGGACATGGTAACAGTTTTCAAGTACATAAAAGGTTGTTACAAGGAGAAGGGAGAAAAATTGTTCTTCGTAACCTCTGAGGATAGGACAAAAAGCAATGGGCTTAAATTGCAGCAAGGAAAGTTTAGGTTGGAAATTAGGAAAAACTTCCTAACTCTCAGGGTGGTTAAGCACTGGAATAAATTGCCTAGGGAGGTTGTGGAATCTCCATCCTTGGAGATTTTTAAGAGCAGATTAGACACACACCTGTCAGGGATGGTCTAGATAATGCCTAGTCCTGCCATGAGTGCAGGGGACTGGACTAGATGACCTCTTGAGATCCCTTCCAGTCCTATGATTCTATGAAAGCCATGCTGCCTTGCTAGTGGGCTGCGGGAACTGCAAACTTCCATGCATCCCTAATACAAATCACTCCACTGTTATGCAGCTCGCCTGGTGAAAGATGGGCAGCGCCTGACTTGGAAATTAGTATATATCAGCAGATGCGGGTGTCCAGAATGAAAAGGAACCACTCAAGCAGGCAAACCGCATCACAGGACACAGCCTGCTCAAGGGTCAGGCAAGCACAGAGCCTGCATCCCTGAGGAAAGGCCCGTGATGGAGGGCTGGGAAGAGGCAATGGGAAATATCGGGGGCTGAGGGAATCCACTCAGAATTCTTCTTGGAATTATTTATTCAGGGACTTCCGCTTGGGGTGGGAAGAGAGGGGATCGGCCACCTTCATTTCTGGTCTTGGGAAAAACTAACCTCCTTCTCCCATAATAATGGCTCCCAGAAGCACTGACAGACAGACCTTCAGACCAGCTCGGAACTCATCCCCCAGACCTTCTGTGTAGCTGGTACTAATGGACATTAGAATCGCCTGTGTTGGTAGAGCCTGGTAGTGAGTTTGGTGCACTGGTGCCAGTGCTGTTACCTAGAGATGGAGATACCCTTTGTATTGCCCTGAATAGGGACTAAAATTGTTTCCCCTTCAACTCATGCCACCCCTAGAGGGCAGGAAATGAGCATGCTGCCCCATCTGTAAGCGAGCTAGCCTACTAGCACCGAAACACCAAGCCGTCAAAACTTTCATGGACAGATCTTCAGATGGTGTAACTGACATAGGTCCATGAAGTCAACAGAGCAATGCCACTTTATACCCACTGAGGATCTGGCCCCAGATGTACGCAGGAATGCATTTGGCATAGCCTCCAATGGATCAGAGAAAAGATATGGGGCCTAGTGTCTAAGGGATCAGACAGCAGCTGGGGGATGCGTTGGATGCAGTATGCGAGGGCTCAAATTGTAGCCAGGACGCCACAGCATGTCAGTCAGGGCAAAATGCAAACATTCTATGAAAACTGATCAGTGTGTTTTGCTCTCTCTCAGGGGCCATGCAAATCATCCCTTGTTGCTGGTTCTCCTGCATCCCAGCCTGTAAGTGAATACTATGTATCACTGCCAGTGGGACTGGCTTTTGACACTGGTCCTCTAGGCTCCCCTTTTAATCTTAATCATACAGCTGAGGCTCTGAGAGGATAAATGACTTACCTAAGGCCACACCAGCAGACAGTGGCAAAGTCAGGCCTGCCTCCCAATTGCCCATCCTAACCACTCCAATGATCTAGTCTCTCTCCTTTCCCAGCGACAGGATTAGTGGCACCCCACTGTACTATCAGATGTCTCTGCTCTCTCAGCAGTCCCATTTCTGTTGCCTGAAATCTTGGCTTGATTTTGTCTCAGGACTCCTGAGAGTGCTAAATCTCTCTCTCTCTCTCTGCCTCTGCCTGGCTGCTAATACCATCGGCTTGTCTCAAAGCCCCCTCTGCTGGCATTCTGCACTTTTATCCATCAGTGCCACTGGGATAGATGCTGCAGGCAACTGCATCTGAGAATGCGGCTGAACTGTGAATAATTGGTGCATCAGGCAGATATGATAGGAAGTGTGGGTTGTGGGGGGGGGGGATAAAGCCAATGATGGAAAGGTGCTGAGAAGATAGACAATGTGCATCTGATTCATATGCATGAAGAGAGAGTGTGTGTAGAGGGTGGGGGAATGAAAGACAGGGGGTCGTGAGATTATTACATGGGGGGTCGCAAGCTGTCACCTCCACCCCACACCCTGCTTTGCATCCACCATTTCTAATGGTGTTAAATATATTTAAAAGTGTTTTTAATTTATAAGGGGGGGTCGCACTCAGAGGCTTCCTATGTGAAAGGGGTCACCAGTACAAAAGTTTGAGAATAACTGTGCTAGGCTGACGTAGAAATACTCTGCAACGCTCTAGAGGTAGATGGGAGTTTGTTTTAAGCACTTGGCCAATGTAGACACATGGGGAGATGAAGCTGAGGGGGTGTAAGGACACATAGAGATCATCTGAAGACACAGACTGAGGAATGACATATGTGGTACGTGCATGTTTTGATGTGATGTGGTACCAGCATGTCAAGAAGCAATGTGATGTCACAGAGGTGCCACAGGAGAAAATTCAGAGGGGGGATATGATGACAGAGGGCCATGACAAGACGGTACTGTACTGATGCTGCCTGATGCTGTAATTTTACTGTGGGTTGACACGAGCCAAGTCTGATAATGCAGGGATGCCATGCAATGATGCAATGTCTCAGTTGGGTGACATAGCGCATGGAGCGGGGATGCAATGTGATGATGTCATCTCTCAGCTGGGTGACATAGGGCATGGTGCAGTGATCCAGGGTGATGATGTCATCTCTCAGCAGGGCGACATTGGGCATGGAGTGGGGATGCAGGGTGATGATGTCATCTCTCAGCTGGCTGACATGGGGCATGGAGCCGTGATGCAGGGTGATGATGTCATCTCTCAGCTGGGAGACATGGGGCATGGAGCCGTGATGCAGGGTGATGATGTCATCTCTCAGCTGGCTGACATGGGGCATGGAGCCGTGATGCAGGGTGATGATGTCATCTCTCGGCTGGGAGACATGGGGCATGGAGCAGTGATGCAGGGTGATGATGTCATCTCTCAGCTGGCTGACATGGGGCATGGAGCCGTGATGCAGGGTGATGATGTCATCTCTCGGCTGGGAGACATGGGGCATGGAGCAGTGATGCAGGGTGATGATGTCATCTCTCAGCTGGGAGACATGGGGCATGGAGCCGTGATGCAGGGTGATGATGTCATCTCTCAGCTGGCTGACATGGGGCATGGAGCCATGATGCAGGGTGATGATGTCATCTCTCAGCTGGCTGACATGGGGCATGGAGCAGTGATGCAGGGTGATGATGTCATCTCTCAGCTGGCTGACATGGGGCATGGAGCCGTGATGCAGGGTGATGATGTCATCTCTCAGCTGGCTGACATGGGGCATGGAGCCATGATGCAGGGTGATGATGTCATCTCTCAGCTGGCTGACATGGGGCATGGAGCCGTGATGCAGGGTGATGATGTCATCTCTCAGCTGGCTGACATGGGGCATGGAGCCATGATGCAGGGTGATGATGTCATCTCTCAGCTGGCTGACATGGGGCATGGAGCCGTGATGCAGGGTGATGATGTCATCTCTCAGCTGGCTGACACAGAAATCATGGAAATCATAGAATATCAGGGTTGGAAGGCACCTCCGCAGATCATCTAGTCCAACCCCCTGCTCAAAGCAGGACCAGTCCCCAATTTTGCCCCAGATCCCTAAATGGCCCCCTCAAGGATTGAACTCACAAGCTGGGTTTCGCAGGCCAATGCTCAAACCACTGAGCTTTGGACGCGCTGGGTTCACAGGCACTGCACGGGGCTCCCCGCTGGGGCAGACCTGGGGGACCCTTGGCGCGGCGGCCCCCGGAGAAGAGGCGCGGGGCCTCCGAACTCACACGTGACCTTTCCCCGCCGTTCCAGAACTGCGACTCCCAGGCGGCACCGCGGCGCAGGAAGGGGCGGGGCATGGCTGGCGAGACCGGAAGCTGCCGGGATATGACGTCACCAAACGCGCCGTCGCTGGGGGCGACAGAGGCCGGTTGGCGCCGCTGGGCTCGGGGCCCCGCCATGGCGAAGCAGTACGACGCGGTGGACTGTCCCTTCTGCGACGAGGTGTCCAAGTACGAGAAGCTGGCGAAGATCGGGCAGGGCACGTTCGGGTGAGAGCCGGACCCTCCCCAGCCTCCCGGGTCTGCCCCCCGCACGGGTTAGAGGGGCCCAGCGCCCAGGGACCCCCCCCCCCGCCTGCCCTGGGGTCTGCGGGCCGAGCCCAGCGCCCCTGATACCCTCCATCCTGCTACCCCGGGATCTGAGAGAGAGAGAGAGAGAGAGAGACTTCTCCCCCCTTCCCCTCCCCCCAGTGCCCTGGGATCTGAGAGAGACTTCTCCCCCCTTCCCCTCCCCCCAGTGCCCTGGGATCTGAGAGAGACTTCTCCCCCCTTCCCCTCCCCCCCCAGTGCCCTGGGATCTGAGAGAGACTTCTCCCCCCTTCCCCTCCCCCCCCAGTGCCCTGGGATCTGAGAGAGACTTCTCCCCCCTTCCCCTCCCCCCCCAGTGCCCTGGGATCTGAGAGAGACTTCTCCCCCCTTCCCCTCCCCCCCCAGTGCCCTGGGATCTGAGAGAGACTTCTCCCCCCTTCCCCTCCCCCCCCAGTGCCCTGGGATCTGAGAGAGACTTCTCCCCCCTTCCCCTCCCCCCCCAGTGCCCTGGGATCTGAGAGAGACTTCTCCCCCCTTCCCCTCCCCCCCCAGTGCCCTGGGATCTGAGAGAGACTTCTCCCCCCTTCCCCTCCCCCCCCAGTGCCCTGGGATCTGAGAGAGACTTCTCCCCCCTTCCCCTCCTCCCCCGTGCCCTGGGATCTGAGAGAGAGAGAGACGCACACACACATCTACCCCTCTCCAGTGCCCTGGGATCTGAGAGAGACTCTTTCCTGAATGCCTCCATGGTCTGAGATTCCTCCTGTACCCTTTCTGCCACCTCTTGGAATGTGCAAGGCCTGCCTCCAAAACTCTCCTGGGGATCTGTGAGAGCCCTACCCCATTGCCATTCTCTTAAATGCCCTGGAATCTGAAAGCCTGCTCTCTACAGGAGATCGTGGTGCTTCTTGGCATGAAGGGGGAGGACCTGGGTGAGGCAGAGGGTCAGCACAGAGCTGCCTGTGTGAAAGTGTAGAAATGTCTTGTTTGGTCTTGCCTGACTGTACCTGCTCTACTTGGCCACTTCAAGTCCTCCAGGAATGCTCATGTATTTCCGTCCTCTCTGCAGGGAAGTGTTCAAAGCAAAACATCGACAGACTGGCAAGAAGGTGGCTCTGAAGAAAGTGTTGATGGAAAATGAGAAGGAGGGGGTAAGATAGATGGGCATGTGCTTATACTGTGTATGATGTGGGAGGATGGGAGTTTGAGAGCTGGGCATATGTCTTTAGTAGACAAAGACTGAATCTTTGTCTGGGATGACAAGGAAATTGTGTGTGTGTGTGTGTGTGTGAGAGAGAGAGAGAGACTCTGCAGGACCTTCTGCGGTAAAAACCAGTATGGAAATGGATAAAATAATATACAAGACTGTTTCCATTTAGAAAGTGGTGTGCTTCCCTATGTATCAGGAAAGTGATTTGGTTAAAAAACCTCTTTCCATATTGCCTTTTTGTGTGTCTGAGTCGCATCTCTGTTGATCCCAATAAGATTTTATTTCTGTTAACATGGTAGTGTTGATACAATGAAGAGATGGGGAGCTGAATTCTAATCAGGATCACACATCAACAAAATGTGTCCATATTCTGATGTCAAACATCTGTATTGCTGGTGATCTCATAAGAAGCAAAATCAGACTGGATTCTCTTCCACATCTCACTTGTTTTTTTTTTTTTGTTTAGTAGTTGGTGTTTCACCCTAAGGGCCTGATCCTGTGTGGTGTTCAGGACACTCAGCTTCTACTTAAGTTATTAGGTGCTAAGAGTTGTAAACTGAGCAGACTGGAACTGGAAGTCACAGTGAATAAAACTGGAACTGCACAATGTTGGTTTTAGCCTCTGTTTTGACCCTAGCTGCACTTTGTCCACATTTAAGTCTGCTTGAATGCACCTCCTCTTTGAGATTTCTGCCATAATTTTCTCTCTTCCCTCCTCCGCTGCTCCCCCCTCTCTCCCCCAACCTGCTTTAGACTAGATTGGGATATTCTCTTGCAATTCTGACTTGTGGCTCTCTATCTCCTTATTAGTTCCCCATCACAGCCCTACGTGAGATCAAAATCCTTCAGCTGCTCAAGCATGAGAATGTGGTGAACCTCATAGAAATCTGCAGGACCAAAGGTAGCATGTTTTAGTTCCCTCTTTTTATTTTGTTGACTAACATCAGTTGATCTCTAGTGTACCCTTTATTTTTCTTTCAGTAAGTTGCACTTGCCCAATACAAAATAGCCTGGTTTGTCCAAAGATTTTGGTGGATACCTGTCTCCTTTAGATAACAGTGGCCTGCTGAATGCCCTTGGGCAAGTCACTGCCCCTCAGTTTTCCCATTTGTAAAACTGGGATAAATAATACTGACCTGCTTTGTGAAGTGCTTTGAGGATATGGATGAAAAGAACTACATAGTGGTGGTGTGTTATATGAGAGTTAACACCTGATGTGCCTCAGTTAGCATAGCTTTGACTGTGTTGCAGCTCGACTAGAAGACACCTTTGTAAGCTTCTTTGAAATACTGTGTTCCTACAGTTGAAAGTGCGTGTGTGAGTTTACAAAACTCATGTTTCTGGGGTTTTTTAACAACAACAAAAAACACTGCCTGAAAAGTGGTTGGTATTTTTACATTAGTTCTTTCTTTAAAAAAAGAATCAAACAAAAAACCCAATGGTGCTAATATCCCATTAATAGCTGGAGCTCTCCCTCTTCTTTTTTAAAAACATTGTTTAACTCAAGCTGGCTCTTTTTGTAAACTTTGTATTAATGACATGCTCTGCAGCTGATTTGCTCAGAGTTCCCCTACTGTGGCTGTAACTGTAAGCACTTTGGTCAATGGATTCAAAGGCTTTCTGGTTCCACGGTGCAGTCACTTGAATGTCTGATTGTCCTCCCACTGCATTGCAAGCTTTGTCTCTTTGGGGTAGTGAGTGTGCCTCCTCTGCGTTGGTATAGTGCTAACATCTGTGCTCCTGGAAGCAAATAATATCATCTGAGGCTGCATAAAACCTTCTGTTGTGTAATACAGCATTTGAGAAATGGAAGATTCCTTGGTTTTGCTCAGTCTTCGGCTGTTCATCCTCCTGGGCTTCATTTTGGATCCCCCTACCTCCCCCCGGTATATTAAATCTTAAAAAACATAAGAACGTGACTGGAAGGGTCTTTCTGGGTCATCAAGTCCAGTCCTCTGTTATGAGCAGGCAGCCCTGTCATACAATCTTACTCGTAAACTTATCAAGCTCCATCTTAAAGCCAGATGGGTGTCTTGCCCTCACTACTGTTGTTGAGAGGCTGTTTCAGAACCTCATTCCTCTGATGGTTATAGACCTTCTGATCTCCAGACCAAGTTTACCTAAGGCCAGTTTATCCCCATTTGTTCTTGTACAACATTGTCCTTTAGCTTCAGTAGCTCTTCTCCCTCCTTGGTGCATTTCTAGAGAGCAGTCATTCCCTCTCAGTCTTCACTTTGCTACGTTAAACATTCCATCTCAGAAGACAGGTCACCCTAGTAGCTCACCACTCTGAAAGGTGCCTTATGTTATGTACACATGCTGTGATCTTCACTGCTGTAACCCTCCTCCTCCGTTCTCCCTACTTCTCCTTTGGATAGCCTTATGGGTATCTAGATGCTGAGGTTGTTGATGGCCAGGGATGTACCCATTTCTCTGTATAGCTATGGCTGTATAATTGAAGACTCTGAGGGTATGTGATGAAAGGGAGCACGTGAGGTGGAAGTTGTGTGTTCACCCCGACACTTGATTGTGACCTTAACATAGAGTTACGTCGTGTTTTCTATTTCTTAGTCATGTGGCAAAGGCTGGCCAGCGTCCGGTGCTAGAAGTTGACGAAGGGAAAGCTAGTCATCAGTGTGGGGGAGAGAACTATTTGACTTGATAGACCTCCTTAACAACCACACATCGCTTCTCTCGTAGCCTCTCCATACAATCGCTGCAAGGGCAGCATCTATCTGGTGTTCGATTTCTGTGAGCACGACCTCGCAGGCCTCCTCAGCAACGCCCATGTGAAGTTCACGCTGTCTGAGATCAAGAAAGTGATGCAGATGCTGCTGAATGGACTTTACTACATCCACAGAAATAAGGTAAAGGGCAGGATCTGTATTCCCTTGCTGCATGGCTTGAAGACTGAGATTGCAATGGCCTTGTGTGTGCCCTTCTGAGATATAGGCATGTGAGCACGGGCCAGTGTCTCTAGCTGGGCTGCTAGTTCTGCACACTCGCACTCTGGGATGTGTGTGCTTTTCAGGGTGGCTTAGCACTGAATCAGTAACGATTATTCTCAGTCTCAGGGTTTGATGCTGGGAGGCTTTTTTATAGGCTGGGAGAGTGGGAAGTGTTAGCAGAGCCAGTGATGGCCAAGTAAGAACTGAGGATGTATTTTCAAAAGGTGGAGAAGGATGCTCTGGAGGATCCTTATGAAGTCCTCCCAACCCACCATGGTGTTTGTAACACTGCAGAATAGAGTGTCCAAAGAAGTGATACACCTGAAAACCAAATTTAAGTGTGACCTGTGTTCTAAGTTCAGGAGCTAATGCATAGCTGTGCTGTGATTGCTAACATGAGGGCCCAGGAGTGACTGGGCCATGTAATCTGCACTCACCCTGGCTCTCCCAGGGCAGGGGTGAGGCACATTAGCTGCTGTGGGAATGCTTGTCCTGCTACTGCCTGTGCTCTGTCTGTCCTGTGGGTGACTGGAGGGTTATGGTTGCAGTACCTCTCACCAGTTCTAGATCCTCAGCTGTAACTTTCCTCTCCAGTCAACTCCATGCTCACTGAGATGCTCCCAATGGGTTTATTTTCTGTTGTGTTCATCCATGTCCAATGCTAGCCTTTCCAATGTTTCTTTTCCAGGGTCTGAATGCCCCATTCACCTTCCTGGTGGTGGGGATCTTTGTGATGAAGATAGAGCTGGATCCAGCGGAAGATGACTTAATGGCTTAACCTTTCAATTTCCCTCCTTTGTGCAGATCTTGCACCGGGATATGAAAGCTGCAAATGTACTGATCACCCGAGATGGGGTCCTGAAACTGGCAGACTTTGGTTTGGCTCGAGCCTTCAGCCTGGCAAAAAACAGTCAGCCCAACCGCTACACTAACCGGGTGGTGACTCTGTGGTATCGGCCTCCGGAGCTTCTCTTAGGTAGGTGGGAGGCTTGGCTAGAGGAGAAATTGCACAGGGAATTCTCCCATCTTCTGTTTGTTTCTCTTTCCCCTGTCCCCTTTACTATTTGTTCTCTCAGTCTGGTGCATGCAAAGCTCTTAATATTAGAGTCTAAGTGGTTAATCTGGTGCCGCTGTCTTTAGGGGAACGGGACTATGGCCCCCCCATTGATCTCTGGGGTGCAGGCTGCATCATGGCAGAGATGTGGACTCGCAGCCCCATCATGCAGGGGAACACGGAACAACACCAGCTCACTCTCATCAGCCAGCTCTGTGGATCCATCACTCCGGAGGTAGGGGCCCCAAAGTGCGGGAATGCAGCACCTGTGGGGAAACTGCAGTGAAACTGAATGGGCATGGGTTTAGAAACCTGGAATCCTGCAATCTAATCCTGACTCTGAGGCTGACCTGCTCGGTGACCCTAAGCAAGTAACAGACCTATCGGCTGCATTTAAAGGGGGCATCCTTACATCCCAAGAATGGTGAGAGCTGTGCTCAAGGTGTGCATTGCTCCATGAAGAGATCAAACATGTTTACTGTATCCAGAATGATACACTGCCCTGTTCTATCACCTCTACCAAAGATAAACAATGAATTTAGCCTCTCTCCCTGTGAGGTGAGTATCATCCCCTGGGATGGGATGGGCCCCCTGGGATGTCACCTGGGGTGCTGGGATGCCTCTGAGTCAGACTATTCTGCCAGCCTGGGCCCCCTTTTACCTGGTCTTGCTGGGCTAGGCTCGGCTCTCCAGCCTTTTCCAGCCAAGCGCACAGGCAGGGCCATACCTAGCTGCTCAGAGAGACAGAGATTTGCTCTGAGAAGGCTCAGGATAAGGGGCTTGTCACAGCATCCTGATGTCCACCCCTGCCTCATTGGAGTACAAACCCAAAATTACATGAAATTTGCCTCTTTCCTCAATGTGGAGGAGGGTATGCACAACTTCTCCCCTTCCCCCCCGTTAGAAATCACATCAACTGAGTTGTATTATAAACCAGAAATAAATGTATTAACTATAACAGGTGTATTTTAAGTAGTTAAAGAGGTAGCAGACAGAACAAGGCAGATTACTAAGAAAATAAAACAGCCTGCAAACTAAGCTTAATGCACTAAAGAAACTGGTTACATGTAAGTTCTGACCCTAAATGTGGTTCTAATAATCTTCTTCACAGGCCAGACACCCTTCCAGCCTGGGTCCAGTTCTTTTCCCCCCAGTTCAGTCTTAGTTGTTTCTAGCAGTCATCTTGGGTGGGGTAGCAGGGGAGAACTGATGACCTGGATTACCTCACTCCCCACCATTAAATAGGATTTGCATAAGGTGGGAATCCTTTGTTTCCTAGTTTGACCCCTCTTCCCTTACAGTGAAAAGTTAAAAAGTCCCAGGTAATGTTTTAGTATCAGGTGACAAGACCACCTGACCCTGTAAAGCCCCTGTAACCATTCTTCAGAGGCTGATCCACAGGTTCACAGGAAGACTAAGCTCTTTTACAGTCCATTGTCTCTTGCTGATGGGCCTATTGTACCTGAAGTGTTAGCTGTGGGCATCACCCAAAGTAACAGTTGAAATACAGATACATAGTCAATATTCCTAATTTCAGATACAGAAATGACACATGCATACAAATTAAATAACCACTTTCAGTAAATCATAACCTTTCCAATGGTATCTCACATAAGCCATCTTGCGTAAAGTATATCTCAGTTATGTCATATTCATATCAAGCATATTTTCATAAAGAATATGGAATGACACATCACACCCCCATTTTACAGCTGGGGAAATTGAGGCACAGAGCTGAAGTTATTTGCTCAGAGTTTCTCAACAAGTCAGTGAGAGAACTGAGAATTGAACCTAGGTCTCTCAGTTTCCAGTCCTGCGCTTTAGCCACAAGATAATCCTCAACCGCTATCACATTAGGGAGTTGGTAATAGGCTATTACTTAATATTACAGCGAAGGGGGGGGTTCTTTTCATTTCTAAGTAGTGTGTCTGAATCTGTCTGATACGTGGCACCAATCACACTGGTAAACTTGCCACCATCTTGCGGCTATTGAGAGGTCTGTGAAATTAATTTGGTGCCAGCCTAGTTGCTAGTTGACCATTCTTTCTCAGAACACCACCATTTTTGGCTCTAGTTTTTTCAGAACAGAGGCCAATGTCTTGAATTGGTCATTGCGTCTGAACCCCTAGAGATAGTCCCTTCAAGTCAGGATTGTGGCACAGTGGGGCATGATAGATAGACTTACACTGCTGCTGCCTGATTATACCTGTGCTATGGATAAATAGGATGCTGATCTCCAGGTCTGTCAGACTGTAACCTTCACTTGTATGTAGATGAATGTATTACCCCTTTAAAATAAACGAAAGCTTGCCACGTTCCACCCAGAGCTGGACTGATGGGGAGAGGGTGCGTTTGCAAAGCGCTCTGGGCTCTGCTGGGATGAAAGGTGCTGTATAAATTTAAGTTATTCAGTTGGCTTTTTCTTTTGTGTATTCTCATAATTGTCTAGCCCATGTTACTGTACAGCTGCTGTCTGATGTCTAAGAGAATTAGAGTATCAAAGAGCAGCTTAAAGGGACGCTGCTAGATTTTTCCCGCTGATTTTTTCCCCCATGGATCTCCAAGTGCAATATCTGCCGTACGGGTTTGTATTGCTGCTCGTCTCTGTAGCAACTGTATGCATTCCATTTTTGACTGCAACAGTAAAATCCCTAATGGATGTCGTGGGGCCCTAGTTAGGGGTATAGTGAAAGAACTGGTTTGTTTTTCTCCACCAGAGCTGAATGCAGCATGCATGTGGGGTTTAATTAGGATACCAACATCAGGCTCTAAAACGGTTTAGCTTTCTTCTCTCTAAGGCTGATCTCCCTTATGCTCCCTCTAGGTTTGGCCAAATGTGGATAAGTATGAGCTGTACCAGAAACTGGACCTGCCCAAGGGCCAAAAGCGCAAGGTTAAAGATCGCCTGAAAGCCTATGTCAAAGACCCATATGCTCTGGATCTTATAGACAAACTGCTCGTTCTGGATCCTGCCCAAAGAATAGACAGTGATGATGCACTGAATCATGACTTCTTCTGGTCGGACCCAATGCCCTCTGATCTCAAGAACATGCTCTCCACCCACAATCAATCAATGTTTGAGTACCTGGCTCCACCCAGGAGAAGAGGTGGACACATGCCACAGCAGCCAGCTAATCAGGGCAGGAATCCAGCTGCAACCAATCAGACAGAGTTTGACAGAGTGTTTTGACTGGTGGGGGCCCGGAAAAGTGAGTAGGGAGCAGGCTGAGTTTTCTTTGAAATACCCTTACATTCTTCAGGCTCTTGTAGCAGCAGCTCTGATGGAAAGGAGGTGCAGGCCCTGGTCTAAGATGTTGGGCTGAATGAACTGTCTGGAACAATTGTGTGCATAAAGGAAGGGGGCTCTCCCTAGATGTCCTTGGGAGCTGTTTCCAAGGGCCTGGGATCATCTCTCAGCCTATCTGGCCCAGAGTTTCTGCCTCAGCCCCTAGAAATAGCATCTCTTTACCAGTAGCTGGATCTAATGGGTCATTTCTGTTGGGGAGCCACTGTTGGAGAAGGTTTTGTCACTGCCCAAGCTTTACAGCACTGGAGAACATGACTGGGTGACTCATTAATTGAACTGCTGCTGCAGCTGGCAGGTAGATTGGCTTACTTTGGGAACTGCCTCAGATCTCTCCTGAATTGCTCATGTGTGGCTGCAGATCCCCATGTGGTCCTTCCTTCTTCAGGGAGCTTCCCTTGCTGTGTGTAGGGTGAGGGTCGCATTGCTGAGTGCCACTGAGCTCTTTGTGCGTGTCTTCCTTGCATGGAGCCAGTGGGATTGGTGCAGACAAAACGCCTCCAAATTCAAGAACTAGCTCGCACCATGTTCAAGACTGTAGCAAGTCCTTCTGGTTCAGACAGGGTCAGAGCCTATGAGAAACAGGGTTGCAGCGACTAATCAGGAGGGAGCGGGGGTGCTCGTTACTGTTGCTCTGACCAGGAGGATCTGTCTGAATCGTTGCTTTCAATACAAGTTCATCATGCTTTGTGTTCAGCCCACTGCCACTTTTGGTTGTAAACAGCAATTAAAGTTCCCTTTCTTAGACCCCTGGTCTGCTGTGTATTTCTCTGACTCACTAACCAGTGCGGCAACAGCACCAGTTCAGATGTGAAGGGAGCGGGACACATTCTGCTCGTAGTCTGAGGGTGGATGTGACTGGAGGATGGCAGGAGTCTGTCCAACTCCCCAGGGTGCTGATTATAGTGACAGAGCAGCAATGCCCAATGAGCTATTACTACTGCGAAACCTGGCCCAGCTAGACACCTGGCTATGTTCTTACAAGCATTCCTGTGTCTGTCACTTTATCTGGCTTTGCTTACATGGGTCTAGATTAAGAGCAGTAACTCTCCAAGTGCAGAGAGCAAATGCACTACACATTCAATGCACTTAACTTCAGCAATGTGTATCCCATATATACCTTTTCCTGCCAACAGAGCTTATTAAACCTGATATGCACCTAATAGAAACTCTTTATGGAGATCTTAATGGATTCCTGTGCTGAAAGGAAATTCTCTCTTTCCTTGGGCTGCAGCAGCTCTTGTGAATTTGTTTGAGAGGGTGCAGCGGTGGTGCTGGCAAACCAGAGTAAACCCTGAGCCTTTGAAATGAGAGTAATGTGTGCAGAATGCAGTTGGTGATAACCTTTGTCCTTCAACTAGGCTAGTAGCAACACCCGCCAGCAGCCAGTGTGAGGTCTGTAAACAGCAGGCAGCAGAGATCAAACTTGCTTCTGAGCAGAAAGTAAGGATGATAAAGGACATGTATAAGGTAAATCTCTTCTCTGGGATGGGGTTCGGAAACAATGGGGAGTTTTGGGAAGCTTTTGGTGCTAAAGGGACATGAATTGAATTAGCTGCAGGTGATACATTGGCCTGGTGCCCTCTGCCAGTTGTTGTGAAGAAACAATCATATGTCCTGTTTTTAAATGATTTCTCTCCCCTGTGTGAATTTTTTAAAAAATAGGGAAAATGGAGCTACAGCTCTTCAATGTGCTCTATGAGCAAGTAGGTAACAGTTCACATAATTCAGGTGATGGTGATGTCCCCTTTAGCGGCTAGGCTGGAGCTTTTTGCTCTGTCCTTACACTGATGAAAATAGTTTTTAAAAAGTAATGGGGATTTACTGTGGTTAGTTTTTTTTAATAAGAACAGGTGTTGCTGTGGATGAGGGTAGCAGCACAGGCAGTGATCACTCAGATCTCTCTTTGTTAGAAAGTAGTTTGGATGCAGAAACTAGTATTTTTCTTATGATAAATCCATGTTGACCAAGATAATGCTGAACAGTGTTAACAAGTTAGCTCCTGCATCAAGACACAAGCAAGAACAAAATCTGGCTGAACTGCTGATTCCTTTCTCTCCAGAGCAGTGTTGGAATCTTAGAAGATGGCCACTTTAGAGTAATGATTCCTAGCTGTTCCCTGCATGTTTTCCACTGAGGCACTTTGGGGCGGGGGGACCATCTTTGTTATGTGTTTGTACAGTGCGTAGCCCAATGGGACCCTGCTCCATGACTTGGGGCTCCTAGGTGCTACCACGATACAGGCAGTAGATGATAATCCTGAATGGGAACATATGGCTCCTGTACTAAAAACTGGTCTTTGCTACAGTTGTAATCTCTGGCTGAATCTCCACGCTTAGCAACATCCCTGCAAACTGTAGGAGAGAGACTGGCTGAATGTGGTGGAGCTGCCCCTACGCTCGAAGAATTGAGATGGTAATTTAATTTTGTTTTAAATTTGGGGCTGTGCTACTAACTTCACTGCTAAAGCTATAAATGCAGTTAAGAGTTGGGAATGGTGAGCGGGAGGTAGAGCTGGCTGCACCTCCAGCTGTTGGTTAATGGAGGTTTTCGATGGACTGTGCCAACTATGGTGTATCTGGCTTGGGTGTGTTTAAAGCTTGCTATTAAATTATCGTTTAGGTCCTTGCCAAAATCCTTTTTTTAAAAGACCTCTGCATGTGTCTATTTAAATGGGATGGAATGACAGCTTGCCCATGTATTTGCAACGTGAGAAAACAGTGCATGAAAGGTGTTTAGTTCAACTAAAAAGTGGAGCATCTGCTGTGTATTTGGGGGGGGGGGTTAGGCCCCTGAAATACCCTGGCTGTAGTTGCTTGTTTCCTGCAGAGGGGTGTTATGTTTTCATAGGTAGGCACCACCATAACATTCCATTTTGTAATAAAATCAGCTTTATTGAGCTAGCAGGATTGCTTGGACTTTGCGCTGCCCCTCTGTGCCAGCTGACCTTGAAAGCCACAACGTGCCCAGAGCCACCTGTGCAGAGGTGGGTTTTCCTTGCCATGTGCCCTGGAAGGCTTTAGGTACTACGCAGTGAATGTGCAAACGTGGTTTTATCTGGGGATGTTTCCCTGTAGACACTGTGGGAACGTGGGACCTGGCCTGTCTCCTCTGATGCAGCAATTGGGGGGGGTGGGGGTTGGATGGCTCTTTAGGAGGGAGTGAATTCATCCCTGTGTGTAGCCCTTGGGAAAGTGCTGTGTGTATAGGGGGCGGGGGGGAAGGAAGGCTGCTGCATCTCTATGAGATCAGCGTTGTGTCCCCCCCCCCCTCCCCCCGCTGTAGGGGACATAGGAGCCCTAATCAGTAAAGGGGAGACAGCGTTGCCCTTTAAGGCGACGAGGTGCCCCTCACAATGATGGCGGCCGTCGCCCTGCCCGGGCTCTCTCCCGCCCTGTAGTGCCCCTCACAAAGATGGCGGGGCGGCCGCTGCCGCGCCTGCGCGCTGGCGGTGGGAGGTGGCTCGCGGGGCGGGGCTGCGCCGGTCGGTGGCGGCGGGGGCCGCCTGTCCGCGGGAGGCGGGATGGGCTTTGGCGGGCTCCGCGCGCTGCACCCCGCGCTGCGGCTGGTGGCGGCCGGCGGCCCGCGCTGCTTCAGCACCAGGCCGGCCCGCGCGCCCAGGATGGAGTACCAGGTACCGGCGTGGGGGCGGCCCGGTTACATCAGCCGGGACACGTGGGGCCCGGCGGGGGGAGGGGGGGCAGGGCAGCCTGCTCCGTGGGCACGTGTCTTTAGCCGGGGATGTGGGGGGCTGCGATAGGGCGGAGGTGGACGGGAGGCTGGTGTGGGCACGTCGTGGTTTATATGCAGGGTTTCTGTGTGTGGTGGGGGGGGAGGCTCGAGGGCTTTTGGGGGGGGGGGCATGTGGCACACGTGGAGGCAGGGTGCTGTGCTGGGGGTTGGTGCTGTTTATAAATGGCTGTTGACGCTGATTGGGGGACTTGGCCCTCGGCGCCGTTCTGATGCAGAGCAGCCCCTCCGGCCATAACCTCAGTGGGTGACCCCCGACCCCTTCCGGTTTTTATTTTCAGTGATGCGCCTCATACTGACATTGTGTAGGGCTCTATGGGCTTAAAATTCGTAACAGGGTGACCGGGGTAGGGCTCTCTTCCTAGGAGGTTCTAATAGCCAACCTTGCCTAATGGTTTCTACTTACAACTTCCTGCCTTCCTTCTTTCGTAACTTTCTTCCCATTGATTGAACTCAGTGGAAAGACTCCCTTGATTTCAGTGGGCTTTCAGCAACAGGCACCATACTTCAAAGGTCAGGAAGTATGTGGGGGAAAATCATTCAACCAACTTTGGATTTGTGGGGGAAACCTCTGAATAAATGAGATCACCCTTATCCCATCAACTTGGGTTGGATTGTCATGCAAGCATCCACCATCTTTGTCCGAGGCAGCGCTGAGGTCCACTTGCTTACCATCTTCTTTGGTGCAATCCATCCATCGCATCCTCAGCATCTCTTTCCTATCACCCTCTTCTGCTGTGCTGCTTTCACCAGGTGCCCTTCCTTCATCCTCTGCTTGCATCCAAACCTGCAAAGCTGCACTTCCTGCATTTGTCAAATTAAATGAAATCACTTCTGTACAAATAACAATATCACTTTTTTTTTCATCATAACAGCTTACATTTGAATCTTAACATCAAAAATAGTTGGCACTGATGGATTGGACTTAAGTTTGGGGGGGCAAACTGATTGTCAACTATCACTTAGTTACATTTGAAAATTGCATCCTGAGAATGCCCTGTAGAAAAGGTCTCAAAATCGAAGCACTCTTCTATGTAAGCTGAAGATCTGTATGTCCGTGTTCTCTTCAAACGAATGGGCTTTGAATATATGGAAATCGGTGACTGTTAATAGATGCTGGACGGTCTTAGAGGAGTGAAATGCATGAAGCACAGCTAAAGCAACATGAAGGTAGCTGAATTGGAATCAGAATGTCTGATGATGCAAACGATAATGTTCCAAAGCACCATTAATGTGGCTGGCTGCACCCGGCTAATGTCTTCGCTCGCTTTTTGTGGCACTTGCTGTGTTGCTTACTCAGCTCCTCCTGTAAAGTCAGAAGGGTCTGGGACGTGGCCATGTTCAACATTCATGTGGAAACAGTGATTTTTACACTTAACACCAACTTTGACCATGCAGCTCCATCATGAACATAATGTGGAGGGGGCTTTGTGTCTAATTAAATGATGTTTGGGGAGGAAGTGAGTCAGGATCACATGGGATTCACAGTCTTAACACCTGGCTGAGTTCTGAGTAGTGTCAGGTTTGTGGTTTGGGTGTCCCGATGTAAGTAGTCACCAGTAATAGTGATGGAGATAGGTTTCAGTCCCTGGGGCAGGGACAGTCTCTTCATTAAGTGTTTGTACTGCACCTAGCACAGCAGGGCCTGGTCTATGACGGGAGTCCCGGGTATTGTGATAGTGCCTAATAATAATCTTCATGAGCTACCGTGTGCCTGGGTCTAGCTGGGAAGTGCTTGGGGTCATCATAGATAGTGGGCTGGCTTCCTGTCCCGGTTGGAGAAGGGGAACAATGCATGATGTGGGGAGAGCAGGAGTTCTGGTGCAGTGTGGGGAAGACCTGATTCCATCTGGCTCAGCTGAGAGATGGCAAGAAGCAGATGGTGCGTTTGGTGTCTTTGATCCCAGGGAGATACATTATCCCACCCAGTATAAATAGCCACATGTATCTGGAGGAGCATGGCCAGTGCTTTTTATAGAGGTGAATTGTGGGGAGTAGATCTGGTTACCATCCAGCCCCTGCCAGAGCTGCACAGTCTACCCCCAGAGATTGCTACTCTGCACGAGGCTTACTGGAACTAAAGCGAACCCTGGGAAATGTATTAATCAGCATTTAAAGAGGCTATTCTGGGCCTTGGAAAGCCAGGACCGTAAAACACTCTGACTCAGACAGTGCTGTGATCGAAGCGAGTGAGACTATATAGCCCTTAAATGCTCTGCTCCAGATATTACTGCTGTGGTCCTGTGGTTGGGGCACAGGACTGGAAGTCAGGAAACCTGGGTACTGATTCTTCCATGATGAGGCACTCTTTGTGCCTCAGTTTCCCTTCTCACACTCTGACTGTCTTGTGTGTTTAGATTGTAAACTCTTCGGTGCAGAGGGTCTCTCCCATGCATGTTTGCCATACCTAGCACAATGGGACCCCGGTCTCTGTTGGGCTTTCTAGGCACGCATGCAATACAATTAATATTAGTAATGGCAGTGAGCGAAAATATATCGCGCTGGTGTTCTGGTGCAGACTGTGGGTGGATTGTACTGCCCTGGGGCTCTGTTACACCAGTGCTCCAGCTTGCGTTCCTGGGGCTCATCTCGTGATGGGCATATGCTCTGTCCCCACTCTTCATGCCTTGGAAATAGTTATCAGAGCTGATTTTGCGCCCCTTCCCCCTCTCCTGCCTCCTCTGGCAGCTGCCTGTCCATTTTCTGAATTGCTGCTGAGACTCTTCCTCTCCAGTGCTTCCTCTGTGGGGATCGCTCATCTGGGGTGTCACTTGTACCCCTTATTTTTGTGGTCCTTCATCTTGTGTATTTTTAAAGAGTTATCAGTTCTGTCTCTTCCCCCGGCCCCCGAGTCTGGTCTGAGCAGACAGGGCAGGGAGATGCATTGCCAGTCACCTAACCAGTGGGGAAAACTCTAAAGGCCACTGGATTACAGTTCCCTCTGCTCCAAGCACCGTACCTGGGGCTGTGTAATTGCAGTCCCATAACAATGGCAGGGCAAGACAAGCTAGCTGTGTGCAAGTCCTGCTGTTCTGAATGCAGCCCATGCATCCAAGGGCCACTGTGGAGCAGACGGAGCTAGTGGCTGGTTCTGGCCTGGCCACTATGTTTCACCCTCCAGCGCGTGAGTAGACAGTGGTGCAGCGTATTGCCTGGAGTGGTGCACCCCCTCTAGGCCCTGAGCTCAGCCTTTGTTTGCTCTGGCTGGAAGCGAAAGCTGGGATTGGTGTGCTCTGATCAGCACTCACCTGGCAGGGAGGAGCGAGAGCCCTACTACCACTTTGTCACGCTCCAGCACTGCTCTTGGTGCAGGGCAGATGAAGTTCTTGGCACAGGAGGTGGCTGATGAGACCCTTGCGTGGAGATGGACTGGGTGGGTGGCATTGGGGTTGGAGGTGGCTATCTTCCCACCTGTGATGAGGGCTCTGATGGCGGGGGAGCCTAGTCAGTAACATCGGCCTCCCCCAGAAGAGCAAAGGCTGGCAGCTGTGTGTTGGGAGCCAGTGATGGGTGGGAGCAGTGTGGGCTTGAGTTGCCTGGCAGCCCCTGAGTTTAGTATGTAGGTCCAGGGGCTTCTCTGTGGGTGAGCAGGAGACCCCCTTCCAGCACACACAGGGGGCTGGAGCATTGGCTCTTGGCCACCATCCCCTCCTACGAGCGGAGAGCTGATCTGTGCCTCATCTTGTGAGTCTCATTCCAGGATGCCATCCGGACCCTGAACACCCTCCAGACCAATGCCAGTTACCTGGAGCAGGTGAAGCGGGAGCGAGGAGACCCCCAGGTACAGCTGGAGGCCATGAAAGGCTTCTTGGAGCGAAGTGGGTTAAAGGTGAGAGCTGTCATGTCCCCTTCCCTGACTGAGCAGAGCCCTCTCAGTGCTGCTCTGTGGCGAGGGATGGATGGAGGGCGGGGTTGGGGGGGAGCATCCCAGGCTGTACTGGCCTCTCCACTCGGTGGGACTGACTGTGAGCCCTCCCACCATGTTGGCACAGTGCCGGGTGGGAGTGTCTCCCCAGCCTCGACCCCCCTCTCATGGGTTTGTTAACCTCTGTCTGATAGGTCGAAGACCTGGATCAACTGAACATCATCCACGTAACTGGGACAAAGGGCAAGGTAAGCGGGAGCATTGGGGTGGGGTTGCGTGAGTCACTGCGGGGGGCCCAAACGGGGCACGTTCGGGCAAGGGGATTCTGTGGGGCGCAGGGCGAGGGGGAAACGATGGGCCAGCATGCAGCGGGATAGGGTGAGAGGGGAAATCACTAGGCCGTGTGATGGGTCATGGGATGCTCAGGGTGCGGGTGCTGGAGATTTAGGACAGCAGCACTGGCACAGTGGGGGTGAAGGGGACTCCAGGGGGCTCCCTTTTGCTGGGGGCTGCTGGGGAGGGCAGGTTCCATGGTTAATGCTGCCGACTTCTTCTTCCAGGGCTCGACGTGTGCCTTCACGGAGCGCATCCTCCGCAACTATGGCCTGAAGACGGGCTTCTACAGGTGGGCGCCCCGGTGGCTCCTGGGGCATGGATTCAGGGTGCTGAGTGGCACCCTGGGGAGGGTGTAATGGGGGAGCTGTCCCGGGTGCTGACTGTCTGTTCTCCCATCACACCAGCTCTCCCCACCTGGTCCAGGTGCGTGAGAGGATCCGCATCAACGGGCAGCCGATCAGCAAGGAGCTCTTCAGCAAGTACTTCTGGCAGGTGTATAACCGGCTGGAGGAGACCAAGGTGTGTGTGGTGGGAGCTCTGGGAGGGGGCTGCTGCTGCCCTGGGTGGGTATAAGCGACTGCTGTCTCCTGGAGCCTGTACGAGGCGCTGGAGCACCCATTCCTCGGCAGGAGTGTGCCCCGCGACCAGGCCAATAAGATCCCACGCTAGGGGAGTCACCCCTTGTGGTACAATAACAGAGTCTATGCTGCTGGGTCCAGAGGGGGCCCAGGCAAAGTCGGACCACTGCCCCAAGGCCGGCTCCTTGTAGGGATTGGGTGTGGGCGGGTTATCTAGTGCTTAGAGTAGGGGACCTTTAGTTCTACTCTGCCGCTGCCTTGCTGGGTGTCCTTGGGCAAGTCAGTTTCCCTGCTCTGTGCCTCAGTTCCCCAGTTGCGTGGCGAAGTTGACCATTCGTGTAAATCTCTCAGATGAGCTGGACCCTGGATGTGCCGTGTCTCTGCTCCTGCCCTGGGGACTGGGCCGGAGCCCGGCAGTGCAGGGAGAAGGGTCAGTCCCTTGCTGGTCTTGTGGCAGCAGTGTGCTTGTGGCTGTGGCTTAGCAATGGGGCTGGGGTAGAGGTGCTGCCCTGCAGTCCCTGAGATAACGGTCTGTCCTGCAGGACCCCGGCCACACCAGCATGCCCGCCTACTTCCGCTTCCTCACCATCATGGCCTTCCACGTCTTCCTGCAGGAGAAGGTATGGCACTCCCTCCCCTCCAGGCGGATGGCTGAGTTCCTGCCAGTGCCCCACGGTGCCAAGTGGCTGCAGCCCTGATAGGCTGTAGCGGGAGCTGTGGGTGGTGAGGGTCTGGCCACCGGAGCCCGGGGCCCTGTCACTCCCTGGGCCCAGTCTCGCCCAGCCATCTGCTGCTGGGATGGGGCCAGGGGCCTTTGTCTCTCCCACCCTTCCTCTTCCTCTCCCATGTTTTTTTCCTCCTTTCCTGGTTCTGTTCCCAGGGATGCCCGGTAGGAGAGTCCTGGGGTCTGCACAGCTGTAGCTGCCCCCTGGGACTGCCTGTGTGTGTGACTGTTGCCCCCTTGTGGCTGCAGCGCACAGGGTAAAAGCTGTAATACTGCTGAGAGGGAGTGGAGCTTCTCCTCCAGCCTCTGGTGCAGAGGCCTGCGTGTGTAGCTAAAAGTCCTGGGTTCATGCTCCCTTACGTGCATGTCTTTCTGTTGCAGTCTGGCATGCGGGCAGCTCTCTGGGTAGCTGTGCGTTCCTGGGACATTTCTCTGAGAGTCTGGATCAGAGCCTGTCCCTGCCCTGTGTGTTCGGGCCAGGGTCCCATGTGTCTGAAGGGCTGCTGTGAGTAGGGCAGGCCCTGCGTAAGGGTGCTGAGCCCTCTGTCCCTGCTCAGGGCTGTGCCATGCGGCTGTTCTGTTTCCGGCGTGTTGGGCACGGATGCCACAGGTGGTCCCTTAGCACGCTCTTGTCTCCCCTCCAGGTGGATCTGGCTGTGGTGGAAGTTGGCATTGGGGGTGCCTATGACTGCACCAACATCATCAGGTAGGAGCAGGCTGGACCTGGCACGGGGACCAGGTACCCGCCTCCTTATTGCCTCCGGGTGAAACTCGCATGCAGAAGCCACCAGCTCTCCCCAGAGCAGGAACAGCCTGGGCAGGGGTCAGTGAGCCAATGGGCCTCAACCCAGCTGGGCCCAGTAGGGGAGTTCGGTCAGTTCTTGACCCCTCTGCTGACAAAGGGGTCCAGTCCTAGTGGCTGTGATGGGGACGCCTGGCCAGGGAAACTGTTGACCGTCCCTGAGGTGATAGGAGCTTCCAGCCACGTTGGGCTCGGTGTGAGCCGTAGCCTGGGAGGTGAAAGGCTCCGTGCCAATCCCGTGAGCCAGCCAGTGCCCTGAATCCTGGGGCCTCCTGGGTGCCGGCTGGCTGCAGAGCTGGGGAGAGGAGCCCGCCCTTCAGGAGTCCTGGCGCTGGGCGCTCACCTTCTCTCTGTCTCCAGGAAGCCGATCGTGTGCGGGGTCTCCTCTCTGGGGATTGACCACACCAGCATCCTGGGGGACACCATTGAGAAGATCGCCTGGCAGAAAGGGGGCATCTTCAAGGTAGAGACAGTGGGGGTCTGTGGGGAGAGGGGGTCTCTGACAGCCTTGAGCGGGCTGGTCCAGCAGGACCAAGTCTGTCCACATCTGGGAAGTGAAACTCCCCTGGTGCAGGAGGCTGGTCCCAAGCCAGAGGGCACATGGCAGCCTGGGGGGTGGGGGCCCATCTGAGGGGCAAGCTCTGAACCTGAGTGAGGGGTCCCAGCTCGCCCCTGGGTGTCCAGGTCTGCCCCAGACCAGCAGCCTGTCACTGGAGTCCAGGGGGATGGTGGGGGCCTCGGCATTGGGTGACAGGCTGTGCAGCCGACCATGATGACATCTGCTTTGCTTTCAGCCTGGAGTGCCGGCGTTCACAGTGCCCCAGCCTGAGCGGCCCCTGGAGGTGCTGAGGGTGCGAGCCAGGGAGAGCTCGGTGAGTTCTTGTTATATACATGCCTCCCTTGCCCCCTCCTGCTGCTGTCCCTGGGTCGGGGAGATGACTCTCCCTGCTGCACCCACGCCAGGTGCAGGGGCTGGGATGTCAGATGGCTCCTGCCCCCTTGGATGGTGCTGGCCAGAGGCCTTGGGTCCCAACCCCCTCTCTCCTCCCCAGGGAGGGTTGGGCTTCTCTGGCCCCTCCTCACTCTGGATCCTTTGCAGGGTGGCCCCGGGCCTGTGATCCCAGGGGTGCCCCCGTTTCTCCTGTGCAGCAGCTGAGGGTGCTGCTGGTGCTGGCGCCCCTCGGGGTCCATCCCTGGAGAGGCAGGGTCAGATGGAAACGTGACGACCCATGAATATGAGCCCCAGAGCCTGGGGGTGGGGTTGCCTCAGTTTCTGCTGCCTGGTCTGAAGGTCTGCAGAACCCACCGGGGGCTCTCGGTCAGCTGGTGGAGCTGCCCCGTGGAGGTGGGTGAGCTGGGCAGGGCTCACCCTCTGCCCCCTCTCTCTGTGTAGTGCCCGCTTTACCTGTGCCCTGACTTGGGTGCCTTCGAAGAGGATGATAAGGCACTTCAGCTGGGGCTGGCGGGCGAGCACCAGCGATGCAATGCCACTCTGGCCCTGCAGCTCTCACGGGCCTGGCTGCAGCAGCAGGGGTATCAGGGTAAGGAGCATGGACCCGGCACGGGGGAGCTTGTGCGCCTGGGAAGGGGGGAGCTTGTGAGGGGGCTGGGGCCGCCCCTCCTTGCGCTGAACGGCACATTCCAGCCCTTACTTCTAGTTCCTGGGTTGGGGTGTCTCTCCGAGGAGATTCTGGGGAAGTCCTGATTGGGTGCACTTCAGTGCGTGGGCTCGCAGGGCTCCGGGCAGGCTGCTATTATGCAGCATGTGACCATCCAGCCTGTTGCTGCTCTTTTCCCAAGTGCCCTGTGTGTGTCGGGGGTGAGGAGCTCTGGCTGGGACTTCATGGGAGACTGGGAGGGAGAGCTCTCTGCACCCAGCAAATACGAGCCAGCAAGTTACCAACGTGCTGGGGGCTAAGCTAAGAGGGGGCCCTGCTAGCGAGGGGTGTAGGATACTTGGGATAGTTTTTATTTTATTTAAATTATAAGTTTTTCATTTTAAAAATAAACCTGTTTAAAATGAAATGTGAATTTAATACAAAAAATGTTAAGGTCTAAACGTATTACAGCCTTCAAAAACATTTCAATTCAAAATCAGTGTAGAAGAGCCTCTATAAAGATTTAGAGCTCAAGGCTGCTTTTCTATGCAAAGAAAGAACCAGGGGAAAAACATCTAACTTTGGAGGACAAGTGTTATCAATGTGATAGGTCGCGTAATGTGTTACGGGCTGGATCCTGTGGGGGGCCCAGGGGCTGTGCTGCTGGGTGCAAGAGACTGTCACAGTCATCACAGGCATTGGGACCCAGCCTCTGACTTCAGGAGACCCCATCGTGTAGCTCATCAGGACCTCCAGTGACCCCCTGGAAGGTCTCAGGCCCCTATTTTATAGCGTCTCCTGACGTGAGCTCTGATTGGCTCAGTTTTCAAATTATGAGTATTTCAGACTCTACCCACCCTGGAAACACACTGTACCTCACAGAAAAACACTGCAGTTTGTGTATCCAAAACATCAAAGGTGGTTTTGTTTAAAACTAAATGTGACGTGCTGTTTTGTGTGTAGTGCAATTCCAGTTACCGTCGTAATGCAGCTTGACACAAATCATGAGCAAAGTGCTAATTATATAGTATAGAAGCAATGCATCAGACACCATTTTCTAACATACTAAAAAAGTGCAATTAACAAGAATCTGAAAATCTGAAGCTACATAATTGCTTACGTAAATGTGTATAGTTAGCGTATGCTCTCCTGGGGAGCAAAAAGAGCTACCACATGTAGCGTGAAAGTTCCTTGATGCTTGTATCAGCCCATGCAGGTGCACCTTTCTCTAGAAAAGAACCGAAGTGCAAATGGAACCCTTGATGAAAATCCACGATTTGAACTGAGGTTTTCCACTCGGTGATTTCAGTCGCCTTGACTTAAATCAATCCACCCTCATTTCTATGGAACGTACCCCGGGGTGGCTCCACCACACTGACTGGAGTCCAATCGTGTGTGAGGAGGGAAGGCCGAGTGACGGGGGGGCTACAGGCGGCCATGTGGGGCTGTTAGAATGGTGACTCAGCCCGCCTTCCATCTTTCAGGTACTGGGGAGCTGAAGGACTTGCAGCCAAGTGCTGAGCTACTAGGCAAGAGACCCGTGCCCCTGGCACCTGCCTTCAGGCCCAGCGGCTCCATGGTGCAGGGTAAGGACATGGGTGTGTCACGCCCCACTGCTGTTCCGGTGCCCCTGCCTGTCCTGGGCATTTCCTGGGTGCTCTGTTGTGGGTCCCTGGCTAGTGCCTGCCCTTGGCTTTGGCTAACTGGGATCAGGCCGGAGCTGCCGCTCGTTGAAGATAACGAAGTGCTGTGGGCCGTAACCTCCAAGACCCTGGACTCTGCCCCCGGCCATTGACATTTTGAACTTGCTGCCCTTTAGCTCTTCCTGTTCCTCAGTTTTAACCCTTAGGAGCCTGGTGCTTCCCGGGCTGCCAGCAAGTGCTGAGGGCGATTGTACAGCACCAGCCTCCAGCACCGACCCGACCTCCCCCCGCCTCCCGTGCTGGGTATTTCCCAGCCTGTTTGTTGGCTAAGTGTCATTGTCTCTCCGCCACCTGCCCTAGGAGGCTGCCCGCTGCTCTACCCCTTGCTGCAGAGTGAGAGGGGCCTTCTCTCTGCTCCGCTATTACCCCCCCGTACTGTGCCCTATTGCAGGCTCCCTGGCAGTGCAAAGCAGTCACTAGCTGGGCATATTACGGTAGCCTCAATATTTAATGGGTTTATCCTCACAACCAATAGCAGAGCAGGGCTGTTACCCCTGTTTTACTGGCAGGGCACAGGGAGACTAAGTAACTGGCCCAAAGTCACACAGGAGTTTGTGGCAGAGCAGGGAATTGAGATCAGGTCTCCCAAGTCCCAGGCTGGCCCCTCACCAGTGCACCATCCTACCTCCCCTGGGATCACTGGGCCAGCCCACACCATGACCTTAGCTGCTGGCCTGAGGGCAGGAGCCCAGGCAGGTTGGGGTCTCTGGAATCCATACCCGCCCCATTGGGAATTAGCACATTGTGAGGTGGGCAGGCCATGGGCGTAATGAGTCACTGTCAGGCTCCTTGTCTCTGTGGCACGGGGCGGTGCCCCTGCAGCCAGCACTAGAACGTGTGAGGCTGGCTGCCGTGGCTGCCTCGGGTGGATAGGGAGCAGGCTGGGCTGGCACAGTGCAGGGCTTGGGGGAGCTTAGTACCGGAATAAGGGGAAGGGGGAATCTGTTGGTGGTGTTGGGGTCTCCCCAGTGAAATGTCCCTGGAAGGTTTTATGGCAGGAATGGCTCTGGGTGGGTTGAACATACCTATGTGCGGGCCCCAGAGTGGATGGGTCACAGTACTGTCAGCAGGGCCCCATGCCAGTCCCCAGCCTCCTAACAAGCCAAGCCTGCTTTATGACACCAGCACCCCCCAGTCTCTGATCCCTTTGTCCCCACTCCCCTCATGTTGCCATAACTTAGCTGGGTCGGGCCCGCCAGGGAGCTGGTAACGCGGTTTGAGCAACGGGGGCGGGTGTGCGGGGTTGTGGCTGGTGTAGGGGGCTGCGAGTCCCTGCCGGGTGGGCCTGGCCCCTCATAGCCCCCTCTCCCCTCCCAGGTTTACGGGACACGGAGTGGCTGGGCCGCACCCAGGTGCTGCAGCACGGGCCGGTGACGTGGTACGTCGATGGGGCGCACACCACCAGCAGCGTGCAGGCCTGTGTGCGCTGGTTCCGCCAGGCAGCCCTCAACGAGGAGAAGCCTGAGGAGTAAGGAGGCCCCGGGACGGGGAGGGGGATCCGTTGCTCTGCTGTCACAGGCTTTGTCTGAGCCCCACCCTGAGCAGCTGGAGGGAGCAGGCTTATGTGGGGATTTCCCAGCGAAGTGCCTGTTGGGTTGAGAATGAGGCTGCTGTGGCCTATCGGTGCGGAGAGCCTGCCCATCAGCCATGCCAAGGGTACAAGCAGCACCTGCCTTTCCCTGCTGGAGGGGGACGGGCCCCAGCCCAGCAGGGTATGTTTGGAGGTGGTAGGCCCGGGAAGGAGAGGAGGGCTGAGGTTTGTCTCAGCAACCTGCATGGTCCCAGCACACCAGGGTGGATGGGGAAGGGATCCTGGTGGGACAGGCCTTGAGTTGGGGTTGCTGGACTTCCTGGGCTTTGCGAGGTGGCAGCTGCTAGCACGGCCAGCTCCGGAGTGGGGCTGGGAGCAAGAGCCCCCAAGCTGACCAGGCTGGTCCCTTCTTGTCTGCAGCGGCTCCGAGGTCCGAGTGCTTCTCTTCAACGCCACGGGGGACCGAGACACAGCTGCTCTTCTCAAGCTGCTGCTGGTGAGACTGTCAGTGCCTTGGGCCCTGCCTGATACAAGCTGGTGGGTGGGGGGCTGGTGCCGGGCAGGGAAGGTGGGTTGGTAAGGGCAGAAAATGGGCTGGCAGCAGATGGGGCTGCTGGTCCCTGTGGGGAGAGCGGATCAAAAGGATTTAATTTGTGGGAGGGTGGTTACAGATGATGCATGTGAGTATCTGAGGCTGCCAGCATCCAGCTCAGGCTGGGGGCAGACTCCTGGGTTCTATTCCCAGCTCTGCCCCAACCCTTGGCTAAGTTGTTTCCCTCTGTTCCACATTCTCCCCTTTTGTGCCATGGGGTAACACTGGCCTCAGGCAGGAGCTGGCAGATGGATCTGAAGTGCCAGGTGGGTTCAGAGCTGTGGGGCCCGGCCCAGGTGGGGCCCATAGTGGTGTCTGACCCCTTCCCTGCACCTGCCTGGCTGTTCAGGGCCTGCTTTGATACATCCCACAGGGTGCCACCAGGTGGTGCTAGTGCCCCGCTCTTGTCCCCCAGCCATGCCCCTTAGAGTCCAGTCCACCTCGGTCTCCTGTAACAGCCCAGACTCTCGGGGTCTTCCAGCCTCCCTGTGCGGTGGCCGGGGGCAATCCTGGGATAGTCTTGGGGGCTGGATTTGCCCCCAGTTAGTGGCAGAAGTGAAAATAGAAGGGGAAGGGGCAGTTTCCAGTGACTGACTGACTGATTGGCTGCTTTGCCCAGTAGCCTCTGCAGGAATAGAACCCAGGCGTCTTGGCTACCCTCTAGACCAAATGCGCCCCTATTGGTTTGTAATGGTTCCAGCAGGAATAATGACGGATGCTGAGCTAGTAGCCGAGCTCCTTCCTGTAAGGAGCTGAATCCCCCGCTTGTCCTCCTCCCCTCCGCCCACCTCAATGTGGGCCGCCCAAGGCTGCAGCACCAACCCCCTGTGCTGGCATGGCCATTGTGCTGATGCTGTGTCTCTTGTGCCCCAGCCTTGCCAGTTTGACTACGCCGTCTTCTGCCCCAACTTCGCAGAGGTGTCTGCGGTGGGGAACGCAGGTCAGTACCCAGGGAGGGGAGCTCAATTGGGAATCTGCTCTGGAACTTGCCCGAGAGCAGGCATGCCCTGACTGGCTTGGATTCTGCCCTACCCGTCCTGTTGGGGGATGCCTGCGGGGAATATTCCTGCCCCTGGGTTGGCTCAATGCTTGGGGTGGGGGTGGGAGCAAGTTGCCCCTGGAAACCTCCTCGCTGGATTTTTCTGCAGGGGGCTGGCGTCTCTTGCAGATTCTTGGGCCCTGTCCGCAGCGCTGGTCAGATAGCTTTGATCAGGGCTCTTGGGGAGGCACGTGCTGCTTTCGCAGGCTGCGGGGCTTGGCGGGCTCCCCCATGTACCAGCATGTTGGGCTGGGCCAGCCCACCTGCCAATCTCACGGCCCCACAAAGCCAGGGCTGGCTCCATAACGCTGCTCTATTGGCCCATGCCAGGAGTCCCCTCTTGTCTGTGATCCTGCTCTGCAGGGTTGGATTTGCCGGCTGGTGGCGTGCAGCGGCCTGGTGTCCCCCTGGGGCCTGGCTGTCTGGAGGCGGAGAGGCCATTAAAACAGGCAGGGTGGGAGCGTCCCAAGGCTGCTTTCATGCCAGCTCGTTCTTCTCCCCTTTGCAGACCAACAGAACTTCAACGTCACCCTAGAGAACATGCTGACCCGCTGCCTGGAGAACCAGAAGAAGTGGAACCAGCTGATGGAGGAGAAGGTGGGGCAGGACCTCTGGCTGTCTCCCCACATGAAGGTGGAGGGGCTGGGCGGCCTGCTGAAGCCAGACCCCTTGCGCAGCCCCCTGCTCTTCGTGCCCTCCTCCGAGCGCGCGCTCAACTCCAACTCGCTGGTGTTCCCCTGCATCTCTCACGCCCTGCAGTGGATCACCCAGGGCAGGGACCCGCACTTCCAGGCGCCCGCCATCAAGGGGCTCCACCTGCACCCCGTGGCAGGCAGCGGCGCCGTCTTGCTCAAGGAAGCAGCTGCCATCCATGTGCTGGTCACGGGAAGCCTGCACCTGGTGGGTGGAGTCTTGAAGCTGCTCGACCAATCGCTCTCGCAGTAGCGGGAGCCCGTGGGTGGGGCCTCCATGCCGCTTTTTGCTGTTTACTTGAATCTTTCCAGGTACCTTTTACCAGGTGTTCCCTGAGCTTGCTGCCCCCCGAGGTGGGATGCTGCCAGCTCAGGGCCGGGCACTGCACATGCTGCTGGGGTTCTTGTGCTGAGCCCTTTGCAGCAGCTGGATCTACCCCCTAGGACTGGGATTGGTGCAGCCAGGGTCCACGTCCCGGCACCGGGATCTTGTGCGGAGCCCCTCGCGGCAGTGCCATCCGCAACCGGGCACCAGGACTCTCACATTCAGCCTCACCCCACCTCCCCGGAGCAGGATCCGTTCGTTAGTGCCAGGATTGGTCACTGCACTCACGCTGGTGTCCCTGTTGCCTGGGCTGGGGAACCTGGAGTGAGACCCCAGCAGCTGATCTCGGCCCACAGGGCAGCCTGCGGGGACTGCACCGTACGTTTACTTGATGTTCCGTGGCGCTGTCCTTCCCGGAAGCTCACCGTCCCCGGCCTGGCCAAGCAGACAGGTGGGGAGCTCTTGCTTGGGCCGGAGTGGAATTCCTAGTCTCTGCCCTTGAGCTGCCTTCTCCCTATCCAAGTCTCTGGGCCCCACGGGGGGCTGAGGAAGGCAGCGTTCATCAGCCAGGGTGAGGCCTTTCCCGGCCAGGCATTCAGAGGGAGGCGTGCGCATTGGGTGGACCCAAGCTGATCATCAGTCTCCCTTGGCTGGTGCGTTGCCTTCCCTGGGAGCTGCCCCAGCTGCCCCGCAGAACGAGAGTCTCTCCCCCCACCGCCTTGGTACCTTTGTCTCCGCCCTGGCGTCTGTTCGGTTGAGCCGCACCAGCTGAGCAGTGCACGATTCAGGGATGGGTTTGAGTCTTGCTGCTTCAGACTGTTCTGGCTCCTCTGGGACTGGGCTTGCCCTGGGTGAATGCAGCCAGGTCCTGCCACCTGCATGTAGAATCGGCTCCGGAAGGTCTGGCTGGGTGCTCGTCAGAGGCTGTTAGTGTCTGGGGTGTGTCTGGATCGGGGTCCGGTTGGAACTGCCTGTGATCGAAGGCCAGGAGTGCGGTGGGAGCTGTGTGCCAGGCGCAGAGCCCCAAGTCGTGCTCACTCCCACCCATTAGTGCTGCCGGGCACGTTCACACAGCCCGTGGGGTGAGATTCATGCATTATAGTGCCAAGGAGTCTCTCACAAGTGGTCTTGGTGCCCCATTGTGTGAGCTTCTCCCCGGCCAACACTGGGGCAATGGGGTCCATATGCCCTATTTCCAGTGTTGTGTAGGCAGGTCATCCCTGAGTGCAGAGGGGCTTAGTGCAGGATGTGTCCCCATCTTTCCCTCCCGTCTCCTGGTGCAGAGATCTGTGCACTGGGGCTGAGACTCCTGCCTCTCTCCAGTGCTGGGGCAGCGGGATGTGAGGGCTCTCTGCATGCCATTTGCAAAGTGGTTGATGCCCCCAGACCCGGGTGGGCCAGGCGGCAGGCCGGGCTTGCTCTCTGCTGGACGGTAACTATGAATGACTGGTGGGCAGGGCATGTGGGGCTAGGGGTCGGGAAGCCCTAGTAGCTGAGGAGCTGGGCTGCTTTCTGGACCTTATGCAGTTCTCTGTTTGTGCTGGTGGCTGGCCTGCTACCCAGGTCGCTTTATGGTGACAGCTTCACCGCCCGGCGGTGTCCAGGCAAACGGATGCTGGGAATCAGCCTGATCTCTCAGGCTGAGGTGTGAGGGACCCTCGTTGAGCAGGGACTTCAGGCAGCATCTGTCTGCAGGAGCGGAGTCCCTCTGGCGCAAGAGTTGTGGAAACTGGCTCCAAGCCCCAAGGCCATGAGCCGCCTGGTGTCATCACAGCTCAGCCAGCGTCCCTTGCTGTCCTCTGGGGGCGCGCTCCATGCAGAAACCCACTGAAACCTGCACCGGGCCAGGCAGCAAGCTAGCTGTCCCTGCTTGAAAAAACAGCCCAGCTGGGGCAAGCGTGTTACCAGAGATCGGTGCTTGAAAGCCACTGATGAGCAGGGCGGCCTTTGGGGTGTGGGGAGCGAGATGCTCTTGCGAAGGTGTTGGTTGCACTGGGTGCTCACTGGAGTGCCCAGATGCATGGCACGGTCAGTATGTGCCAGGCTCTGCTGACATGAGTACCCAGCTGTGCCAGCCCAGCCATGACCTGACTCAGTAACTAATAGCCACCTGTCTGCTGTATCCCTGTATCCATATTTCTGTTGCCCCAGGGCGTGGGCATTGGCTGGTCCCACTCCGGACACCGGCCAGACTGTGGGGTTGGGTTTTGAACCCCATCCTCAAACGCATGCAGTGCCAGGGTGCTTGGGCAGGCAGTGTGAGGTCTGGGCCATCTAGCCCCTGAGCATGGATCTGTGGAGCTGCGTTTGATCACAGCAAGTCCAGCCTGGTGCTGCTGGGCATCTGAGCATGTCTCCCCCTTCTCCAGGCTCCTGCCTGGCTGGTCCCTGTGCTGAGTGGGGTGGCTAATGGGGCCAGTGCATGCCGAGGGTCGGTGCAAGCCCTTTTATGGCTGATCATATATTGGGGCGTGTGCACACACTGAGCATGTGGGGCTATTCGCTGCCGCAGGACCTCGGCCGCAGGGCCTGTGCAAGATCCTGCTCCAGCTCTGCTACTGGTCTCTAGGAACCCTGTGGGTTGCTGAGGGGATGAGGTGGCCCAGTGCATTGTGGCCCGGTCCTAGCCCTGTGTGTCTTGGCCTGAGGGCTGTGGGAGCTCTGAACGATGCTGTGCCAGATCAGTGCCATTCCCAGCGTGGGCGGCTTGAGTAAGGGGGCAGTGCCAGGCTGCACCAGGCCCTGGGGCTTGTCATACTGAAGGAAACCCCTCCTTGGCCATGCAGCCACCTCACCAGCTATTTCCAGTGCGCTGCTGCATTCGCCCCAGGAGACAGGCCCAGCCCTTCACATGCTGGCAAGTGTCTGTCCTCCCCTCCCGCTTTACTGCCCCAGTGCCTGTTTCTGTGTATGCTGAAGGCAGCCTGGGGTCTGACCCGGCCGTGTCTCGGGGCAGGTGTCTGATGCCCTAACCCCTCCCCAGTGAGGGGGATTCAGGAGTTGACTTGGGTAAATCTCAAACTGCTGAAAGCTTGGGGCCCAGCACGACCCCCTCTCAGCAAACCCTGCACATTGCCTCTGGCCCAGCCACTCCGCGTGGGGGTCTGGGTGATGGAATAATGCTGCTGCCTGATCCATGTACCTCCTTCAGCACCTCCGGTGCAACTGGTCTAGCAACAGACTAGTGACCCACGTGGCCTGCTGCAGCCTGCCCCTCTCCCGGGGGCTGGGTTACTACGCTGGCCCTGGCAGTGGAGATGGGGGGAGCAGCTGGCTGGGCCCCTCCGCACTGCCACAGAGCTGTGCTTTGGCACGCTGGCACCTCCAAGCCCTGCTGTGATACAGAGGATTGCTGGAGCCAGGGTGCTGGCTCCGGAGTGTAGCCTGTCCCTTAGTAAGGACCACACATAAGCCATGAGCGAAGCAGCTGGTGTCCCTGGGTGGGAGATGGGGCCGAGCTGCCTATTCCAGCCAAGGCAAACATCTGCTAGCTGGTTAGTGTTCCCCTATGTTGTCCTAACCAGGGATCGGTCGCCCCCACGACCCCTTTGGAAATAGCGAAAGGGGCTGTGGTTCTTTGCAGAACTAGCCTGAAGGGAGCCGGGGAGGTGTAACTGCAGCGTGGGTAGACAGACCTGTGCTAGTTTTGATCCAGCTAACACAAATACCAATAGCAAGGAAGCTGCGGCAGCATGGGCTAGCCACTCGAGTGAGTCCCTAGGCTCCTGGGCGGGCTTGTAAAGGTCATGCTGCTCTCGCTAGCCAGCGTCGTGTTAGGGACTACACCAGCTGCCATCACACCTCTGATTGCAGCCTGAGCGTTCTGGGTTCAAGCATGAAGGAAGGTTGGAAGTTGCTCCCTGTGTCCAGCCTCAGATGAAGATGAAAGGCTGAATGGTACTGAGTCTCCAATAATTTAACGAGCAATAGGGTTTTTATGAAATCTTCTGTAACTTAAAAAAGAGTGCTTCCTGGGAGATTAGGGTATGAAAGTGAAGCCATGGTGCTGCTGTTACATGAGTGTCTGATCCATTAACCTGTTGATGGAAATAAATGTCCTGCTCATCGTGGCATTGTACAGTGTCATCTCCTTCCTGGGTGTGTGGGGCGCCTGGCAGGGATGAGGCTGGGAGCTGTGAAGCCCCTTACCTAGCCTAATCCCCTTGGCCCTGGTGGGGGCTGGAAAATGACTCTCACTCTGCCAGTGGGGAAACCGAGGCAGGCTAAGGGCCTGCTTCTGAAAGAGCAGCGTTCCCCCTGGCTGCTCATTTCAAAGGGCTCTTCACCTTCCAGGTGTGGGCCTCACCTGGGTTGCAGGGGCTGGGGCGCGCCCCACCGCTCTGCTGAGCTCCGAACGGGCGAGCGGTAGTTAATGTTTGGATGATGAAATTCTGTGTGTCTGAGCCCTAGGTGGGTTCCACCTGCTAGTTACTCCAGCTTTGCCCTGCCGATCGGCACCGGAGCCTGGCGCTAAGCGGGTCACCAGCCTGGCCCAGAGGCAACAGCTGGATTGACCCAGCTCTGGATTTTTAAACCTCTCTCACTGCTCCGCTTTCTCCGGGGGGGTGGGGGGAGGTTTCCATGACCAGGGTGCCGGCTTGAGGGGCTTTAGCCGGGAGGCTGCCGGCTGCTCTGATGCCTGTTGCAAGCTGGCGTGTGCGGGAAGGGGCACGGGTCCGGCTCCAGCCTAACTCAATACAGTGCAAAGGGAAGGGGCCAGGCCAGGGCGGGTATGGAGTGACATGATGGAACGGGAACAGCTGCAGAGTGAGAGGACTCCCTGGCCCCAGCCTGGGGCCAGCGGGGCTGCTGGCCATGTCACTGTGTTCACCGCGGGGACCTGGCCTAGGCTGCCCGGGTGGAGTCAAGGGCAGGGCTGAAGCTGCTGAGAGCACCATGGCTTTTGGCTGTTAATAAGTCTTGGCTGGGTCCCGCTCCACGTACCCAGGGCCCTGGCCATCCGTGCACAGTTGTTTCCTGGAGGGCTTAGACAAGCTGTGTTCATCCCTGGATCCCGACCACCCTGTTCTGCATGTGGCCCCCCCTCCCACGGGGCTGGCCTGGGTGCTGCTGCTCAAGGACCCAGCTACTGTGTACGAGGGTGGTGTCAAATCTGCTGGGCGAGCCGACTGCAGCTCCCGGGGGGGATGGGGGGACACAGCTGTTGACGGGGCTGCTGACACTAGCCAGGCACCAGCGTGGGGGGGAATTAGTCCCGGCTCACGTGACGCTTCCTCTCACCGTAGCCAGCCTGACTCGTCTCTTCCATGCAGCCTAGGTAAAAGCAGGTGGCCCGTGCAGGGAGCTGCTTTTCCAGCTTCGCTTTGCAAGGCGGGTGCTGCACCTGCACCCCAGAGAAGGCAGCTCGGGGTAGGAACTGGGGTGCTGGGCTAGCTTTGGCCAAGGCGGGGCCTGGGCTCGCTCAGCTCGGGCTGGCTCCAGGTGGCTTAGCTGAGCTGTGGGCAGGAGCAGGGCTAACCCAAGGCCTTTGGGGGCAGGAGCAGGGCTAACCCAAGGCCTTTGGGAGCCGGGGCAGCCTGGAGCATCTGACGTCAGCAGCGCTACCTGCCAGAGCAGCATCTCCCTCGTCACCAGCCGAGGCAGCTCCCAGCCCGGGGCTCAAAGTAAGAGCTGGCTTTGGCTCAGCCCTTCCCTCAGCCGTCTGGGGCAGCTTGGCCCTTTCTGCCCATCAGCTCTGCAGGCTGGGATGTGGCTTTTCCCTTCGCTGTCCCTACCTGCAGGCTGGGATCTCTAGGCCAGAGTAGACCTGGGGCTGTGGGATAGGATGGCTCCAGATGCCACTGGCTGTTCCTCCAGGGTGGGGGATGCCCGCCTGGGGCCATGTTCCCCACCCCCTCCCGTGCTGCTGTGCCACAGCTGTTTGTTGGCCCACGGCCGCTTAGTGCCACGGTGAGCCCGGCAGGCCGTGCGCGAGCAAGGAAGGAGCTCGCCCCTCATGCCGCGCTCTGCCGCTTGGGGAGCAGGGTGCTGGTCTGGGTTTCCGGTTGTCCAAGTAGGGCCGGCCAAGGCCCTGCTCTTTGTGCCAGCCCAGCTGCTGGGGGCAGCACTGGCCGGGCACTTGTACAGCTGCGTGTGCACAATGCACTGGAAACCCAAACACAGAGAGGTCATGTGGGGTCTTGGCAGTTGCTGGCTCCCCCCCGCCCCCCCCAGGCCGGCTTGCAGGTGGTTTGTGGCTGGGCCGGGATAAACAAGGAGAAGCTGGAAAGGGGAACGTGCTGTTTGGTGCCTTTCCGGGAGCAGGCTGGGCAGGGCCAGGAATCCTCTCCACAGGCTTCAGTCAACCCACTTTTATTGATACGTTATCATGGTTACACGGGGTCATACAAATATTTACAGACCAGAGGCACAACCCCGGGGCTGGGGAGGGAGGGCAAGGCCCAGTTGGTGGGCGCCATTCAGACTGGTTCTGAGCCTGGGGGCGTCACACTTGGTCTGCGGGCCGGTGGAGCCAGGCCCTCAGCTGAGAGCCCACGACTCCCAGCCAGCTGCGCTACGGCTCGGGGGGGGGGGGTCCACGTGTGACTTTAAATTACACTCAGTCCCCCCAAGGGCCGAGCGTTCAGCCTGGGGAGCCTGAAATAGGCCAGCGAGCTGCCAGAATGGGTTTCTCCCGGTGGGTTATGTTTAGTAAAGGGCGGCGTGAGTGACACTTCCGTCAGGGTCAAGCCCCCGGAGGTGTGGGGGGTGTGTGTTTAAAGTGTGTGTGTGTGGTGGTGGGGCTCTGCAGGACCCGAGCCCACCTCTCGCCCCAGGGCAGAGGCATGGTGCCCGCCGTCATGCCAGGTCACCAGTTAGAAAACACTCCCCCTGTGGCTTCGCCACGCAGGCCCCCGTGTTCCCGCAGCTGTGCCTCGCACCTCGCCCTCGGGCTGTGTCTGGCGCACATGTAAATACCCCCTCGGTCAGGCTGAGGGCAGCTCGGCTCCCAGTTCTAACCCCCCCAAAAAGGAAAGGTACATAGTTGCTAGTAACTGACAGGCCGCCTCAGCACCGCGGCTGTGTGATTGCAGGGCTAGAGGGTTATGTACAGAAAGGAACGCCGGGTGTGCCACGGCCCGAAAGGCCCACGACGGCCGGGCCCTGAGCTCTGTGCCGCAGCCCAGCCAAGTGACAGGGGGGCGCTCCCTGCCCGTCACAGTCATGGGGGAGCCGAATCCCAGCTTCCTATTTGCTGTGCGGGTGCACACGCCTTTCCAGCAGCCCCAGGGCTTGGGGGAGGAAATCTTCCCTGCTGCCTGCCCAGATCTGTAGGAGTCGGTCCCTGACAAGGAACCGAACTGGGGTGGAACGAATCCTTCCAGCAGGAAAACCTCGTCTGGCCCCTCCCACTAGCCGTGCCCGGGAGCCTCGCCTCGCCTCGCCTCCCCTCCCCTTGCGGGGCCAAACTGCGGTCACACAGCTGCTGTCTGAGGACCCAGGTTCCACGAGGGGACCTGCTGATTTCAGCTGCCTCACCCGCGACTAAGTGGGCCTGGGAAACTGGCAGCGCCTTGACCGCGTTTGGCAACCACTGCAGTCGGAGTGGGTCTAAGCAGCTGGCTCTGGAGCCCACTGGCAGCCAGGCTGAGGCCCGGGGCAAAGGGCTGGCTCATGCTGACTTGAGCTCTGCTGTGAGTGGCAGCGCATTTGAGTGGACGCTACCACTCATGGGTTGTATCCCAGCAGATGGGCTGCGTGGGACGCGACGATGATTCTTCAGCTGGAGGGCCTGGCAGTGAGCAGGGGCCCTTCACCTCTAGTCTAGGAAGTGGGCAACAGTAGCACAAGCCGAGCCCACTCCTTGACTGGGGGACCCCGGCGAGGGGAGTTCAGGCCTTACGACCCCGTCAGGCTTTGGCCCCTCTCCTGGGGCAGCCTGCAAAGGGGGCAGGACGGGGGGATCCAGCGGGGCCATCTCTGCATTAGGAAATGGACAGATGCCCCCAGCCCCTTTCAGGCTGGCTATGGAACAGCTGCAGGAGAGAGTTACAGGGATTGTGGGCAGAGAACGACTGGCCTCGGAGTGAAAGGCTCCCAGGGCCGGCCGCTCTCCCGACGTGCTGGCTGCTAGTCCTCATGCTCCCAGCCTGTGGCTGGCATGGGCCTGGCCTGGTCTCCCAGCCCTCAGCATGCGGCTGGTACCTTCCGTTGTTCGGTTCCGGCTGTGGAGAGCTGGTGGGCGTGTTGCTCCCGGAGTGCGTGAAAAGTGAGGGCGTGGTTGCTCCTCTCCGCTGTGCCTGTCCAGCAGAGCAGGCTACGAGGGACGGGTCCCTCTGTCTTCTCCCCCACAGCTGTCCCTGCGTCGGGGAGCTCGGCTGCCTGCGCCTCCCATGAGGTCCATGGGTGGGAGCTTCCAGACAGCCCCTCTCTCCCCGAGGGGTGGGGGCGTCCAGGTGGCCTGCTGCCTAGGCCATGCTGCTGGTGGAGCAGGGGGTGCTCTGGGTGCTGCCGACGCTGTGATTGGGGCTGCTGCTCTCGGAGGCTGGGGCGTTGGTGGAGACCGGCTGCATTTTGGCCATGGGGCCTGGAGGATGTTACATGTCAGAAAAAATGGAAAACATTAGGCAGGCGCCAGGGGGCTGCTCACAGCCAATCAGGTGATGACGAGGGAACACAGAGCATGTGGTGGCTCAATCTTCCCTGGCCCAATCATGGCCCTGTCAGTGCTGAGATAAGCCAATTGTCCCTGTGTTTACACTGGCGCTGGAAGGAAAAGGCGAGAGATAAACCAATCAGCTGGTCCGCACTGGGACTGGCCAGCCTATTCAGGAGGGATCTAGGCGATTGGCTGCAGAATTTTGTTGTCCTTGCTCTATTGATACTGGCGCATTATGCAGATAAGCTTCCAGGCAAACAGGGAACAACTGCTCTGGGCCTTGGGAACAGGAGCAAGGCTCCCTGAGCAGCACAGCTGTGAGAGCCTCGGACAGAGCCGGGGCCTTACGACAGCAACCATCATCCTCGCTCCCAGCTGGAGGCCTCAGGAAAAGGGACGGGTGGACTGTTCAAACAGGACAGCATTTTCCCTGGGTTGCTGTGGAGTGGAGCTACAGGGCAGATGCACCGGCTGGGGATCTGGCCCGAAGCGTCTCTCGCTGCGGGCACTGCAGCTATAGCACTGAGGCTGCGTCACATCCTGGAGCCTGGACCAGCCCAACAGCTGATCAGCACCTGCCGGCCACGGATTCCCCCCACCATCCCCCACAGCACTCCAAGGAGAGACCCGGCTCCTGCTGAGCAGACCGAGCTCACCCCAATGCCATGGCACTGGGAACCACGGGGGCGAGGGGGCAGAGGGAGGGTGACTGGGGCAGAGACGAGGCAGAGCAGCTGATACTCACGGGTATGGGAGTAAATGCACCAGAGCGCGGCGGTGAGGAGCGTGCCGATTAAGAAGGCTGCGAAGGTGATCCCCACGACTGCTTCTATCCCTAGGCCTGGAGCCACACAGGAGACAAGGCGAGAGGAGCATTGAAAGCAATCAGCACATTTCCCCAGACATGGGCCCCCCCTCTGCTCTTCTATAGCACATAGTCCCCCGCCTCCAGGCTCTAGCCGGGTTAACACACTATGGAGCCTTCTCTCTGCCCATAGTAAGGACTCTCCACTGAAACCCATCCACTGCAGATGGGCCAGCAAGAGACGCCCCTGCCTCCTGCCCCAGAGCCGCCTCCTTCCACGCAGGCACCTGGCCAGCTCAGGAAATAGCCAAGGTGAAACCGTGGTGGGAACTGAACTATGGAGCAATGAGCAGGGCAGGGGTTTGTCCCTGTTAGGGGGATCTGGCTGGAAGGATGTGACTGCTAGGTTTGTAAGGGCTCCATGCCCCTAGCAGAGTAGGATCGGCAGCTCACAGGCTGTGCAGTAGTCTGAGAGCAGGAGCGGGCCAGTCCCACCAGGCACGGAGGAGTGAGGGCAGGACTAAAGCTTGCCAGTGACTTGAAATTAACCAGTTAAAAGGAGACAGAGAGAAAGCAAAGCTTTTAAGTGACCTTATCCCCCAACCTCTCTGCATCAGTCTGACTCTGCCCCTCTCCCGCACCGGGGGGAGGGAAGCTTTAGAAATGGTCAAAGGCAGGTTTCTCTGCAAGCAACAGGCTCACAGCCTCTCTCCTGCTGCGCTGACCATGCGCTTTGGGCCACGTGGTCCTGCAAACTGCTGCACGCTTTATACATTCGTTCCTGTACACGCACAGAGCACTACCTTGGTGCAGCATTGAAATGCAGCCACCTCTAGGCATGGGTGTGGCAGCTGCTTGGCAGCGCACAGGAACACTACACTGATGGTGGATTTTCTGCAGGCGGGTTAACAAGGAATGTCTGGCAGCTGAAACCACATGGAGGATTCCAGATGAGGCTGAATGTTGTTAAACTAAACACGGGGCGTGGCGGGGGGAGGAACGCACCCCTTGGGATCTTTCACGGGCACAGGTATTCAGGACTTCAGTGCCACATCTCCAAAGATCGTAATGCCAGCAACACAACACTCACGGCCGCTACGGGCTCAATACGGACTCAGAGAAGAATCACACCCCCACTGCCTGCAGCACCTAGTCAAGGAATGATCAAGCCCTTGCTCTGATTTATTTATACTGTGCTTGCTACCGTCTCTCAGTTCCTTGCAAGCCCCACCTTGCTCAGGTGGCTGGATGGAGGCCGACAGCATGGAAGAGGTAGACACCGGTTTGGTCTGCTGATGGTTCCTGGACTTCTCTCAGTCACTGGTTCCACCCCCCTAGAGGGAGCAGCCCTCATCTGCTGAGCCCAGCAGCTCCTCCCTGTGTCTGTCTCAGGGCCGCGGCATTCATGAAACCGCCTGGGGCTGTGAGACGTGTGTGTTTGAGAGTGTGATGTGCGGAGCGAATTCCAGTCAGGGCTCGCGCGTGTCAAAAGCCTTTCCTTGCTTTGTTGTGCTGCCGTCCTGGGGGAGCTGAGCAAACAGAGGCAGGAAGAGGGGACCAAGGTGGGAGGAAAGCAGGAAATCATCCATTCTTGGATGGGGCTGAAGATTCATTCCTGCTTGGAAAGGATTCAGCTGGGCAGGAAGACAAGCCATGCTCCCTCGCATGGAGCAACTGCAAGAATAACTGCTCTGGGAGACATCAGCAGGATGCCCCCCTTGCGGCTGCTCAGGGGGTTCAGCCAGGGGAGACTGGCAGGCAAGGAAACTACTTCTCAGTAGGCACCAGGGGCTGAAGTCACCCGTCCATTATCATCCCCAAGTCTGTGTCTTTCAGGAGCTCCTGCCCCAGCGAGCTCACCACACCTCTGCCCTCACACAAAGCTCTATACAGCATCGCCAACCCCAAAGCTTCACTAATCCTAAGCCAGGCCCCCTACCCCTCAAAATCAGGAGATCTTAAAAATAATATATTCTGAGGGCTTGACTTTGCCTGCTGGGTTTTGAGATGTTAGGGGTCACGCTGTCTAGCTTTTCTCTGCAGCCACCAGAGCCAGAAACGTCCTGGTTTGTAACATAAGCTGAACCTGTCACCTCCATCCTATGACTCCAGGAGCTGGAGCTTGAAGACAAACGCTAACCATCTCATGACTTGCATTAAAATGGCAAGGCTTGGCCACTGTATTTTCTATCAGAGATCAACTCCTCCCAAGAACTTCTCCCACACACACATTCTGATTTCCAGGATTTTGTGGGGAGGATAAAAACTATGCGCTTGATACTAAATGCAAACACTAAACTGGACCAATAATGCATCTTCATCCATGCAGCATCCTTTGTTCAGAATGACCCAAAGGCACTTTACAAATGCTAGCTACAGGAATCACTACACACATCAGTGAAATGCAGCTACCTCTGGGGTTTAACAGCAACATAGGAAGGCTACACAAGAGTTTGGGACAGGAAGTAAAGGATACTGCATCCAATTGTCACCAGGCTCTTTTGACTGAGTCCTCTCCAAGTTGGGCTGTCTCCTATCACACCAAGACAAGTTTACTTGGGCTCTGGCTCACCTCAGAACTTCGCTTCCCTTCCCCACCCCCTGCAGCCTGTTATCCTCCACAGACAACTGGTGCACAGTCACTGTACACAACTTCCTGTAGGTCAGCGCCTGGCCCCGCCGCAATCCCTAACCCCTCTCCAGGGAGACCAGCTGACACATTGCATGGCACTGTCACAACAGCCACAGCCGGGAATGCAGATCAAGAAGAAACGAGGGGAAGAAAAGCAGAAGGAAGCTGCCAGGAATTTGATAAGAGCGCCAGCGGGATGGCGCCGTGGTAAAGCCTGTGTTGAGTCTTGGGCTCAGCGCCAGCATGGCCCCTCTCCCCCCAGCCCCCACCAGGATGAAGGCATCTCACTTGCTGCAGCCTGCACAAGCCACGCACCCTGAGATGGCCAGTTCTCAGGATGGCTCCCGCCAGCCTCTGGCCCGTGGAGTTCCACGCACGGAAGCCTCGTCCGTATCTCACACGCTAGCAAGGCAGCTCATCCCAACATGCCAGGTCTCTCAGTCATTCAGGGGCCTCCCCTTTTGGTGAGGAACATACTGAGCCCTGGGTCCTGCTATCCCCTCCTGGGCATTGCTTCCCAGATACAAGGCGTCCCATCAGCGATCACTCCTTTCCCCACTCAGCCCATTTCTATAGGTGCAACCACGTTTCTCTGAACTGGTATTTCTCTCTCGTCTGTTCACCCTGGTCCCCATTAAACTAGCTCCCATTCTCCAGCCGAGGGAAGGCGCTAATCCTGCCAGAAGATCCTTCATCAAACTGAAACTCGGCAAGGACTATGGGACACTCTCTGCTCCCACCCACTCCCACACGTGTGCCTGCACCTCGCACCAGGGACAATCTAACGGAAGTGCAGGCTGGGCTCCGTGCTGATCCACCCTCCACTGGGTAGCTCGGCTCCAGCTCTCTGCTCTGACCCGACGTGACATGACGAGGAGATTGTGAACTCACTGGAAGGTGGAGGTCTGGTGTCCTGCAGCGTCACCTCTAATTTTCTCTCGATGGTGCTGTCCTGTGATTTTGAGAAGAAAACCAAGAGGGTTAAGATGAGCTGCGCACATCTCTGCCCCGCCCAGCAAGAGAGCCCTGAGTACCCCACGGATCCCCCAGCAGCCGGTCACAAGGCTACAGCAGGAGGGATGAGCACCTGGCGTCACCATGGGAAGAGACCCCTGGCCTTGTGGCTAAGGTTCAGGCCAGGGAGGCAGGAGACCTTGATTCTATCCCTGCCTCTGCCACAGGACCAGTGTCCAGGTGACTGGGGAGGAGGGGTTCATTCCCCTCCTTGTGGCTCAGTTTCTCCCTCTGTAAATGGGGATACTGATCCCCAGGACTGGTATGAAGCCTGCTTCGTTCCTGTTTCTAACGTACATTGGGGCTCTTGGCCAGTAGGGTCACTACGTGCCCCTGGCCGCGGCTCCACTGCTCTTGGGAACAAGGAGGTGACGTCACACCCGGCTACAGCAGTGGCACTGGGGCTAGTCTGGGCCCTGCAATCCAGTGCAAACCTCTCTCAGCTCAGCAGGGCGGTGCAGCCAGAGCTAGGCCCCATTAACCTCCACCCACTCTTGTGTGTGTATTGTCTGGTCTCGGGCAAGGGGAGAGAGCTGCACATCGCCAGCCAGCGGGACACGGGAATGGAATCCCTTGAACCTCCCATCGGTGCCTCCCTGCCCCCCTGCTAGGGCAGTGGGAACAGCCCCCTCGCTCAACAGATGGGCAAAGGGTCCTGGGCCAGGGTCATGCCACCAGGCCTCCTGGGGGAGCCCACGAAGGAGACGGCCCCCACACTCACGTTGAAAGGCAAGGTCACTCTGCACGACAGGGTGGCGCAAGGAGGAAAGGGCCCTCCCCCAGCCAGGCTGTAGACAAAGCTGAACCGATGGAGCTCCCGGCCCAGAGTGGCTTCTGTTGGCTTGAGGATGGTCACTGCTTGGCTGAGCGCCGCAACAGGCTGGATCAGGAGCTGCTGAGGCTCCTCGCCAGCAGCCTGCAGAGAGCACTCCTCCACCTTCAGGTGTGTCTGGGCAATCCCTGCCCGAAACGAGACCTGCAGGGGGGCAGCAGGAGAACGAGAGTTCGGTTAGCGGGTCTTGGGGGTTGCATCTCAGCTCTATATCTGGGCTGGCAGGGAAGGAAGCCAAAGGATCCACCCATGTACCGGCTGAGGACTGGAGGGGGCAAGCCAGTCCCGATCCCCAGTCTCCAGTTGACGTGGCTTCCTCATGGGTGAGTACAACCCGGGTGGGTGCTTCTCTGAGGCGTGGGCCCTGGACGCAATGAAACTCTGTCCACACTGGGATCAGAACAGGGCTACTCCAACCCTGTCTACGCACCGCTGGCGTGGCAGAGTTTCTGTCACCAGCCCAGGCAGGAATTCTCCGCTCCACCCCGCCCGACCCACCGGAACACAACTGTCTAGCCCATCCAACGTTATCTGAGCCATACTATAGCCTGAGGCAGGTTGATTCTCACCCATTCTTTACAGGATGACCCTCTCTCTAATTTCTCTTTGCTTTTCATTTGGCCATGTGAATGTGGGGTTATCGCTCCCGACTCTCCCCTGTGGAGTCATTTCCCGCTGTGTGATGGTGCGGCAAACCCTGCCCTGGAGTAACAGGCCTGCACGGGCAGTTCGAAGGGACAGTAGCACAGAAGGAAGGGATTGGCAGGATGGCAGAAGCAGAATAAACCTTCATGGCCCCCAAGTGTGGTCAAAGGCATGGGCGTTAGGAGATCTGCCAAATAATGTTGCATGTACCAGGAAAAGCAGAGAGACCTTAGCCACCACCATGCCACGGACACCAGCCCTTGGGTACCTACCTCCCAAGGAATTTACAGAGGCTACCTGCTCCCCACGACACCAGGGGTTACTCTAGCTCAGCCCAGGTGCTCAAGGGGAAGGCTGTGGTTTGGCTGCAGGCCAGTGAGAGAGGGGAAGATGCTGCTGAGTTGGGGGAGCTCCACGCTCGGTGACCACAGGACAGGTGAACCCCACAGTGGGGAGCTTTCCTCAGGGTAAGAGACTTTGCTTTCGTGATATAAGCATCACCCCTGGGGATTAAGGCTTTGTTGATTGCACATGTTTCTTGCCTGTTGTGTTAGTCCACTGCCTTACACTTGGGTTTCTAAGATGGCTTCAGACTATCGTAATTCCCTGTCCACTCGGGTCTGGGCCAATGTACCAGAACCCACACCGCAACTGCAGTGTTTAATGCACAGCTGTAGCTGGCCTAGCTCTGATCCCCCTGCACAGACAGCGCCGGGTTGTAAGGGTCGGATCCAACAACTGTCGTTGTTCCCTGGGCTTTGGGTCAGGCTGATGACAGCCACATGGCTGGCAGAGTTTGCACAGAATGGGTTTGTGGACAACCCTTCATCTGACTGATAAACGGTCAGGAAACCTAGAGCCCTAATTCCTGAGCCCGAAGAGTTTGAGCAGGAAGCTATGACCACATGGAGAGGCTGGAGCCACCTTGTTTGGGAAAAATGATTAGCCCTGATAGAAGCTGACCCCTAAACCTGATTTGTGGATGGAGGAGGAGAGGGAGGGGACAGCCCGAACCATCTGGAATCAAAGAACCAGTTCCCTGCCAATTGTCTGACATACACTGTGTATCCTGGCACAAAGAGAACAGAGGAGAGGAAAGCAAGTTATTTACCTTCCCCCAGCCGGAAGGCCCCGATGAGCTATCAGCACCCGTCACCAAGGATCAAATGCTTACAGACGGGATGTGGAAATAAGAGAGACACCAAGCCAAATGGCTCTGTTTCCGGCCGGCAGAGCCTTCTGACATGATCCAGGTTGCTAAGTGATATGTTATCATCTTTACACTAACAAAACATTCCACTAAGACCTAGGCCTGAGTCATCAGAGACCTGATTAACATCCAAGTTAGTGTAGGACTGGAAGGGTGCTCGAGAGGTCATCAATTCTAGTCCCGTCCCCTGCACTCAAGGCGGGAATGTGCTAAACCCTTTACCACTCTGTACCTGCCTAACTGGGGCAATGTATATACCCATGGGCATAGTATGAGTGGGGTCATTCTGGGCACAGTCTGTCTCCAGCTAACACAGCGACGCTCTCTTCCTGGGGGAATGTCTCCACCATAAGCCAAGGTGCGCCTGCGGTTTGTGCAGCCATACCCCCGCGAGCACAGCTGAAAACAGCAGTGTAGATGCAGCAGTGTGGGCTTCAGCACGGTCTGTGCAAGCGCACCAGGGTACGTATGCGTGTTGCTTGCCTGTGCCGAAGCTTGTGCTGTCACGTCTACACGGCTACTTTGAGCTGGGCTGGCACGGGTCTGCCTGCACGGCACGCCCATCTCGCACTGAAGTGCGGGTGACAGAGTGGGTTGTCACAAATTCTCTTGTGTCTGGAGGAAGCTGGTTGCAGGAGCAGCCTCGGTCAGACTGTACCCTGTACACAGGGAGTGAGGCTGGGTGGGACGTGGAGGTGGTGTTGGTGTGGAGAGGGAGTTTGGGCCTGGTCAGGTGGGCCCAGGAACAGGTTCATGTTCACATGCCGTCCTTGGCAATTAGCTCTCCTCTGGAATTCACTTCCAAGGGCAGCTCTCCCCTTCCCGTGTCTACAACTTGTGTGAGTAGCAAAGGCAGGAGGGTGCAAACTCCTTCCCATGTCAGCTCTACTGACTACTCTCAACCCTGAGCTGCAGCCTGATCCCCATCACCTCCCCGGGGCTATTCCTGTCCTAGCCCTGTCCCAGGGCGCTGGCTCAGCTAATCGCTGCCTGGCCCATTTGCACGGTCTCTTACACACAGGCCGTTGCTCTTGCCCATCAGCACCTTTGATCTTTTGATGCCAAGCCCTGCGGAACATAGTGCGGACATGTGTCAGGAAGAGCCGCCGCCCCCTCCCCCAGCTTTCTCTGCCATGCCCCGCACACTTCCTGCTCCTGCCAATTGTATCGCTGCCCCTCATTGAGCTAATTACCTCAGCAGACCAACCATTGCCCCCACAGGGCAACGGTCCCCACTAGACCCGGTTCATTGGTTCCAGTCATGCCTGTAATTGTCTCCGTGAGGCATTTAGCCAAGGAACCGGGGGGCTGCACCGGTCACAGCCCCACACATCTATCAGATGTGTCTATCTAACACTTGGTTTCAAGCCCATACAGTGAGTGCTGGCCTGGGCCTCTTTCAGCCAAAGCCTGCCAAGCCGGGGGATTCATTCGAGGAGGTGCACAAATGACTTCTAGTCACAGAGCCCCACTGGGATTTCATCCCAGCTTTCCAGGGGTAAAGAGGCTCCTGCACTAACTCCCCATTCCCAAGGCATCGCTCACTCTACGGCCACAGCAGGGAACAAACACACCAAGGTGCAGGGATGGGCTATGCAAAGCCACTCTCCAAGTGGCCTGGAGCCTTCTAGCTGCTCACCCAGTCTAATGAACTCAGCCCAGCCGAGCCTGGCGCCAGCCGGGCCTAGCAAAGGCGGGAGAGATGCCCAGTACCTGGACATAAGCAGCTTTGTTGACTTCCAGCACGGTGGTAGAAGGCCACTTGAAGTCCTGGGTCCGGTAAAGCTGCAAATGGAGCTCCTGTGGCAGTTTGCACTCCAACGGCACCTACGCGGGAAGGAGACAGAGCTGAGCTCCAGGCTGCTGTCGCTCTGACAAGGCTTTCACAGGGCACTGGGCACTCACTGCAGAAATCTAAGCTCTTGGAGCCAGCCCTTAGGCCTTGCACTGATGGGTGCCTTAGGAATACCTCAGAAAAGGGACAACTATTTCAGTGACAACGGATATACTTCCCCCCGACTCCGGTGCTTTTTCCTGATGCAGCGTCCCAGAGGGCTACAGCCTTAATGCTCCCCCCCCATCCCCGAACAGTCGTGCCAGAAACTCGGATATCTGGCTCCTAGTCTCACCTTTGACCTCTCTCTGGCTAGTCAAGAGTGCGTGTCTGTGTAGTTCAGTTTGTTCAGAAATTATTGTGTATTTGGTTCATTATAATCAGGTGGAAACCTGCTCCATGGTCAGAGATGTGGAAGCAGAGAAATGAGGGTGGAATTGCCATTGCCCCAAGGGCCTGGGCAGGTCTGTTCCTGACGGTGCATTCCTCCCTGCTTTGTCCTGGCCAATGACTCAAGGCATGGGGCTCCCGAAACCTGCATGAGACAGTACCTACCTCTCCTCCCTTCACTTGCTCCAGGTCCCGCAGTCTGAGGAACCCTTGGGCAGGGCCAATCTGGCAACCAGCGGGGAGCTGGGGCAGGTGGCAGCCAGCTACAGGTTTCCAGATTGCCGGCTCCTGAGCCAGTGTGACAATTTGGGGGTCCTGTCTGCTTTCATGCGTGGTGGAAGGCCCGTATGTGTGCAGAGCCCCATGGGCTAGCGGGGTGGTGTCATGTTTCTGCCAGGCCAGAGACAATGGCGAGTGATCAAAATTCAACCATCGCCTAGCAAAGTCGAACACCTCGAGACAATGGGTTTGGTCTAGCTAGAAGACGCTGTTCCCTCCTCTTGTCTGAAGGGAGGGGGTTTGAGAGGAATGGAAGTTACCAGGAAGAGAACAAAAGAAGCAGGAGCCTCTAAAGCGACTCACAGGGGGAACGGAGAGTGACTGGAGGAGACATTTTGCATCAGATTAAGATGAGGGGTGGGAGGCTGCGGCAGGGGTGGGGTAGGCAAAGGGTGGCAGTCCCGACCTGCCAGAACACAGGTGATCTCCCAAGGCCCACAGGAGCAGGCTGAGCTAGGGAGGGACACGGCATTTAGGGTGTTTTATTATTTTGTATGCGCTTGTGAATTGCATGATTCAATACAAGCAACATGCCAATGTTAGGCTGGCAGAGTGTGTGCGTGTCGACTGTGTCACAACTGCAGGCCCCCCAAAGCTTCACACCTTTATGGTGAAGTTCTGAAAGAAGGGTGTGTTTAATTACCGGGGTCAGGGCCATATCCAGAGCGGTTAGGCAGCTGGACAATGGGTTCCAGCCCTCAGAGGGGGCTGCCAGACAGAGAGTCTGTGGTCTGAGAGTGCGCCTAGGGACCTCGAGACTGGGGCAGTGGCAGGACTCCATTCAGGGTCCATGGGCTTGAAGCATTGGGGATCCAGAACAGCAGCGGCTCGGATTCCCCTCGCAGCAGTCCTGACGAGTGGCTGGAAGGGGGCACTCACTGGGATCTGTGATGCCAGTCAGTCCCCAGGATGGTAGAAATCCTGTACTTATCTCTACAACCTCTGGAACAGAGGGATGCTCTTTGCTGCACCACAAGAACTCGGCCATCTCAGTCACGTAGGGTGACCAGACAGCAACTGTGAAAATACAGGACGGGGGTGGGGGAGTAATAGGTGCCTATATAAGAAAAAGTCCCAAAAAACGGGACAGTCCCTATAAAAGGGGGACATCTAGTCACCCTACAGTCACTTCTAGCTGCGTCGTGAGCAAATGGCAAACACTTTCGCTTCCCCTCCGACAGGTTTTGTTGTCAATCCCCTACCAGGGTGGGAGGAAGGAAGACTGTTCCCTAGTCACCGGGATTTCTCTGGCGCAGTAGGGAGGAGCAAAGCGTGACTGAAAGAGAGAAGGAAAAGAAGGAAAGAATCCTCTCGAATCACAGCCTAGGACTCCTGCTGTCCAGAGGGGACGCTCCAGACCCGATTCTCCTCTCGGAAACAGCTTGGAGCCTTGGAGATTAAAAAGCAAACAACTCCTCTTACCTCGACTTTCTCCAGAGATGAAGCCAGTGTCAGGATCAGCTGGGAACGCAAAGAGAACGGAAAGAACGTGAGACGCCGGTGAATGGCTCACAGAACTGATGCAGCAGATAGTGCTCTGGCGCCTGGTTCCCGAAGCGCCGCCCGTGGCATCTTTCAGAGGTGGGAGCCAATCATTTGGGGGGGTAGAAAAGGGTTAAAAGTCCAGAAGACAGTGTGGTTTCTAGCCACTGAGTTCACTGTGCCGCTTGGCATGCTGGGACTTGCAGTCTCCGCACGCCACCTCTGTATTAAAGACAAAAACGGCAGCTGCGGCCTACTTGTTTGCAAGTTCAGGTGTTGCTATTGCAAGGTGCTGAGCAGCCTCAACCTCCAACAAAGCTAATGGGGGGTTGAGGATTCTCACCCCCCCACCGAATGAGGCCCTCGCGACTGGCACTCAGTTGGGCTAGGGTTGGGCACCCTTGCCTGCTGGAGCCATGGGCAGCTGGAGACACACAGATGAAGATCGGTCCTTTACTGGCATTGCCTAGGAGTGACGTGAAACACATGGACAGTTCTGGAAGCGACGGAGTCCATTTTAGTTGCTTTAGCGCAAGGATTCTCAACCTTTTTTATTCTGAGGCTCCCCCCCCAGCATGCAATAAAAAAGCCACAGCACACCTGTGCCACAACAACTGCATTTCTGCATATAAAATCCAGGGCCGGTGCTAGGGGACAGCAAGCAGGGCAATTGATGGGGCCCCACGCCACAGGGCCCCCCACAAAGCTACATTGCTCAGGCTTTGGCTTCAGCCCCAGGCACCAGGGCTTCGGCTTTCTGCCCTGGGCCCCAGGCGAGTCCAATTCTGGCCCTGCTTGGCGGACCCCCTAAAACCTGCTTGCGGCCACCCCCAGGGGGCCCTGGATCCCTGGTTGAGAACCACTGGCATAATGGATGTAATGGACATTGGTACTGGGTACCTGCCCAGAATAGCCTTTCATTACCAGAAATTGCTATTGATACTAATCATAGAATCGTAGGACTGGAAAGGGATCTCGAGAGGTCATCTAGTCCAGTCCCCTACACTCATGGCAGGACTAAATATTGTCTAGACCATCCCTGACAGGTGTTTGTCTAACCTCTCTTAAAAATCCCCAGTGATGGAGATTCCACAACCTCCCTAGGCAATTTATTCCAGTGCCTAACCACCCTGGCAGTTAGGAATTTTTTCCTAATGTCCAACCTAAACCTCCCTTGCTGTAGTTTAAGCCCATTGCTTTTTGTCCTATCCTCAGAGGTTAAGGAGAACAATTTTTCTCAGTCCTTGTAACAACCTTTTACATACTTGAAAACTGTTATCATGTCTCCTCTCTGTCTTCTCTTTTCCAAACTAAACAAACCAATTTTTTTCAATCTTTCCTCATAGCTCATGTTTTCTAGACCTTTAATCATTTTTGTTCCTCTTCTCTGGAGTCTCTCCAATTTGTCCACATCGTTCCTGAAATGTGGCATCCAGAACTGGACACAATACTCCAGCTGAGGTCTAATCAGAGGGGAGTAGAGCGGAAGAATTACTTCTCGTGTCTTGCTTACAACTCTCCTGCTAATACATCCCAGAATGATGCTGGCTTTTTTTTGCAACAGCGTGACATTGTTGACTGATATTTAGTGTGTGGTCCACTATGACCCCCAGATCCCTTTCCCCAGTTCTCCTTCGTAGGCAGTTATTTCCCATTCTGTATGTGTGCAACTGATTGTTCCTTCTTAAGTGGAGTACATTGCATTTGTCCTTATTGAATTTCATCCTATTTACTTCAGACCATTTCTCCAGTTTGTCCAGATCCATTTGAATTTTAATCCTGTCCTCCAAAGCACTTGCAACCCCTCTTAGCTTGGTATCGTCCGCAAACAAGTGTACTCTGTATGTCATTATCTAAATCGATACTCCATGGATATTAATGGATACTCCATGGCAATTCCGAATGGCATTAAGGGTTTGCCTTCTTTTCTTAAGGGCCTCACACCTTCCTCAAGACAACATCAGACCCTTGGCCTTCCTTATACACATTTGTTAATCAACAGGACGATTTGGATCCATTTCTTTAAAGCAAGGTTCTAGTGCAAAAAGCAACTAGGCAAAAAAGGCACCTTCTTACTTAGCCAATTTGCTCCCAGCATGGAGAGACTCATATCTGCTTATTCTAGTGACAAAGATACGCTTTCACTGCTTTTTCCCCCTCTCTCAGCACTGCAGACCTACACGGCTCTGAGAGAGGGAGCTGGAGGCTATTCGTGCATCAGCAACAGAATGCTTTACCAAATTGCAGTCAGACTGCAGGGTTGGCAGGCAGATAAAAACAATGGTTTTTTGCTAGGAAACTGAGCACATCTTATAGAGAAATGAAGTGAGAGCCGGCTCCTATGAGTGAGTGTTTGTGGTTTGCAGGCAGAGTCCTTTGGGAGGAAGCTTTCCAGGGCAAGAGACACGTATGCACATATTCCGCTATATAAATAAAAAAGCTCTTTAGCTGTCTAGGGGTCACTTGCCATGAGTGACAGCTCATGTAGGTTTCATTCCAGGAAGGCAATTTGTTTATTTCATGCAACTTGCCCAAATGTCACTTCCGTTAGCAAAGCCAGAGCTGACAGCCAAGGGCTGTTTAGCAGGTAACATTTCCCACCGAGTCCCTCGTTTTGACCAAATCTGATTTTCCCACAATTACTAGGAGCCGAAAGCAGCACCCTTGGGTTGGGGTGGAGAAGTGGCAAGGTGTAAACCCATGAACCGTCTAACAGCAGGGATGCTGAAATGGAGAAATCTGAACTGGCATGCAGAACACCAGCATGTCTCTCGAGATGTCTTGACTACATCCTGCTACCTGGCTGGCCCTTGCAGGATTATTAAGACTTAGCCTGATTTTCAAAAGTGCTGAGTGCCCACAGCTACAGTGACTGACGTTAGAGTTATTGGTGATCAGCTGCTCTGAACATCAGGCCAACAGTGCATTAAAAAAGGGGGCTGGAATTAAGTGAAATACTTGCTAGAAGAACAGTGGCTAAGAGCCCGAGTCCGCTCCCACTGATGGCAATGGCCAAACACCCATTCAGTGGAGGCAGAAATGAGTTCGAACAGTCCCATGCTGTGAAATACACTAGGACTTTCCTTGATGCCTGAAGGTGACAAAGTCTCAGTGAAATACACCTGAAATCTCTGCCCAAGCGAGGACAGCAGGTTAATACCCTGGCGATTCTGTACAGCAGAAATCCCTGCAGCAGGGGGAGGGGGGCAATATCTCTGAGCAACAGACCAGGAATCAGTGTGCTGGGGGGTGGGGTTGGGGGCAGACTGTAACACCAAGCCATTCACGGGGATAAGAACGTAGACATTAGCACCATGTTGGACTATCACTGACCTTATTCTTGGCTTGGCTTCCCCTCTCCAGTTCGGTGTGGCAGTCCCCCAAATACCTTTTCAACACAAAGTGAGTTTTGTTTTGTTCGGCTCTGCAACGGGGGTCTTGCAATGTGATATCCGTGACGTGGGCATTTAAACCCTAAGAGAAAGATACCAATGTATCCATCACCTGTTACAGGCAGAATCCCAGATTCCCCCCTGGCGCCTCCTGCTTGGGGAAAACGTGTGGTTGGTCTCTCTGTTGCTTCTCTCCCCCCTCCATAGGGGCAGAGTAAGGCAGAACCCTCTGAACCCCAGCATCCAAATGTCGGAGACAGGAAAAACCAAGATCCCAGCTCTGTAAGACACCAAGAACCCTTCTCCCAGGTCCCAGTCTTTTCCCACAGTTCTGTCCGGAGCATGTGATTTCTCAAGCCTGCGCGCTCCATCTTAGTCACCCACCTGTAAGGTCGTCTTCAGCATGACTATCTCAATGGAGTCGTCCATGCACTTCCACGGTCGGGACAGACTGAAAAATGCTTGAACAATATTGACAGTCTCAGGGTGTTGTGTAGGTGTTGGTGGTGGAGTCTTCACTTCTGGTTCTATAGAAATCAACATCAGGACAGCATTGGGCAGGGGCTGGAACAGCTTAGTTCCTTCAGCAGCACAGAGAGAGGCTATTGGTATCTACAAGGATGAACTCACTGGGATGACATCTTTGCAAACTCAAGAGTAACCCTCACAATGCAAAAAGAAAAGGAGTACTTGTGGCACCTTAGAGAATAACAAATTTATTAGAGCATAAGCTTTCGTGAGCTACAGCTCACTTCATCGGATGCAGGTGATGATAGAATCCAGGGGGTCTGATCTAGTGCTGGGGAAAGGTGCCAGACTGAGCTCTGGAGAGGGAAGGCACGGCACAGGCAGTAGCAGGGCCAGCTTCCCATACGCTGCCCCACCACTGGGCCTTATCCCTGAGCTGGAGAGAGCCATCTCTTGAGGGCAGGGGGCTCAGTCCCCATGGCCCAGCCAATCCTGGGCACTTCTCTTGAGGCTGCCAATAAGGGGAACAATTTGTGGAATTCTGATGTGGACACTTGCTCGCTGGGATCTGGACTGAGGTCATCAAGCCGCCAGCAGATGACAACATCTCTTGGCGAGTACTGACCTGGCTGGAGCTGAGCCAGTGACCAAGGGGGTGGGAGGCTCAGCAGCTCATTATCAGCCTCTTGAGCCACGGGGCAATTTTGCCCACGGGGCTGTTAGGGAATGTCTACATTGTGATGTAAACACCCGCGGCTGGCCCATGTCAGCTGACTTGGGCTCACGCTACAGGGCTGTTTTGTGGTGGCATAGAGCCCGCAATGGGTCCCAGGGCCTGGGCTCCAGCCTGAGCTCGAAGGTCTACGTTGCCATTAAACTGCCCTGTAGCCCAAGCCCCGAGAGCCTGAGTCAGCTGACACAGGCCAGACACAGGCGTTTAACTCAGTGTAGACCTACCTTTAGAGCCCAGCTGACAACTGAGTTGAGTGGCTGGGCACCAGGCAGCATCTAGTGTAGACTCACCGCATCTAGTGTAGACTCACCACATCTGTGCAGCTCAAGGGTCACGTGGGTAGCAGACGGGATGTCTGTATATGAAGCTATGTCATCAAATCCTCTCTCCCGGGCCAAGCTGATCAGGCCCTGTTCATTGTCAGGGAGGACATTCTCATCCAATGGCCTGGAGGGGAATATGGTGATCCAATATTTCCCAGATGCCTGTGGAAGAAGAAGAGGGAGGAGAGAGAATAGGAGGGAGGGAGATGGAGAAGTCAGGAACTGATGTGCTGGAGTGGGGTGGTGGCGGCTAGCAAGCTTGTCTGTAACCCACGAGCAATCACAGACCTGGCGGAAGCTGATGGGAGTGCTAGCCATTTTTCAGTCAGGTTCAATGAGGGCACAACCGGGTGCATCTTCTGCAGCCTAAGGACGAAGCCTGCAGGAGCCCAGGTGTTCCGCGTGGTGAAGTGGCACAGCCCCCGAGACGTCATGAAGCCCCTTTGGCAAAACTAAAGCTTTGCTTTGGGAGAACAGGGCCCCAGCTCCCCCCACTGCCCAGATGAGAGTCACTAGGACAAGCCAATCTGTTCTGGTGCCGGGATCCCATCAGGACCCAGGCAAGGGGCAGTAGGCCGGGCTGGTCCTTGGAAAGAGACGGCTGTGGAGCACTCCAGCACAGCCGGCAAGAAATAGCAGTGGGGATTCAATAGGTGGCGCTAATGGATGAAATAGATCAAAACAGGAGGGGGCGTTTTCACCGCACCAGCCAGAGATGGGGAGCCGTAGGGAAGCGCTGCTTGCCCAACCCAGGGAGAAGAGGGGAAGCTGTGTTCCGCCCCCACTCCTCCTTTTTACTTTAACCTCTGTGCTGCTGGCAGGTACCACCTTTCGTCTGAGTGCTGGCCATAGGTCCTGGCCACTTGTAGCCTTTCAACATCCCAGAATGCTTTTCACAGAGTAGGGTTGGTAAGCCCATTGTCCTGGCCGGATTCTCACTCAGTTACAGTCTGCTTCCCTAAACTCCTCCTGCTGTTTCAGTTGGACACAGAACTCTTCACTGTCCATCCCGGATTGCTCTGCAGCATGGCTGGGTTTTTTAAAACAACTGTGGGGTTCCACCCCAGAGGTGGCTGCTTTTCAGGTGAATATTTTGAGCTGAAAGGCATCACAGAAATATGAGCTCCCTATCAGCATTTCCCTCCTGCCTTACCATGATGCTCACGGTGCGTTGCGTATCAATGTTCCAGGTCACGTTGGGTTGGCTTTGGAGGATCAGCAGTATTTTCAGATCCTGCAGCAGCTTTGCTTCAGGGCAGACCACATTCACCTTCACCTCCACGGGCTGAGAGCTACAACGTAAACCCCAGAATAAACCGATGGGCTCATGAACCAACATGGCCTCCCACTGTGGTTAGTCCACTTTCTCGGGCACAGCTGGGTCCCCAGACAAAGACCTCCCACGATAGGCCTCTTCTGCTAACAAGCTCTCCGCAGCTGCAGGGCCTCTTTTGCCAACAACAAAATATGCCACGTGTTCCTCTCTCTCTATCTCTGTCCCTCACACACACATGGGCCTAGCCAGAGAGGAACATGCCATCACTGGAGACTGGATAGAGTGGGTGGGTTTCAAGACCCTCCACACCTTTCCCAGCCCCACAGACCTCCCACCCCACTGACCTCCCAGTCTTCCTAGCCAAGCCCCCACTTATCTGGGGGCTGTCCCCCTCCATCAAAGAGAGAGATACCCCACACTGCTCTACCCCCTGGCCTGGGTCCTCACAAGGTGTCATCCCCTTCCAGAGCGCACCCCGCCCCAGCCCTCACTTTCCCCAGCCCCTCACCCCCCACACCAAGGGCGGGAGCCTGGTCATCACTCTTACCACTGCTGGGCTCTTGCCAACAGGCAAAGAGAACTACAACCCTCCTCCAAATCACCCCTATCCTCCCTCCTCCTTCCTCTGACCCCCGACACCCGCAGCTCCGTCCCAGAGCTCACAGATCCGAATCCCTCCTTGAGCCTTGCTGCCCACCCTTCAAACAACTTCTCCCCAGACCGAGCCTCGAGACGTACTCTCAGCCCCATTGCTGGGACCCAGCCAATATGTGTGTGTTGGGGGGAGGAGCTCCCATCCTAAGTGAAGTCCCACTGCATACATCCCCTGGCAGAGCAGTGAGCTTAGCTACCCTGCAGTGTGGCTCTTGGCCCAAATGCTGGGGCTGCCTCTTTAAGAGGCGCCCCCTTCCCCCACTCCCCTGGCTAGGGAAGAACCTGTAGCCAGTCTCAGGTATATTCTGGTGGGGAGCCTGGGGTGGAGAAGGCTCCGACCCCTCCCTTCGCGAGGTGACAAGGTTGGAAGCACACCGATTACCTGGTCTCCTCTGGGCCCTGCTGCACGTGCAAGATGTGAGCCTCCTTCCCCTTCTTTGCACTGGGGCTGGTGCAGCCTTTAACCTCTTGGACTAAGAACTCGGTCTGTAGGTACCGCCGGGCATTGAACCCAGACTGCACAATGCAGTCCTCTGGACTGCTGGCATCTGGGAGAGAGAAGAAAAATCAACTGTATTCTCCAGCATGGGGACCTCTGCTGAGCTGCAGTGACCTCCCTCCCCGACCTCACAGGGGCCTGGTCTCCAGGCCAGGGTCTGGGACGGAGCGGGGACGTCTGATGTGGGCTCCCATATCCCTCACTGCTACTCTGCAACACACTGAGCCCTGGTAGAAATGGACACAGGTCCTGCTGACTCCCGTGAGAGGTGCAACCTCTTACTCCATGGCTCAATGTGGCCCATTGCTCCCTGCGTTCCACAAGAGTCAGAGCGGCTGGTTTTAGACACATACGGCACTGAGATTCTCAGCGGTACCATTTGGTATCAAGGAGTCTTGTCCAGAGAACCCCCTTCCTCCCTTATCAACTCAGCCTCTGCTTGACCAGCGCCTGCAGGCAGCACTCAACACGAACCGCTGCTTGCAAGGGAGCGCATGCTGCTGAGAGGCCAGCTGGCATGGACAGGCCACTGCTGTGAGCACTAACAAAAAACAAACCTGCCATGTCCTTAGTAAGCCTTCAATGAAAGTCTAAGCCTGAGTTGAGAAACGTCTTTCGCCAGCGTGGCTTTTCACGGTAAAAACGGCTTATTTCTTTTAACAGCCTAACGCCCCAGCGATGGCCTGCCAAGGAGGACGGGAGCCATGTCCTGCCTTGAAACCTGCCCCCTGCTTTGATCATGTGAGAGTGAACCAGAGCAACAGCTGGGTACTGCGCAGACTCCAAGGGGTGACAGCACATCACCGCATGGTGGATGCCAGCTCCCAGCCCCAAACACGTCCAAGACCCACCTTCGCCCACTCGGAAGTGGATGTGGTTGGGGTTTTCCAACTTGGTGAACGACGTGATGCCCTCATAGTGTTCTTTCACTCGTTGCACAAGCAGCTCGTCACTGATATGCTCAAAGGTGCTTGACACATTGTGCGTGACGCCATCGACCATGTTATTCTGAAAAAAACAAAGCCAGCAATAGAATGGACACGCCCGCCCCGACTGGTGACGGGGCTCCCTGCTGGGGCGACACCAGAGGCCCACATCCTACCAAATATCAGGCTAGCCCCAAACGCCCCATTGGGTCCAGGGGACCCGAGAGCACTCCCATCTCTGGAAATCGGGCCCAAGGGTGACCAAGCAACCAGACACCAAGCCCCCGCAACTTCCCTGGACGCTCTGGCAAAGGGCGGGCACACATGTAGGCAACGCCCTGCCCTGGCTGCCCAGCTGGCCCGGCCCAGCTCTCATGGGGATAATTAGAGCCCTGGAGGGTGGGGAGGGGGGTGTCTCTCCTCAGACACCAAATCCCAGCCAGGTACCACACGGGTAGCCTGGCTGCACTTGGGTTCTGGTGGCCCCACAGGAAGGCTGAATCAGCTGGCATGGCATTGGGATTTTCCAGGAACATTCAGCGCAGCCGGCATCCAGCCTGTCTGAGCCCCTAGATCACCTTTGCTGGGTGAGCACATGCCGGGGAAGGGGGGGCCAGGAAGCTGGGCTGGCCCTTCACTTCCCCCAGGGCAGCGCGTGGGGGGGTGTCAGTGGAGGGGCCGCTGGCAGGAGTGGTGCCATGTTCGATCTGATAGCCCTTTGCACCCTGCCCCTGCCTCCGCCATTGTCAGCCCGGGTTATTATTAGACACAAATAGGAAGGAGGTGTAGTTTGCTAACAAAGCTCCCAGCCCCAGCCAAGCTCAGTGGAGCCAAATCCCATCCCTGACCTTCCTCCAAACAGGCAGAGGAAACAGGAGCTTTTTCAAGTTCTGTGCGTCACTTGCTGCTCAGACTGGCCCTCCGCTCAGATCCAGGGCCAGAGGGGAAAGCCAGCCAGGGCCAAGCACAGGGCCTGAGCCAAAGGGAGGGGGGCACTGCGGGAGGCCAGGGGATACAGGCCAGCGGGGGGGAGGGGCAGTCTGGGGGGGGGCGCTGCGGGAGGCCGGGGGATACAGGCCAGCTGGGGGGGGCGGGGCAGTCTGGGGGCGGGGGGGGCGCGCTGCGGGAGGCCAGGGGATACAGGCCAGCTGGGGGGCGGGGCAGTCTGGGGGCGGGGGGGGCGCGCTGCGGGAGGCCGGGGGATACAGGCCAGCTGGGGGGAGGGACAGTCTGGGGGAGGGGGGCGCTGCGGGAGGCCGGGGGATACAGGCCAGCTGGGGGGAGGGGCAGTCTGGGGGAGGGGGGCACACTGCGGGAGGCAGGGAGCTGCTGGGTGGGACTCTGGGGAGCTAATGCTCCCCCCCTGCCCTCCAAAGGGAGGGTGGAGATGAGCTCTCATTTTCTGGGGGAGCCAGCCCCTCCCTGGATGCTGCCAACTCATCTCTCACAGGCCAAGCTTATTCCTGGGGCTCAGCCCCATGCTTTGGACGAGCCCCAGCTTGCCTTGGGAGTGGCCCAGACTGCCCCCGATGCTGGGATTTTGAAACCGTTTGCAGCCGGAGGCGCTCCCCGGCTCCCTGTCAGGTTCTCCTGCGCCCAGAGGGGGGCGCTGTGCTGGAGCCCCAGTGCAGAAGCACAGTACAGAAGGGATGGGTAGCTCCTCCCATCCCATCCCTGCTCCTCTCCGCTGCCCAGGGACCCCTCACAAGTGCTGGGGGGGGCTCTTTGCCGGCTTTGCTCACCTATTGACGGCGCACTTCCTGTCTCAGACGCCAGAGGGAGACAGAGAGATGCGGTAGCGCACCTGGGAGGTCCCTATGGGGAGACCCAGGAGGAGAGAGGGCCACTGACCTCCCAAGCAGCAGGCCAAGCTCTGGTTTAGGCTGGCGGGAGGATGGACCCAGGTGTTCCCTTCATCCTCAGCTATTTCTCATGCAGCCCTTTGAAGTTCCACACACCCCACGGCTTCAGCGCAGCTGCCTGTCTCTGTGTGGCTGTGCTGGCCTGGCTCCCAGTAGGAGACAGGGGCCCAAAGGTCCCACAGTGGGCAATGCTAACAGGAAGGCAGCTGCAGAAAGGGGCTGAATGCAGCTGGATGGCAGGGCCCTGGCAGCCAGGGCTTCCCAAGGAGCAGGATGGGGGAAGCCCCCAGAGAGTAGCAGAGAGGCATGGGCTGCTTTGACCTGGAGGTTGGGCCCACTGACCAGGAGATAATCGGAGCCTTAGCAAAGCATCCACATGCCCTCTGCAGCGAGCACCGGGCCAAGGCTGTTGCTACGAGCTCCCCCAAGCGCCCTCCTGGCCCGTGAGCCAATGCTGCGTTGCCAGCATTTCCACAAGGGGGTCCCCCTTGGCTGTGCAAGAGCCTGTGTCCCGCTGGGGAGGCATGTGCTGCCCTGGGGATAACTGCGGGCTGGGGAAGCTAGGCATGTGTCTTCACATTAAACCACCATTGAAGAGGGATGTTCTAGTAAGCAGTGTGACCCAGTGCTGGGCATATAGCGTTGAGTCCTAGAGGAAGGGGGCCCAGGGCCTGCTACTGGCTGCACAGGGCTCAGGAGCTGACTGCTAGCGGTAAGTGGTTCAGGGCCCACTGCTGGTTGTATGGGGCTCACTGGCACCCTTCCCACTTGCTGGGTGCATGGGGCTTTGGTCTCCCCCTCACTGGGAATATGGAGATCAGGGCCCTCTCTTTCCCTCCCCTGTGGAGTGTATAAGGCTCAGATCATCTCCTCTGCTGGACAGGAGGAAAAATCGGGGCCTTTTCAAGTCAGCCTTTATTAACCCTAAAATCCTCCCTGACTTCTGACGCCACCTCTGGTGCCAAGTACAAACCATGCCATGACTGTTGATAAACAGCCTAGACATGCCCTCCCTGCCCATGGCACCCCCCCCCGCCACCTAACTGCCAGTGCTGACCTTCGAGAGTCCTTTCTTCACCTCCTGTCCTAGCTCTGCATTCCTTCCAGTCCCCGGCCCCAGCCCCATGCCCACCCCCACCGGCTCCTGGAGCCCTCGCAGCTGCTCTGCGTGAGGAGGAGAAGGGGGATGAGGGGTGCAGGACTTGGCTTCTCAGCTGGGGATGTTCCCCTCAGTCAGTTGGAGGCAGTGCACGTTTCCGATGGGGGGTCACACGCCCTCTCCAGCCCCCGCTGTTTGTTATCAATACTAATGGGTCCTGGGGGGCCTGGTTTGGAATTTGGAGGATTTCTTCCAGCTGTGGCAGCGGCCAGCAGCTAACTGGCCAAGAACTCCCCCTTCCATGGGGCCCATTGCTCAACCCAGCCAGAGGAGCTGAGCTGCTCTCCCAGATGCCGCCAGCTGTTTGCTTCCCATTCTCACAAGAAAAAATACAGACAGACAAAGGCAAACAACAGGACACAGGAGCCAGAAAGCCTGAACGAGAGACCAAGACAGAAACAAGACAGAGACGTTTCCTTCTCCCCTTCTTTCATGCGCTCCTCCCCACCCTCCTATTCAGGGCACTCTTCTGTGTTGTTTTAATAACATGTCCCTCCCTATAAGGGACTTCTTGTCCTCAGCTGGCGTCTCTCTCTGGGCAAGGGGAGTTGGTGTGGAGTTAGTCAGGGACACAGCCTGCCAAATTCCCAAGGGAAGCAAAGCCAGATATTGGGGGATTAGGGAGTCAAGGCACAAGCCTGTGTTAGTGACAACAACATTCATGCTATTGACTCTTACCATGGAGTGCGGCAGTATTGTCTAGTGAGTAGATCCAGAACTCCTGGGTTCTATTCAGAGCTGGCTCTTCAGCTTGTCCAATAAGCAGCTCTGTCTAGCTATGGTGCTTATATGTCCCTCATCACCATTTTACCCGAGTGCCTCACAATCTCTAATTTAGCCTCACAACACCCCTAGGAGGCAGGCCAGGGCTGCTCTCCCCAGTTTACACATGGGGAACTGAGGCATTGAGAGACTAAGTGACTTGCCCAAGGTCACACGGGAAGTCGATGGCAGAGTAAGGACCTGACGTCAGGTCTGCTGAGTCCCAGGCTAGCCCCCTAACCACTGGGCCACCCTTCCAAATGTCTGGCCCTCCCAGGCCACAGTCATGCACACAAACAGATTCTGAGGATTTTACTGTCCTGGCTAGCTGGCAGAACCAGTTCCATTTCTACTCCTGCCTCTGCCACTGACATGCCTAAGGATCATGGAACTGCTCTGTGCCACAATTTCCCTATAGGTAAAATGGGGGACTGATAATCTTGCCCTGCCTCACAGTGGCCACTTACCCCTTTATTCATGCATGTTCGTAAAGCCTGTTAATGCCACCAGGTGCCAGACAAGGCAGAGTGTCATTAGAAGCGAGGTGAGCAGGTGGCAGGGCAGAAGATGTGTCCACTCTGGGGATGGGCCAGCGCCAAAACCCCAGATACACATTTCCCCAGATCTCACGTGGGATGGAGGAAATCAGCACCGTACCTAATGCTTCCCCTCTAAACTGCCTCTAGTCAGAACATGAAGGAGAAGAAGGTTGGATCTTTCTCGCTTTGAATGCACTGTCCTTCACCTAGCTCGCTGAATAGGTGACAGTCCAGTCTGCTTCTCTTCTTGAGTGGGGCAGCCTTCTCACCCCTGTAGGGAGCCTAAGGGGTCCCCATTTTTCATAGATTTACATCCCTATCCCTGGCGGCCCTATATTGTGTCCGCCATCCTTTCAGCCAAGGAGGACTGGAGCAGCAGCATATTCTAGGGCATAGGACACTGGACGGAGGATAAGGAGATCCGAGTCTTATTCCCAGCTGTGACACTGAGCTGCTGGGTAACCTTGGGCAAGTCACTTCCCTTCTCATCCTCTACATTCAGACTGCCAGCTCTTCAGGGCCAGGAGTGTCCCTCGCTCTGCATATGTACAGTGCCTAGCACAATGGGGCCCTGAGCTCAGCTGGGGCCTCAAGGTGCTGCAGTGATACCTGAAAACAATAACCATGGTGAACAATGCTGCTCTTTAATCAGGGAGGGCCAAACCTTAGAGATGTGATGGGCTCCAACTCCCCCACCATGGGCTGCCCTTCCTCCGACTCCCTTCTGACCTGGGGACAAGACCTAAGAAGGAGGCTCCCACCCAGCAATACACAATGCTATCCCGAGGCTGTCCCATTTGCTAGTATGATGTGGAGTTCCAGCTGCTCAGACCCTTCTCAAGCAAATTCCTGGTGAGTGAAATTCTCCAGGCGTGCTCTGAGCCCAGAGCCTGATGTGTTTTTGTGGGGAAAGTTTGAACTCAATCTGACTGGCCCTTGTGAGCTGAGTGTGGAAGCCGTGATGACTCCTTCCTCTGATATTCTGCTCAGATGTTCCACGTTCGGCTCAGCCAGCAATGGCTGGATCAGATTTTACTCAGATGGTCTCAAAACACTCACAGTGAGGCAAGACTGAGCCTGGAGAACATCCACCCCAAAGGAATTGGTTTGAGAAAGTTCTGAACAAGCCAATGGGAGTCGGGGCACGTCTTTTGTTCCTTCTGACGGTCATGTGTGTTTAGGAGTTCCGCTCAATGCTGTTACTGTGTTTCAAGGTACAATACTCACCGAGACAAAGGTCGGGTGGAGATCCGCCGAATGAACCGTCACTCTACAGGACTTGTCACAGATGATCACAAACAGCACCTTTCGCTCAGGTGGGGTGGTCCTTCCTGCTGAGGACACATTCAACTGGAAGTGCTCCATCTGCAGGAGAGAATGGAGATAAGATCATTCATGCTTACTGTAGATAGGTGCTCTCGGGACCGTGCCCCATCCGCAGTGAAGTGCAGAGAAGGCAGGCTGAGCAGGTTGGGCAGGCAGGTAGGGGGAGAGGAGGAACCCTCACTTCCACATCTACATGGGCCAGCCACACAGGGCAGCCAAGGGCTTTTCAGCCTGGGCTATTTGTGCTGCAGATTAAGCTAAAGCCAAACTCAGCAAGAAACAAATTGAAAGTCGCCATGAGAGCGAGCGACCCACTTGGTACCATTCCACCTGTGGGTTGGGGACTCCCTGCCAACTGCCCCTGGACCCAGGCAGGGAGACGCTGCTACATGGACATGGAGGGAAGGGGCCAGCTCAGTCCTCTGGGATTGGTGGAGGAGAGAAGGAAACCCTGACTATGCTCAGCTGATGCGTGTATGACCCAGTCCCTGTGCCTCTATGTTCCATCTTGAACTGGACCCTGCTGAGGACTGGTGAGGACAATTACACCAAGTCTATACCTGCCCTTTCCCCCTCGGCTCCCAGAGCAGACACACTGTTATATGCAATGCCCCCACACTCTCCATTCACCCGGTTGTGCAAAGAGCCCAATCTCCTTCTAGTATTAGTGTCAGGAGAACCCTGTCAGGACTTGGAGCTCCCATTCATGTCAGAAGCAACTGAGAAGATAACGCAACCCCAGCATGGCTTGTTAAGAACAGGACCAAGGTGGAAAGACCTACCCAAACCCCACAACCTCTCTCTTCGGGCCACAACAGCTAGAAAGTAGCTGAGAGGCAGCCAGGGAGTGGACTGAAGGGGACTGATGTCCTGGGGGAAGGAAAGCCTACTTGAGTTAGGGTCAGCACAGGGAAGATCAGGACCCAGATTCGCAAGTCCCAAGGGCCAGGAGTCAAGTCCTTGTCCAGTGCAGGGGGGAAAGCGTGAGTTTGACTGGCGAGCCACGAGAAAAAGATCATCTCGCTGCTCCTCCAAGAGGCGGGGGCTGGAATGTGCTTCCCTGATGGTTTGGGTTGGTTTCAGTGGACGCACTGGTTGTTGTCAACAGCACGCAGACACGTGCAGCGGCCCGGGGAAATCACCGCCCCACCCTGGCTGGTGCATCCTGTGTGAGCTCAGACAATGAGGCTGCACCTGCAGCCACTGGGGGCTCCCCGCCACGGGCCATGCCGAGGCTGGCGTGCTGTTTACGGCCACGCAGTGCGTGGCACAGAAGCTGCTCCGTGCCAGCTGAAAACAGGAGCCTGCCGGGGAGTCTCATGGGATCCTGCAGCTGTTTCAGGTTCTGTGCAGCCCCTCCACACAATTTAACTGGAAACCTCCTTCCATTGCCCCCTAACTCGCTCCACAAATACCTTCCCACTGTCGGGCCATTGCCTCAGCTCCCCCTACATCCAGCCTGGCAAAGGAAGCCTTGGGCACTGCAGCCAGGAGAGCCCTTCCACTGGCTTGGCTGGGGGGGTGCCCCAAGTTTGTTTCAACCAGTCCCAGTGCCCAGGGAGGTCCAAACTTTGCCAACCAAGAGCCACCACAGCAGCTTGCCACAGCGAGCAGGAATGGAGCAGAGCAGACTGCAGTCCTCCCCCGACCCCTGCCACCAGCCCTCGGCCTGGAGGCCCACAGAGAACACAGCTCTCCTCTGCTCAGATTCAGGGGAAGCCCCACATGCTCCAGGGGCTGCATTTCCGAATGAACACTTAAGGCAATGGCAAGGTGCGCTGCAGCCTACTAGCCACGCTTTGGCCACTCTTGAAGTACATAGAGCACTCCCGCCCGCACACCTGTACACACAGAGCTCGGGGGCCAGCTAGTTCTTCCAACTTTTTAGTTTCAAGACAGTTCGGGGGGCCCTAAGACATTGAAACTTGGGGCATTAATCTGTACCAATCTGGGGTGCCTAGAGTTAGTCTCCTAAATCTGGCTTCAGGTTCCAAACTGCAGGGACCAAGTTTGAACACTGCCCCCTAAATTGTTACCCCACAATACCAAGTACGGGATGGAAAACTCCCAGGAGTTAACCACAGTAATGGATGGACAAATTAACAGGGAGACCCTCCAGCAGCACCAAACCCTTCTCCCAGCACCATCCGAGGGCCATCCGCATGGCATTGCACCCGTTGCTGAATCCCGCTTCCTGCCAGAGCCTCGCTTTTCCCTAGAGGCCACCCAGGCTGACTCTGCTCGGAGGAGCCGGTGGCGGTTGGGCTGCAGGCTCTGTGATATCGGGCAGAGCTTCACACATAGGGTGGCCAACATTGTACTTCAGAAGTACGGGACTGTTTTCTTAGCACCCCTAGCGGGGAATGGCCTGTGCCCACGGGGCCGGGGTGCCCATCACCACAGGGTTGAGGGTACTAATCACATGGCAGTGAAGGAAACCTTCCACTCCCTGCAGCAGTCAGGCAGTCTGGGCTGCCAGGACCCGGCTCTGGAAGCGAACAGGGCAGCACAGAAGGGCGGGGAGCAGAGAGATGCACCCGTGAGTGGTGACTGGACAGGGCCCCCTGCTGACCCCAGCTTTCCCTGTGCAGGCTCTGTCTGGCAGAGCAAGTGGATGGGGCCGCATGCCCTGGAGCTGCACTGAAGGGCCAGGATGAGGAAGGGGCTTTGCGTGGCAGAGGGGTCAGTACTCCCGAGGTGTGGCCTCCCCGCTCGCAGAGTCTCTGCCCATGTCCCCAGCAGAGGAGCATAACTGCTGGCCTGTGGCTGCTGCAGACTTGGGGAGCGAGGCAGGCAGGGAGCCTGGGCCTGGCAACCAAGCCCCTGCCCAGAGCCCTGTCCACTTCCCCCGCCGGACAGAGCCCCCTACTAATTCCAGCCTTTCAGTGTGGTCCCCCCAATAACCTTATTGTGCCCCCCTCAGGGGGCCGTGCGGCAGCATTTAGGAACCTCCGGGCTATAGGTACATTGGTTCAGTAAATCATGGGACTGGTTCTGCATTATGACATTGGCTCATATTACAAACTCTGTATCATTGGACGGTAAGGGAATAATCAAACTGGCTTTGCATAATGAGAATATTTGTAATATGTTGAGAGACGGGATACAAGGTGCCCTGCACTGATTTAGTACGGGACAGGGCAATTTTCTATTTCAATACGGGACCTCCCTTGCAATACGGGACTGTTGGCAATGCTATTCCCACATACACACACACGCCCAGATGATCTTATCAGGAGCTACTGGAAATTAACTGCCAAAAAGTCTACCGCCAGCCTCATAAGAATAACTCACTCCTATTACAAGTCCAGCCCCTATGCGACAGCACGAGGTGTCCTGTAAATATGACTGTGTGGGTGGCCACAGGACCCCAGCCGGTCTGTCCCCTTGGCCCTGTGATGGGGAGGGCCTTGGTTCTATTTTTACCACCTGTTTTTTCCAGGGGCCATTGTTTCTCTCCTCCAGAGTGGCGGGAGGTTTTATTTTACCCCAGTGCTGCCTTTTTCATGGGGATCTGCTTATAGAAACCGGCTTCCAGTAATTCTTCTATACGTGGAGCCTAGACTTTCTCCTCAGCCCCCTCCTTTCAGTCGGGGCTTGGTGCCAACTACCTTGAATGCCATGATTGTGACATCAATGGCTGGCTCCCCCCATCTCCTCTTTACATAAACAGTGTGTGTGTGTGGGGGGGCAAGTCCATGCTATTTATTTACATGATACAACACATTGCCCCACAACCAGGCCTCCCACCGTCTCCTCCCCCCTTGTCCCTGCCTTCGCAGCCAGACGATGGAAGCTGGGCTGGATCTTCCAAGCAGAGAGAGGAGACACTGTCTGTGTCCACCCAAACACTGCGTTGAGGCCCAGCTGTTGCTGTCCCTGATTCACGGCATCTCCTGTGGGGAGCAGCCCAATGTGGCTCCAGAGTCAAACTACTTCACTGTGGGCAGCACACAGGCCAGCTGTTGGTTCAGGCTCCTCTCTTGGAATAGGAGGGTCCAGTGGTTACGTTCTAGCCTGAGACTTTGGAGAACAGTGAGGTTCTGTGGCTTGCAACGTGCAGGAGGTCAGACTAGATGATCATGCTGGTCCCTTCTGGCCTTAAAGTCGATGCGTCTATCAGACTTGAATCCCTATGGCCCAAAGCACCATCCCAATGATCAATGCAGCTGCTGAAACAGATACTACATGACACTGCTGTACTGCCTGGCCCCCTGAAGATCCCCCTACAATGCATCACCCACACAGGCCAATAAGAGTTGTGTTACTCTACACACAGGCTAAGAGGGTCAGAGCCTCAGCTCTTATAAATCAGCATCACTCTATTGAAGAGTAAGCTATCCTGATTTAAACCATTTGAGGATCCTAATCTGGATCACTTTCATGACTGCATGAATGAAGCCAGGGCTTAAAGATACCCTGGGTGGTGACATTAGTCAGCCCAGGCTGTGTGTGTTAGTTTGGGATCCTAGCCTGTAGAACTGATGCTTGCTTATGCGTATATAAAAATGTGTTGAAAATGTAAGTAGGCCCAAAAATCTGTTTCCTCAGAATAGACATGACAATAGCCAAGCGAGGCCTGGTACAACGTGAGTAGTCAAGTGAGACAATTCCGAGGCAAGTCAGAGATAAGTTCGGGCATAACCCAGGTCATGTTATTTTGGTCCTCACTGGTTTTTACAAGTGTTTTAAATAAAATGTTAATGTTTTGGGCAATGTTATCTATATTGACAGTTATTGGTATGGAATTTACACAGATGTCAATTCAAATGATGCTTAATGTTAAATAGCCAATAAGGAAGTAGAAAATATTTAATTATGGTAGTGGAAATACAGATAAGGTAAAAGGTAGATTTAATGTTAATTAATGATGGGGTGTTATTATAATTGATTATACAAAGGGTAGCAGGCTAATTTTAGCTTAGGCACATCCATCCACCATCAAAGTGCTGTTAGAGAAATGATTATACCCTGTCTCCTCATTTAGGGACCACTCCTCTCTAAATGTGACTTTCCTCTTAGCATGTGAGTATCAGTGCAGTGTCTAGGTATGGTGTCAAGCCTGATTGTTAAATAGATATTTGATAATAAATAACTTTTTTAATTCTATCACTCATGTTATTCACAGTCCACCACAAAATTAAAGGAGCTGTAACAGCGCTGGAGACTCAAAACTTAAAGAATTCAGTTTGGTTTTAGTCCTTATTTTTAAATGACTAATTCAGAACACATAAACCTAAGGTCAAAGGGTCCAGGCAAACCACAAGTGCTGCCTGCGTCCAGGAGCCTGTGACCGAAAGCATCACTGTATTCACACCCTACACACTAGTGTAATAATCTTTGTACAAAATATGCCTTGTGAGGTATCATTTAAAAAACTAATAAATTGCTGGTCAATAATATCCCGGTGAAATGTATATAGCCACATTATATGTACAGTTATGAATTCCCCTGTTATGAGCACATGTTCAGAGCCAGACAGCCCTGCCAAGGATACAGTTGTTAAACTGGTCTATCCTAAACAAAGAAATGTGCGTTTACCTCACATTACATATAAGTAGTAAACAGGGTCCTTAGGTCAGCAGGGGGAGGAGAGGGTAGGAAACAGAACAATTTTCATTTCAGCAAACACAAGTGGGGGGAAAAAGAGGATGGAGCCTCCTTCCCTTCCAGACTCCATGTTGCCTTCCTCACTGCATGACAAACTTTCCTTTGAGGGGTAACCTTCAGAGGAATCCATTGCAACGGTTCACTGGGCTATCCAAGAAAGGGGCAGAGAACCCCAACTTCTCTCTTTCACCCAAGAAGACAAAGGCAGCAGCACCTTTGGGCCTTGGAGAGAGATCCTGACTGTGGATAGGGTCAGTCACCAGCTTGCTGAAAGCCTGGGGTGAGAATGGCCATCTTGAACAAAGTCTGGAACCAAAACTTGCTAGATTAAGTTTTAGACTTTTAGGTGTGTTTTTGCTGGTAACCGTCTCTAATTGTATCTCTTATACTTGAATGCACTTAAAATCCTATAGTCTTTTGTTAATAACTGTATTTTATTTTTAATCTAAACCCATCCAGTGCTGTGTTGGAACTGAACTGTCTGGTAACTCCAGTGAAAGTAACAAACTATTGAATCTTGACTCCTTAAAGGGGAAGCAAACCATAACATCTCTCTGAACTGCCCAGGAGAGGGCTGGACATTGTAGAACAGATGTTTTGGGAAAAATCTGGGACTGGGAGTGTGTTGGGGTCCCCCTGCAAGTAGTAGTGAAGGCTGGTGGAAGCCAAAGTGTGGCTGAGGGGTTATAGACCAGCTGCTGGGGTCAGAGTGCTGAACCAGTCCTGTCTCTAGCACACAGACACTTCAGGGTGTGACCTACATGCTGGTAAGTGGGCTGTGAGCAGTCCAAGTTGGGAGCTACAACAGCTAAGCATTGTGAGGCACCCAAGGTTACAGGGAAGGTGATGAGACAACCCCTCACTGGGCTGGACTGCACCCTGGAATTTGACAGAGTCTCCATACAGAATTCCCTATAGATTCAGTACAGCTGGGTTCAGTCTTTTCTCTACTAGGGGGCCAGGCCCTAAGGGCTGCTCATCGAATAAAACCACCTTGGCTTGCACATTGTGTTCACACCAGCTTCCCCGCTGCACTGTTTGATTCTTTGCAGTGTCCAAAGCCCAAACAGTCTCTGGACCGCAAAATAATAACTGACCAGATCCTCAGCTGGTGTCAATTGACATGGCTCCATTGGCTTTAGCAGAGGATCTGGCTCAGCATCCACAAACGGGTGATGAGACCTTTAGAAAGCAAAAAGAAACCCAGCAGCCTTCCTCTGTCTGGATACAATAAAGACTGTAAATATCACACCCAGTCCTTGGACACAGAGTTCAAGAGGAAACAGAAAAGTCTTGCGCACAACCCTTCCGTTGCCACTTTGCATTTGGTTGCTATTAAGCTGGGATGCTTTTTGTTCTCTGCACACTGCACCTTGGAATTTTCAAGCTCTGTCGGAAAGCGGAGACAGCAGCCGTTGTTATCGTTACTGTTTATTATTTGTATTGCTGTAGCGCTGAGCAGTCTGAATCACGGACCAGGACCCCACTGCGCACAATCACACACCGCGCTCTTTCTCTCTGAGAGACTTCACTTTTGGCCTTCCTTGCTATTATTTCTTAATCAAACAGCCATGCGCTCTGTTCTTTGACCATCTAGAACAGTCATTTTGTAATAATATTTAGTGAAACTATCTGGGACAAAAGGAAAAAGCAATAGAGAGCAATTATTTAGAGAGCACTATTAGCATGAACAGCCCTTTCTCAACACACCAAGAAATAGGGTATTCTCCGCCAAGGGAAATGACAGCCTAATTCAGACAAAGTCAAGATAAATGACACATGAGTAGGTGCAGAAGCGGGAACAGATGAGGTGACACTGCTGAAGAGAATCAGTTCTGGGTAGGAATTCAGGAGAAAAGTGGGTATGAAGGAAGGATCTGAAAGGCGAGGTTGCTTAGGGAAACTCCAAATATCTTTTAAACATCCAGGGATCTCGTCCTATAGAGCCTGAGAGATTTCACTGTCACCACAATTCTGGAAACTCTTTCATTTCCTACAAACAACAGACTGTCCCTTACAGCCTCCCCCCGAAAAAGCAGAACTAGGTAATCATCAGCAGAGCCGCTGGGGATATTACGAAGACTGATTCCACTGAGTCTGCCATTTTCTACCAAATCTAAACATTCATTTGAAATGACCCTCTGGCTGGATTGATTTTAGGGACCTCCTGCTCCAAAGCACAGACAGGTACCACTTGAGCTAATGGACCGATTCCGTTAGCTGGGGGAAGTCGCAGGCAAATAGCCACTGAGGATCAGCTGGGGGGAAGACGCAACACATTTTGTCAGTGTGCCACATGCTTAAAAAAAACCCCACACAGGCAGAAATATCCTTTTTGTCATGAAGAACCAATAGAGCATGAACTGACAGCCTGTTGCCCTGTCACCCAAGCTTTGGGAAAAGGTGGTGTCCTCACAAATGGTCTATAGTGAAAAAAGTTACATCTGCTCTCCGTGAGTGAAATGGCTGGAACAAGTGAGGGGACGTACTTTGCAAGCATCTAAAAAATCAAGGTTCTTGTCTCAGGGAAGACAACCAGCCAGCCAGAGCAGCCTCAGCCATGCTGGCCCGCGTGGCCCCAGCCATGCCAGCTGGATTGGCCCCAGCCATGCTGGCCAGATCTGCCCCAGCCACGCTGGCTGGCCAGGGCAACCCCAGCCCCTCTCCCTTTAGTCGGTTAACTGTTTAAATTAAGTATTTTTTAATAGTTTAAACCGTTAACTTTTTAAATGGTATTTAAATCCTCACCTCGCACCAGTCATTCTTAGTTCTGCTCCTAGCAGGGAACCAAGTTCAGGCTGCGAGACCGGTAGCACAGAGCTTGACTTCCCAGCCTATTGGTCACTATACATAAAGGATCCTTTCCCAAACAGCCATACCAGACCTCTGTGCTGGGGCCAATTTTCCCCAGGTCCAGGGGCCATTAACATAGGCGTAGTTTGACAGGTTAACCAGTCTATATTTAGTGTGTGTGTGTGGGGCGGGGTGGCTCCAGTCAGACCAACGGGGCTGCATGGGGGGGAGGGGGGAATTCCATGCCTGCACAGAGGCGCCATTTCAGATTTTTTTGGGGGGGCAACTTTAACCATGATTTGAGGGGCTACCTAGGCAACTGAAAACTCCTGATGCATCCATTAACCTTTTTCATAGAGGCATCACATTGATGGTTCACAGCCATCCTGTGATCAACCAATACACCCTGTTCTTTCTCCTCCACTGTTACTTCCTACTGATAAGTCCCTGGCTCATAGCAAAAATTCTTGTTGTTAGTCTCTAAATGCATGACCTTGCACTTTGCACTATTAAATATTATCTCATTTCTATTACTCCAGTTTACAAGGTCATCCAGATCTTGTGTGGCATGCCAGTCCTCCTCGTATTGGCAAGACCTCACAACTTTGTGTCATCTGCAAATTTCATTAGCACACTCCCACTTTTTGTGCCAAAGTCGGTAATAAAAATGTTAAATAAGGTTGGTCCCAAGACCGATCCCTGAGGAATTCCACTAGTAACCTCCCTCTAGCCTGACAGTTCCTCTTTCAGTATGACCTCCTGAAGTCTTCCCTTTAACCAGTTCCTTATCCACCTCTCAGTTCTCATATTAATCCCCAGTTTAATTCTCCAATTTAGCTAATAATTTTTCGTGTGATATTGTATCAAATGCCTTACTGACATCCAGGTAGATTAGATCTACTGCATTTCCTTTGTCTAAAAAATCAGAAAGTATCAGCGGGGAGCCGTGTTAGCCTGTATCCACAAAAACAACAAGGAGTCCGGTGGCACTTTAAAGACTAACAGATTTATTTGGGCATAAGCTTTTGTGCGTATAAAACCATCATCTCAAAAAAAAGATACTAGTCACTTTGTTACCATCTCTTGAATACAACAATTGTAGAAAAATCTACAATTACCATTCTATTATTTAGGCTACTTACTTGTTGCAGTTCACCAAGCTTGGAACAGATCAGTTAACTTTAGAAAACATCCTAACAGCCCTTTCTTATCTTAATCACCTGTTAATCTCTGTTTATAAACAGAGACTCCCTGCTTCAGGAGGCAAGCAGCAGCACCTCTCCTATCTCCTCTGCAAAACTCCTTATATTACACTCTCAGGCTGCCTGCCTGAGGCTTGCAGTTTAGGGGGAGGGGGACACCCTCCCTTGCCCCCAACAACTCCTCCAGTGAAGCCATATGCCCCAGGCAGTGAAAGCACCTGGTGTGTCTGCTGACAGGGAGCAGACATTGTGTCACTGCGTCTCTCCCCCACTCTCTGAGCCCCCAGTTACTGACCTCCTTCTCCATTTTCACTTGGAGAACATGGACTTCCTGGGGTCCCCCAACGGTGCTGCGGCTCACACAGCCACTCACAGTCTTGCCTGTCGTGTAAGACACCTTGTCCTTCATGATCTGCTGAAGGGTGCAAACATCAGCGCTCATGGGACCTAGAGGGGAAGCAACTCAATGTCAGTCATCTCGCTGCAGTGCTGAGGGACAGAACAGTTACAGTGAGAAGAGGGGCTCAAGGGGGCAAGGAGCACAGGAGGATGGGAGAAGAGAGAAGGGCCTGGGACATCAGGAGGGGAGCAAGAGCACAGAGTGGCCAGGGAAGAGAAGGGGTCAGGGATGCAGGTGGGGGGAGCCCAGGAGGGATACAGATCAAAGGGCAACTGAAGCATTATCTAAGAAGCCTGGGGGGTAGGAGGGGAGAAGGCTGTGCTGCATTGTCCTTATTGGAACAAGAGGTCCCTGGGAGCCCATCTCCTGCTCAGGACAGCAAGAAGGGGCTCCAGGTTGGGGGCATAGGAAGGAGGTGCAGCAGGAGCTGAGAAGGGACTTGGGGGCAGAATGTGTCTGAGCACAGGGGATTGGGATGCACTCAGGAAGCAACATCTGGCAGTTATTAGATGCTGCCGGTAGGATAAGGGCTAAGGATTTGGGGGCGGGGCAATTTCAGCTCCAGTTTCCAAGGGGTTAAAATGTCAAGCATAAAAATTTGCTTTGGCAGAACACTTAGCCCTGAAGGGATTGTTCTAGAGGCCGTAAATATGGGAAGGAAGCAAGGAAGGACAGAAGGACGGAATATCTTGAACCGTTCCTAGGTTACTGAAAAGGACATTTCCTCAATCAGCTGTAAATGCTCTTTAAAAAAGTAACCAAACAGGATTCTTCCTAGTGTTTTGACTAAGAGGTGGGGGAAGCACCAGCTTACCATGAATACACCCTCTCTCTGGAGAACGCATCCTGTCTTTGCAGCTGTATGGACTTGATCAGGGAGGGCTTTTTTTCATCTTTAACTACGACCTTTACCACATATTTGCAAGCCACTCTCCATCCATGCATCACTGACTTTCATCAGGGTCTGTCAGGGACAATTCTGAGACTAGCTCCAGAAAAAAACAGCAGCAAAATAATTCAGACACTAAAACTATGCTGATCGAGAGGAAAGTCCAAATTAAGGCTATGCTCCCTCCTTTCGCTCTATGCCCTGGGTAACGACAGACATCATAGGTCATTCCTGGGCATTGACCCCTGGATTCCCAGCACTAAAATGTGAATCGGTACCACCTGAGCTGAAGGAATAACTCCGTAGTACAGTCATATCCACTGTAAGCCAACCACAGAGCGGGGATGGATTTAATAATTTTATTAAGATGATGTTAAAATAAAAAGAAAACGGTAGAGAGTTTAAGCACAGAAGTTTCTGGTTATCAGGGAATAAGGTACAGATTATCAAGGGGTGCAAAATTCGGTTTAGGATCGGGTGGCGTAAGGAATATATAATCTGCAATATCCCCGTAATACACTGAATAGTTTTCAGAGTAGCCGCCATGTTAGTCTGTATCAGCCAAAAGGACAGGAGTACTTGTGGCACCTTAGAGACTAAAAAATTTATTTGAGCATAAGCTTCCATAGGCTACAGTGTAACGGGGGTAGCCATGTTAGTCTTAGCCACAAAACAACAAGGAGTCTGGTGGCACCTTAAAGACTAACAGATTTATTTGGGCATAAATTTTTCGTGCATCTGAAGAAGTGGTGTTTTACCCATGAAATCTTATGCCCAAATAAATCTGTTAGTCTTTAAGGTGCCACCAGACTCCTTGTTTTTTTTAGGGGAAACAGAGATGAAGTGACTTGCCCAAGGTCACCCAGCAGGTCTGTGGTAGAGTCAGGAACAAAGCCCAGGTCTCCTGAGTCCCAGCCCAATGCCTTATCCTAGAACCATAGGGTTAGAAGGGAGCACAAGGGTCATCTAATCTAACCCCCAAAATATGACTCTGGTGGGACTCGAACCCACAACCTTTGAATGACTTAATCTGTCACTAAGCTAGAAGTCCAATGCGCTATCCATTGTGCCACAGAGCCTATATAGCATGCATCCTGACTGAGATCCTCTGAGCAGAGTCCACTGATACCTTAGATGCCTTTGAGGGACAATGGGCACTGTCCTGGGCTCTCTGCTCAGCATCCCTCTTTGGTTCCCTGATTATCAATCTCTGACCTCATTCCTGCTCCTATTTTGAGATTTGTTTCCCTACCTACTCACTTATGGCCTGGGATTAGCGGTTCTTCCCCCTTAGCTATGGTGGGGGGCTTTAGTTTGGGTGGGCCTTTCCCAGATCCGCAAATAGCACATGACACTGTCTACTCAGCCACAAACCTTCCACCTTCAAACACCCCTGTGCTTCGGGGGTTGAAATCCTGAACCTTATTCAAAGTGAAATTTTCAGACCCATCCATACAAAACTGACCATGAATCAATTGTGAGATCTCAGCACGCCAGAGCACAGAGAAATCCGTGACTCACACAAATGTACTGTGCAGGATCAGAGGTCACGCTTCAGGACATGAGCGGTCAATTCCCACCGAGGTCTGGAATCCCAGACCGGCGCCCTTCCACCAAAACACACAGCATTTCGCACCAGGCCAAGTGCTCTATGTTGGGTCTTTTTAAAAATTCCTCTGAAGTGTCACATATTGGCCACTGCCCAAGGCAGGAGATTGAACGTAATAAAGCTCTGATCCGGTATGGAAAATGCTATGTCCCTGCTGCAACCAACACTTGAGAGAATCAGGCTATACCTTTCACAAACAATTGAGGACAAGAAGTCTTCCCCCCCCCCCGACGCCACACCACGTACACCCCCTGGTCTGAAGCAGGGTAAGAGGAAATCAGAAAGATCAGAAGCTGTTATTTACGTCATCTAAAAACCGGGGCACGAAACATTTTACTGAGGGGACAATAACAATGTGCCATTCAAAAAAACAAAACAGAAAATCTAAGTCACTGGAATGCATGTGGAATCCTTATTGTAAGAGGCAAGTTAGAGACCTGATCCTGCAAGCAGATCTTACTTACTCCCGTTGACTGCAATGCAGCTGACTGGGGAATTGTCCCATTGAAGGCAAGGGGACTTCTGAAGCCGAAAGGTGCTACTCGGTGTGAGTAACGCTATCAGAATATGCCCCCCGGCTCTGTTTGGCAGAAGCTGAGACTAGAACTGGCCAAACCTCAGGAAAATAAAAACACAACCATGTTGAGGAAAATAAACATAAATAAAATACATAATTTTTGTGTGGCCATTTTGCACTGATCTTGAAAAAATTTCATCCTGCTAGAGCTGAGACCCGGAGAACTGGGTGAGGACATGGCGAGACACCTCATCTCATACAGACCACCTGAGCTGGATTCAGACCAGCAATGACCTAGGGGTATTTGGTTCCATATCCCGCAGGAACAAGTCCCCAGCTCATGACATTTATGACTGAGCCCTTCCTGCTGCTGAAGGGCAGGCATTGCCCCTGCTCTGGATAAAGGAGGAGCAGGGAATTACAGTAGGAGCTGGCTGGTTTCCCCTTTCTGCATCCTGAGGGTCTCACTGATATTAAGAAGGTGAGGTGCAGGTAGGAGAGAAGAGGCTCCGTGGCTACAGCACGTCGAGAATGACAGTCAGGTTGACAACTCTCTGTCCGCCTGTGGGAATGGCCAAGGCATAGAGGGACAGGAGCTGCCAGTGCTATGGTGGTGAGATCCCTTTCCTACAGGCAACCAATGAAGACAAGGCAAAGGAAGAAAATATACTAATTAAATTGTGTGTGTGTGTGTGTGTGCACGTGAGAGACAGACAGACGGACAGACAGACAGACGGCTCTCACCGGACGGATCAGAATTGTTCAGTTGTGTGTCAGAGGCCCTATACAGCTAACAGCTAATGGAGATTCTACTTTGGCACACAGGCCTGGACTATCCGTGCAAGATCTGATGTCCCAGCTGCTTCTGTTAAGTTCCTAGTGGCCCTAGCATTCAGCACTGCAACAGCTGTGAAGCCTTAGGTGCCTACAGATGTTTTACAACACATCCTAAGGTAACAAAGGATTCACTAGGGTGGTGGTGGTGAACTGTGACACACCATGAACCCTTCCTTAAAGGGAGCTCAATATCCTTTGACAAACCTCCTGAGTCCGATACACAGAGGGCGGGAGAATGAGCCTGAAGCAGAGGGGGTGAATCGGGGTCCAGTAGCTGGGCCTGGCTGCCCCCCTCAGGGTAATGTTTTCCTTGGAGATGGTTAGCCACTGAAAGGATTTCCATCACTTCCCTCTGGGGACTGACGCTCACCAGTGGCTCCAGACAACTGCATGCATGCAGAGGCGTCTGGAGGCAGCGGAGCTGGGCCGGATGCTAGGCCCGGATTGTCCAGACGCCCTGACGTTGAAGGGGGAGAAGGGTGGATGACTGGACGATGCTATCTACAGCTCCAGTGAGTGACAGGAAATGGAAAGCCCAAGGAATGGGAATGGAAATTTACACAAATGTGTCAGCAGTGCTGAATGAAAGGAGGATGGAGAGCAGGAGAAGGGGAGATGGAGGAGGAGAACGTGTCGGGGAGGAAGGCGCAGGGAAGATGCAAGGTCAGGGTGCTGGTCTTATGCAAATGACAATCCCTTAATTTGCATATCTGATGAACACACATTCCCTTTTACAGAAAGAACAGTAGTGTCCCATTTCCCAGAATTCAAGCCCACAGCGGGGAATGAGCTGTAGGAACACAGGGCCGGCCGTGCTCCTCCCTGGCTGGCGCCCGGGAAACTCCAGCTGCTCCGAGACTCGGCTCTGCCCCTGGTTATTCCCTGTCCTAGGCTGGGTGGGGACTAAGGTTGGGGTGCTGACCCCTGCTGCTTGCCCTGGGCAGGGAGGGGACCTGGCTGCTCCCAGCTGTCTGCTAAGAGCTGCTATGGCTGGGCTATTGGGGCCGCTCCTAGCCCCTAACTTCCTGCTAGGGGGCTTCAGACTGCTGCTCCTGGGGATGGGACAGGAGCCTTTGGCCCAAGCTGCCATTCTCTGGGTTGCAGTATGGGGGCTCTCAGCAACTCCATGGCTGGCTGGGCTGGGGAGGGGAGCCCTGGCCGCAGCTCCTGGTGGGAGGCTAGCTCTGGGCTCTTGGGTAGTGAGTGTCCTTGGCTCTAACCAAGAGATCCCACCTAGAGCAGCCCTAAGCCCAGAGATGCAGCCTTGAGCATCCACTCAGGGGACTGAAGCACTTAGGCTGGAGCAGTGCAGGGAGCTGCTGAATCCAGGTGCCTCTCCGTCCCAGCCCCCAGGGATCCTGGACTGGCCACAGTAGGAGGGAAGTGTGTTGGGAAGCCCTAGGCTGACATCTGCAAAGCCATGGAGGGATCTGCACACTCAGATCCCACTAAACCCAACCTCCATCTCAGCCACTTCCCCAAGGCCCCAGGCTGGGACACCGCTGTGTGTAGCTCATCCCATGTCAGACACAGTCAGGCTGTGGGGGAATGGGGGAGAGGAGTTAGGCTCAATGCAATGCACGCAGCAAGCAACACTCAGGCTACTATGCCGGCTGGAGGCCCCCACTCCTGCGGTCTAGTCCCTCAGAGTGTTAGTAATAGTACTGAGCCCTGTGACAGCACTTCACAGCTTCCCCCATTAGCCACCAAGGGGCATGCTTTGTGCTCACCATCCCTTTCCTTCAGAGCGTCCCTAAAGCTGCAAGGTCAAGGTGGGTCTCCACTGCTCTGCCCTTCCCCCAGCCTTTGGTTTTTTGAGTGGCCCTCAGCACTGGCACTTGCCCCGGCTTCTGGTCAGAGCTCCCCCAAATCAATAGAAACATGACACTGATTGGATCTACTGGGTAACACTCCATGGCAGCGATACTCAGACCTTAGAGGTTCAAGAGCCAAATTAGCGACCAACAGTACCTAAAAGAGCCCCAGTCGTGTGAGTTCATTGTTTTATTTAGTACAGTACTAGTCATACTTAAACTGTATGACAGGAAAATGTTTACAGACGCTCCCTGTGTAACGCAAACCCGACGTACGCAAATACGCACTTACAGAAAAAGTTCCATAAGCTAGAAACAGGAGGGTTGTAGGTTTTTTGCGTAATGGTCGGAGATACATTTCCGACTTATGCAAAATTTGAGTTATGCAAGGCGTTCCAGTCAAGTTCAAGTTCAAGTCGGGGAGCGTCACGTATGTGCGTGTGTATATATATATATATAATTCTAACAGCAAATAAGTTAATAACAGTGTAAGTTGATAACTTAATTGGTTAAAAACATAGTAAAAGGATCCTGATTGGTTAATAACTTAGATTGGTTAATAATTAAATCCCACAGTATTTTAACATCATGTGCTGCAAAAAGCCGCAGGAGACACATTCAAGAGCCACTTGTGGCACACGAGCCGCAGTCGGAGTATCGCTGCTCTAGGGTCTGTGTTGTGGCCAGGAGCTCAGATGAGATGATCATAATGGTCCCTTCTGGCCTTAGGATTCTTTCTTGATCCTTTCCTTGCTTGCTCACAGGGGCTTGTTAATTTCACCTTGCTGTTGGGCAGAGCTGTCTATCTTTAGACTCGGACACCTAGTCCTGAGTCCCTTTATGCTCTGTTCCCCTTTGGACAGTTTGCTTCATGAGCATCAGAACTAGGAAAAATCCTAGGGAAATCCATGCACGAGCACAGGCACACGCTTTCAAATGACAGCTTACGTGCTGCCGAAACTGGTGGCTTCGCCCCCGCCGCCCCGCAACACCACACCGCACCCACGCGTCGAGGAAATCTTCCTCTGGTAAAGATTTTTCAAGCCCGGCTAATGAGCTGGGCCGGCGTCAAAGCCCAGTTTCCTGCACCCAGCCTGCAGAAGATGTGACTGCAGCTGGGGACTCATGCAGAGTGACAGCTGAAAAGATGGGGGTGGGGAGAAGAGAAGTCAAACAAGGAGAAGGCAAATTGCAAAGCCGCCCTTGCACTAGGGTCACAGACCAGGCCTCGTCCAGGACGCTGCGTCCACTACCCACCTATTGTCCTGCACTTCCTCAACACACCAACTAGACCAGCCATGCAGTCAGCAGCATCAGGAGGAAGATAAACAGAGGCTTATCTGGGTTCCACAGGCAGCCCACTCTTCCCTTCCAGCCCTACCCCAAGCAGCCAGCTGAGGGTAATTCAGCCAGGACTAGACACCGGACTCCTGCGGCTGCTCAGAACACTGCAGACTGGCCCGATCTGTGTAGAGCCTCACGGCCCCGAGTCCGCCTCCCACTGAGGGACTAGCACACAAAGGGGACCGATTAGATCTCCGCGGCCCCCGGGAGCTGCTCGGAGACTGTTTCCAAGGAGAACAGCACCGATCACTTATGGCGCAGGGAGATTACCCAGCCGTCTGGCCTGGCTGTGAAGCCGCCCATCTACAGAGTGAGAGTTGGGCCATGCCGGCTGGGAGGAGCCAGCCGCCCAGCGGCCTAGGCTGGCACAGCCAGCAGGGCAGACCTTTCACCTGGCGAGGCAGGAAAAGACAGGCCAAGGCTTCCCTCTGCCCCATCAGCTCTGAGCCCCCACTCATCAAAACATTGCCCAGCACACAAACCAGTCCATCAAATCCCCCATGTTGCTCAGCGCCCCCACCCCCATTGCTACATCACGCCACACGCCTGTGCCCAGCAACTCATTAGCATTAACTGGCACCGTCCAGTGAAACACCTTCCCCCTACAATCCATCAGACCCTCCCTTCGGCGCCAACAGGGCACCCCCACCCCACTCCCTGCCCCCTTCCGTTCCATATATCACCCAACCCCCACTTGTGCTCCATACCCCTGTTATATGCTATCAGAGACCCCCATCACCTAATGCCCTCACACATCAAACACCCCTCTCTCACCTAACCCTCCTTCTGCTCCCTTGGGCTGTGTACATGTCCCCAGTTCATAGCACTGTCTCTGCCCTGGCCAACACCTCCTCCTTGCTGTGCTCCAGCCCCTTTATCAAGGGGCCTTCAGCACAGTGTTCTGGACGCGGGACTCCTTCCCTGCCCCCAGATCATAGGGGGCCAGGAGTCCACCATTCTCTCCACTGTCCCACCCTCTCTTGGGATGCAGATGCTGAGCCGAGAAGGGAAAACCTCATCTCTTATAGGCGCTGCCAGGACAGGATTCATCATCCCACAAGCAAGGCGTAAGGGCCTCTCCCTGCAGAGGGCTCAGGGCTGGCAGTGTTACACTCAGGCTCGGCAGCTCCCCATGCCCGTTCCGCATAAACACGGCTGGCTCCTCACCTCCCTGCCAGGCCCCACTGGTATTCCGTCAGGGGGGAAAGCAGCCTGGCTCCAGCATTATGTAATGATCAGATAACATCGCTCAGCTGGGCCCAGCCTGCAGGGCCCGGGGGCATCAGATAAGAGAGCCTTTATTTTTGTACAAAAAAATCTTGTTCAAACTCCTTCCCTCCCATCCCCCCCGCCCATCCCAGCGCAGAGGAGACCAGGGAGCTGGGAAGGCCCTGAGCGTCACCCTGTCTGCCCAGAGCAAGGGCCTGGAGGGGGTGGGGTGGGGGAAGTCCTGTTTTCTACAAGCAGATCAAGGAGACGCTAACCAAACAAGTGCAGAACAATGGCATAGACCCTGGGGTGCAGTGGCATGGAGGAAAGCATATGTATAGGAGGGGGTGGGAAAGAATTCCCATACAGATACAGTGTAAGACCCTCAGTCCAGGGAGAACTGAATAGATCCAGGGATTGATAATGAGATTTGGAGCCTTTCACCTCTAGGTTGATGGTTTTGAGTGAGGACTAACTGTCATGGCCAAGAAAAGCATCTTGGCTTGGCACATATGGAACGAGCTGGTGGGTCTCAATCCAGAAGCCCTGGCACAAGACCCCTCATGTCACAAAACCCAACACCCCTGTTGGTTCTAACCAGCCCCTTGTTGGCTGTTTCAGCAGAGAGGGTACCAGCTCACCATTACAGGGCAGTGCCTGACAGGGGGCGGAGATGAGGGAGTAGGCTTCTCTGCTACTGCCATGGCAGGAACCTTTCCTGGGGATGAGCCCAGAGCATCAGCCTCTAGGGCTTTCAGCAGCACTAAATCATTTAAAAACCGAATACGCACACAGAGCCCTGGCGCCACTCACTCAGACCTAGTGCGAATCACACCTGGGCTGGGCTGGTACGCCAGACACTGGGGAAGATTCTGGAGTTGTTGCTATTTCTGGTCTTTTAAGGGTTGGGAACTTTACCAGTTTGCTCAGTGGGATCACTGGGAATCCATTTGCATTTATTATTTACTTGTTTCTGAATCAGGCGCTTTCCCTTCCATGCCTTGGGCACTGTCCTCACCTGTTCAGCCCAACAGGTGGATTTTGTAAGGCTAAACCTAATGCCGGGAGACCTGATCCTGGGAGGATATACAGGTTTGTCAATTCTGCAGTGACACTAACAGCTGCTGTAATCGATTCTCATTTACAGGCTGAGAAAAACACAGCGAGTGAATGACTGGTGAAAAGCCAACAGGATTCAGAACTCTTAGCTTTAATAACTGATGGGGCTGTTAGTAACTCAGGGAAGACATTCACTTAAAGTGTTTTTACACTGACTGTGTCAGCACTTAGCACCCTTCACTCCCCATGATTTAGTTAGCCAGAGTCGCTTGGGTCCTTCTGCTTTTCAGAGCTGATTTGTTACCGCTCCGTCTTCCTGGACTGGCTGAGGAGCTGACGTGAACTCATTCGAGGTCATGCAGTGGCTCTGTGGGTTTAGAATGAGAATCCAGGGCTCTTTGTGGTGACCAATGGACCACACAGATCTACCTGCCATCTCTGCCAGTAGGAAATTCCACTGGGGACGTGACATCTGAAAGCTTCAAGGAGCAGGTATTCAGCAGCAAGCTGGGATAGCCAGCTCCAGGACAGACCCCCATGAAATCTGCAGCTCAGGCTGTGTGCTAACGCATCAACCCAGGAAGATATTTTACTAAGTTAACTAACCGCAGCCACTGCATGCTGCAGTGATGGAAATCCACAGGTCAATGGAGTAGGTTAGAGCTGTCTCGGACCATTTCCATCTCCCGTCTTCGCTAGAGAAACTATTCCCCCTAGAAAGAAAAGGAGTACTTGTGGCACCTTAGAGACTAACAAATTTATTTGAGCATAAGCTTTCGTGAGCTGTAGCTTAGTCTCTAAGGTGCCACAAGTACTCCTTTTCTTTTTGCAAATACAGACTAACACGGCTGCTACTCTGAAACCTATTCCCCCTAGGTGAGGGGAAATTGATTTCCCAATCAGCCTGTTTCTGGGACTAAGCAAAGGAAATAACCTCTTTTCTTTTTGAGCCTTTCTACATCATTTCTGCTTGTCTGTTCCACCCTCTACACAATAACTGGGAGATCGCTGAGGTGCCTCGGGGTCATGGAGCCTCTTTACGGGCCTGGGATTTAAGGGAGACAATGCAGATTTTTGCCCCTGGAAATCCAGTGCTAGCTCAGAACTACAACATGGATGATCACTGTCTCATAGACACCTCTCTCCTGGTCCCGCGTGTGAGGGAAGTGAGGCAGGATCTGCTGCCAAGCCTTTGTCCCATTGCTATGAACGGGATTCTGGTGATTCACTGTGGCTCATGCTGTCCAGGCTCCTAGCCCTGTGTTGTCACTGTCAAGTATAGCAGAGCCTTTCCCTGACCTCTTCTACACAGCCTGCAGGATGACATGAGGGCAGCGTAATCTGCCCCAGCTGCCACGCCGGGCAGAGCCAGGTAAATCCAGGCATATGAGGACCCTTAGGACAAACGCCCAATTCCACTAAAAGCAGCACAAACGTTACCCAGCTCGCTTTTTGATGTCACTGCTGCTGATGGATACAGTAATAGCTCGATGAGCTCAGCACACCGGGACACAATCATATGATTCAGATCCTTTCTGTGAGCTGGAAAACAATGCCAGTAAATGGCCAGCAACACAATGGGATGCCAATTCAAAGCAGAGTGTGCAGACAGTGGTGGGTGTGATGCGCACATAGGACGGGTGAAGGCGGGGTGGGGTTTAGGAAAGGGAGGTCTGGCTGAAAGGGGAGGCAGCTGACTGGCGTGGCCATGGTGAAGGGACTCAGGCGTTGGATCCTGATCATCCATTCACATAGAGCCTTTCACTCCATAGCACTTTACCAGCTCATAAACAAACGATACACGGCTCACTCCAACAGTCTCTGAAACACAGCCCCTTCTGGGGTGGGACATGGCAGCTGCTTCACAGCAGATATCAGCGCTCGACTGCAGTTTAGGACACAAAGCGAAAAATGCCTTTTTCAATGGAAAACGCAGCTGGACTGTTAGGAAGGCAGAACATTAAAACCCACCCTGGAATTCAATCTGGGAAGTGATGTGATCAGCAAGGGGTGTCAGGGGCTACAGGTACCTGAGTGCTGTCTCCTAGTGCTTCTCAAGCTATCTGATGTGGGGGGCCTGCAATTTTTTTTCCCAATGTGCGCACAGACCGGCAGCCGATGGCTCGCGGATCGGCACTGGTCCACGGACCACCACTTTGAGTAGCACTGTCCTAGGACACAATTGTGGTGCTGGCCAAGGGAAGAGTGACACCTGCTGCACCACTGACACCCACAGGGGAGCTCTGACCTGTCTCTCCGCTAAGCACTCACGCAGTCCAACACTGCTGAGCTCGGGCCAGAGGGCGGGAGTACAGCACAAGGGGCTACAGAGACGGCTAGATGGCAGCTGGGGAGCATAGCTTTTTCCCCACTTGTTTGGGCGACTTTTGAGTTTTTTGATAACTAGGGCTTTTCACATGTTTTTTCTACTTTGGAAGTGAAAACCAGAGTAAGGGATAGGGAATCACGGGGCGGGCGGGGGAGAGACAGATTTTCATTTTGCAGCTCTACTTAGTGTCACTGGTTCAGGGGGTAACTGTGCCTGTAACCCCCGCCACGGTCCCTCGAGGGCACCCACTTAAGGTTTCTGGCTCCCAGCCATCACCTCTCTTGGGCACAACTCCGGGCCTTGCACTGTGATGTCCCAGCAAGCCAGGCTGCCGAAAGACGAGTGCCTGCACTTTGCTTTCTGTCCGAGGGTTCTGACCAGCACCTTGCCTGCAGTTACAAGTTACCACTCAGCTCTTTCTGAGCCAGCCCATCACCTTTATTCTTAAGGTAAAAGTAGTACAGAGAAAACGTGTAAAAAAAACAAAGTTCCTATATATCTGCTAACAGCTGACATGAGGTCACCCGCAGCCTTAAGGGGACCTAACAAGCCAAAGTCTTTCCCACTCTTCTGCAAGGGTTGGGGCCCTTGGACAGAAGGTCCGGTCCGTTTGCTGAATCAGAAAGACGAACTGAGCCTGTGCGAACCCAGCTCTTTGTCCAACTGGCCTTGCTTTGTGGGATGGTGTCTGGAATCAGTCTCTGCTCTCTGGAGATGTTATAACCTGCGTGATTTGCCGTCGTCATCTCCCACGGTTTGTGGTTCCTGGAGAAGCTGGGGGAACCCCCCCCCCCATGGGAGTTCAGTAAAATCCTTAGCTCACGGTGATACACAAACTTAATATAATACAGGCCCCAAAGATTTTGCACAAGATGGCACCACCTGTCACACGGCGCCTGTCAGCTCCTACCCAGTTTGTATATGATAAGGGCAGGAGAGGACATTGGATCATCCAGTGTGACCCCCCCCACCCCACCCAACGTAAGCAGGGAATGCTCAGCTGGTCTCCTTCCTGGGCTGTGGCTGGGCAGTGCCTCACGTAGCAATGCCCAACTCACCTCTACCTGCATACAGCGAAAGAGCTTCTCATCCCCCGGTGATTCTGTCACTCAGAGGGGTTGGTGTCAGACTCCTTATGCTTTCCGGGAGCAACGGGAAACAGACACTGGCCTGCGGCTAATCCAAGAGCAGACACTGAGCCCGCGTGCCCATCCCCACCTGTCATTCAGCACAGGCCCAAAGGAGGCCCACAGGGAGGACAGCAGCTGCCGTGTGGAACATCAATGGTAGCGTGAAAGGGACGATCCTCAGGATGCCACCAAAGAGGATGAGGACCCTCTGGGATTTTACTGAAGACATCATGAGCCAAATTCCCCCCGGGTGTAAGCCCAGAGAAGGCATAGGGTTCCACCAGGGATAGACTTGGCCCAATGAGGCTGTCTAGCCACAGTCCAGTCCCATTTGAACCAGATTATCCAGCCACATGGGAGTTCTCCATGAGAAGTCACTTTAACTAGATCCCCTCGCACTGTTGAGTTTAGTGCCATGATAGGCACAGTCCTTCCCCACCTGCAGGGCTCACACAAGCTCTCGGGATGCACCTTCCCTTAGTGACTCATGATCACAGGCGCAGCTTCTCCCATTTTCTGGGAGCTGCCCTGTCGCCATACTTCCATGATTGCTGTTCTGCAGATGAGTGTGCGCCCCTGGTTCTGAGCTTCCACACTGCTCTCCCAGCCCCCCTCATTACAGTGCTGCCAAAGCTCATGGTTTTATCACAAGTCCTGGGATATTTGGTTGGGCTTCTTAAAGCTCCAGCTTCTGGAGTCATGTGATTAGGTGAAAATCTCAGCTGTAATTTTTTAAAAGGTTGGTTGCACAGAAAAGCTTGAAAATGTGACTCAAATGCAGCCCGAAAGCTCAGAAACAAAAAGCAAATCCCCCTGCCCAAGACATTTACACATTGTCTAATAGCTTGTGATTTTTAAGCCACTCTGATGCTTGTTGGGTCTTGATGCATGATTTCTGAATGCAAAAGTGGGTTAAGCTGAATCAGGGAAATTCCACCCTCATCCCTAGCCCCTGCTGAGTGGGAATCTTGCAGTTCGCCCAGTGGTGATCTCTCCTGAGCTGAGCAAACTGCAGAAGATCCCCCTGAAAATGCTTCTTTGCCTGCCAGCCCCTCTGGTTCTGTGGGCCAGGGCCCTGGGGCTTACACATTTAAAAACCATCTGTACCCACTGTTAGCCAACACAAGCCTGTATTCACACCCTACACACCACTGGAATAGTCTTTGTACAAAATATGCCTTGGGAGGTATCATTCGAAAACTAGTAACTCACTGGTCAATAATATCAACAACATACATAGCAACCTTATGTGTAAAGTTCTGACATCCCCCTGTGTGATATTCAAGGCACATGTTCAAACCTGCATAGCCCTGACTAGGTGGAACTGGTCAAGCAGGCCTGGCTTAAACAAAGGGATGTGTGTTTACCTCAGTTTACATATAAGCTGTAAACAGAGTCTTCAGACAGTGAGAGAGGGGAGAAAGACCACAGAGAAAATCTGCATTTCAGAAAAGAAACAGCGTAACACCTCTTTCCTCCACCAGATGCCCTGTCTCCTTGCTCCCAGCTGGAAAGAACTTTAACGAGGGGGCATACTCAGGAAAATGCTTTTCAAAGGGTGACAGGACTACAAAAGCAAGAGGCAAAACACCTCCGGGTCTCCCTCCCTGCCCACCTCTCTCTAAGACAAGAGACATTGGGCTTTGGGAGCAGATCCTGACCTGAGAGTTCGGTCAACAATACTACTGGAAAGCTGTCGTAAGAATTTCAACTTGAACCACGTCTAGTTTGTTACGTTTAGTACTTGGAAGCATTTTGATCTTTATTTCTCTTGTATGCGTTTCTGACTTTAATGCCTTATACTTGCACTCACTTAACACCTAGCTCCTTGTACTTCAGTAAACTTGTCTGACTCGCTAATCAAACCTAATCCAGTGTTGTGACCTGCATGGGTAACTCCACTGAAGGCAGCAAGCTGTCGTGTACTGATTTCCTTAGAGGGGCAAGGGACCTAATACATCTGGACTGTCTGAGAGGGGGCTAGACAGTGAAGAACACACGCCTTGGGGAGACAATTCGGGACTGGGCGTGTGTTGGGGTCACCCCACAGGCAGTACTCAAGGCTGCTGGAAGCCAGAGTGTGGCTGATGTGCCACTGACAGGCTGTTGGGGTCACAGCTGCTGGACCAGGGCTGTGGCTCTACACAGATACTCAGGACGTCAGGAGCCCAGGTTGGGAACTACAGCAACAAAGTACTGTGAGGCACCCCAGGTTGCAGGGTAGGGGTGACACAGCCCCTCACTGGTCTGGATTGCATCCTGGAATGTCATGACCATGTTATCTCCACACCCACGATCCCCCTGGAAACCTGATCTTGGTTTAGAACCGATCTCCACGACCAAGCCTGCCGTGTTGTGGGACTGGGGTATAGTACAGTGCTGGTCTGGCTGTGTGCACAAGATCACAGAGTGTTATAAACCAGCATGGAATCAATGATGATTTTCACAGCCTGTCCCTACTACAAAGCTACCCTGCGCCTTACTAGATATCCAGGTAGTCCGACCCTTCAGCAAAGCCACAGCTCCATCTCTGCTATCTGCTCTTCCGGTCTCATTCTCCAAGGCAGCTAACAACTCGTGCTCTCTCGCTGTAATTCATTTAGTTTCTTTGGTGTGTATTTCTGTTCATTCACTCACATTTGTCCCTTTCAAATCCTTACTCATCCTGAATTGTACTTTCCCCTCCTACTGTTGCTCTACTCTTTGGCCTCGACACTTGCAAGATTTTATGAGGGTGAATAAACTCAGCTAGGGGATTTCCCAAGCATCTCACTTCTCCAGAGGAGGTTACTGTAGAGAGAGGATTTATCCCAATCCACGGAATTTGGCCAAATTCCCAATTTCTTTACAGTCTCAGTTTTCAAAGGCTCGTACGTTATTTTCATTTCCCCTTTTCCCTCTCCCCTCTTTGCACTGCCTGGAACCTTTACAATCCAAAGCGAGACAAACAAGCTGGGGTTTGCACTTTTCTAACATTTGTTTCGAGTTTTCTCTTTGCTATTCCCAGCAACGGTTCAAGCAATTTCCTCCTCTCAACATTCTGGCTGCAGCCGCAGGAGTTTGATTTGACTGAGTAATCAAAAGCTGTTTTACACCAAACACAACGGGCCAGATCAGCCTCCCTCCCAAGCCATCCCTTTGGGGCATGCGCTGATTCATGCCAGCTGAGGATCCGGCCTCCTGCGTCTCCCAGCACTAAACACCCATATCAATCACCCCCAGCCCAACACTGGAATAGGAGAGGGGCAGTAAGCAGCACAGCGGTTTGTTGCCTTGCATAGCCCAGGAGCCCCCGAACAGCCATTCAACTGGCCTTGCACAGCGTTTGTCTGGTCCTATACTGTGTCCTAGAACTGAGATTTATCTGGTGGGTCTCTGGGAAGCCTCAAACCACCCCCCGTCCCAGGCCCAGGGGACAGGGTTTCCTTCCCTCCTTTAGCGATTTTTTCTGTAATTTGCTTTCGTACTTGCTAACTATGGGCCCGATCCAACTTCCATGGACATCGAGAGATGGGCTTTCATTGATTTCAGTGGGTTTTGGATGAGGCCCAGGGAGTCCGGTTTTGAGCTGCAGATTGCCCTTGGCTCCCACTAAAGCCAATGGCGCCGAGGGCACTACTGGAAGCACTCAGCACTTTGCAGGATCTGGCTCTAACAGCAGCAGGCTATAGACCTCAGGCTGCAGTCTCGGGCCCTGTGTGCACGCGCCCGCCCGCCGGGATATTTCACAAATAAGTCACTCTCCACTCGGCCACAGGGGGCGCAGTGCGGAAAGCGCAGGCCTAGGGATAGCAGAGAAAGTGCTGGTTGAGCTTTCCTGGGCTGACCAAGGGAGTGACTGGCTGAGATGGAGCTGACCGGAGAGCTGGGTAAGAGTCAGCCAGCGATGTGGGGTCCCCGGTTGCGTGGAAAAGTGAAAGCAAAGCTGGGTTTCGCTCTCACCATCGGCTTTTCACAGTGCCTGCGAGGGGCAATGGAGACGCTTGTGGAGTGCAAGTTCCCAGTGCAAGAGTGTTCGCTGGGGACAGGGTGGCGCATGGCCTGGGGTCTAGCCCACCAGTGCATGTGAAAGTGCAGCATGAAAAATGGGGCACTTGGCTCAGCTGGATTCCGGTCTAGTGTAAAGATCCAGCTGCGAGAAGGATGGGGCTAAGGCAGAGCAGGAGAATACAGAATTAAACCAACCTGATCAGCCAACCACCCCGCACCCAGAGCCGCCCACCCAGAGCGTAGGCAAGGAGGAGTCACTCACTTGTGCGTATCGGTGTGCCAGAGAGCAGCAGCACTGCTAGGAACAGCCCAGCCTCCATGGGGTGGGAATGCCGACTCCCTGCTCTGCCTCTCTTCTCAGCCTCCCGGCACTTCTTAGCCTGTGTCCAGAGGCAGGGGTCTCGCACCAGGAACCCCCGATGGGCTGCACTGTTTCGCTACAGGACCGCAGAGAAAAAGACGGAGGGAGGGGAAGCGTCTCCACTCCAGCCTTGGGGAGTTTCAGAGCTCTTGGCGATGCAGAAGTGGAGGCAGCAGCAGAACCGGAGCTGGTCGTCGAGGGCTGGCAAGGCGGCTGCCACTTGCTGTGCCCGGGCTGCTCTGCAGAGTGGATGTGCTGTGTGGGACTCACAGTGCCTGAATGGGCAGCACTGACTCAATCCAGCCCTGATGACGCGGTGCGGCAGGAAACTAACTCCCTTTAGAGGAGGGTCTGCCAAGCGATCTCCTGCCAAATGAAGAGAGGAAATGCCGTTTTCAGAGGCCTGGAGCCTCTGCTGGAGGTCATGCTCTGACAGCACGAAGGGAGCTGTGGCTCACGACTGAAGGAGAGCAAGGGAGGGCGCCCTGCACTTTCGGTTCTCTCTGCAAGGAGGAGTGCAGCCGAGAAGGGGTTCCCAGCACATCTGGAGCTTCTGAAAGTGGCTCCGCTTCCTGGCCTCCGTGTGGGTCTGCATTTCCTTTTCTCCTGCCCTCAGCCAATCTGGTAACTGATACTATCCCCTGGTATGGCTTCATCCCGAGGAACAACTGGACGGGCCACACCGGGGAGTGATTTCTGGCTTCCCAGGCAAATTCTGCATGGAGACAGAGAGTTGGGTTTGTGAAAGTGCCTCAGTGCGGCTGCAGTATGTGTGTGGACACCTCCCTGTTCTCAAGTCCCAGCCACTGAATCCTTCCTTTAGGATTCCCGAGAAGGAGTGTGGTCTAATGGTTAGTACCTAGTCCTAGGATTCTATTCCCAGATGTGCCATTGACCTGCTGGGTAACCCTGGGCAAGTCACGTCACTGCTCTGTGCCTCGGTTTCCCCTGTCAAATGGGGCTGCTAATCTCTTCCCGCCTCTGAGGGGTGGTGAATCAAGAGTGCTTTGGATGGAAGGGGACAGAGACGGACAAAGCATCTTTCTGCGGGGGCTCCCAGCATCATTTCAGGGGGTACGATGGGAGTTTGATGGGCTGTCTGAGGCCAAACGGGGAGTTCACATGCCGAAGCTCAACAACATGGGGCCCAGTGTCTATGCGCTGGAGAACATAGACACTGCAGCCTCTCCAAGGGCATTCTCAGAGCCTGGCTAGCACAAGGACCTACGAGGGGGAGAGGAAACTTTTCAGGCAAAGCAGTACCAGCACTAGAAGAAACTTTTCTCTAGGTTAGCAGCAGACCCTCCCCCCCGCCCCCCCCCACAACACAGCCTGACAGGATTATGTGTTCTCACTGGCGTACGGCCGATGGCACCACTCCATGTGTAGTGCTGAAGAAGTCAAAGGGCTGCTCCATGCTACAGTAGCAGCTGAGGCAGGGGACCCAGTTGCAATGTGGCTCCAATTGTAGTGCCGATGGGCTCTTACAATCACAGAATCAGAGAACATTAGGGTTGGAAGGGACCTCAGGAGGTATCTAGTCCAACCCCTGCTCAAAGCAGGACCAACCCCAACTAAATCATCCCAGCCAGGGCTTTGTCAAGCCGGGCCTTAAAAACCAATAAGGATGGAAATTCCACCACCTCCCTAGGTAACCCCTTCCAGTGCTTCACCACCCTCCTAGTGAAATAGTGTTTCCTAATATCCAACCTAAACCTCCCACACTGCAACTTAAGACCATTACTCCTTGTTCTGTCATCTGCCATCACTGTCCCTTAGCTGTGGTCTGTCCCTGGACATGGCCAAGGCTTTAGCCTGGCTAGGGAATACAGATGAGGTCCTAACTAGGCTATAGCATGGAACTGCCTTGCACCCCGCTCAGGGGACAAGCATGTTATTACAGGCCATAATTGATGCCCGGGCAGGATCTTTGTCCCACGATCATTTGTGAGAGCAAGAGTGACTTGTTAAAGGCTCACTAAAGACATTGCTAAAGAGCTATTGTTGATATAACAATGGGACTTCATGAACTCAGAAGCCAAGGTCCCATAGTAGCTGGGGGAAGGAATCTCCCTGTTTCTGGTGGGCTTCATTCCCCTATCAGGCCATCCCAGCAGATCCTTCAAAAAAGAAGTGTTTTTCCCCCCCAGCCATTAGAATGTACCAAAGGAGAAGAATATTTGTAATTGATCACTGGAAGGCTCTGGGTGAGCCCCAAGGATAGGTTCCCCAGGCTGGGAGGGGTTGACAAGGCAACGAATCCCATCCAAAGCAGAGAGTTTCACCCCCACCCCATTTGACCCTGGCCCCCAACTCCAGTAAGTCCCAGCATAAGCAGGCTAAAGGAACACATCTATGTGAAAGGGTGGCTAGCACCACGGAAGGGCTGAAGGGCTCACAACAGTGGAGCACCAGGGATGTCCTGGGTGAGAGAAGGAGGCTGGGACTTTGCCAGGTTGAGTCTTCACAGGGCAGGCGAGGGCTCTGTTTAGATCTCAGCTCGTGACATGCTGCTCTCGAGTGCGTGATCACCCCCTGCTGCGTCACTCTCCCACAGCCCTGCAGCAGCCTGTCAGCAACTCCTCTGCCCTTCTGGACCGCCGTCTCAGCTACGCCACATGCCCTCTTCCCCCGATGGGCCTGGAGACTTCTGTCGGCAGCTTTTCTGAGGCATTCCCGGCTCCCTCGCTGACTCACTGGCCATCCATCTCTAAGCGGGCAGGGGACATGGGGGCCCTTTTCCCAAGCAGGCATCCAGAGCCCACATTTGGCCCCTCACACCAGCTCAGAGACCTGGGCAGGCACCAGAGAGGTGAGCTGTAGAACTGGGATCTGGATTTCAAACACCCCAAGGAAACTGGAGGTGTGTTTGGCTCTGGGGAGGAGGGCCCACAGTTTCCAAAAATGATTTCGGATGCCCAATGGGAACGCCTGCAAAAGGGCATGACCCTCAGAGGACAGATGTTCAGTGCTTTTGGACCCTCAGGTCCCACTCAGGTGCCTCGTGCTGGGCTTCCAAAAGTCACCTGTCACTTTTGGAAATGTAGGCTGGGGTGTCCGGTTTGGTGTGTTTCTTGATTTCACTCCCCTAGATGCCAATTGAAGCATCCAAAGGTAGGATCTGACATCCCAGGCTTGGAAAGTGGCCGTGATACCTTGGGATAAACAGCTGGCCAGGGGATGAAAGGCCGGAGCATCAGCCGCTGTTTAATGGCACATAAAATATTTGTGTAACTTGTGGGAGAAGAACGGGTGTCTCCAGGACTCAAAAACCAGAGTGACTGGCTCGGACACAGGCCTGAAACCTAAGTGAGGAGCCAGCCAAAAAGCTAATAGATCTAAAAGAGGAATGGGCCCAGCTGGCGTATATCAATATAGAACTAATACAGCCAACAAGCTGCCCACGGAGAGCGAGACGGCAAAATACATGCCGGAGTTGGGATCCAATGGGTGGGAGGCGGCGATTCCCTCGGCCTCTTTTGATGCCCCTCCCCTCCGCTTGGAACACCATCCTCTTCCATCCAGACCCTCCCTTAAAACACAGTCCTTCTGCGGCGCCTGTCCACAAGGATTCCTCCAGCGGATGCCCGCACCGCTTCCAGTCGGGCCCTACATCTGGCGCGTTATGTGTCTGGTTTAGACTCGGAGCGTGACTCTCTCCACACAGCACAGCCCTGAGTGTGCTGACAGCCCTTTCTCAATAGACTCCTTCCCCAGTGGCTATTCACTTCGGGAGGATCAAAGACTCAACAGAGACACACACGGAACAGTGCAGCTCCTAGACGCAGCTGCATTCCCCCCCGCTGCTGTCTTTGGCCTTGTCTAGATTAGATCGACAGATCGATTTGTCCTTCTGGTGTGTTTGTGTGTGGGAGGGAATGCCCTTGCCTGCACACACAAATTTGTTATGATCAGTTTTTCCTGGGAGAGTCCACAGCTCATGTTACCCTGATTACAGGTTGGGATGGACGTCAATCAGAGCAAGCTCCTTGATTGTAGAATAGACAACAGGACAGAGCTGAATTCAGAAAGGGGGACACAGATCCCCATATGCCAGGGCCTGGCTGATGGAACTGCCACACCGCACTCCGTGACCACCTTTTGTCTATCATTAACATCTTTATACGCTTCGATTCGGCTTTGGCTTTTCCAGCGGGTGATTCCTCCCCTGGAGATGCCGGTGAGCAGAGGGTGCTCTCCACCTTGCTGAGCTGGGCCTGTCCCTGAGAACTGTGATCCCAGTTGGGGATTCTGCTGAGAATTGGGGATTCTGCTGAGCCACATCAATTTCTAGAGCACCCATCAACCAGCACAACAGAGCTCAGGAAGCCGGACTGCAGAAGCTTCAGAGTATGTAGCTGTGGTGAAACTTACACTGGAGTGAGGAAACCCTTACGCTGTTCGCTGCCCTGCCATTTTTATGGCTGGGGACAATTTTTAATTTTTGCTTTTCTATTTATGTTTGCTGGTGGGAGCAGTCCAGCTCCCAGCTGCCTAGGAGAAGCTCCCTCTCCTGGGCCTGTCTGCGTGCATTTTCACTTCCATGGCCCTTTGTCACCATCTCTCTCCCCTGCCCATCTGAACAGCAGCCACTGGCTCGGCAGCCACAGACCTCTGCCCCATGTCAGAGCACAGTAACAAAGATCAACCTCTTCCTAGCACGCCTGTCTCATACTACCACTGTCCAATAGCTGGAGACTCTAGCCATCGATTGTACTTATATGGCCCTGTTACCACAGTAACAGAGCATTCCACAATCTTTAATGTTTTTATCCTCACAACACCTATATGGGGCAGGGCAGTGCTGGTATCCCCAGTTTACAGATGGGGAAACTGAGGCACAGTGTGACTAAGTGACTTGCCCAAGGTCACACAAGAAGTCCATAGGAGAGCAAGGAATTTATCACACATGTCCTGAGTCCCAGGCTAGCCCCCATACTGCTGAGCCACTCTTCCTCTCCTCTTATAAAGTTTTGCCCCCTGGAGACAGAAGAATCAGTTCTCCTCTCACACCACTTTTATTCCAGTTTACCTCTGACTATACTGGAGTTACTCTTGAGTTACTCACTGTATGAGAGTACAATTGTGTCCAGAACATATAGGTGTAAGCCTACCCCGCTCTGTTCCTTCCCCCGTTTGATGTGAAAGTCATTCTGGGCATTCACTTTCTTACTCACTATTGTACAGATGTGCTGATGACATTCGTAGAAGCGGACTCAGTTTTAATATGGTTTTAAATGGCAGTGTAGGTAGCAGTTGTGTGTCTCCACATGAAATTGTGCTTTCATATAAACAATTGGGGCTCTGCGGTATGAAGGTTTGAGAAAGGGAAAATGCCCCCAAATTTTCACTATACAAGCGATACAAAAATGGCATTGTGTCACCCCCAGGACACATCATATAGACACACACAGGACACACCACACTGAGTGACACAGCACACAAGTGTCTAGAGAGGATGATCCATTACACACAGACACGCGTCAATATGACATCCCATCATACACACAGTGCACTATACTAGCGTACATGCATAACAGTGCATCAGGCATTGGCAAGAGGAGCAAGTTGGCCTAGGCTCTGCGACTGGATGTCAAGACCCGGTTCTCCCTTGCCTTGCTCCTTGCACGGTCATTGACAACTGCCGAAAGCCTGGATAAAACACTGATTTGCAGAGTTCAAGGGAATCAGGCCCTCCCGTATCCCAGCCCCAGATTTCCAAGTGTAGTCAGATGTCCTCATGCGTCATTTGTGCGCTTTTCACTGAACGGTCTCACAGGGTTGTCCTGGTAAATCTCTGAATTTCAATGAGTTTGTACATTTTAACCATTTCTTCTAGATCTGGTCAATTCCAGGAACTCACTACCAATGGCACTTGTGTTTGCAGAGATCATTTCCAATAACAACGCCAAACTCATTTCTTTTCTTGTATCACACAGAGAACTTTAGAGCTAAAATTAAGGTTTTTTTCTTTTAAAAAAAATTACTAATGGAAATGGTTTCATTAAATCTCACTCTCAGTCCCCACCATGCACCCAATATGCTGAGCGATTTTGAAAATAACGAGGAGTCCAGTGGCCCCTTAAAGACTAACAGATTTACTTAAGCATAAACTTTTGTGGGTAAAAACCCCACTTCTTCAGATCACTCACGAAAGCTTATGGTTAAATAAATCTGTTAGTTTTTAAGAGGCCACCAGACTCCTTGCTGTTTTTGTGGATACAGACTAATACGGCTCCCCCTCTGATACTTGTCACCATGCAAGGCACTAATTTTGAAAATGTGATCTTTAGCGTTTTCCATGGGGTCCATTCCCGGCAAAGAAAAAACGAGTTTATTTGTTTAAATAAAATCAAAGTGGGCTGAGACGTTTCTATGAAGAAGATCCAAAGCTAGGATAGTTCATGCTAACAGAACAGTTTGGAAGGGATATAAACCAAATGCCAACTATTAGGGATTAGGAGGAGATCTTCCCGGAGTCAGATTATCCCACATCTGCCTGCTGCACAGTTTCCTGCATCTTCCTCCAATACACCTGGCGCTGGGCACTGCCAGAGACAGGTTGCTGGACGAGATGGAGCCAGACTGGTAACCCCAGTATTCCTGATTCCCCGGCTATGTTACTAGGTGACACGTGCACCCAGTGTTAAGTGTGTTACCTGTTCCCCTCCGTGCCTGCTCCACGGGGGATAGCTGCCCGCTGTGCTTTTGGATGAAGTGCTAGAGAGCCCAACCGTAGCACAGGTGGGCACTTGCCTCCAACCCAGGGTCCATTGTTTTCAACCTGGAACTATCCCTCAAGTCTACCTTGAGAGAAACCAGAGGGCTGTCTCCTGTGAGAGCACACTGCCGCCCCCTGGACAGCTCCGGAAAAGCAGCGGCAACGGGCACCGCTACAAAGCCTTTGGTAAAACCCTTGTTTAAAGCCAGGTACAGTAGCAGGGAGTGGGTGGAGATTTACAAAGACAAAGGAGTAAACCTCTCTGCATGCCGCGCGAGGGGAACACATACCTGTCTTCTGGCAGCTGGGGACACTCCAGTCAGTTCTCACAAACCATTCTCAGGGGGTTGCCTGGGTAAAACTCCTGATTAGGCCTTGACAGAGCCACTTGTTTAGCAAACATTTCCTGCTCTGACCTGAGCATGACTCCGACTCTGCCACAGACCAGGAGGCCTTGGGCACGTCCTTGCACTTCTCTGGGCCTCAGTTTCTCCAGCTGTACAATGGGGACATTACCTGTCTCACATGGGTCTGGGAGATGTGGCTCTAGAAAGTTGTGAATGGATGCGGTGCTATGTGAGTGCAGAAGCACTTACCCCAGCTTTGCTGCTCCAGGGCTTATTTGGGGGAAGTGCGGGAGGAGGCGGTCTGGGTGTTTCCGAACATCGGACCCAGCTGGAGTTTGCAAAAGGAGCAATAGGTAGACTTACCAACATGGGCAATGGAGGAGGGGCAAGCAGAGTCAGGGAGGGCCCATGGACCTGGTGCTGGAGGACAGTAGAAGGCTTGAGTCAAGGGGGAAAGAAATCGATGGGAGTTAGGCACCAAGGTGATTTAATGGGAGTTAGGCACCTAGGCACTTTGAAAATCCCACAAGGTCCCTATCTGTTTAGGTGCCTGAATATTTTTAAAAGTCTGGCCCGAAGAGAAGAGAAGAGAAGAGAAGAGAAGAGAAGAGAAGAGAAGAGAAGAGAAGAGAAGAGAGTGCTCTGCATCTCAGGCAGCTCCCCCTGTGCACAGGGAATGCTGGGGGCAGGAGCTGTACGACCTTGGTACTAAGGGTTAGGGTTAGGGTTAGGGTTAGGGTTGGGTCAGTGCTTCTCTGACTAGGGAACACTGAGTCCTCCCTTCCGGGTTCTCTGAGCACCCCAGCGGCAGGTAAAGCCAATGAGAGCTGTGTTCACTCCCCAGCCTTGGCAATAATTAAGCCTTAAGTGTTTGTGTTCAGTGGACAGAGCCTTGGTCCTTTCCCCTCTCCAGCCCAACGCTGGAGCTCTCGCTGACTTCTCAATATGCAGAGGCCCCATATCAACAATTTCCTGGATACATTTTGCTTTTGTTTTCCAGCAACTCTCTAGGCACTGCAGTTCCCGACTGCGATATTGTTTGGGCTTTTCAGAGTCTTCTCCTTCCTCCTCACTCCGCTCTGCTGCCAGGTTAGGGGAAGGACAAACAACCCCAGCCAGGGACGGATGGAGAGTTCATTGAAAGAAATAAAAGGGCGTCTCCTCTTTCAGGCTGCCTCTGGCTCCTAGCTCAGTCCAGCCGCCAGGGAGAGAACCCAGCCTCCTTCCCCTGGGCCAGGGGGTTAACACTTTCAGTGCCAGCTCCTGCAAGGTATCACCCGCCCCATCTACAGGAACAGTCAGCACTTCACAAACATGAATTGATTAGGCCCACAGCCTTCCATGAGGTAGGTCAGCATTATCCCCATTTTACACATTGGGGAAACTGAGGCACAGGACAGTGAAGTGGTCCAAGGCCACAAAGGGCACCAGTACCTGAACCAGGACTAGAATTCAGGATTTCCTGGTTCCCTGTTCCATGCTCAGATCATTAGGCCATGCTGCCATGGGAAGAAGAGGGTGGAGCTCAGGGGTGGGAAAAGTAGCATAAAACCTCTTGGGCCTGGTTCTCTCCACACGAACACCTGCTATCTCTACTATGTAATGGGAAGGAGGGGAGGAGCAGGCCCTTGTCCAGTTAGACCTATGGACACATAGATGGCTGGTCCCCCAGGGCTCCTGCCCCATTGGTACCAGAATGTCATGCAACATCCTTCGAAAAGCCAAGGAGAGCTGCACACAAGTCTGCAGCAAGCCTCGGGTAGCTCACCTGTCACCTCTATCTCCCCCCAGACACTAGCCACTGGTCATGTGCTCATCCCCATGCTGCTAGCTGACTGCCCATCTGTACGTGGTCTGGGCACCAGCCCTGGTCACTCACCGGGTTGCTGGGGTTGGGTCCCAGCACTGGACCCGTGTGTGCATACAGTGTGAATCCAAGCAGAGTTCAGCCCTGGCTCTGCAGTTCAGGCAAATGCTTGGAGTGCAGATACTCTTCTTGCAGCCCCTTCTGAGAGCGGAGATCCCTCAGTGCAACTGCCTAGGCCTTGAGACTAGGGCTGCCTTTCCCAAACTCCTCAACTGTGTCAGCACACCCTTCCCCAGAGCTCCTGCCTGGGGGCATGCTGGCAAACACTTCACTGCTTCAGAGACATGGGCAGGTGAAGCACATAACACACTGGCTTTGCAAAAGAATTTCTTGTCCCAATTAGCCAGCAGGGGAGAGACACAAATCCAAGCAAAATACAAAGCACCTGCACGCAAAGCCCTGCCTCAGTTTCCTCACCACTTGAGTATTCTTTGGCCTTTGGCTTCCAGGTCCCCTCCTGTGGGCTGCACTTCTCCAGCTCATGGCTTCTCCTCCAAGCCTTGGCCTCTCTCTCTGACAGCTTTCCTTCAGCCTTGGCTGGTCCCATAATCAAATGTCCCCTCTGCCTCCAAAAGCCTGACCCTGTTGTTCCTCTCTCCTGCCCCAAGTTTCCTGTGTCTCTGTGACCCACCCAGGCCCCGTGTTTCTAAAGGGCTGTACGGACACATCTCTGTTCCCTCTTCCGGGGCAGTTCCATTCCTTTAGCCCCTAGCCCTCTGCAGAGAAGTTGAGAAAACTAGGTTTTTCTAGGCGGCAGTGACTCCTCTGCTCTGCCTGGGCAAGATCTAGCCAGGTGCTGATAGTCATTAATAACCAACCAGTTCAAAAACAGACACCCAGCGCCACCCTCTGCCCCTTAGCATGAGGAGTGTGAGGGGACAATACAGTCGTTGACAGCCCTAACAGTTCATAAACTCAACTTCATAAATTATACACTGGAAATTCTCCCAGTCATCACAATCCTCTGCTCCATTGGCCACCTAACACACACGCCCCCCCCAGCTGCTGCAGGAGGTGATGCCTTTGATGGAATGTACCCCCGACTGGACGGGCGACATCCTTCCTGACTGACATTCCAGACGCATGCTGTGTCCGACTGATGCTTCTCAACAGCAGCCAGACTGGGCTTATTTGCTTGTCGCGGACCCACCGATTGTTCCTATTTGTGACCCAGACTCCAAGCTCTTGTATAACATCTGAGCATGTTTTACCGCTCATTTCCTTCCTCATCACCATCTCAGCAACTTCTGTGCCTTCCAGACAGGCTCTTTTCTCCTGACCTTGGATCTGCCCGGGCCCTCGCTGGCTGATTGACTGCAACGTGATCTTCTCCTTTCTAGAAAGAGCCTGATCCAAAGCCCTTTGAAGTCAAAGGAAAGAGCTCTGCCTACTTCAGTGGCCATGGGATCCGGCTCACAAAGGCCTCCCACTGATTCTTGTCCTTAGGAGGGTGGAGAAGTTCATGACTGTTGCTTCTCTGACCATTTTGTGCACTGGCCCAGTGCATGCCTATTCAAGCCCACTGACCCTGGAGTAGCAGCCCATGAGCCGGGGGTACAGCAGTGCCAATGGGGCACAAAGCAGGACGAACTTGGCCCAGGTGCATTAGCTTGTCAACTAGGAGTCAAAACCACTTTCTGTCTTTTGGCCTTTCCAGTGACCCTGGCTGAAAACACAGAGGCCACCAGGACTTACCTTCAGTCAGCATCTCTCATACCACACAGCCCTTCATAAAATCTCTGCCTCCTAAATACACTGATATTAATGGCACATTGCCCTGAGAGCTATAACTTGGTTCTCCTGGCCACCTTAGCTTGCCCACATCGGAGAAGATGCCTCGCCCCATTGTAGAGAGGAAGGATGAGCTTGCAGGTAGGGCCCCGGCAGCGTAAAGGGGTGTAAGCTGCAGTTAAACCCACTTTAAGGCTCCTTCTTGCTGCCCGAGCAGCAACAAGGGGTCTCTGTGTACATGGGAGTTCAGATGTTTGGTTGGAGTTTGGCCAGGACACCAGGAGCCAACACCCCACTGGTGAAAAGTGCCACATGTCACAAGGGCACAGGACTGCACATTTCCATGGCAACTTGAAGATGGCACCACTCATTGTCCAGGACCCCGTAACGTTATGCTGAGGGCCTTGACTCTTGGAGGAGAACTATGGTACATTCCCATATCCTGGGCTTTCCTCGGGGGTCTCCCATCCCAGTGGGGACTGGCCCTGCCCTGGTGAGAGCAGACAGGATCCAAGCCGGGGGTGTGAATTAGGACAGCAATGCACTCCTCCCCGCAACTCCCTAGACACAGTTGGTATTGAAGGGAGCGTGGTGAAAGTCAAATAAAGGCACAGCTCACACCGAGAAGCACTTTTCTGCCATGCTCTTTAATAACGATATGTCAGTGTACATTCGGGCAGCAGGGGCAACATGCCACCTTTAAGACTCGGGGTGTGGGGGGGAGTTGTTGCTTTTCATTCATAAATACTTTTGTTTGTAACCATTGTAAAAAAAATGAGAAAGAGAAGAGCTGCCACCAATGAGTGTGTGGGAGACAATGTGTGTGTGTGAGGAGGTGTGAAACGTGAGTGTGTGCGGGGCACGGGAGCCATAAAAAGCACAGTAAGACAGCGACCAAATGAGGTACAGTGTTCACATCACAGCCTTTTGGGGTAGCCCCTAGGCTCAGGCAGAGCCCCTGGCCTTTGGTAACTCACCCAAAGCACTAGACAGTCTTGGGAGAGTTGGGAAAAAGCAAGCTGAGAGGGGTTTCAGCACAGATGCACTTCAGCCTCAAACGCCTTCCCTGGAGACAGAGCTACACAAAGGTACAGGGCAGCTGGACTCCAGGCTCCTGGAGAGACTATTCCCTCATGTTCTAAAGCAGCAGAAGATTCCCCCCCCCGCCCCCCAAACCCTGGGCTCTCTGCTGCTAGTGCTGGGCTACTCTGCTGGCAGATGCTGGCTTTGTGCAGGCAGCATCACAGTGGGGAGTGGAGGGGGGAGGAAATAGATTTTATACACCCCCTGGGGGAGTCTGCCCCACCCTATGGCATCCCCTGCTTGGTGACTGCTCTCTCCCTGTGCTCACATTATGCATGGAGAGTGGATGGGGTGGGGGGCGCTCAGCAGTGGTGACACTAGTTGGTGTCTGGCTCTACAGGCACAAAGGGGGAGATTTTGCCCAGCCCTGGCTCAAATAGGGTTTTCTCTGCATTTGATTCAAATTCCCTTTGTGCCAGGCAGATTTTAAGACTCTCAACTGCATCCTCTGCTCAAAAGAGGGAGCAAGTTGCCTGCGCTGTCAGAGAATCCTCCCCCTCCGTGCAGGAGCAGATTCCCCTCTCCTCCTGCTGATGCCATGGAGTGGGATAAACAGGCCACTTCCTGCCTTTAATCAACCTCAGGGCGGGGGGGGGCGAGGGGGTATCTGGAAAGCAAAACTCACTTCCTGTTGCAGAAGATAAAGATAAAGCCTGGGCTCATTAAAGTGAATTTTACTGTGGCGAGAAGGGAAGGACTCAGACACAATGTCCTTGAAATTTCCTCCACAGGGCTGTGTCCAGGAAAACAGGATAAAGCCACTTCCGCTGTCTCTGCCATGGAGCTCGAAGGGGGGTGAGGGGAATACTCAGGCTCTGGGGGTGGGAAGAGTGTGATGTTCTCTCTGGGTGGGAAGGGGTTAGAGGTGTGGGGTCCCTTTCGTGCTTTACTTCAGGGCATCCAGATGAGTGCAGACCTGTATGAACACGTCGTCCACAGAGCCTTCTGCATTCAGCTGTAGGGGCAAAGGAGGAGAGCCAGTCAGGACAAGGCCTTAGAGAAGCCCCTAGACTACGTCCTGCATTGTGCAGCATCGCACAGGCCTGGGACAGCCCAGCTCCCAGGTCTCCATGCTGGCCAGAGGATCTACTCCTGGCAAGCGCAATGCCCTCAGAATCCATTCCACAGCGCCTGAGGCCTGTCTGGCTCTGGGGGCACCGGGCCCGAGGCCCGTCTGCTCCGGGTTGCCAGGCCCAAGGCCTGGTTGGAAAGCCTTCTTTGATGCTTCTCGTCCTTCCCCAGAGCCCCATCCCTCATTAGTCCTCCTCCCCTGCTTGTTGATCCATAGTAGCAGGGCGTGCCGACAGCTAACCTTGAATATGGCTCGCTCTGGGATTTCCTCAGATCAGAGGCATCTGAGGGTGCATTCTGCCCCTTTAACCGCTGGGAAGCCCCACACCATCTGAGACACAAGGATGGCAAGTGGCTCAGACCTTCCAAAACCCACAATGGACTCTGCAGAGTCTCAGCAGATGGGAAAGGGCCAGTTCCACCCCCACCCATCCCCAGTGGGCTTGTGGCCAACGTACCTTCCGGACGATCCCACTTTTCTCGTAGAATGCGATGACCGGCTCAGTGGCCTTGTAGTAAGTGTCCAGGCGCTTCTTGATCGTTTCCTCATTGTCATCCACCCGCCCGCTGGTCTCACCCCGTTTCAACAAACGCTTGACCATGGTGTCCTTCCCTGCATCCACGTAGAGCAGCAGCGTTGGGGGGCTGATCTGTTGGGGAGGAGAACCAGAAAAACATCCTTACCTATACAGACAAGCTTCAGTTTTACCAAATTCATAGTTTCCTCCACCAGCCCTGCAGCATGATGACCCGAGGGGTGGGGGAGACCATGCCCCGAGCGGTCACTGAATCACCTTGACCAGGGGGATGGGCTAGGGGAGACTGTGCCCCGAGCCGTCACTGAATCACCCTGACATGGAGGAAGGGAAGGGAGAGCTGGGTCTGGAGCAATCACCCTTTAGGGTGACCAGGTGTCTAGTTTTCAACAGGAACACCCAGTCGAAAAGGAATCTTGGAGGCTCCGGTCAGCACCGCTGACCAGGCCATTGACTGTCCAGTTGTCAGCGCCAAGCAGTGGGGCTGGCAGGCTCCCTTCTAGCCTCCATGCTGCTTGGGTCCCAGGAAGCAGCCAGCATTTCCCCTCTACAGCTCCTATGCGTAGGGGCAGCCAGGGGGCTCCCCACGCTGCCCCCGCCCCAAGCGCTGTCCCCACAGCTCCCACTGGCCGGGAACCACGGCCAATGGGAGTTGCAGGGGTGGCACCTGCGGACAGGGCAGCATGCAGAGCTGCCTGTCCATGGCTCTGCTTAGGAGCCTGGAGGGGGAACATGCTGCTGCTTCTGGGAGCTGCTTGAGATAAGAGCCACCAGGAGCCTGCATCCTGAACCCCACCATGTCCCAACCCCCTGCCCCAACCCTGATCCATCTCCAACCCTCTAAACCCCTCAGTCCCAGCCCAGAGGACCCTCCAAACCCCAAATCCCCATCGCCACCACAGAGCCTTCACCCCCAGCCAAAGCCCTCACTCCCCTCACCACACCCCAACCTCCTGTCCCAGCCCTGATCCCCCTCCCGTCCTCTGAACCCCTCATCCCTGACCCCACCCCAGAGCTCACATCCCCAGCCGGAGCCCTCACCCCCTCCCACATCCCAACCCACTGCTTCAGCCTGGAGTCCCCTCCCGCACTCTGATCTCCTAATTTCTGGCCCCACGCCAGAGCCCGCACCCCCAGCCGGAGCCCTTACCCCCTCCCGCACCTCAGCCCCCTGAGCCAGCCCGATGAAAATGAGTGAGTGAGTGAGGGTGGGGAGAGCGAGTGACAGAGGGAGGGATGATGGAGTGAGCAGGGGCGAGGCCTCTGGAAAGGGGCGGGACAGGGGGTGGGGCAAGGGTGTTCGGTTTTGTGCGAGTAAAAAGTTGGCAACCCTGGTCACCCCACCACTCTGACCCCGTGCAGACGAGGGTCAGGGCTGTTACCCCAGTGTGCACCAACATACAAGCCCTCACACCAGCCATCCCATGGCAATCAGGTTGGGGGTAACTTGGATTCTCCGGGCGCTGGGTGACCCTCAGTAATAGCTGGCTCTGTCTTTGCTCTGGAGCACGCTACTGCATATGTGCCAGGGGCACATTGAGCCTCTGTTTGCTTGTTACTTTGCACATGTTCGTTAGCCCAGGCCATTTACCACCCTGACTTGTAGGTTCATCCCAGGCCAAAGCTTGCTAAAAAGGATCCTTCCTCTTCAATTGTTTTTTCCAGTGTTTCTATGGAGCAACCATTGCACCACCTTGTGCCAGTCCCATGTATTACAGCCAGGGATCACTCCAACGCAGGTACCTTCCTCTCTCACAAGTTTTCTCCCCGGCCTCTCCAGGCCTGCACTAGCAGGATTACAGTTTCCCTGGAGCAGACAGTAAAACCTGCTCCCAGGTAGCACACGGAACAGCCTTCCTGCTCTAACCCCATTAACAATACCACCATATACAACCTTGCACTGCAGACACCTTCAGGCTGTTTAAGGGGCTCATTGCAGCCACCTCTCGGGTGGAGCATGACAGTTATTTAACAGCATGCAACAACTCTACCTCAGCAGTTCATGATGGGAAGTAAAGACGAATCTGACACTCAGTTGAACATGACTGGGTAACTGGGGGAGGCAGAACGTAATTACTCAAGTTGAGCCGGGACGAAACCTGTTCTACAAAAAATAGCAGTGAACCAGACCTTGGTTCAACATCTCAACCTAAAGATCGTGCCTCCAGCAGCAGAGCTTCTCCTGGCGCCAGGTGGGGCTTTGGTTCAACTCCCCCTGAAGAGATGGTCTGCCCCAATGAATCGACCCCACCACTGCCCCATTTCTAGGGTCGCCTTATCCAGCCATCGAGCAATCCCACCACGCTGAGTTTGTGAAAAAACTACCATAGGTGTGAGTGTGATGTCAAATGGTTGGGGGCAAGGGGTGAGAAGATACTGCTGCCTACACTCACTGTTTGTGTCTCTCCCCTGGGGAGCGTATCCCTTTCCTTCCCCACTGAACAGCTGCCCAGCCCCTGCTCTGCCCTCTAGGGTGGCTCTAGTTCTGCTTGACAACCTTTTAGTGCAAACGGTAGCACGCTCAGTCAGGGTTGTGCCAGCTGGATGGCCCTCTCAATGGCATTGGAGCCTCTGCCACCCCCTTCCTCACCTTCTTCTCAAACTCCACGCCTTGCTTCACCTCTCGGGGGTAGCCGTCAATCAGGAACCCCTTGGAGACATCTGCCTTGGCCACCATGGCGTCTCGCAGCATATCAAGCACCGTGTCCTGAGGGGAGGGGAAACGCAGGTGTTTTAGGTCACAGTTAGGGACAGCGCTTTCAGTTCCAGCTAGCTGGCAGCTTTGCAGAGTCTCCTGCAGCTGCTGGGCTCTCCTTCCCCCTGGAATGGGTGGCCCCTCCCGCAGCCCTACCAGTTAGTGCAAAGCCACAGGAGCATCAGTGTTTATCCTCAATCACACCAACAGACAGATCCTTTTGCAGGATCCAGGGACCACATGCAGCTCCTGTCTCACCAGAGGAGGCACAGCAAACAGTGGCTGCTCACTGTGGTCTCTGGGCACCCACAGACATGGAGCTTGTCCTCCCCCATTTTATGACCTAACTTGCTCCCCTCCCCAGCTGCCAGAGCACTTTCTCCCTGCTGCTGCCAGGAGTGACCAGAATCCTGGGAAGCCAGGTCCATGAGCCATCCCCTAAGAGCTGGGAAAGAGGTGCCCCAACAGCGGCCCTTCCATGCACCTGCCTCAGCTCCCCACAATGCACGGCAGCCAGGAAAGCAGATGGCCTGAGATGGCCTCCGCATCAGGTTCTCAAACGCCAGCATGGGTAGCTAGAAATGTGCCAGGATGTAACGCTTTAAGACCCTCTTCCTTCCACTGCAAAAATGGCCCAGACTCACCAGGGGCACCAGCTCTCCCTTCTCCATGATGGCAGAGAGCTTCTTGCCTCTCTCCGAGCCAGAGTTGACCTCTGCCCTCAGGAGGTCACCAGTGGACAGGTGGGTGTAGCCATACTTCTGGACAATCTTCTCACATTGGGTCCCTTTCCCTGAGCCGGGCCCACCTGCAATTCACACAAGGACAAGGCCCAGACTCAAAACACAGAAGGGGGAGGAGGGGAAAAGAGCTCGGGTGCTTCGAGGCAAAAATCCCACCTAGGAACAGCCGTTTCACCTTCCTCTTTGTTCTTACTTACTAGGAGCCTCTGCACACAATGGGGACCTTAGCTAAGGAGTTCAGGGCTCCTGCTGGGCTCCGAGCCCTCTGCCCCAGGCAGCACAACCAGCTCTGGGGAGATTATGATGATCTCATCAACAGGTCAGCATGAAGCTAAACAGGCAGCAGCTGAACCCCAAAGCCAGAAAGCTCCTGTCTTTGTGTCACTATCGCAAATGACAAAAGGTGGGCGACGGGGAGAGAAACAGAGATACGTGCAGAACGGCCTCCACAGGACATGGATCCGCATTTCCCCCACAGAGCACCCGTGTGTCTTTGAAAGCAGCTGCCCAGGATGTCACCCAAAATCTATGGCTTTGCTGCCACTTCAAACCTAGCCCAAGATGGGACTTTGCTTGGTGGCCTACATGAATAAAAGGGGCCGGGGGGGGGCACTGTGTGTCTGACGCATCGGACAGTCTCAGCAGAGAGAAGCAAAGGACTGAATGGGCCCTGAAGACTGAGCCCCCACTCATGGCTTCAGAGGTGGCTCCTCCAGATGAGGGGGAGGAAGGCAGGTGGAGGACGCTCTCCCCTGTACCTGTAATTAGAGGCCTTCAGGAACACCAAAAGCAAAGGCAGCAAGCGCCCACAGGCCCTCTATTCCGTCTCGGTGCCACAGCAGGGTGCTCTCTATTGCCCACTCGCATGTATTCTGTCCAGTCTGGTTTTGGATGATAGCCACGACTTCCCTTTAGAGGCCAGGGCAAACATTTGCAGACATGGCTAGTGATTTTTAGAGCGCAACTTAGGACACCTTAAAGGCACCAGATGACCTGAAAGCTCCGAGCACCTGCCTGCTGAAAATCAGGCCCCTTACAGGATCTCAGGTTAGCCCCCTGAAATCCCAGGTCTCTTTGAAAACTTCAGCTTAAAATTTGAAGGACAGGGTCATAGCCCCGACGAGCTCAGTGGATGGGGCTTTACACAACCGAGCCAGGACTGAAGGTGCCGCTCATGACTCCTCAGCTTTTCACTGAGCCCACCGCTGACTTACCCACCACAAAGATGATTTTGCTGTTCTTCAGTTTTTCTGCAGGAGAAGGAAAAGCAGAGAAGAGGGTTAATCCAAGAGCGAGTGAGCGATCGCAGGAAGGAAACTCCCCTGAGTCGGGACAAATCCCTCTCGACCACTTCCCCAGGGGATCTGCCTGGAGGAGGGGACTAGGCAACCAGCCCCAGTTCCCCGGGGATAAATGGGAGCAGAACATGGTCAGCAGCGGGCCGCTCAGTGGCTCCATGGCAGGCGCTATGGGGACATTGCCCCCCCGGGGTACCTTTGCCAGCCTTTTCCGCTGAGGCAGCCAGGCAGGAGCACTCTGTCCCCATCTCTCCGACTCGCTGGCTCCTGCTCTCCTCTGTTCCCCCCCTTCTTGCCAAGCAGTTTCCGCTCAGCACATTTTGATGCCTGAGCCAGCAGCTGGCCTCCCTTCACGGCTGGGCCAGGCTGGAGCCTTGTGGTCAGAGCTAACACACATTGCCAGGGAGACGGTTGCTCGGATACGGCAGGAGCCAAGCCTCAGCCACATCACAGAAGCCAGTGGGCAAAGCTTCTGATCTCAGTCAATCTGGAGTGACCCCAGGGGGGGCTGGTGTAAATGGGCTCAGACACCAGCTCTTGGCGGTACCTCTCACGGAACAGCCTTATACCACAGAACCCTACAGCCATGAGCCCCCACAACATGGCGCCCAAACCCTACAGCCATGAGCCCCCACACCAATGCTACCCAGGACCCATCCTCTAGCACTGAGCTGTAGCTTTTGATGTATATATAAGGACAGGGGAGAAAGTGGGAGGAAATCCCAGGTTCCCCAGGCACACAAGGCAGGGCCCTGGGTGGCATCCATCTTCCTTCTGACCGGGGGGGATGGCTTCCTGTTGGCCTCTGACCCACGGCCTCAGACGCCTCCAGAGAGAGGACCAAATTCATCCCTGGTGTAACTCAGCTGGCTTTGCTGGAGCTACATCAGGGAGGGATTTGGCCCACTGTAAGTAAGGTCAAAATCCGAGGGCCCCCAGTGAGACAAGGAGACTAAGGAATCAAACAGGGAGTCAGGCCCTTTGAGAAAGGCATGGGCCATGGGACGAAACAGGAGGGCACTTCCTTCTAGGCAGGGGAGAAGCTCCTTCAGCCTGTGGCGATTGACATCTCCCCCTTTAGTGCCCGCACCATTACAAAACCTAAGGGTGATTCACCTCCTTCCTGGGACACGTTCCCTCCCCAGAGGCTCATGTCCATGGCCTGGCAGGTGCTTCACAAACTCTGACCCCTGGCAGACATCACTGTCTCCCATCTGCCCGAGCCAATACCTCCACCAGCTCTGCTGAGCCAGCCACTCCAATTCCAGATCTCCCACCTGCTCCAGTCGCCCCATCACATCCTTTGTGCCCATCTCTTGCACAAGCCCATCATCTCTGATATTCCCACCCTCCATGGTATGTCCACCACCTGACATGCCCACTATTTCCAACACGCATTCCCCTTTTCCTTGCCCACCCTCTCTGGCCATTAAACTGTGTGTGTGAAATCCTGCTGCCAGTTACACCAATATAAAGCTGGAGTAACTCCACAGGTGTACATACAGTCAGGGGCTGTGAAGCACCATTTAAAGTGTGTGTGTGGGGGAAACAGATTTCCGCCACACCCCTGCCTAGCCCTCTCTTCCCTTCTCAGGTGCCCCTCTGCACCAGCAGCCTGATCCCCCACCCTGGCTCATGAGCCCCTACACCACCCCCTCCATATTTGAATGTGTGGTGTTGTGGGGGTGGGAGCTTCAGTGTCACTCTGGTTTGGCCTCGCCAAAAAATGGTCAGGCCGATGGCCTAGATGACTCCCCCCAGCCTATGCACAGAGTTATTCTAGCTTTACACCAGTGTGACTGAGAGAAGAATCTGGCCCCCATGCCAAGCACAACAGCAAATATTACGCTGGATTAGCACCAGGAGGGCCGGCTCACTTGCATTTGGCCGCAGCTATAAATCCCCACCCAGGAAAGAATCTCCTCCAAAAAGCCAGAGTGACAAGAGAGATGCAACAATTGACCCTCTTAGAAAAGTTGCAACCTCAGTGTCCCAGCTGCCCCCCTCTCTCAATTCACATTGGGCCAACATCCCAGCTCCACAACCGAGAGGGTCCCTCAGCGTCACAATCATTCTGGGAGTGAGCAATTTAATTCGAAGTCACCATTAATTCCAGTTCCTGGAGCTGATAGAGAGCTCCTCTCCCCAGGTACAGTACACTGGAACATTTTCAAAGCTGGGTGAATGGTCCTGTCTCGAGTATTGCAAGGACAAGGCAGAAGTGCTAAAAATAAAGGAAGGTGTTCTCAGAGCTGGCTGTGGCTCGGAGTCTGCAGCTCCCAGCAATAAGAGGTCTTCTGATTGCAGCCTTCTACAATTACACCTCCAAGCAGACGGGGAACAGGGTGGCTTTGGCAGTTAAGATGCTTTCTGATCACACTGGCAGATCAGATCTGACTGTGCCAAGAAGCTCACGCAGGGAAAGGCAGAGCCATGGTTGCAAGCACTGTCTGAGACACTGCGAGACTGGGTGTGGTTGGCTCACTACAAAAGTAATTTTCCCTCTCTTGGTATTCACACCTCTTCATCAATTGTTGGGAGTAGACCACATACACTCTGACTAAATTGGCCTTGAACATTGGTTCTTCGCTTGTAAGGTAACTCCCTTCTCTTCATGTGCCAATATATATTTATGCCCATTTCTGTAATTTTCATTCCGTGCATCTGAAGAAGTGGGATTTTTACCCACGAAAGCTTATGCCCTAATAAATCTGTTAGTCTTTAAGGTGCCACAGGACTCCTCATTGTTTTTTGTCTGAGACACCAGGGATGTTCTCCAGGAACTGGAGCAAAACTGGGAATGGAGGAAAGGCTGTTTGATGGTTAGGGCACTGCACAGGGAGCCAAGGGACGGGGTTCAATTCCTGGTTCTGTCACAGATTTGCACTATGGATAACATTTGCAAAAATGCTCAAGTGACTTAGAAACTTAAGTCCCACATTTTCAAAGGCTCTGTCTACACTTCAAATCCTACAGCATAGACACTCACTACAGTGGGCAGGGTTCTCCCACTGGTGTAGCTAATCTGCCTCCCTGAGAGGCGGTAGCTAGGTGGACGGAGGGCATTCTTCCTAGCAATGTCTACATCAGGGTGAGGTCAGTATAGTTGCATCTCTCAGGGGGGTGGATTTTTCACATCCTCAAGAGACATAGCTATGCTGACGTAAGTTCCCAGCGTAGACCAGCCCAAAGTGGCTTCCACACGTAGCAGCCTCAAGTCTCACTGAAAGCCAATGCTTTTGAAAATGGGACTTGGGTATATTTGAAAATTGTTATCCCTTACTCCCTTTGTGCCACAGTTCCCACCTGTCGAACAGGGATAATACTTCACCACCCACTAGGGATGCTGTAAGGATATATTCAGAGCCCATGGCAATGGGAGCCAAAGACAGAGGTGTACAGACAGGGGATTGGCCCTAGGTTGTATAGCCTGTCACAGGCTCAGGTTGGTAGTAACAAAGTCATCATAGAATCATAGAAGATTAGTGTTGGAAGAGACCTCAGGAGGTCATCTAGTCCAACCCCCTGCTCAAAGCAGGACCAACCCCAACTAAATCATCCCAGCCAGGGCTTTGTCAAGCCAAACCTTAAAAACCAATAAGGATGGAGATTCCACCACCTTCCTGGGTAAGCCACTCCAGTACTTCACCACCCTCCTGAAATAGTTTTTCCTAATATCCAACCTAGACCTCCCCCACTGCAACTTGAGATCATTGCTCTTTGTTCTGTCATCTGCCACCACTGAGAACAGCCGAGCTCCATCCTCTTTGGAACCCCCTTCAGGTAGTTGAAGGCTGCTACCAAATCCCCCCTCACTCTTCTCTTCTGCAGACTAAACAATCCCAGTTCCCTCAGCCTCTCCTCATATGTCATGTGCCCCAACCCCCTAGTTATTTCCGTTGCCCTCCACTGGACTTTTTCCAATTTGTCCACATCCTTTCTGTAGTGGGGTGCCCAAAACTGGATGCAATATTCCAGATGTGACCTCACCAGTGCTGAATAGAGGGGAATAATCACTTCTCTGATCATCTGATGGCTCTTCTCTGGCCTGGGAGAAACAAGCTGAGTGGTTCTCAGTCCAGTTCCTAGTGAACAAGTGTCCGCCTCAAAAAACCACCCTCATAACCAGCACTAATCGGCAACCTTGGCAGCACTGGTGCCAGGGACTGACTGAGGGCCATGGAGACTGAACTCCCCTCTCGGCCCTAGAAACAGTCCCTGCATGCCAGTGTTGAGGTCTCATTGCAGGACAGGGTGGGGACACCAGGGATGCACTCTTGCTGCCGGGGCTGTGCCCTTTAGTCGCTAGGGCTGTTATTCTGTGTTTACAGAGCAGAAAGCAACCCACTGCCTCCAGGCTAGAGCAGGTGAAGACCCAGGTGTAACCCAAAGAGGAGAGAGGGAGAGGGGGAAACACCCTGACAGCTGCAAGCCCTCATACTGGGCTCAAGTGCAAGGACTGCACATGGATGCTGCCAGCCAGGACCAATCGTCCAAGGGAGGTGTCTGGCTCAGGCTTAGTTCTCTCCGGCTCCTGATCCTTGCAGCATGCATGAGCCCTGCGTTTCCACTGTTCTGGGCTGGCAGGGAGATGAGTGGAAAAGAGGAAGAGAACCAAGGAGGGACATAAGGTTTCTAAAAGGGGATAACGCAACAACAGGACCTGAGCCTGGTTAGCGGAGATGGCCCTGAGCCAGAACTCTGGATCCAACATCCCTCCCCGCCCCCTGCCATACCCTGGATCTGCACCTGGGGACTCAGGCCCATTGCTATGGGCTTAGACAACTGGATGTAGCCTCAGTAAGATGGAGACAGACGGGTGGAGAAGGAGCCGCGCCCAGGGAAAGGGAGCTCTCACCTGTTGCCATCCTGAGAAGATCTGGGCAAAGAAGCTCTTCAGTCTGAAAGGAAACAGAACTCCTGGTTAGACAGCGCGGGAGGGCCTGGGGTCAACTATGGGCTTTAGGAAGGGGCTGGTTTGGCCTTCAGAAACAGCCCCAGTCCCTTTCCTCCTGAGGATAAGTAGTCTTTAATGCTTCCCAGGGCCAATGCTCCCCCTTAGCTCACTGGGTTTCAATCTCTACTCACCTCTCAAATACATTTCCTAGAAAATGGAAGAAGGTGATTCCCACTGTTTGCTCAGCTGCCAGTAACATCTTGGAGCAGAGGAACACGCCAGCTCCCCTGAACACACATGGCTACCCTCACACCGAATGGCACAGGCTCACAAACACAGCACCCTAGTAACCGGTCCCTTGTCCTGTTCTAGAGAGTGACTGACAGGGCTGGGGACAGAGGTGCAGGTTCCTGAGGCTCCCGGGCTGGTTGGCAATCAGGCACCGACTTACTGGAAGCTGGTGCATTTGAAGACATGTCCAAAGACTTCAGTGGAAGAGGCCCCAACCTCCCCTGCAGCTCAGAAGGCTCTCGGCCTATAGCCCGTTCTAGCATAGCGGTTCTGAACCAGCCGTCCCATTACCTGATGGGCACAGACACTTCAGAGCCTTCCTCTAGCTGCTTTCTGCTATGCAGTCTGATCCAGAGAACAGCAGTCCCCCGGCCACCTGGGAGTATCTCAGTGCCTATGGCACGTCACTGTGACAACCAGCCCTTCCTGCCTCCTCTTCCATCCAGGGAGGGAGAGAAAAAGCGAGAGAGAAAACACAGGAGACAAAACCTACCCCAGACAGGAACCGTGAGATAGATTCTGAGCAGTGAGAAATCAGAGAGAGCCAGAGATGGGCACAGGGACATATTCCGTCAGTCAGACCTGGTCACCAACCCGGCTGATCCAGTCCTGCCGGTCACAGCAGCAGCACTTGGTGTCGGAGCCTGGCGGCTGCCTTTGCATATTTAACAAGCGTTGCTTCGGTGACAGCGGGAGCTCAGGGGATGAAGGAGCATCCTACAGAACCTGTTCCAGCCTCGTGACCCAGGGCTTAGTGCACCGCCCCAGCAGGCAAGAGGCCTGGGTTTGAGCCAACTGGATCTCCACACTGAGGCAGCAGCACACCCCGCTCCTTGGAGGGCAGTGGAGAGCCTTGCTTTGGCCATTGGGGGGCGCTCCCACCCCCCCTTGTTCCTGCTTCCTCTTCTCCAGCCCCATTTCCTCCCCCCATGGGATGCAGGGCCACCCTCAGCCAGGCAGTCAGGTCTCTTCTCCTGAGCGCTGCACTCTGGTCTGGTGCGCTGGTGAAGATTTGGCATAGCTAGTAGCCAGTGCTTAGACTCTGCTATGGGCCCAGCTGGGAGCCCTGAGCCATGTCTCCAGGGCAGCAGGCAGATTCCACTGTGCAGCATTTGCCCGAGGGACTAGCTGCTCTCAAGCTGAGTTTGGGGGTGGAAACCAAGAGGGTGATGGGTGCTTTGACTCGCTGGGGTGAAGTGGGGAAAACTGGAGCATCTGGAATAGCTTGTGGGGGGAGAGGAAGTGCGAGTTTAGCCTTCTTCTTCCTTAAACAGATTAGAGGAAGAGCATTGGACATTCCCCCCCGGAGTCTCCAGTCTCCCGGGGCTGGAGCGCTCCAAGCCAGTGGCATGCAAGGGGACATGGAGGAAGAGCTTTAGACAAAGCCTAGTCTCAGAGTTTGATTAATGAATGATGAACTCCTCTCTCTGGCACAATGTCACTGCACTCGACCCAATGGGGTCACAACGGCACAGGAGGTGTTGTGTGTGCGCGAGTGCATGTACATAGACCTTCCCTGCTGGGTTCTCTACATACTCATCCCAGAGGGTTTGGTATGAGGCAAGAACCAAGCTGACAGTAATATTGCATCTCCGTGGGCCTGCTGTTTACAGGGTAGGAATCAAGAGGGGCAGAAAAGCAAGGTAACAGGACCCCTTTAAAATTTACTACTGTGACATCGTAGAGGGAGTTTGGGGTAACATCCCCTTAGCCCTGAGTACTGGATACACATGATAGTGGGGGTAGCTGAGGGCTGCATTATTCAGTACGTTTCCCCACTAGAAGAGAGACCCCAAATTCCCTTCCAACGCTCAGCTGTACGTCTGCCTTGACGCCATCAGTCCCATTTGGGGCTTTCCTGCATCCCCTCCCCTCACTTTGTGACCACAGGTTTTGTTGATCCCAAAAGTCAGCTGCGTCCTCAAGACGATAAAGTCATGTTGCTGAGGTCCATAGCAAGCCCCACCCAGCCCTGCCCGGCTAGGGTGAGGCAGCGGCTCGGGGCTCCAGCAGAAATGGAGAGACCTGGTTGACTTCACGGAGGCCCAGGAGCTGGAACAAGCAGATGTTTCTCATGCACCTTTATCTAACTCAACCCTCCCTTTCCCACAAGTAGCCAGCCATGATTCCAGGTTCCCCCGCCCCCATTCCCTTGATATCTTCAGCAACTGACAGTGCACATCCGCCTTGCTGACTCCCTAGCGGGGAAGGCAGTTTATCTTGACTCACAGACTCCAAGGTCAGAAGGGACCCTTGTAGTCACCTAGGCTGACCTCCTGTGTAACACAGGCCAGAGAACTTCCCCCAAATAATTCCTAGTGTGGATCCTTTAGCAAAACAGCCAGTCTTGATTTAAAAATTGCTGGTAACGGAGAATCCAACAGGACCCTTGGTAAATTGTTCCCCATCCTCCAGGGCTTCCAGCTCACAGAGAATCCCGGCAATGTAGGGCTGGAAAGGGACCTCAAGAGGTTGAAGTGCATGTTCGGGTATTTGCTCCCTAAAATGCCCAAACCAGAAAGAGTCATCATCACCAAGAGTGCCCGCAGACCCATCCAGCCCCTGTTCAAACCTCTCTGACATGCAGGGAGAACTTGTGTCACTTTTCTCCAGCCTAGAATGGCCAGTCCAAAGGGTTCATAAATCATGAGTCAAGTCCCCAAAAAAGACTATTTCCTTCAAAGTCATGAGACTTTTTAAAACCATAAGTGTTGGGGTCTTTTTGTCTTTTGGTTACTGAGCCATTGGGTGGCATTTGGATTCATGTTCTCAAGCTTTTCTCTTCAGTCAAGCTGGAAATTGGCTTTTTAAATAAACAAACAAAAGCTGAGATTCTCATCTAATCACATGACTCCAAGACCTGGGGCTTTAAGAAAAACATGAAGTATCTTGTGATAAAATTGCCAGAGCTGGCATCTCTGCGTTAACCTGGAAACAGAGCTAACTGGTGTATGCATGAGTGAGCCCAGCACCGCACCGCTGCGATAGGAACCCCCTCGAGGGATGGTCAAGATCTTGCACGCTTCAGAACTCACTTCCCGAATTCACAGCTTCACTTTCGCAGAGATCAGAGAGGAAGTGACCCATATGACCCAACCTCCACTATGTCCCCCCAGAGCCTGATCAAGGCTCCACCCTTACAGAGCACCTGAGTAGAGCTGACTTTACTCCATTGAGGGGCCAAGCTAACCCCTCTGTGTCACACCAGGAATGATCTTGGCCTGACAGCTTTACAATGCAGCCACCTTAGGTTGGAAACATAATGCTTACATCAGACACCTGTTGTTACCTGCCTCTGCGCTGCTCAGTGACCAGATCTCACCAGCTCTCAGCTTCCTTTGATGCAGGAAGCATCTGATTGACAGTCCACCCAAATAAGCACATTCTTAAAGGTATAGGGCCCAAATTCCACCCTGAGTTAAACTGGGGCCGGTAGGGTTCCTACACATTGATCACTGCATGGCCCTATTTCCTTGCAACAAAGTTGAATTAATGTGTGTTGAACGGAGAGTGAGTAAATGCAATACAGGTACGTAGACACTAGGGGAAGCATGGGGAAGAGAAGCATGGTGGAGGGAACTGGAGAGAAGGCCGATGCATTTGGGGTGAGGGTGGAGTTGCTCCCATTTTCACCCCCTGACTGTGGGTCTACCCTGGGGGTTATTGAACTGGTGTTATTATGCCGATGCAGCTGCATCAGAGGGGACGCCCCGCACAAATTGAACAAGTGCAGCTTACCCTGGGTGTTGGTGTAAATCCCCTTTGACACCAGGGCAACTACATTGCTGCAAACCGCGCTTCCCCTTGATGCAGACAGGGCCTTACTCCAGTCTGTAGTGTGCAGGAACAGGGTAGTGTCCCTTTGGATAGTTTGCAAGCCCTCTAGGGGTGGATGTTGTATGTTTTCAGAAGCAGCCAGCGCAGCAGGATGTGTGCCGCTTGGCATGTTTGGGGACAGGACTAACCAGTGTTATTTAGGACCCGGGGTGCCCTCTGCCTCCCCTGTTGTGTATGAAGAGCAAAGACACAACCCTGGACTCCCGCCACACACAGAACAGCCCATCCTCCCCACCCATCTCCCACACACAGCAGTCAACTTGCTGAACCTCCTGGGCACACTCCCGCAGCGGCCCAGCCCCCACAGAGAGCCATTCCTCTTCCCTCACCCAGCTAAGGAGTCCCCCCCACCCTCGGACATAATGGCCCACCCTCATCGGCCTCCAGTGCACAGAACTGCAGCTCTCACCCTTCAGTAAGATGGGATCCAGGTGCTCGGAGAAGGGTCCTGGGTTCCTCGTCAGCCTTGTGTTTTCACTTATTCCTACCACTAGGGGGCATCCCAGGACCCAATCCCCTCCTGCCCACCTGTGTTTGTCTCCTACGGGCAGCAAACCTGCCTGGCACCTCAGGACCACCTTCATGCCCAGCAATGTAGGGAGAGCCTGAAAAGGCCTTGCGCGTTAGGGAGCCCATGAAAAACAGCTTGGGTAGCCCATCCCTAAAATAGATCCATGCCCTTCCAGAGCTAACGCCTCCTCCCCCCCCGGCAGGCCCAGCCTCAGTGGGGAAGAACAGAGGTCAGGTTACAGCCCCCAGCCCCTGCCTAAAAAGGGCAGGTGCCCTTCAGCTTCAGCCTGCTCTGGGGTTCTAAGTATGGCCCAGGCATAAATCCTGCAGGGGTCATGTCTACACCTGTGCCAGGGTGGGGTCGGCCCCAAGGAGCTGCCAGCTAGAATCACAGTCTTTCCCCCATGGTCAGTCAATCAGAGGAAGGCAAAGGTGGCAGTAAACCCAAAGGAGGGCGGAAATAGCAGCCCCTCAGCTCCCCTGGCGCGTTGAACAGCTCCACAGGGACTAGCCTCTGCCCTCCAGCTTGCATCTCAGCCCCACGAAGCCCTTGGGGGCTGTCCTGTGACCAGAGGGGCCCAAAGTGAGAGGTCAGTGAGGCCATCAGCCTCATCCAGCCCTGGGGGCAGTTCCTCTGGAGCTGCGTCTGCTCATGCCAAGGCTGAACGTGGGCCCACGAGGGCACTGGGAGGAAGTCGATGGGGGAGGCTAGGGACACAGTTCTGCTTTGGGTGGGGGGGAATCTAGGAGTCCACGGAGGCTGGGGAAAAGAGCTCCAGCTGGGGTTGCAGGGCAATATTTGGGGGAGGAGAGGCGCTTCCAAACGCTGGTGGCTCCAGGGCAGGTTTAATCCTAAAATACCCCAACAAGCAACTGCTTGGCTCAGATCAAGCGTCCCATCAGTGTCATGCCCAGCACAGCCCTTTGAGCGCCTGGCAGCATCTGTGCTCCTTCGGCTCAGCAGGCTGCAATGGCAGGGTAGCCAGCCCCTGTCTGACACCCCTAGACTCTCCCCTCCACCAGCCAGGCCTCGCTCAGCCCCAAGAAGGGAGGCTCTGAGCACAGAGCTGTGGTTTGACCCCTCCATCTGAGCAAAATGGGCCTGTAGCCCCCTCAGCCCCTCTCCTTCCCCGGCTCCCTCACACACCAGAGAGCAGCGCAAGGGGGCAGCATGTTAGAGGTGGGGTTTCCAGTGCTGCCAGCTCACCCCTCCTAGAGGCAAGAGCCACTTGCTGTGATGTCCCAGCACTGCCGCAGCCACGTCCCCCACCCTCCCCTGTTCCTTAGAGCCACAGGCCTGCCCCCGCTCCCACTGAAGCCAATGGAAAAACTCCCATTGGCTTTCAGGAGCTGCAGGACCCGGCCTGCTGGCCTTCAATGGGGCCCTCCAGCCTTTGCATCTCAGGCCATGCCGCTGAGCGCCGGAGACAATGTCATGCCGCGGTTAGAGCCAGGGCCTGGGACTCAAGAGAGCTGGGTTCTGAGCCTGGCTCTGCTATGGACAGGCTGGGCAGGTCACGCTCCATCTACCTGCCTCTGCTTCCCCACCCACGGCCTGCCCGGGGGTAGCCACCCTGCCCGCCCGGGGCAGCGTGGGAGGTGCTGCAGAGTATCCCTGTTCATTAGGCATTATCTCAGGTCCCTGACCAGGCAGGCTGGTTTCATGCGCTGTGCAGGGCCAGGGTGAGCAGGGACATTAACCTAAAGGGCAGGTGACCGAGGGCTCCAGCCTCCTACTGCCCTGAAGCCTAGAGTGCTCATCAGAGTCGGCAGCTGTGCCAGCTCAGATCCCATCTGTTTCCCTGTACTCGGCAAGTGGGAGCCCCGTGTGCCTCACCCTCTCTGAGCTGGAGTGTTCTGGTGGTGGGTCAGGGGCTGTTTGCTAGGTGGGGCCCTGTAACTAGGGCACATGGAAGAGTCGCCCTCCCTCCTCTCCCATGAATTCCGGGCCTTTCCACCTCCCCTGGGGTCCTGCTGCTCCCCAGTCTGAGTCTGGGCCACCGGGCAACTCCCTCGTGTAGGAATGGCCCTCGGAGCAGCCCCGGCACTGTCAGAGCTGGAGTGCATCATGCCGTGCCATAGTGTAACTCCAGGGCTACACCCCGGTCTAAGGGCCCAATCCTGCAAGGGGCTGAGCGCCCCATTGGAGCCAACGAGTGGAAAGGGAGGTGAGGGCCCCACAGGATTAATGCAACCCAAGCCAGTGACTCTAATAATGGAGGCCACGGAGTGGGGACGGCATACCCCCATGAGTATCAGCAATTGCAGGGGGGCGGTAGGCTGCCGTTATCTCACTCTACTGACTGCCAAAGGAGAAAGGCCAGTGAATAGCCCCCATCCTCTCCCAACACTTACCACATGGCTCTCACGCTGCTCCATTCTGCCCATGCCACCAAAGGCTCCATCAACTACTGCTGATCCCCAGACCAGGTACCACAGTGATGGGCACAGTACAAAACCAACACCCCTAGGCAGATAAGACTAGGCAGAGAAAGCATCGTTTGAGAACCACCTTTAGGAACACAGGACTAGAAGGGACCTCTTGGGTCACCGAGTCCAGTGCTTTGTTGTCACCGTCAGAGACTCCTGTTCAAAAATGGATCAATCTCCATCTTCAGACTGGCTAGGGCTTGTCAGAGGCCATGTGGTCCCAGCTCACAGACGCTGCAGGATCATTCATGCAGAGTCACACATATACTGTAAGCTCAGAGCCTGTCTCTTCCCCTGTGTTTGTACAGCACCAAGCACGGCGTGGCCTTGCTCCTGACTGGTCTGGGTGCAGCCATACTACCAATGACTAGCTCCACTATTTTTCCATTTTGAAAAGCCACCGTAGTTCTCAGGAATGGTGCTGCATGGTTAGCCCTGCAGCCAGGAGCCCTCAAGGTACCTGCCGGTTAGAGTGATGTTTGGATGCATGGACTCTATCTTGATACTCTGATTCCCTGCCAGCTGATTGTCTGGCATCCGCCACGTATTGGTAGCAGAGAAGCCAGGGGAATGCTCTGTCTGGGCTCTGCAGTCCCTGGCTCAGAACATGCTGTGACCCTAAGCCCCATATTCTTCATAGAGATGTTGTTATGATATGATTATGGCATAACTATGAGGTGTTTTATACAAGATGGGTCATAGATGTCATTGGAAAGGTTATGCTTGGCTGAATATGATTCTCCTATTTGTATGCATGTGGCATTCTGGTATCTGAAGTTAGGAATATGGTCTATGCCTCTATGAAAAATGTGTTTACACCCACTGGACAGAATGCAATCAGTCTAGATGGCTGGCTGGGAAGGGCCATTAGGGAAAACAACAGGTCTTAGAGGATGCTAATCTCCCTCTGGGGAGCCTTCCTGGGGAGTCTTCCTGAGGATGGATATGAGTATAACTTTGGGTTTACACTCTAGAGGAGGGTGCATGCCTTGGGAACGGGGAGGTGCCTTAGCTAAGCCTTCCTATGCAGGGCTGATCTCAGCATCTGTGTGCAGCTGCAGCTGAGTGTGTCCCTACTTGTGTGTATGCTTGAAAGAACCAGCTTGGAGAGCTTAGCAACTTGTCACACCAACACAGTGTGAGAGGTAGCCCAGGCTGGTGGGTCATGGGGACTCAGTGATACCCCAGTTCCAGGTGGCACCCTGGGGGAACTCGTCACACATGCATCATCTCCCAAGCCAAATGAATACACCTCTCCCTGTAGATTGCCATCCTCATTAGCTAAACACATTGACAGTTGCTGGTGACTGCCCCATGCGATTCAACACCTCTAGGTGGCCTGCCCTGACCCCACAGCCCTCTGACTGGTGGGAAGAAATTAAAAAGCAACTCCAAATGTCTGTAAGTGGAAATGAACCTGGCTCTGGGCCTCCACAGGACAATATCCACTTCCACACTCCTCCTCCACCTGACTGCAAAGCACAAGGCCCTGTCTGTTGGGAAGCTACAGCTCTTTCCAAGATAACCCCAGTGAAACCCAGCTGGGAACTGGGAACCATAGGTGCCGGAACTGGGGCTGCAGTAGCACCCCCAGGCTGTAAGTGTTTCCATCAAATGCAGGGTTTACAGTTCCATTCAATGGCTCTTAGCACCTCCCTATACAAACTGTCCCAGCATCCCTGCTGGGAATTCTGTGCAAAGGAAGACTGGGAAGTGCTAGCAGCGGGGCATGGGTCCTGCCAGCCACTCTCTTTCCACGTGACGGCAGGGTGCGTGGCTGGGGAGTCCTCTTCCAATCACCAGTGAGCGAATTCAGGGCCTAGGACAGTGAGGGGCTCTTAGTATAGTGCAGGGAGACTCTGCAAACTTCCCAACTTCTCACTGATCCTGACCTGCAACCCTACCCAGCTAGTCCTGTCCTGAGCCCCTCGCCTCGCCCAGCTCGGCCAATGCACCTCAGTCCGGAGCTGCAGCGTCATCTATCCTGGAGCCCCTCTCCCACCACAGCCCAGCCAACACCCCACAATCCCAAGCTGGAATCCCCAACCCCCTCATTCCAACCCAGAGCCCCACAGAGCTCCACCAAGGCTCCTCTGTTCTGACTGTAACACCCCCTGCTCTGGGCTTCCCACAGCTTGGTCAATACAATAGCCTTCAAACCTGCTTCACCCACGGCTGTTCCACTCTTGGGCCCCTCCTGCGTCCAGACTGGTGAGATGCCCAGAGAGCGAAAGGGGAGCCAACAGCCACTGAACACGGGCAGACAACACACACAGGGAGCAGCAAAGCCACCCGCTACCACAGGCCGACACTCACAAGGAGCAGCCAGTACTGCCCACATGCACTGACTCCGACAGGCGCGCAGAGAGCCCGGCCATGCTGCACCACCTACACAATGGACACGCTAGCAGCCCGACACAAAGTCACAGGCAGGCACCAGGAATAATAGACTTTGCATTGCTCCTGCAGAGTCCAGCTGCACAAATCAAGGCCCCCTTGACAATCTTAATTAAGCCTCCTGACTTGCCTGGGTGTGGGGGAAGGTAGGTATTGTCAAGCACATGGGGAAACTGAGCCACAGGAGTCACATGACCTGCCCAAGGTCATTGTGCGGCCGGGGCAGAGCTGGGATCAGAGGCCAGGAGTCCTCACTTCCAGACTGGAGCTTTCACCACAGTCACAGGCGAACCCAGACGCACACCCAGTGCACATGTGCAGAGCAGCCAGTGAAGGGATAAACATCAACTCGCCCGGGGAGCGCTGGGAATCTGGGCTGCCCGTGACAAACAGCTACGGACAGAGCCTGCCAGGGCCAGCAGCCACCCCAAGCTGCCTCACAAGCCAAATAACCGTCCCGCCACCCTCCTGTCTGGCTCCTGGGGCGGGAGAGCAGATGGGAAACAAAACAAGACTCTGAGCAGCAGCCGGGAGGGATCCAAAGCAACTCTCCCCTCCAACAAAACCCAGCAAAACCCTGTTCCCCGCCCTCCTGCGCAGGACCTGGGGGCTTTGCATACTGACCTCTCAGTGCTGGGATGCAGAGGTGCAAGGGGGCAGAGAGCAACCAGGTCCGGTTCTGTGCAGCCAGCTGCCCTGCATGTCCTCCCTGGCTATTTTTACTCTACATATAACACTGTAATCCGCACTGCATGCCGGGAGGGGGATTTCTCACAGCCTCTGAACTGAGCCAGCAGAGAGACACCTGACTCCCAGGGATGTGATCTGCATAGCAATGATTTAGGGGCGAAGGGGAGAGTGCACGGTGCAGACAAAGAGCCCAGTGAGAGCGAGAGCACAGAGGAGCTGGCTGGAGGTGCTGGAGTTACAGCAGGGAGAATGGGGCCAGGCTCAGCTCAGGTCTTGGAGCCCAATCCTGCTCCCATTGAAGTCAACAGGCAGGGCCAGAATTTGGCCCGTCATCCAGGGTGAGTCCCCTGAAGCCTGTAGGGCTATTGCAGTGTTGCAGCTCTGTGACTGAGGCCAGAAGGGGACCCAGCATATTTGCACCCACAAAGGAGGCTGAAGTGCCCTTTCCTGACCCCCTTCCCAGCCCTGTTTGGAGTGCAGGGGGCAGGTACGGTAGCCCTGGGGCGAGGTTCTGCACTGATCCCCAGATCAGATGTGGCATAAGCAGCTGCAGGGCAAGCTTTCCCCACATGCAACCCTGTGAATGTGCCCTGGGGGGACCCCCTCTAGGGCTCAAGGGGGAACTGTCTCCATGTGCTGGTCGGCCCTGGGGAGGTCAGTTTTTGTGATGTGGTGAGTGGGGACTCACCCTTGGAACTGCCTGGAAATCCCCCCCCACCTCCCCAGGAAGGACCATCCTGGGGGGAGGAGGGGGGGCAGACCAAACCGCTCTATGCTCAGTCTAAGCGGGAGAGCTCATTATTTCACCAAGTGGGGCATTTTTTGCAGGTGTGGCTAAAATACTCCGGCTACAACAGCCTCTTCCTGCCATCTGCCAGGCACCCAGATAGGCACAGCACAGCTCCATCCGGGGACGTGCTGCTGTTCAGACAGCAGCCGCTCTGGACCATAAGGTGGTCTCCTTGCTCAGACCCATCAGACCCATCTGTCCATCTGATGGAAGGTGAAAATAGCTCTTCCAGTCCCCTCCCCTCCAGATCAGCACCCAAACAAGGCACAGTGCTTTGGGGAGCTAACCCCTGCACTGCTGGGCCCTGCTGCAGCACCAGGGCAAGCAACCCCACAAAGGACTTGCCTGCTGCATGGGGGCAGCAGAACCAGATGGGGGAGCTATCCAGTGTACCAGGCAGTGCAGCTGTTAAAATGCTGCTGTAGGATCTTCTTCGTCTTACTCCCTTTTGCTTGTGTGTCCAGGTGGAAGACGGAAGCATGAAGAAGAAGGAAGCAGGACACTGAACTTCCATTCCCAGCTCTGCCACTGCCTTGTTGTGTGGCCTCAGGCAAATCACTTCCCCTCCCTGTACCTCAGTTTCCCCCCTGGGGATAGTAGTTAGGGGAGTTGCACGGTTCAAGTCCCTAGTGTATATAGAGTACTATGAAAAAGGCCACTCAGCACCTTGAGTTATTACTCCTGGCTTATTCACCATTTATTTACTTCTGTTGTGTGTATTCACTTACTCTGAATGCCAAGAAGTGATGCCGAGCAGTGACAGAGTAACGGTTACTGAGCCGGTCCATTAATACAGCCCCTGGCCTCGGAGGCATCAGAACAGCCGGGTGCCAGCTCTGGGCCCCATTGTGCTAGGTGCTGTACAGACATATGGCAAGAGTCAGTCCCTGCCTCTAGTAGCTTGCAATCTTGTGTGAGGCAAGCCTAAAGGAACCACGCTGGTGGGTGGGAAGAAGAGGGAGGAGGGGGTTTATAATCCCAGCCTGGTCTTTCAAGCAATGACAGCATTTGGATGCAGAGCCATTAGAAACCGTTTCCTCTGGGCAGGCTCCACAGTGGAAGCTGCACAACTGAGGGCTAGCCCGTCCTCCAGAGGCCCCAAGACAAGGGCCAGGTGGAATTAATTCCCCTACCCCAGCTAAACCCGCCCAGCCTGACAATGCTGCACCTCTGTCTCCCAGACAATCCAGTGATGGCTCAGGCCAGCTGCTCTGCCTCCCGCCTGATGCCAACCCCCACACACGCCCCTCCTTGCTGGGGGCTGGGGGCAATTCACCAGCCGGGATCAGGAACTAGGCCCCTGACACTCAGCCGGGCTCGCAGTCAACACAGCAGCAGGAGAGAGCAGGGTCCAGGGTGGACAAGCCAGAGATGGGCAGAGGCCAGAGGCTAGGGCTGGCTTTAACTGACTCTCTCTGGGACTACCGGTGGGGGTGGGGTGGGGTGGGGATTGTCTGCTGCCTTGGGGCTGTCATGGGGGAGGCTTCCCTGCCCGCACACTGACTGTTTTTGGTGGGGGAGGCTTGCCCAGCCTGCCCCAGGCGATTGCCGCAGGGCTAGTCTCCTCAGGAAAAGAAGGTTGCAGGCTGCTTTACAGCCGAAGCCAGGGTGGGTTGAGGGCAGAGTGAACACAGCACAGCGCTGCTCCACCTCCTCCATGCCCACCCAGCCAAACAGGGCCCCCAGGTTGGCATGATGCAGGAGTTTTGGAATCAGCAGGGGGTGAAAAAGCAGCCATCCTGCCCACTCCCCCATGCCCCGCTGCGCTGATGAGAGTGAGGATCCTTCTGGAGCAGACCCAGGTGCAACAGCATCAGCTGCCCGGCTCAGCACAGCTGATGCTGTGTGAGGGATGGGCTAGCCCCCCTGTGCATGCACACTGCCTAAAGTGGTCTGAAAAAAGTGAGGGGGGCGCCTCACAATCAGGGAGCTGCAGCCATGGTAAGACAGTGGTTAAAGTGTGGCCCACAGCAGCCCAGCTCGATGTTAAATGTTCCCTTTGTCAAACTGCAATCCCTTCCGAGCTCCCCAAGCACCACATGCCTGCAGCTGCTTACTCACCCCACGACTCTCCCGGTAGTCAGTCTCCTCTCGCATCTCCTAGAAAGCTCACGCACCATAACACACAGAGACCCTCCTCAGGCTTCCATCCCTCCACCAGGGAGTCGCTTAGAATTATCAAGCGTACTTAGCCCATCCATCTAGGGCTCACCATCCAGCGCCGCTTCTCTTCCCGTGGGATCCCCTCTACCAGCACCCCTTCCCCATTCTCTATCCCCCTAAGCTCCCTTTCCTTTGTCTCCCTGTCCACTCTCTCCTCCCCTGGCATTCTCCGGGTGCTCACCGCCCACCCTGCGTTCTCTGTTCCCTACTCTGTGCTGCGGCTGTTCCTGACCTCAGCCCACTGGCTGCTGATGGCTCCAGCATGTGGACTCTGCAGTATGTTTCCACAGGCCCACGGGAACATCCCTTGTTCCTGTTTTTGACCCTTCAGGAGGAAGTTTTGTTAATTTCCAATCCCGATCCTGGAAATTCCAATGGCATCTCCCTTAGGCTCCTAGCTGGGGCCTGGGGAGCGTCACTACGGCCTTACCTGCCCTTCCTCATCTTCCTCCTGAGGATGTTCTCTGTCTGCACCATAAGGCGAGTCTAACAGAGCCAACTGCGGAGACCCTAAGCCAGAGAGATAAACAGTCACCAGTAAGCCATATCAAACACCCCGAAGGTTCAGGGGGTGGGGGTGAGGGGGTGACAGGGGGACACAGGGGGAGTGCTAGCAATGGGACTGGTCTGAAGTCTTCTCAGATCAGCATCCGTTGTCTATCAGAGACATAACTAACCCTCTGTACCTTAAGAGACCCCCATCCCATCCCTGGCTCCTTCCTCCCACTACACACGCATTTCCGTGTTCCTCTCAGAGTCATCGGAGCCAGCTGTGCCAATCTGTTCCAGGATCAGACTGCCGCTGCAGGGACCCAGGGACCTCTGAGCTCTGGCAGCCTCTTAGGATTGGTTTGCAAAAGGCTACACTGCACAGTGAGTGGGAGATTTGAAGGGCTGATCAGTAGATATTACTGTGGCTGCCTGCAGCAGATATTAAAAGGTGTGGGTGGGGATGAGCTCAATGTCGCCGTGAGATTAGCCCAGGGTCCATGCATAGTATGTGTGTGTGGGCACATGGGCATCGTCAGCAAGCTAGAACAGTGGGAATGATGGTGGAAGAGTCAGAGAGAAGCTGGGAGACCCTGCAGGGTAGATGCCTGGTGGGTGGGGGGGGTGCCACATTAATAGATCCTTTCCAAACTGTCCAGGAGGAGGCAGAGATGCACAGACTATGTACTGCAGACAGCATGGCCCAGTGGGCAGGAAATTGGTTTGGGTGCCAAGAGCTCTGAGGTCTATTCTTGACTGCCATTGGCTTGCAATGTGACCTTGGGCAAGTCACATGATGCCTCCGTGCCTCAGTTTCCCTATTGAGGTAGTATGGCTTACCCATGTTCTAAGGTGCTTTGCACTTGGCAGTAGTGTCTCCCGGATAGCTACAGGAAGTGGGGTCTTTGGGGAGATTTTCAGACTCTAGGGGAACAGCCGTGTGTTTGGTTAGTGGGTTGGATGGCGGGGGGCACTGTGAATGAGAGAGTCTGCCAGCCTTGGGGCTGTCCTAGCCTGTGCCATGAGCTGCCTGGACCCCAAAAGCCTATGCAGAGAGGAGGCACAAGCTGCTTCCCTCCATCCCTCCACTGGCACTTGTGCGGGTGCAATGCCCTCTATGCCAGCATCGTGCAAAAATCACCCTGGGGTTCTGTGTTGCCTGGTGCAGAGATGGGCTCATCCCTGCTGGTTTGTCCCTGCCAGACACCGAGGTGAGGCCAGGAGCTCGGAATGAGCCTGGGGACGGGGTATTCGGGCTCCTGTTTCCCACAGGATGAGGCACGTCTTGGAGTGGGTTAAAAGCATCCCGGGGATCTCTGCTGCTTTAGGCAACTCTTCCCCATTGCCTCTGGAAATGGATTCCCCTTCCGGCTCCCAGCGGAGATGCCTCAAAAGCAGAGGGCAGTGAAATCTGCAAAGCCCTCACCTGGCGTGGTGACATGCCCCAGAGAACGGCGGGGGAGGCTTCCACAAGGACGGAGCCTGCCCCAAGATAAGAATGTCACCCCGGCGACCCGGCACCACTTGGCCACGGTGGACAGCGCAGTGGAGGCTTCCGAGGGCAGATCGTCTCTACCAGTCACTGTTCCTCCAGCGGGCAGATAGATGCTCCCTTGTCTTCCCTCGTACTGCACGCAGGGACCAGAACAACGACACTGCCCTTCTCACCTGGGGATCTCAAAGCATTTTGCACCAAGGGGGAGGCTTACAAAGGACACTGAGGTGCCCATGTCTCATTGATTTTCAATGGCGGTTGGGTGCTCAAGGTACCTTTGTGCCTTTAAAAAAAACCTTCTCATTAATGAGCCCTAGCAGTCCCCAGTGGGCCGGGTCTGTATCATTCTCACCATTGTACAGACTGGGGAAAGCAGAGAGGTGAGGGGAACTGCCCAGTGTCACACAAAGTCGATGGCAGGGCCAGATACAGAGTCAGCCCTCTCGTCTTCCACGTCCTGGCTCTAACCATTAGGCTGTGCTGATTCCCTAAGGACTAGAGGGCTTCAGGGATC